>NC_136284.1:3980931-5180931 GCF_964198595.1 Lampetra fluviatilis | reverse complement strand
AGTGGCTCCATTCAAAACCAAAGTCATCTCACCGAGGCCTACAGTCATAAAATCACATTGTGCCCTCGGATCGAGCCCATCTGTTCACTACTTCCACTAAAACCCCAAGTGTAATGAGCTGTGGGGCAGGTAGACTGACTCATCGATAAGTGGCATCCCCAGTGTTATATCCTGTCCTCTCCTCTGCATTAACAGTGCCATTAGCGCTGCACAGGATGAAATTAGCGTCATTCTCTGTGGCCTCCAACTGAAAATGATGATATCGTTTGGAGGCATGGCAACACTTTACAGAATGACATTCATCTTTTATACTCGGTGAATCCAAAAATAAGTTTTCTAGGGAATGAGTAACAGTGGACACAGTTGGTCACTCGGTGTTCCATTGTTTGAAACGGTTCACCGCATTCGCACCGCCGGGTGTTGTCGAGCGTCTCGTGTGTGAGCACAATCTATCCGCAGCGTCCGTTATGATGTTCCCGTGCGGTTCACGACCGTCGCCCACTGTTGCCTTGGGAGTACGAAACCTAGGAGAACTCGAACGGTCAGCTATGAGGGGTCTTGAAATGAGAATCAGTCTTCTACTCAAGAAGTCGAAGCTCAAAGCTCTGTGTAAATTATGCGGTATTTACGCTCAGGCGAGGTTATACAAAGTTAAGGCACCTGTGCAATGGTGAAAATGTATTTCAAGGGCTGCATTCCTTAGGCGTTTTAATTACTTTATGATAATATACATGCATATGTGGCACAAGCGTATTAATGCACTGTGCTATTAGAGGAGGCAGATGGAAAGTCTTTACGCATTATTTAACTATTTATTAAACAACAATAACAAAACATCGATTAATCCCAATGGACATACATTGTGAGCAAGAGAACAAGGGAACAGGAAGGGGCATTTTCATTCTACCGCTCCACTAGTTCGTCAGGTCAACAGGGTATAGGTTCGATTTGTGTTTGAGCTCAGATTTAAATACACACACTATTTGTCAGTAACCTGCCTCTATCCAATTCCTTCGCAGACTTCGCATTTTAAACAACTAAGTCATCAGGTAAATTCTAAAAAAGTCTGCAAAAATACTTTAAAACTGCAAGTGATTATTGGATTTGACACTTTCAAAGGGGCTTCAGAAATTATTTTAGTCCACAGCCTTACCTTTGGATGTTGCAGTGGTTAACTGGGCTTTTTTGTAAGATGAAATATGAAGTGGCTTTAAATAATTTCATCATTCGTATTTCTTGGTAGAAAGTACTGAATTAAACAATAACTGTCGGAATTGACTGCTATTAGGATTATGCTTTTCAATTTAGAAATTGTTAATTGAGCCTCAAAGGCATGCTATTGCATTAAGAAAACCCTACTTAGTTACATATTTTATTTCATAAAGTACGTTGTTTCACTTCATATAACGATCAATCAAAATATAATTAAACATCGGAAACTGCTTCCAGTAGTATTTCATAAATAATAATGCAGAGTAAAAAGTATCATCATTCACATTTCTTATGCATGTTAGCACAATTATTTGGTACTCAACATTTAAATCACCATGACCCCGTTGTGACCGTCCATTCGAACCCAGAAACTATGACAAATCACGGCATCGCTAATGGCCGTCTATAGGAATCCCGTCACATGGCTTCCAAACATTTGGCACAAAACATTAAAGCTGGCCACACAATTAAGCTTTCAGAATGCTGTCCGAAACTCCAATTATATTCTTTCCCTTGCTGATTAATCTAACGATCGTGGCATGAATTAACACTTTTTTTTTTGCCGACGGGCAGACAACCACTCCCGCCAACGCACCCCATCCCGCCAACCGGTGTTGTAATTTCATAGCCGTCTCCCACACGTGCACACTGGTGTTTAGGGAGTTAAACATGCATGCTGTCAATCCCCCACGGAGCAATTACCTCCCATTACACTGCTGTGAAGGCCCTAATGGCTTGTCTTTACTAGGCTATGCACAACACTGCTTAGCTGATATCTACAGCTTTGCCCAGACATGTGCAAAGCTGTAGATAGCAGCTACGGTGTAGTAGGTAAAGTTGTTGTTAAGTCGGCAAGTGCTCACTCCTTCAGGTTCCGTATGATCACACTTGGATTGTAAGTGCTAAAATTGCCCAAAGCCATCGCATAAATGGACTGTCGCATACAGGCACATCCATTGTGGTTTGAGTGTACAGTTTTTATATCTACACTGTATATTGTGTAAACTGTATTGAATGCATTGTGCGACGTATCTCTCTGTACTGTATATAATTGTTTTATGGTTTTGTACTCACTTGTTTTGTCGTCTTGTTTCCCCCTATTGTTGCCATCATATCATGGGATGGAAAACCAAATATATATGGAACTATGCAGCCAGCTGTGCACCACCTTGTGGCAGATGCTGTGGCAAAACTACTTCGTAGTCAATCTTAATTTTGGAGCTTTCGTGACTGCAGGAATTATTATTTGGTTCTTTCGGTGAAGTCACGTATAATAATAAATAATAAATTAAATAATAGCATAATACGACGTTTGCAACACAAGCAATCATCATCAGGTATAAAAGAAATAGCAACAAAAATCTAACCAGAAAACTATAGACAGACATATAAGCAGACAGATATCTTCGTAGTCACTTCAGCAAGCGTCCGTCACTCAAAGCACACCATTTAAGTCATTGCAAGATTGTTCATCACATGTCTATCAAACCAATATATGGCTCAAAGCTGGAATGTGCCAAAACACATTTGTGACAATTTTTGGAAAGTCATTGGTGACTGGACTAAGACTGTCAGCTCACTACATTTGAGAACCCAGTTTTGTCTTGGGTGGCCAGAACCCAGATTATAGGATATATAAGCTGTGGCAACTAAGAGTTCTAACTCCTGGGCTACCTAGCTGTCTGCTCATTTAAATTAAATATATGGGTGATGTTAACTACCTTGCCTGGTATACAGAAGGTCGTGGGTTAAATCCCGACCCTTGCTGCCTAAATATTTGGAAATTGCATGTTCTCGCTGTGGTCGCGTGGATTTTTCTCCAGGTCCTCCGGTTTTTTTCTCCACATTTAGAAACATGCGTTTAGAGTATTAGGCTACTCTAAATTCTGACATGATGATAAGCCACTTCGTTGGGCTATCATTTGTCTGGCCAGGTCGCTTCTGAAAAATAGCTATATAGTTCAGTGGTCCTTACTTGGTAAAATAAAAAATAGGTTTTTTTGTTTAATATTTTATAAAATTATATCTACTATAACAACACTAAAGAAAACATATTTGTTAGATTCACTGCAAATTTAGAAACATGATTACATTTAATTGCACCGAAAATAGCTTTAAACAGGCACAAAAATCTGTTTTTAAAATTTTATTATAAGAAAATTATTCCAGGTAAACATTTAGTGATATTATTCCAAATAGTTTGAGCCTTTAATACATAATTGTTTTCAGGATTACTGTTTTCCTGTCAGGCACTGACAAAACATGCATATCTTTGCACTGAGAGCTGACGTTACTTTGTCACATAGAGGGTGCCACATGACTACCCATGCACATTGAACTGAAAAATGTTGCATTGCAAGAAGTCATCTAAATAAGCAAGTTACTCCTCACTCGCCTCTCGTCCACAATATAGTGCATAATTCAATAACGAAGAACATTCACACATTGGAGGTAATAAAATTCTAGAATTGCACAATGTGCATCTGGGTTTAAACACTTTCTGTATAACTAGTGATTAAATGCCTTGTCTGGAAGCAGCATATTGAATCACTTTAGTTGCACTCACCAAGGACAAAAAAAGCACACAAAAAAGATTAAATGCCTTTCTTATTTCTTCCATCTCATGGCACCTTTTATGACTGCATCATAAAGTCACATGGACAATTTGGCAGGTGGCAATCATTCCAAAGTGAGCTCCAATGTCCTCTGCACATAACATGGAGGTTTTTCGCAGTAGCCAATATTACGATTCATAGTTGATTTTTGGGCTTAGGCCACATAATGATCTTGCCAAATCTATGTCATTAAGACCCACCACTCCCGGACAATTAAATTAAAATTTTACGTCTGCAACAATTTAACACGCCAAGTATGATTGTTTCAGCTCATCGGGAAGTTGAAAACAATTCTCGCAGCGAAATTGCTCAACTACATGAGACGTTTTACTTGAGACTGTCACGCATCATCAGGGCAAGATCCAGGATGTTAGAATAGAAATCCAGCAATTCTGACTTCGTGGATTTTTATTCTGTACATGTAAAAAATATATTTGGATATGATGAAAAAAAATAAGAATCGGTTTTACCCTTTCTGGCAATAAAACAGGTGTTAAGATGTTCAAACACAAAATAGAAACCTTTTGCAAGGCATCAAATATACATTAACCACACATACTTATCGCAAAACATGCAAACATCGTCTTTGAAACTGATTGGCCTGCACCAGAGACAGCCTTCTTTGGTGGCCTTGTCTCACCAGAGAACGCCAAAAGGCGAACAGTACGGAGACAATGCAAATATCAGAGCATTTAAATATCACGTCGCGAGCAGGTATTTAGATATGCCAGCTGGCTGAGAATCTTAATGACACAGATGTGGCCGGATCATTAAATGGCCTCACCTAAAAATCTAATTTGTATCGTTCTCTGTACAGTCTACAATTTCCAGTCCATGAGCCATGCTAACTTCTCCCAATGGAGCACTTTCTTGTCAGGGTGAAGAGACTTGAGAGTGCCTTGAAGACCTGAGTGACTATATTGCATAGGGGCACCCATACCAGGCAGGTACTCAGTCAGAATATAAGCAACATTTGTCCCCTTCACCAACCCATACTGACCAGCATGTATGTATGTTGTTGAACTTCTTTCGTACCACACATAGCCAACCGTGTTAACTGGAGGTGTCAAGTATGATCCGCATGAAGTGTGGTCAACCTCCCCCCCCCCCTTCGTCACCTAAACCACGGCCTCCAGTCCCCAGCAGCTCTTCATCTGCCAGCCATGGCATCAGCTGGGTAGGTCAAGGAGCAGGGGGTTGCTAAGAATCGCTGGGTATGAAAAGGATTGGCTTTTGCATTTGACTTGTGGAATTTAAGACAGAATTGATGGGACATTTTTGGGACAGAGTTGCTGGTGTTAGCGAGGTGAAGGAAGGGGGAAATTACATACAGTACACCTGAATAGGGACAACTTTTTCTATTATTGAGGAAGAGTTCATAGTAGTTATGGAGGAGTGTGATTCTTAATCTCACTGGGATCAGACAAAGAGTTTTTGGGCACAGAGTGGATTCCATAGTTTCCCAGCTCATATTAAAATATTATTCACGTGTATGCTGCAACAGCAAGCCACAACGATGATGAAGAAGTGGACCAAATATATGAGGAAATCACCTAACTACTCAATGAGAGTTAAAGCATAGTTCAACATAGTAATGAGCGACTTTGATGCAAAAGTTGGTCAAAGGTGCAGAGACAAGAAGATAATTGGCAAATTTGGAGTTTAAATGAGAAATGAGAGAGGTGAGCATTTACTCAAATTCGCAGCCAGCACAGACATTAAGATAATGATTTTTTAAAAATAAAAGAAGGAATCTAAGAAATGGATGTGGAGAAGCCCGTTTGGTTAAATTAAGAATTACATTTTTAAAGGCTTGATTCTAACAGACAAAACTCCAGATCGTCAGAGATGTCTCTGCCCTCAACATGTTTATCACCAGAAGTGGCCGCAGACTGGTGTTGCAATGTCAGTTGACCATACACATAACCAGAGAGTGGAAAAACCCAATTGCAGGACAATTTACATAAAAATATAAAAGGCTAAAAAGGTCGTTATCGTTAGTTGAACTCGAAGCAACAGATTCAAATGCCTTGAGGGTCAAACTGATTAAATGGATGTCACCAATTTAAATCATGTAACCAGCGTAATAATGAGTAGTACAGTGAAAGTGTGGGGGGGGGGGGGGTAAAATAAAGCATACCGAGAGCAAGTTGTCCAAAACACAAGCATTAAGGAAAAGGGAGAAATGTAATCGAAGACGGAGATTCTAGACTGAAGATTGAATACACAGAACTCAGGAAACAATGAGAAAAACTGTTAAATAGGTCACTCAAGAGAGCAACACAAGAATGAATGAAATGTCACAGCAAGCACTGGGAGCATGAAGGCAGAAAAAAGAAAAAAGGAGGTTGATGATTGATAATTCACTAATGGTCGTTCTTCGAGAGAAAAAGCAACCATAACTCATCCACACCTCCGATTAGCACGGTTGGGTACGTATGGTGCGAACGAAGTTCTACATACATACATGATAGAGAAAAAATGTAATCAGTGAAGCAATTTTATGCTCATCTCTATATAAATAAAAATGCACATGATGATGGTGGTGAGCTATGCTCTCTATATAAAGAGGGTCCAAAACGATTGAGCACTTACTGAAATCTGACTTTGCTCTCAATTAAGCCCTATTATTTATTGAAGTTCTCATGACCTTGAATGTAACCACTTTGAAAGTGGAAATGTTTTTTTAATGCGATGTTAGTACCCTGTTCAATAGTCAGAAGACATACACATTGCAGTTCATTTAATTTATTCTACACTTATTCTGACAACTGGCATTCATGATTTCCTCCAAGAAATATTGCAATATAAAAATAATTGCAAATGTTTTATTAGAAATTAACACATACTCAAACAATAAATACTCATACCACGTGAGTAACGCAAGGTGATCGTACACCAATGTTCTTTAAAGATGACTGAAGAGTAATCCTACCTTTCAATTTGTGTGACCATGTCATGGCCTCAAAATATTTCAGGAATATTAAATTGGGCAAATAACTTTTCTTCTCTCACATATACTGGATAGAAAAACGGCACAATCCAGCAGAGATCACAGTTCAATGCTGCCACTGCTGCTGCTGCTGCGCAGGAGGTTGAACGGATTTTCGGCAGCAGTGTGTGTGTCGACCAGAGGTCGCAAACGGGTTTTGATTCCTTACTCGTACCCGTACCCGGCCACACCAGGGTCGAAAACGGGTACCCATACCCTACCCGATACCCGGCTACCCGTACCTGGCCGGGTATCAGGTAGGGTACGGGTATCGGGTACCCGGTTGCGACCTCTGGGATGAAGCCATGTTGCAGGCGCGGGTGGGTTGATTCTAGGAACTTGAATTGTGAGAAGAGACAAGACGTTGGGAAATGAGTGACAAACGGTGACTCACCAGTGACTCACGGTCTACCCGTACCCGTACCCGGCCGCACCAGGGTCGCAAACGGGTACCCGTACCCGGCCGGGTACGGGTAGCCAGGTATCGGGTAGGGTACGGGTATCGGGTACCCGGTTGCGACTTCTGGTGTGACTTCTGGTGTCGACGGCTTTGTGCACTTTTGGGGAGCGGTGGTGTAGCGGTTCGCAAGCTGCGCAATGAACGTGAATCGATTTCGAGTTCGATTCCCGTTCATGGCCAACACCAGTGACGATTATCTGAACCGGGTCCTGGGCCTCCCCTAGGTCGGCTCAGACTCAAATGAGTACCTGGTGCAATGTGTAAACGTGGCCACTTAGAGAGACAAAGGCGGCCGGGCGTGGTGTTCGCCACCCTCCCCTTTGTGTGTCGTTCCGTCTTCATGGGATGCTCGATAGCAACACTTAAGGCTATATGGCGGGATCTTTGTGGCACTTTTCTCCCTCGGCATGCAACGCTCATCTTCAGCAGGCGCGTCTTCACGCCACGTACGTCTCGGAAAGATGAACGAGCTGTGACGCCTCTTCAGTGGCAGCTCCCTCCGCAATTCACGTTTGGTAATGCTCACATTATACCGATTTGGTCTGGGAGGATGGCACCTTACGCCAAACATTCATCCCAGCCTGCAATTCCCCACGTGGCCGAAACGATTGTGGTAGAGCCTCACATTTATAAACGGTGAAATATTAATAAGACACATTCTCCAAAGTGCTTTGGTATTTCCTTTTGTTCCATTAATCTCGATGTGGCAATAAAATGATACTTAAGTGCACACACAAGCATTGCTTTACAATAACTGTTCACATCTTCTCCAATGTTTTTCTTTAAGGACAATTTTTGGCTTAAAAAATCAATGTATCCGGCTACTAATATATTAATTTACTCATTGACATTAGAGTTGTTATGTTTCTGTTCATGCTCACTCTGAGTTGATTATTTATATTCTTAGGTTTTTTCGGTAAAGTCACGTAGGTAAAACATTAAAATTAATAATTTTTATTTTATTTTACTTTCATTAATTTTAATGTTTTACCTACGTGACTTTACCGAAAAAACCTAAGAATATGAATCCTTGCAGTCACGAAAGCTTCAAATCTAGAATCTGAGTTGATTGTCACAATTTGTGGTAATTATTTGATCCAATCAAAATGTTTTGTCTCGTTTGCACTGTTTTTCAGGTTTGTTCCGTGCCGTTTGTAGAATTCTGTTTATTCCAATCGCCTAAAGGTATCATTTTCATACAATTTGCATAAATAATTCCTTTAACTATTCATTAGCATGAGCAGAAAGATGTATTTAATTTAATGAATCAATTAATTATAACAATTATTATATATGCCTATACATATTTTTATGGTATTTACAATGCAATAACCTTAGATTGATAATACGTGGGAATTCTAGATATTGTACATTTACAATCCATATATATCCAGCCTTTAACGTATTTACAATCATGTACATTGTGCATAGATGAATAAACTATGAAAAAAAAATATTTTACCAGGTAAAGTCCACTGAGCTATATAGCTCTTTTTCAGAATTGACCTAGCCACAATAATAGCTCAACAAAGTGGCGTATCACGTGGAAATGTATAGCAACCAAATGCTCTAAACGCCCGATTCAAAATGTGGAGAGGAAAAACGGAGGACCCGGAGAATATCCCCGCGACTACGGGGAGAACATGCAAACTCCGAATATACAGGCGTCAGAGTTGGGATCGAACCGACGACCTCCTGTGGAGCAGTTGAAAGCATCAACATTTCGCCGCCGTGGCACCCTACGAGCAGCGATGCAGTGTTTTGCGCTCTGCAACATGAACGCGGTGACCCGAGTTCAAATCAAGGCCATGGTCAACATCAGTAGCTTGTGATACGTGAAATGGTCTAACCCCCCCCCCTTCCGGCACCAACCCAAACTGATGGCTGTGGTGACAGGGGATCAAACAACCCCTGCAGTCGACACGACGTGTTGAGGCCAGCAGCGGATTGCGAAATGTTGTAAACGGCACATTTTTTTTACACCGTATATAAACGAACTTGAATTCTCACTCGTACTTGTGTAGAATTTTCAGCCCTTAAACATTTGCATGCCTTTGTTTCTCGATTATCTGCAGTGCAGTACACCAGCTGCACCACACTCAAAGGCAAACTCCCTTCAAAGAGTGATCTACTCCAATCTTCATTCCCCCCACACCTGCACTGCTCCAATATCTACACTGCGGTGTATGCAGGTGCCCAACCCTAATGTCTGAGAGTATTCTCTCACAGCCCAGCATCTATCAAAAAGTGCTTTGTTTGGCACGACCCCCGCTACCTCGCGCGCCGCAGGAGAAATCTGCATAACAAACGCATGCGCAACTGGGCAACCTGCAAATCGACACCCCCAGCCCAACCTACATTCGAAAGAGCGGTACAGCACCCATAGACATTCAGGCAGCAATTGAAGAGAGAGAGAGAGAGGCCTTGTGGTCATACGCCATGGGGAAGAAGACTGTGGTCCACAAACTGGCAGAAGATTAAAGGAACACCGCTCGTAATCATCTCCGGCGAATGCTGGCAGGTGGACAGCGCGACTATCCATTAGGCAAGCGCATGGTGCAGCAGACCGTGGATAAAATGTGCATTTGTCAACGACGCTTTACGAGCGGCGTGGCTTTTGGGGGAAATCGCGTCGTCGTGGCGTTCAGACAATGCTCTCATGGAGGCAGAAATAAAGTTGCTCGTTTGTAGCTTGCGTAGAAACCCAGCCCGCAAGAAAAATTGTCAGAGTACCGTTCTTTAATGCAAGGCTGACATGTGGCGATGGGAAGAAACATATTTGCAGTGCAATGTAGCACTGAAAAAAGCATGTTAGAGGAGAATATAAAACCAAATGGTAATTTTGACATCTATGTTTTCATAACCATTCATTGCAATATTTCAATCATCGGACCTCAGCATGTTTTTTTTTTGCTTTTTTGCCGCAACTATTCAGTGATTTTGTTATAAATGTCATTATTACCTCATTTTACTGTAAAGTGAGAAGTTGAATTATGGCAATAACGTACAGCTGCTACTGCTGTTTATGTTGATTAATATCCTTCCTCTCCGTCTATTTAGTGCTACCAAACTCCACATGTGCAGACATCAATAAATCATTATAAAGTATCCATATTTTATTGGTCCTCCTTTTCCTGCCATAAGTTATCTAGCAACAGTGAAGGATCCATTAGCAATGAAATATAAAATTGATACGTCTACATCGGTAGCGCTACACTTAATTTGCTCGCAAATGCATTTTTAATCTGCCATACTTCTTGCAAGGTTATAAAGTCCGTTGTATTACGTTTATATATTTTCCACCTTTATTAAGACAACAAAAACAGTGCCGCTGACGCAAGCACTGCATTGCTCTGATAAAAAAAAACAATATCCAACTCTGCATCTCCAAAAAAAACGAACGTTACGTCAATCAAGCACCGATCAACACGGTATCTTCAATTTGCACTTAACACGCGAGTGAAAGGGGGCGGGAGGGTATGCACGAATGGAAATGCGGCATTTCTACTGCTATTACCAGCGAATTAGATCACATCCAGCCCTGAAACGGCTGTCTAATGAAGGTAGCCTGATACATAATGCAAGGGGAATATTTAATGCAGCCAGACTTGGTGCAGACCCTTATTATGACACCTTCATCCCATAGGCACTTCCATTGCAAAAAAAATCAATGTCTTTGATGTTCTAAGTCTATTAAGTTATAGTTATATTTATTTTTGGGGTTGGGTGTCAGAGTTGCATTGTGTACATGCAGACCTGTAGGCTGATGGCTATGAATTAAATGCCCCTGAGAAACTGAAGCTAAATTGATTGGCACTCCAAACAACAACTTTGCGCTGTCTTTGTTTACGGGGTACCTGAGTTTACGCTTGGCAAGTACAAGAAGAGAAGCAGAAAAACATGGTTGTAATGTCAGTTGTAAGGCACGGGCTTCCAATGTACAATACACAAATGCAGGAAACAGCACAGGAGATTTTGAACGTACGGTAATTCTATACAAACTCTTTGGTTCTTTCAGTAAAGTCACGTAGGTATAAAATAACATAAATCACGACGTTTCAGGCGCAACACAAGCGTCCGTCATCAGGTGGGAAAGCATGGTCTGCTGCTGAAGCAGACTGTTTTAAAAGGTTTGAAATGTGTGTCGCCCAAGGGTCATAAAGAAGTGGCCAGGGCTAGTGATGTTAATGTGAGACATTAGCATGTAACTGTAAGATAGGAGGAGATCGGCCTCCTCGACGAGGGCACGGAAGTGGTTGTGTTAATGTGAGAGATTAGCATGATGTTAATGTGAGAAATTAGCATGAAATAACAGCTGACATAGGCAGGTAGGATGGAAACATCACAGTCAGTTAAGCCTTTACCTGGTTAATAACGTCCTTCCAATTATTGCTCAGTTTGTACCCATCTTCTCGGTTGAAATTGTGTCTGTGTTTATATATCTGGATGGCTTCATGAACAAATCTCTGAAGATAGCCGTTAGGTTTGCAGAGTACCTCCGTCTTGGAAAAATACATTTCGTGTGAGCCCACAGCGTTAAAACGGCAGAGGAATTGGTCCTACCGTGTTTCAGAACACAAGGCAGATCTGAAACACGGTAGAACCAATACCTCTGCCGTTGCCGATCATATTTTAACGCTGTGGGCTCACACGAAATGTATTTTTCCAAGATGGAGGTACTCTGCAAACCTACCTTCAGAGATTTGTTCATGAAGCCATCCAGATATATAAACACAGACACAACTTCAACCGAGAGGATGGGTACAAACTGAGCAATCATTGGAAGTACGTTATTAACCAGGTAAAGTCTTAACTGACTGTGATGTTTCCATCCTACCTGCCTATGTCAGCTGTTATTTCATGCTAATCTCTCACATTAACATAGCCACTTCCGTGCCCTCATTGAGGAGGCCGCTCTACTTCTATCTAACAGTTACATGCTAATTTCTCACGTTAACATCATGCTAATCTCTCACATTAACATCATGCTAATTTCTCACATTAACATCACTAGCCCCGGCCACTTCTTTATGACCCTTGGGCTACACCCATTTCAAACCTTTTAAAACAGTCTGCCTCAGCAGCAGACCATGATTTCCCACCTGATGACGGACGCTTGTGTTGCGCCCGAAACGTCGTGATTGATTTTATTTTCTACCTACGTGACTTTACCGAAAGAACCAAAGAGTATGGATTCCTGCAGTCACGAAAGCTTCAAATCAAAATTATATAAACATCAAATAATAAACACGTACATGCCACTCGAGTAGGTCATAGTGTGTAGTAGACATCCTCTACATTCACGTTGTATATATATATAGCAAATACTGTACCTGTGTACTACATCTCAAGAGTGTGTTGTTGAATTATGGTAAAGGAGAAATGAATGTCATATTTTAAGTAGATATTTTTTGCGTCCTTACATTTGTATCCAACTAGCTACAGCCCATTTTTCACAGGTGCCTCTTTGCTTTCAAGCATAAAACTTGGAAAGAACGAAGAAACAATATGGCTGGAACACATAACTTTGAGATACGGTCCATTTCTCTCTGGGTGCGCCAGAGCAGCGCAAGGTCTCCTTCCATTGTCTCGGTAAGGCACAGCACAGAATTGGTTCATTCCTCAAAAAATATTACATTGCGCTGTTACTTGTTTTATTTCCCATACATGCTTTTCATGGATCACGACTCACAAGCACAATGACTCATGAAAATTGTGCTTTGTTTGCCAAACACTGCCATAAGCATCCAATGTGAGAGAAAATAAAGGGAAAGAGTACACTTCACCACTCGGCACTGACGCCAATATTTTCGTTAGACACAGGGGCGGCCTTCGGTACTTCGGTGACAACACTTTGACACGACGCCAAGCCTGCGATCGTCCGTAGAAATTTGTTGCCCAAGGCTGTTTTCATCCTGAGGGCCTGCCTGCATTGCCCACGTCCCATGACAACATGGACACGACTGGCAAAACACGGGACAGGATTTGTGGGCACTGCTTAGACGTTGATGGAGGAGCTTTTATTTCAGATGGATCCGAGGCATTCATCTTGTGCGATTGCTAAAGTGTAACAATGCATTTTAAAGCACTCTGCTAACAAGTAAAATGAATTGTTTATGTTGTATGTACATAAATGTGTGGCCGATTGAGTTTTTGTACTGAAGATGAATTGCTGCCAAAAAATCGAACCTCCCCTCGGAGAACGAGATTCCACATTCGCCGTGTACCAGACTTGCGGAATGCTAAGGGCACGGCGTTGTCAAAGATTAAACCTCACGTGATTCCCAGCAGATAAAACATGCTTAGAAGTGTGAGCAGAGGTTCAGTGGCTTGGGGAATCTCCGTGAAATATTGAGGTGGCATTCTCCCGATCCAGGACAGATGCTCCAGCCAGCTTCAGAGCCTGCCCCCTAGAGAGTTCCAAGTTGTATCATTGAAGAATACCATTCAAATGTTATTTTAACTTGAAGGGAGATGCTGTTAAGCATGTTTCTTTTATTGTTTTGAATTGCATTGGCTCTCTTGAATTGTAGTTCAATCTTGTGAAATAAATATAAGCTATTAAAAGTGTTATTCTTTTGACAGTATTACCATAACCTTGGCCATTCATGAACCTCCGCTTTTATTTCTCCAGCAAGCACATCTATATGAATAAAGACCTTAATCTGTATGTCTCAAAAACCTCTAGGATACTTCCAGACAAGGTAGAAATCTGACATTTGGTACATCGGTAGCTTTTAGGACACAAACAACAGGAAAAAAAACAGAAAATCCTATATTTTTCATATTAAGGCCGCCAAAATCTCGATTTTAACTGCCCCATAAACATGTTTGTGTCTGGTGTCATTCAAAAACCGTTCAAAATATAAGATTGCAGGGTTTTTTCATTTGATGGAAGCATAAACAGGAAATTTAATTTAATCGAGAACCATTGTTCTATATTTTATGTTTTTGGGGATATCTTGGATTCAAGCGGGTTTAAACAAAAAAATACGCACTTGGTGATGTTCAAATCTGAATAATTCGAAAACGGTAAGAGATAGGAGCTTCACCTCGTTAAGTTCATTTTATTTTGTTATTTCTCATAAAAAAAAGAACATTATCTTTAAATTGAGCAGTTTCCAATAGGTACGTCTTTAAAAATAAGAAGTTGAATCAAGTCATCAACAATTATTTTATTTTGTGGGAAAATACACATTTTTGGAGTAGTTAGTGTCTGATCATAGATACCAATTGTAAAAAAATCATATCATGTTCATTATTATATTCATTGAAAACGTATGCCTGGCGAAGACAGGCTTTATTAACTAGTATTAAATATTAAGCTGTTTATACAAAAAGTTTTAAATGAAACGTAATGCTAATATAATGAATAGTCAGTTTAACATGTAGGCTTTCGCGACCAATATCATCCATAAGAGTTTTTTTGGGTTAGATCACGTAAATATATAAATGTGTCGTTAAAACCCGCGACCACCCAACACAGCCAACCAGTAAGGGTTGTCACGTAAACAGAATATGCCAATTCGTTACTAGTACAGCACACCGGTGTGTTGGAGAGCCAAGCCACAACATTTACAAGCTGAGTACAACGTTATGCCAGTAATTACAACTAGCTTCATCAGGCGACAGCCAGATTTAAAAATAATTTTAACTATTCGGATAGCTACCGCCTAAGTGCTGCGTGGAAGCCAATCATCAAATAATGCATTATTTAAATGCATGCCTACAAAGGGCAGCATACGTCGATAGGAATTACCGTTGGTAAGGCTATTTTAATACACACAATAAACATGAAGGCCAAGTTCAAAATGCTCGCAAAATGTACGTTGACTCATTAATCCCCCCCCCCCCCACGTGGTGCAAGAGCGCAGAAGTGTGGTCACCACATCTACGCCTCTATATAAGGAACGAAACCGGTGGACTTCTCCACAAATCTGGCTGTCGCCTGATGAAGCTAGTTGTAACGACTGGCGAAACGTCGTACTCAGATTGTAAATGTTGTGGCTTGGCTCTCCAACACACCGGTGTGCTGTACTCGTGACGAATTGGCCACGTTCTGTTCACGTGACAACCCTTACTAGTTAGCTGTGTGGGGTGGTGGCGAGTTTAACGACACATTTATATATTTATGCAATCTAACCCAAATAACCTCTATTATGGATAATATAATTATTTTTGGCCTAAACATCCTACAGTACTGAATTTAACTATATACATCTACACCGCAGACACTTATACCATTTCCATTTCACTGCCAGGCAACCAAAACATTATTTAGCTGATCACAACAGCACAACTTTGAAATGTAATGAAGAAGCTAAGGAGAAGCTTTCATCTCATGAAACTTTGTCGCAGCCATCTGCTTTCTCATTAAAGGCCCACTTGCAGCGCTGGCGCATAATCAATATCACAATTTTCCTTGGGCACATTGTTAAGCCCATGGTGGTCCGTCCGCCAAACGGAGGCAAGGATGCGCATCGTATTGCGGCCAATCATCCTTAACCTCAAGGTGAACCTGAGCTTTCATGCTCGAGGAATCCTCTCGGCACCATATGGGGCGCGCGATCCGAGAGCTGCCTCCGCGTGCCAAGGAGCCGCGGACCGTTGCCAGCGTGTGAACCCGGCACACCACGCGAGGGGATGGCGCGGAACATAGTGAAGGCTCGGCAATTCGTGAAGTCTTTTAATTTGCTTCCTAATTTATTCCTCGACATGCTTCATTTTCTGCCACTATAACCATGTTTTGCTAATGTTCGTCGGCCGTGACTTGGGTTTAGCGACGGAGATTGTTTTTGTGAGTGAGTTTTTTTTTCTCGTCTTGTTTTTTAGAGCCACCGTTGAAAGGGGTCGTTCGTGCACCCGTTGTTAGTGGACCTATTATTCTGCCATGATTAGTTAGGTTCGACTCCTATACTCCTGTCGAAGCAATTACAATTTTCCGTAGGCGTTGTGGCACACACCCAGGGATTTATTACAGCCCAGTCTGCCTGGCTGGGAATCTCAGAATATATTTGCACACCCAGCACACCACATTCCATAGACCTGTCGATTGAGCTGTGGCTACCAGTCGCGTACTGTACATTTATTCGGTCTACCAGTAACCCATAAAATCGTCAGTGAAAAATTAAGCCCTGCAAACACTTACAAATACAGTGTAGACAGTGTTTTTCGAACATTTACTGAGAGTTTCTGGATAACATGGATAAAAGCAAACAAGAAAAACTGTTGAAAGACTGTCCTGCAGTCATATGTAGTTCAAGCATATATATTAATAAATAACCGGCTCTGTGCCTCAGGGGACTACCTTTAATGGCTGAGCGCTCATAATTTGACACAATTTGTTGGTGTCAGACTAATTGTGTGTTTACCTGTTCTTCAGAAGCACTCTCTTTAACAGATATCCCATTAAAACGAGTCAATCATTCATCGAAATATTTCACCAGCAGCTCCATGGGGTGATCTATTACATGCTGGAAAATATGAATCTCAATCTTCCCCGATGAGTGCTTGCCTGTGAAAACATTCGACCAAAAACGCATATTTCGCAGTGTATAAGTCCTTAGCCAGAGAAGAATGTGCCAGCATTCTAAGTTAACACTGAATCCAGTATCAACCTGTTGTATGAGCTTTTGTGGGAGGGTGGGTGGACAACTATTTGCACAATGGGGGGAAATGTACCCAGTGGTTCACATCGACAGCATCAGTGTAAAGTTATCTCTTTCTTTGAGTAAATTGATGGTGAACATTTTAACTGCACTTGTCGGATTGGCGTATATTTTTGTTAAAACAAACAACAACAAAAATAATCCCGTATCAATATTTGCCCATCAGTGCACACATACAGCACCGGCACTAAGCTTCTGTGTTCAAGCCTTTGGGCAAACACACGGGGGGAGAGAGGTTAGTTTCATAAACCACCCGTTGCGTTTTTACAGACTCACCGTCGGGTTGCACAAGAGTGACCGGCAGATGAAAAAAACCGGCTCCATGCACTCCATTTAGTCACCTCTAGCCCTTAGAGTAGACGGAACAATCGGTACGATGTTAAAACAAGAGCCTCGCCCCGTAGAGCTGAATCGGAATACAAAGAGTTAATGGATTTTGGGAGTGCCAGACAGCGCTGTAATGTCTTCAATCTGAGCTTTACATGGATAACAGTTGCATTTAGGAACACAGCTGGAAGCTACGAAAGGAAAAAGTGGTTTCACTCTTTCACCTGTCACTCATTGATTGGCACGGGTAATGTGAAAAACTGCTGCCCATAACCCCCCCCGCCGCCGCCCCAGATGTCACATCCCTACTCCACTCCTCCGTTAAATCCCTGCCAGCCCGCGCCACACTGCAAGCTCCTCAAGATGAACTACCATTGAACTGTAGATCATGTTGAAGTGTAAACCAAATGCGTGTCATCTATCTCAGTTTCGAACACAAGCAATCACATGTTAGCATAAGTAACAAAAGACAGAGCAGCAGCAAAAAAAACACATTGACGCGAGCTTCACTTGCCAAAGACTAGGTTCCTGTTTGTCTTGGTGTGTGTCTCGCTCGGTGGGTCTTTGTGTGTGTGTGTGTCTCTCTGCGTGTGTGTCTGTCTGTGTGTCTCCGTGTATGTGTTTTGTCTCTCTCAAATTTAGCAATCTTTGGAAGAACGTAATCAACCAGGTGGGGTGTTGACTGTTGTGTTAGCCGACTCTCTGTGTTGTATTGCATTATATTTCTAAGTTCACTATGTTTGTTTTTTCTCATTCATTCTTACCTGATGATGGTTGCTTGTGTTGCAATTGAAACGTCGTATTCTATTATTATTTTATTTTATTTTCTACGCGACATTACCGAAAGAACCAAAGAGTAATTGCCAAAAACTGTTTGCTATGAGGAAGATTTTTTTGATTTTTCACTGCTGTGCTCTCCGATTTTGTGTGCAAAAACTGAAATGTGCAGCCTGTATTTCTCTGCGTGGACTGCGTCATATTTTCACTAAGTAATATAACATAAAATACATTTCCTGTTAAAAATCACTATTTAAACGTCTTATTGGACATGTACTTTAGGGTTGTTATTTTTTAAACAAGGGCAAACAAGTTGTCTGTTAGCCTTGGGAAGGTGAGGAAAGATTCCCAAAAGCGAAGGTTTAAATTTTTAATGCGTTCTATTAAACACACTGGCTAAAGGTGCATTGTGCGCATCGTTGCTAGTAAAAGTTGAATCAGATCCTATAGACCAGCAAAGACGCATTACAAATTTATAGGTTGAAATGCAAAATTGCTCTCACTTGCAGCAATAGTTCATGACCTCTTTGTGTTAACGCGGTGGGCTGCGTGATATAAACTTGAAAGACTTATGTTTCTTAAATGTTTTACAAGACACTTTCACAAGATGCGAGTAAGAGCATTTTTTTTACACCCACATGATGCTAAACTGACCAACACTACACTTTCTGCGATTTAGCTGAGCTTATATAGCGTCATTCATGCAAATTGCATCTCACAATAGCTGGGGAATTGCAAACGAGCTGGAAGGCAGCCAGGTGGTGGGCTAGCGCCAACGATTTCCCAAGCTCTGCAGTCCTCTATATACTAAGATGTATTTCGGGCCAATTAATGTGTTCATACAAATGAGTGGAAACCGGGGCTCCCGGAGAAAACCCATGTGTGTGAGGGGACAACACTGTATCTCTTATAGAATGGGCAGATGATATTAGTATGCACTTTTCTATACCTACTTCTCCTGGCCAGCCAGGTTTTGGCATCTCATCGACATCCATGGAAAGGGAGTTTAGCAACGTTTGTGCAATCCACCAACCCTCGCCTCCACAGCACGGGATTACAGGCGTGCGACACCATGACCCAGCAATACATTGGATTGCTCAAATAACTTCTGAAAAAAAGGCCGTGCAGAATAGGTATATCAAATTCTAGATTTGAAGCTTTCGTGACTGCAAGGATTCATATTCTTGGGTTTTTTAGGTAAAGTCACGTAGGTAAAAAATTAAAATTAAAATAAAATAAAAATCACGACGTTTCGGAGGCAACACAAGCCTCCGTCTTCAGGTGGAACCGTCACAGCACGCTTGCTGCCTCCGAAACGTCGTGATTTTTCTTTTATTTTTATTTTTTACCTACGTGACTTTACCGAAAAAAACCCAAGAATAGGAATATCAAAGGGAATTCACTATACTACCAGTGTTCTCTGAAGCCATTTTTATTTGTCATCGTGTTTTTGTAAGTAAATAAACATTGGGCTTTTGTAAATTATTGGCAGAATCGTTTCTGTAAATCTATTTACAGATTTCATTTCAAATTCCTGCTCAAGTAGATTCTTTCAAATTGACTTTTTAGCAAAACAATATATATGTTTGCAATCAAACAACAGCAGATGTGAATTTTGTCAATAGTTAATAGTGAGACATATCCTCGTGTCCTGGCCCCATCTGATGAGAGATAGCTTTATACTTGTCAGATGAAGCTTCTCATCGCCCTTTGATGAGCGACACAGAATATTCTGGGAGTGAGAGGCCTCTGGTGAATTATGCGCAGAAAAAAATCCATCCTGCTCGGACGGCCCCTCCAAAACTCAGCCAGTGATGCAGTACGATAGAACGTAATTTTGGCACAGGCAGCAGACTTCACGTTTCCTTAAATTTTACGAGCAAGGAATGCAATTTATGGCAGCGTGTGTGTGTACGAACCATACGGCGCATGGCCTAAAGATATGGTGCAAAACAAGTGATATTACAACGCGGTTCGCATTGGAATTGACCACGTCAATGAATGGGTGGGAAAACAGATAAATAAACTCAACTATTCTTCTTGGTTTTTTCGGTAAAGTCACGTAGAAGGGAAGTAATAAAATAATAAAATAAAACAAAATAAAATAATTCTCACGACGTTTCGGCTACAACGCAAGCAGCCGAAACGTCGTGAGAATTATTTTATTTTATTATGTTTTATTTTTATTATTTTATTACTTCCCTTCTACGTGACTTTACCGAAAGAACCAAGAAGATGAATCCCTGCAGTCACGAAAGCTTTAAATCGAAATTTAAACTCAACTATTTTTTTTCTCAACTCCTTTATCCCGTTTCCGGCAAAGATCATGGAAGCTACTGGTGGGAAATAACACAAGCAAATCGGAAGGACTTAATCCCGGACCATTTATAAGATCACACTCATCATCTTCCCGATTCTCCAAGGAATAACTAATCTCACTCTACTTCCAGAAACCGCCCCAGCCTACTGCTCCTCTCTCATTGCGCATCTCCTCCCTTCCGTCCGCTGTCCGCTCCAGCCACCAAAGCTGGCAATCAAAGCCACCAGATAATCTTCACGTGGGTCCCAGAGTTTGCAACTCCCTCACCCTCCGATTAGCACGGTTGGCTAATGTACGGTGCGAAAGATGTTCAACATACATACATACATGCTTACTCCTAAAGTGGCAGACCTAATGCCTTGCTTTTTGTCCTCTGCTTATGAATGACTGCCTCATTCACATAAATATGCCGTTTATGAGCAGCGGCTTGGGATGTGGTTGCATTTATACGCCGCTATCTAAAATGCAAAATGTGGTTTACGGTGTAATGATGTTGTATTTTGTAACTCATGCGCTGCTCCTTCTCTGGGTAATAAAGGTGCAACCCTACAATAAATTGCTCACGCCACTGCTGGATGAAGGGACTCCATTAGCAGGCATTTGGTCTGCTCCTCCACACTGGCTAGACGTCTTGAAAGAGGTGGCAGTACCCACACTAATATACTCACGCGACCCGCCGAACAAACTAATCTTGGTGCACCCATACATAACCTGGGTGGACAGAGGCAGATGGATTTAAGAAACTTGGACATTGCTCCAATTTGCCACGCTGGGAAATAGAACCGGCGACCTCTGGGTTTCTGCTGCTTTGAGTTATAATTAAACGGCTGTTAATGGTACTCGGCACAGTGCGCATAGAACATTGTTCAATTAATTTTGTACAAATTAAGTAGAACACCTCCGGCCACCTAGCAAAGCTGCATCAGCTGCCTTGCGCGTCACACCGGCCATCGGTAATGACCGACCTTTATAGCACTGGAAACGGATTACCGCTCCTAATTCACTCTACTGGGTCGCACCTGCACACACGTGTCCTGGATTTGCGAGTCTCCGAGTTGATAACGTGTTCTACTTCAAATTAAACCCGCTGCGCTTCGATCTCCGCCCGTGCATGATTTAAGGGTTGGCTGGTGAATAGTAATGAGTCTATTTGTCCCATCTGCGAGTCGAGGCTCGGTGTGGTTTCTTGAACTGGTTGGAGCAGATTCCACCCCCCCCCCAGGATCGATTTATAGAGATTTGTGAGCTAAAAAAAACAACGGTTCCTTGTAGAATAACAAAAACACAAACAGCAGGCACCGTTGAACATATTGGAAGTAATGCTGACTCGCACTAGAAGGTATGAAAGCGTCAATAATATGCCATGTGTTAAGTTGTATAAGTGGTCAACGTTAGCTCGTGTCGATAGATCAAGGAGCTATGCGAACTGTTTTAACAACACGAGAAAGAGGAGCGGATGGGCAGTGGTTGACTCACTGCGCTATAAACCATGTCGCCTGAGTTGGATTCCGGCCACGGCTAACACCAGCAGCGAATGATGGACTAATCTGACGCGAAATGGGCCACTCTTCGTCACACAAACCCGATGACAGCTACGCCGTGGGAAGGCCTTCGTCCAGCGGTGGATTGACGAAGGGCTGTAAACAACTTTCATTTTAACAACGCGAACATTCACTGGGCTGCACTGCGTGGTCACGCACATCAGGATTAGGTGAACTGCTGACGGGGATGTTTATGAGATCGATTTGAAAGTTGTGCAAACGCAAGCAATTGCGCCCTTCGTAAAAGTTCAGATGAGACCGCGAGGCTACACGCACAGGCAGAGCAATTTATGGCACAGTGTAATACATTATTGCACGCTTAATTGCATTCTGTAATTTGATAGCAGAAACTCACTTGCAAAATGGTTATACTTAGATGGCGCTTTAGGAGGGGATAACATCCACCGGGGTATAGCATGCACCATACTGCCGTTGCAGTTGTCACGCCTTCTTATATTATCTCATCACTGATGGCCACGAAAATAAGCGACTTGGCATTCGCATAGGTTTTGCAGAGCTAGAGATGTCAACTGTACGGCTTAGCAAACTCGACCATGTTTTTGGTAAACACGCGTTGCAGCTAATAGCGATTCGCTTTAACTAAACCAAAGTTACTACGACACTGTAATGCAGTCCGTGGAGTAGTGCGTTTGAGGCGCATCAAACGCTCCAAAACGTGTTTCGAGCAGAAACCACCTTGACATTGCTTAGTGCCCACGCGTATCGCATCTTCTATGAACACGCGAATGTCCGGTGGCGACGAGTGGCCGGGACGTTCCCTGTGCACGACGAAACTTGCAGCGCAAATGCATCGCGTCGCCTGTCCGCCCCGAGGATGCGTTACGAGCCCGCTTCAAAGTGACTTAACAGCATCGTGTGGGGCTAAGCAGCAAGGTCAGGCGACGTATATCATTTTAAACTGAATAGATATGTATTTTAACTGGGACAATTAAAGGTACAAGAAGCCAGCGAATTGATCGTATTAGCAATTTGAACAATCGGATGCAACTGAAAGTATCTAGTATCTTGAGCTAAAGGGAAGGAAGGCCATGATCGCCGACGTATTTGAGAGAGAACATGGCACATAGAGAGATATTATTTTAGCTGGGACACTCACAAATCCCGTTGTAAGTTTCGCGCACTCGAGACGCGCACACACACACCCGCGTAAATTCACCAAGCGCGTCAGATGTGTCTGCCGCACAGGATCTGTGTGCGACGTAGGGCGACAACGAATTAAACAAGCGATCGAGATCACAAAATAGCAGGCACACGTTGACATACCCGTGTAGCCCTTGGCGGAAAGAGGTGCCAGGAAGACAGCGACCACTATTAGAGGAATAAGCCCCATGTCTCGTCGTCCCACGGTGCCCCTAACGCGTGTGAAGGGACGCCGGACTCTGCTTTGCCCGCTCCGACTCGGCGCAGAGCCGCCTCCGCTGTCGACTCCGAGCCGCTCCACAGAGGGTGCGTAATACTATAGTGGGTAGAGAGAGATAGCAGGGAGGTGGAGCTCAGCCGTGGACGGGAAAGCGGTCTGCGCTGCCGCCGGCCAAAGTGAGAGTGGCGCTGCTTCGTGCGGGTCCCGGTGAGATTCCCGCGGTTCCAGTGCGCGCCCAGTCGCTCGTTACACCCCTCCTCCTCTCCAGCTCCCCTCCCCTTCCCCCACAGCCACCCGTCCTGACGATCCCTCCCCCCTCTGCTTCAACACCAACCCGTAATCTTAACCTAACTCCTCCTCACCACCACCCTCCTCCTCCCTCCCTCTCCCCAACACCCAATCGAGACCACCTTTCCTTTTTTTCGCGTAAAGCACCCAGTAAATAAACAGTGTCGCGGTCGTAAAGCACAGCAGTAGTAGCTCTCCCTTATTGCTTAATATAATTATTTCTCGAGGGATTTTTAGATTTACAGAGGAAGCGGGGGATGGTGTTTCCTCGTGTTTGTGGAAGGCGGCGCACAAAGACGCGTGCGCTCCGGTGCATGCGAAGGTAGAGTGACTCCGCAACGTGGTGCACGTCCATCACGCAGCATGTAGCGCGGGCGCTGCTCTAAGCCCCCGTGACGGTTCCCGGTCTGCGTGCGTCGTTACACGTGGACCCCCGATTGGAGCGGTGCAGGGCGCCGCGTTAGTAATTGCAAAACGCCGGCTGTGTTCATCGACTGCAGGAGCGCCAAACAAGAGGCGAACATTTATCTTTTGCCGAGGTGGACGAAAATCGATATTTTTGTAAACGCTGCAGCAGACGCGGATTTAATGGAGAACACAATATTCCGCGCAGCCTGAGAGGCTCCCTCCCCGTATGATCGTCACGTGCGAAACAGCCTGGCCGACGCACGTGCGCGGAGAGTGGCGCGCAAAGTGATACGGGAGCAATTACGAACGGTCCGGTTGCCTCGTGTCATGCCCAGAATGTATTATTTGCGGACGAAAAAGAGGGAAACGAACGATGAGTCCAATGAGCCTAAAGTGGACGAAAACCACGGTGCACAACGAGTGGTCCAAGTGCTTTATGTGTAGCCCTTATGAGCGCCGTCATAGGTAAGTCTATGCACACAGACAATGACAGGCGTACGAATAGTAAAAAAAAAGCCTGTCGCGCTGCTGTGTGACACGGATGTGCCTGTCGTCGAAGTTCACTAGATTATCGTAGCGCGGGACAAACGCGTTCAACTACACAGCAGCACTGCGCTGCTGTGTTGCGTCCAGATTCCAGGCGGCGGCGCAAAGGAGTGCGGATTCAGCACCACGGACAGCGGCAATTATAACAGTGTACGGCAAAGGCTCCCGTAGCGAGCTTCTGGGACAAAAAAAATCGAAAATCCGTGATGCAGATTCCAATTCTGTGCAATGCTTTTACATACATCGTTGGCTGAATTTCAACAGGAGCTGTCAGAGGCTGAACTCCAGAAAATATGGGGGGTTTGGGGGGACCCGGAAAATATATCCATGAAATATGAAGTCATGCATTAATACCTGCCTAAAACCTAATCCTGAATATAAGCGAAGACAATTATAATGATGATGTCAATATAATAACAATAACGATGTTCCTGTTTTTGTTCCTGCTGATAATGACGATTATTAAAATTGTGCAGAAGATGTAGTGTTCACAGGAAAGCCTCACTGAGTCATACCATTTGTTTTAAGAGGTTTTTTTTTTATATAGATAGATATCAGAGTACTCAAAGAAAATGCATACTTAGAGGAAGTAATAATCAAATGTCTGCAAACATATATTCAAGCATCCACTTGCTGTATTGTATTCTCGCAGACCGTTATAACAAACTACAATTTGAATTGATATGGCATATAAATGCGACCGCATCTCAAGATGCTGTACGAAAACAGTGGGCATGCATTGAAAGTGACTATCATAAAACTCTCTGTGCCGATATGTGTCCTCTCTCTGTGTGTCCTTGTGATGTCTGTCTGCTTATGTCTGTCTATAGTTTTCTAGTTAGATTTTTATTGCTATTTCTTTTATGCCTGATGATGATTGCTTGTGTTGCAATCGAAACGTCGCTATTATTTTAATTTATTATTTTATTTTTAGACGTGACTTAACCGAAAGAACCAAAGAAGAATGACTCTATCATAGGCACGATTAATCAGACCAGAAACTATTGCATTCGTTTTGCGGAATATCCTGCTGACACCAGAATTTCACAAACGCGTGAAAACAAATTCCAGACTAATCAAGCCCTAAATGTATCCACACTCAAATAGCGGTTGTGGCGGCACTCATTGTCATTTGGGGTTCTGAACCAGTGTTGGAAATTCCACATCCATGGTGTTGGGCCAGTGAGGTATTTGGACGATTTTGTACAATAATATCATCATCAGTCATAATCAATCAACCGCTGTATGAAGGCCTCCCAGAGACCGTCGTCACCTCTCATGGTCCCGTGATGAGACAACCCACCTAGCGCCCAAAAACGAGCTGATTTAATCGCTCCAGCTCCACGACGAACGGACGCTGTTTTAGATTTGAAGCTTTCGTGACTGCAAGGATTCATATTCTTAGGTTGTTTCGGTAAAGTCACGTAGGTAAAACATTAAAATTAATAAAAGTAAAATAAAATAAAAATAAAAATCACGACGTTTCGGAGGCAACACAAGCTACCGTCTTCAGGTGGTACCGTCACAGCCACGACAGCTGTATCAAGTAAATGAGAGATTGCAGTAGCTACCACTCCGTTTATATAATGGTTGGAGAAGGTGGTGACCCCAACTACTTCCTTGTTCTCCTCAAGGGGTCATTATCCCTTCCAGCGATGTGTTCTGCCAAAGCTCATTTTTCTTAACAGTCGATATGACATCTGTAACACGTATGTTTGTGGTGTGTCCTCTTTGCCATATGTTCCTGTTTTTTGTCTCAGTGTAATTCTACACGTGGTTCTCTCCATGCTCCTTACACGCGTTTGACATTTTATTCCACCTTCTTCATCAGTGTCCTGGATTCTGAGCTAAATGTCAAAGCAGGTTATAAGCACTGATTAATAACGTTATGCTTTAAATACAGTAAATTGTTACTGCGCATTATAAAGTTGCCTTTGAATTACCTTACCTGTAACTCTGAAGGTCAGCTGCTCTGTCTTATATCCGAAAAAAATGCAGTTTAATAAGTGCAAAGCGGTAGTCATACTTGTTTGATCCGTATTGCATAACGTTTACAATATACCAAGGCCATAATTATAATAAAATGCCCCCCCCCCCCCCATATATTGCGATTGTGGCTATGGTTGTATTTTATTAATACCTAATCTCAAACATTACATACAATGAAACAAGAAAAGGTTAAAGAGAAAAAAAACATAGCAATGTAACACAATAAACTATTAGACATTATTGTATAAAATAAATCAAAGTCCATCCTATGTGTTAGTGATTTTTTTAATATTTTAGGCAGGAAATGAGTTTTCAAATTTAGATTTTTTTTTTCTGGGGGGGGGACCCCCAGACCCCCTGGAAGATTTGGTCCCCCCCAATGTTGACTCCTTGGCTACGGCTTTGCAATATACCATTGGTATGAAAGCAACACTTCTATTAACTGTCTCTTGCAACACCTGTTACATTCCGCGGGGATTTCGATTAAGAGTGTGCGACAGCTGAACTCATTCAATTAAAACGATAACTATAACAGATCGTCAACTAAAATCTTATTTACAACTCAAACCATGCGGCTTGTTTTCTAAGCTTAGAAAATCAATCACGTCACCGCGGGTGTTTTCCTTTTTACAGCACCAACAGCTCCATTACTCCTTTTGGTGCATCTTGCCTAAGAGGCACAGCCGCTGTAGCTGTCATGTGTGTGCGGACACCCCCAACATTTTTTTAGACACAGCTTAGAGACGCCCCCAACATTTAAGACATGTTTAGTTGTTGAGTCCGTGTTTTTATTTATTCAACAAGTTAACTGACATCGTTGCTGATGTATCCTGATGACAGACCCCTTAAAATGCACACGAGCACATAAACAGTAGGCTCGAAAGGCAGTAGTTGCGTAGACATAACAGCAATAGTACAGTAGAACTTTTCTAATCCGTGGCCAAGTGGGAGCGAACTTCGCTGATCCTATGTGTAATATAACCAATGACCACCAGGAACCATTCGCCAGTAGGGACGCCCCCGACTTCCAAAGTGTGTCTGCGCCCTGCTCCTGCCCCATGGCTTCTTTCTCATCTGGATGGCTTGAAGTCACGGCGAGTGAATAGTTTGATTTATCTAAAGGTCACGCGGTGTGATACGGCTCCATCTCAGCGCTAATTGGGAGCTAATAGCCGCTCTTCCGTTCAGTCGGTGAAGGCAGCACAGGGCGAACGGGAAGAAGGGCGGCGCGTTGGTGACGGGAGGAGACAGGAGACGATTGTGATGAATTGATGGATCCCGCGACGCGCCCACCCAACATCCAAAGCCGTGTGACATTTTGGCAGAATAGAAATAGAGGCAATTTTTTGTATCAGTGGAGCACCCACCCCTATCACCAGAAAATGGCCTCCTCCATCTATCCATCCATCCTGTGACGCTTCAATGCAGCGTCAGGATTTATAACATGTTTCTAAACTTTATCGGCTAAATGCGTATTCCGTATGCCAAACCTAAGGTGCATGCCCGGAATATTATACCGATAAATAAAGAGGAACACATGCATTAAAAGACACATCCAAGTTAGAGACATCGTGTGCGCTGTTAAACAAAGTGAGTGGCTAGGGCCCAGGCACTTAGCAAGCGGGTTCGTGAACCTGGTGTAAACCCTTTAGTGGCACGCCCTCACATGAGTGGGTCTTCTCCAGGTATGCCGGTTTCCTCTCCCATGAAAACACTCGTTGAAGAGGGTCTGATTAATGTCGAGGTTCATCTTCTTGGTTCTTTCGGTAAAGTGACTTTACCGAAATAACCAAGAAGATGAATCCCTGCAGTCACGAAATCTTTAAATCGAAATTTAATGTCGAGGTGTTTCACACGTTTGTAGAATCCCCGCGTTAGCAGGTGAAGTGGTGGAGGTGGGGCCACCCAGAACTGGTTTAGACGTTACTTGCCACTGATGTTCGCTGTGGCCGTGATTCAAACGTTGGTCGCCATACTCTTAGTTCTTTCGGTAAAGTCACGTAGGTAAAAAATGAAATTAAAATTAATAAAAAATAAAAAATAAAAAATCACGACGTTTCGGAGGCAACACAAGCTTCCGTCTTCAGGTGAAACTGTCATAGCAAAAAATCTGTATCACAGCAAAAAATCTGTAACTTGATACAGATTTTTTGCTGTGACAGTTTCACCTGAAGACGGAAGCTTGTGTTGCCTCCGAAACGTCGTGATTTTATTGTTTTAATTTTTTATTAATTTTAATTTCATTTTTTACCTACGTGACTTTACCGAAAGAACTAAGAGTATGAATCCTTGCAGTCACGAAAGCTTCAAATCTAGATTTTGGTCGCCATGTTCGCGACGCAGTGCTGCATTGACTCATGTCAATACCATGTGAGGCTGTACTGGAACACGCCTTCCCATGCATACGTGTGTGTGCGTGTGTCTTTGTCTTTACTCGCAAACAGCACTTGCCCCAAAAGTCTGTTGAGGGATGTGACCTAATTAACTAATGTATCTATTGTGATAACTTTTTTGTTGTTTGTGCCTTTTGTTTTGGTGCCATTTATTTATTTTTGTGTGGCTTACGAGTAGGGTTTTCACTTGCTACATAGTAGCTGTATATCGGATTTGGTGCTTACATGTGAAGTATCGGAAATGACGGCAGGAAACTTCTTGACGGGTAACACACTTTTTATTAAATCTTGACTTGTCACAATACAACGTGTGGTCTCTATTCTTCCGACGACACACTTTACTTAACTCGTGTAGACTCTCGGCCTCTGGCTACACTCTTTACTTAACTCGTGTAGACTCTAGGCCTCTGGCTACACCCGTCACTCGTCTCGTGTAGACCCTATGCCTCTGGCTACACACTCCACTCGTCTCGTGTAGACTCTAGCTCTCTGGCTACACACGTAACTCGTCTCGTGTAGACTCTAGCTCTCTGGCTACACACGTCACTCGTCTCGTGTAGACTCTAGCTCTCTGGCTACACACATCACTCGTCTCGTGTAGACTCTAGCTCTCTGGCTACACACATCACTCGTCTTGTGTAGACTCTAGCTCCCTGGCTACACACTCCGCATGCTGACACTGCATGCTCCCCCTATACTCCGCCTCTGGGTTACACCGAGTCCGGGTCCTCACAGGACAGCGGGACTGGGTACCGCAGGGCCCTGTCTCTTCCTCTCCGTCTTCAGTCTTCGCTGGTTACACTCTCCCCGTGCGCCTGTGCGCATCACCTTATATAGTCCCTCCTCCCGGGAGACGGAGCGGATGCGGACCTCGATGTGAGCATCGCTCCTTAGTGAACCAATCACGACGCGCTATCTCTACGATCCGCTTTCCCCCAGCGCGTGTTTCCACTCATCACCCAATCACGCCGCGCTGCCACCCGATCACTCCCACACCAGCGCGTCACCGGCACCCAGCCAATCAGCACCACACAACACACGATCCCGCGCTGACCCCTGATCCCTCACCGTCAGCGCGCGTCACCACACACACATCCAATCCCGACGCGCTGGCACCTGATCGCTACCCCAGCGCGTATCGCCACTACATCACCCCCCCCCCACATAGCTCGCAGCCGTCCCGGCTGCTAACCAACAACCTCACACACCGTTAACACAACAAAACCCCCACCCCCCCAGTGTGCCCCGTAACACAACAACAACACAACAGCAACCTATGTACAATTTGATAATTAACACAAGAAAAGTCAACAATAACACACAACACCTTATAAAAAGCTATATACAGCCCGACGAACAACATAATAAAAGTGATTTCCAGAAAATGAACGCGCCCGGCGTCCCCGTGACTACCGCAGCGACGAGGCGCTCCAACTTCCTCGACTCCTCACATGGTAGGTCATGAAAAGGAGCGCGCCTTGGCGCGAGTCCGTCTGGCCGGTCCGTCATATGGGACGGGACGCAGACGACCGTCCGGTGGTTCTAGTTGCTCTAGACGGCGCGGGTCGGGCCTGAAAGGACCGGCCCCGCCGCGAAGATCCGGCCGCCGGTGGTCGGCAGCTGTCAGTTCCGAGAGACCTGGGAGGAGATCAGGCGGAAGCATGTGAGGATCAGGCAAGGACATTTTCCCCTTTGGGTCGTCGGTCACGTCACATGCTCGGCCCTCACGACACAAGGGGAGGCCATATGGAGGCGAGAACGGTTTCAGTCGGGAGGGGTGGACGTACCACCGTCGCGTTCCCCATTTTATCTGAACGCACTGGGGGCGTGCAACACGCACGACCTCCACGGGTCCCCGCCATGGCTTCAACAACTTAGGCGACGTAGCCAAAGGCGCCTGAGGGAAATGCAGCCAGGCCCTGTCACCCGGTCTCCAGTCGTGCACGGACACCTTTCGTGCACGCAACCGCTCGTTAGCAATTTGGCGAGCCCGCGAATTAAGCCATGCGGCCTCCCTTGCCTCTGTCAGCTTATGAATATTAAATTTAATATGTTCTGCCAATTTAGAATTAGGTCATGGTGCGGACAGGCCAAGCTGCGTTTCCATTGGCGGGTCGGCTTCCCGACCGTACATCAGATAGAATGGGGAAAACCCCGTGGCTGCATGGGGGGCCATTCTATACGCGGCGAGGACCCCCGGGACCTGCAGGTCCCAATCAACATGTGCCTCACACACCCGCTGGCACAGCATAGAAGTCAAGGTCTTGTGGAGTCTCTCCACCATCCCGTCCGTCTGCGGGTGGTACGGGGAAGTACGCACCTTCTTAGTGCCCAACAGATCGCACACCTCTTGCAGCAATTTACTTGAAAAAATTTTCCCTTGGTCGGTCAGCAGGCGTTCGGGAGCCCCCTTGTCCAGGACGTAGCCCTGGACAAAGGCGTCCGTCACAGCCGCCGCCGACTGGTTGGCGAGTGGCCACGCCATAGGCCACCGGGTAAAATATTCGACCCCCATTAACAGGTACTTATTACCCCTAGGCGTGACTGGAAAGGGCCCCAGAATATCGAGCGCAACAAGCTCGTTAGTGCGCGAGACTTGAATGGATTGCAGCGGTGGATTAGCTGCCACGGGCGGTGGTTTCCGCCTGGCGCACTCAACGCATCCCTTCAGAATATTTACCACGTCGCCCCCCATTCCCGGCCAATAATAATCACGCTGAAGCAGGGCAAGCGTTTTGTTTACCCCCAAATGCAAGAGGCGTTCGTGTGCGGCCAAAACAACTTTCCCCCTCACAGCAGAAGGCACCACCAGTGCATGCCGCCGGGACAAACTGTCCCATCTCATCAACATGCCCTGTTTAAGTACATAGGAGCCAGTTCGCTCCTGGTCCTCGTTAGGACCTCCCACCCTGCGGCGCAACGCTAGCAGGGAGCTGTCCGCCATTTGGAGGCGGCCCCACTCACTCAGCGACAGTGAGAGCAGCGAGTCCCGATCCTGAGAGGTAGCGGGAACATCCCCGATTGGTGTGTCCGCGGTCGCAACCAATGCCCCCCTATCTTCCCCAACCGGCGGTTTACAGCGCGCCGATCCCGATAGACACGCACATTTCTGACAAGGCAACAATCGCGACAGGGCATCAGCATTTGTGTGTCGCAACCCCTTACGGTACATGGTCGTGAACTGATAGTCTTGGAGGACTTCCAACCACCGTGACAATTGGCCCGAGGGCTGGGCGACCCTCAACGAATACTGTAGCGCCGCGTGATCCGTCCGGACCATAAAGTGACGACCATAGAGATACGGTCTGAACTGTTGTACGAAAAATACAATGGCGAGCAGTTCATGACGGGTGACGCAGTAGCGCTGCTCCGCCGGAGACAACACCCTGCTACCATAAGCGACCACCCTTTCGACTCCCCCAACGACCTGGGACAGTACCCCCCCAATGCCCGTGTTGCTAGCATCCGTATCTAGCAAGAAGGGACTCGCAAAATCCGGATAACGCAAGGGTGGGGCACCCACCAAGGCGTCCCGGAGGGAGCAGAACGCGGCCTCCTCCTCCGGTCCCCATCGGAACTTCACCCCTTTCGCCGTTAGAGCGTGCAAGGGTTTTGCAATAGTGGCGAAGTGCTCAACGAATCGGCGGTAATACGAAGCAAAACCGATGAAACTGCGCACGTCTGCAACTGACGTGGGTGTCGGCCATGAACTGACACAGTCCGTCTTCGCGGGATCGGTAGAGATCCCCGAAGAGTCGACAATGTGACCCAAGTATCTAACGGACTTACGAAAAAGGTGGCATTTGGCCGGTTTAAATTTCAATTTAGCCGATCGCATTCGCAAGAACACCCCTCTCAATCGCTGGAGGTGTTCCTCAAATGTTCTACTGAAAACAATGACATCGTCAAGGTAAATCAAGCACGTCTCCCATTGCAAGCCCGACAAAACCAACTCCATAAGACGCTGAAACGTCGCTGGAGAGGAGTGAAGTCCCATGGGTAACCGGTTAAACTGGAACAAGCCCCCTGGAGTCCGAAATGCTGTCTTAGGTTTAGACTCTTCGTCGAGTGGCAACTGCCAGAATCCCGATAATAAATCAAGAGTCGAAAAATATCGCGCACCAGACAATGCAGAGGGACTCGTCCATCCTGGGGAGCGGATACGCATCAGCCACAGAGATCTTATTCAGGCGACGGAAATCTACGCAAAATCGCAAGGACCCGTCTTGCTTCTTAACCAGCACAATAGGTGCTCCCCAAGGACTGGAGGAAGGCGAAATAATGTCGGCTTCAAGCATATCGTTAACGGCCGACTGAACATGTTCCTTCTCAGTAGGACTCAGTCGGAAGGGATTTAGCCTGACCGGCGCCGCATCGCCCGTGTCAATGTGGTGGCGTACCAAATCCGTACACCCAATGTCATATTTATGTTTACTGAACACATCAGAGAATTCCATGAGTAACTCGCGCAGCGCACCCAACTGCACACCTGACAAATCGTCCGAGCCCGCGCACAGCGAATGGACCCATTCAAGGTCCTCCCTTGGTTCAATGTTTTGCGTGGGGCTCGGATCAACGTGCGCAACCAGCCGCTCCTCCGCAGGAACCCGCGCCGCGTGAGCCAGCACGGTACCCTGCTGAATGACGGCTGGCCGCGACCCAGCGTTTAAAACCATTACAAACGGATCCTTGTCCGCCCGAACCAAAGTGTGAGCCACCGACAAATCGACCCCCCCGACAGCCCTGTTAGAAGGACCCAAAAGCATGCCTTGTTCCAAAGTCCCCTCCACCCATGGTTTCCGCAACCGGAGGGGAATTAGCATCTGTGAACCCGGGGGCACGTGCACGGTCTGCGTCGCCAACGCTTGTATCGTGGCGCACGCCGTCCGTCTGAACTACCATCGGCGACCCGATGGTAGTTCAATGCAACGCTGATCGATTAGAATTTTAATGGGCATCTTAGCCAAAAAATCAGTGCCCAATAGACAAGGAACCGCCAAAGAAGATGAAACGAAAACGGGTCCCGACAATTTGATATCTCCAATGCAAATGGACGCCCTAATCTGACCGATAATGCCCAACGATCCCCCATTTGCGGCGAAAAATGGCACATCCACTGGGAGCAGCGGACGGCATTGTACGGGGAGAATGTTATAAATGAGGTCCGATATAATAGTCGCCGACGCCCCCGTGTCCACCAATACCCTGACCTCGACCCCATCAATAGAACCCGCGACGACGGATGAACCCGCTGAAGCAGCCACAATTCTGTGCCCCAACTCCGACCATTTAATGTCTCCCCGGTCCCGGCCGAAACCCCCTCGCCGAACCGAATCCCCGAACCCTAACCGGCCCTCCTCCGTCGCCCCGCGCCGGCCCATGCGTGTCGAGTGTGTGGGCCGAGCGTGTGAGGTGCCGCGACTTGCCGGGGTTTGTAGAGATGCCTTGGGGCCTTGGTCGTCGTCCAGCCGAGATCCCATGGCGCGCTGACGGGGAGCGCGGCAACCGGACGCCACGTGGCCCCGGAGGCCGCAGTTATAGCACGTGATGAGGGTCGTCGGTGATCTCGGTTGCTCCAGCTTGCGGGCCGATCGCAGAGGCGACCGACCCCCCGACCTCCAGTCCCCTGGTCGTTCCGCGGCGAACGCCTCCTCTCGCGGACCGACGACTTGGGGTTCGGTGATCACCGGACCCGGAGCTGAGGCCACGGCAGCGTTGCAGACGATCCCCTGTTTGCGTTGAAGGACCTCGTGCGCTTGTATACTCGTAGCGACCCGTAAGGAAGAAATGTCGATCTCGTCGGCCATGTTGATGGGGACCCCCAGGTCCTGCGCCAACTTAAGCAGCTGCTCCAAAACCATCGCATCCTGGCCCTCCTCATCCATCCGAGGGAATGCAGCATCGGCGAGAGCCAGCAACGCCGTGCGATAGGCGAGCGCGGTCTCCGTGTCCGCCTTCCGCCTTGCATAAAAATGATGGCGGCACGCCGAGGGAGGTCCGTAGACCTTGGCCATGAGACCCAGCGCTGCCTTCAGCGTGGAGCGGTCCGACCTCCGAGCAGACATGAAGGCCGCGAGCGCGTTGTCGTCCAACATGGCAGGCAGTGCCCGCAGCGCCGTAGCATCGGACCAGGCAGACATCTCCTGATGCGCCAAAAACCTGCGCTGAAATTGGCCCCAGTCCCCGCCTTCCGCCTTGAAGGCTGACAATGCGGGGAGGCGCTGTTGAAAAATGAAGTCGTCCTCCGCGTCGTGGTTCCTTCCCGCCGCTCCGTCGGTGTGTAAGATGGCGGCCCCAATGGCGGATGACTGATGGCGGTCCGCAGCGCGCGTTGATGACGTAAGAGGGCGCGCTTGGAGAACCGCCGCCACGTGGCGTTCGCCGTTCCCGCCAAAAGTCGACGCCGATGAAATGGCGGGAATCGCCAAGTCATTTTGGCGGGAATCTGCGGGGCGACCCTGTAGAATGTCCGCCGCCGTCTCCGCTCCAGCCGACGAGCTGATTTCCGCCAGGATGGACGCGGCGGCGAGCAGCAGCTCCGCCAGACGAGAGTGCGCCTCACGGAGCACGGCCTCGGTCCCCCGTCGCTCCTCCGGCACCGTCGGCGGATCTTGCAGCGTGGGCCATTCTTCGTCCTCACCCCCCGACGGCAGCTGGCCCGGGTCGTCAAGGTTGTCCTCGCGGTCAATCCCGTGGGTCCGATTGGTCTTCCTTGTATCCATGCTTGGAAGACAGTTTCACTTCTGACGCCAGTTGAAGTATCGGAAATGACGGCAGGAAACTTCTTGACGGGTAACACACTTTTTATTAAATCTTGACTTGTCACAATACAACGTGTGGTCTCTATTCTTCCGACGACACACTTTACTTAACTCGTGTAGACTCTCTGCCTCTGGCTACACTCTTTACTTAACTCGTGTAGACTCTAGGCCTCTGGCTACACCCGTCACTCGTCTCGTGTAGACCCTATGCTTCTGGCTACACACTCCACTCGTCTCGTGTAGACTCTAGCTCTCTGGCTACACACGTCACTCGTCTCGTGTAGACTCTAGCTCTCTGGCTACACACGTCACTCGTCTCGTGTAGACTCTAGCTCTCTGGCTACACACATCACTCGTCTCGTGTAGACTCTAGCTCTCTGGCTACACACATCACTCGTCTCGTGTAGACTCTAGCTCCCTGGCTACACACTCCGCATGCTGACACTGCATGCTCCCCCTATACTCCGCCTCTGGGTTACACCGAGTCCGGGTCCTCACAGGACAGCGGGACTGGGTACCGCAGGGCCCTGTCTCTTCCTCTCCGTCTTCAGTCTTCGCTGGTTACACTCTCCCCGTGCGCCTGTGCGCATCACCTTATATAGTCCCTCCTCCCGGGAGACGGAGCGGATGCGGACCTCGATGTGAGCATCGCTCCTTAGTGAACCAATCACGACGCGCTATCTCTACGATCCGCTTTCCCCCAGCGCGTGTTTCCACTCATCACCCAATCACGCCGCGCTGCCACCCGATCACTCCCACACCAGCGCGTCACCGGCACCCAGCCAATCAGCACCACACAACACACGATCCCGCGCTGACCCCTGATCCCTCACCGTCAGCGCGCGTCACCACACACACATCCAATCCCGACGCGCTGGCACCTGATCGCTACCCCAGCGCGTATCGCCACTACACATGTAATTAATCTACATCGTTATGGGATGCAATTAGCATCAATGAAGCAATATAGCATTTAAGCATTATTATAAGTATATACGAGATGTATTCATCTTGTCTTTATCTTTTGTTAGCATGCTGCACTCCTAACCCGGTCAACACCACTGACGATTATCTGAACCAGTTCTAGGCCTACCTTAGGTCGACTCAGCATCAAATGAGTACCTGGTGCGATGTGTAAACATCGCCACTGCGGAAATGACTGGGAAATTGGTTCTATATTTGCTCGGTATGCATAGTTGCATCTCACTTTTCCTGCAGAAAAACTCGTTTGAAGAAAAACAGTGTTATGTATACGTTATGTTAACAGTACCCATTATAAACTCACAAGGTAAATGCTTTTTCGCCCACATGTGTGCCTTTACATAACATGTGGAGATAAATTATAAGTAAATATTACATTTTCTCAACATAAAACTCAATGCTTTGGTTCAGATAATGAGCTGTGGTTGATCTCCTGCCTGCACTATAGGGGGAGCGGAACATAAGGGTCACGGGAAAGACGTTGTATAGGCATTTAAGTGTGGTCTGCAAAGGCTGATTGTGGTCACTGCCAGTTTGCTGGAAATTTTATCATAAAAAAACACACTCTACCAACTCTAACATTGAGCCCTGTGTTTGCCGAACTAAAGCTCCTACATCCGCCATACCTGCTCACTTCATAATCTGTTTCGGAACTATAAGTGTTATTGTCATCCCACTGTAAAACGCTCACGTAGGTTTCATTAAAAATACAACTTCATATTTCTGGACAGGAGCCAGGGGAGCACTTTATAGAAAATGTGACCCATGACATCTTTTTATAAATTATGAAATGTTCTTTCTGATAATAACTCCGTATTTTAATGTATTTTTTTTTATGAGTTTTACTACACTTATTAATGAATGTGGGTAGAGGCTTGTTTTATGTTAAAAACGTATCCCATGCCATTAACGCTTATCGGAAAACTTTACAGTGTGTTCAGCACATGCACGCGTACACATCTAGGCTGTTAAGCCTCGTCTCAGAGGAGGAAAAAACGAAAATGGTTATTTGGCATTGACATTAGATTTCCCGCGTGTTCCTTTCACGAGCAACGCTGGACAAAATGATCGCATAACTTTGGAAATTTGATTGTATCCGTGTACACACGGATGCACCATATTCCCATCTAATGCAATAATAGTATGCTGGGCCATGTGTTTTCTCAAAACTTTGAGGATAAATACACTGTCTGGTAGTGTCAGCAAAGGGCACAAAAGATCACACATATAAACACTATTTCAGCAGTCTATTAATTTTATTTTAATTAACTCACTGAAGTGGCACTGTTATGTGACTTTCAGGCACAGCTTTGTGCAGTTGTCACGCACAGTTCTTGAATGAGGCTGAGAGCACTCAGTGCACTTTTAAGTTTTGCAGCTCCAAACATGCACAACGCAGATCCATGATTGTGCATTTGTACACTTTAATGAACGACCACCATTCATAACACAGATTGTTAGAGTGCTGCTGCAGTGCTGCTGCTGCTGCCTGGCTATGTTGCAGGCATCAGAGGGCAGTGCAGTAAAGCAACTTGCTTACCCACCCCAATGGGACATCTGTGAAAAACGCTTTATAGCTCATCGGATTCCTCCAGTCTAAATAAAGATTCTGATTCTGATCAAATAAATATTCTGATTCTGAAATGCATCATTATACTGTACTATGCACTTACGTCTATGCTGCTCGTCTTCACCAATCCACGCTGAACAATTATAACTCCCCTTGACCCACACGGCATGGGGAGGCCCTCATCCAGCAGCGGATTGGCAAATATGGGCTGTAGACTTATGTATGTTATACACATATGCCTGCAAAGGTGCATGTGTGTCTATGAATCGCACACCCCTATGTCATATTCATAGCAGCATCGTGAATGAAAAGCAATTTGTAAATGCGCAGCATGTTGGCAAACTGACGTGCCCCCTGTGAGTCAGTGCGACCATCATAGCACACGCTTCTGCGCTAATGGTATGATAGCATTGCGTGCTCGACACAGTTCTTTGCTATGCCACTGAGGCCAGCTACACTTGTGACCTGCTCTCCCAACCCGTAGTTGGGAATGTCTTCCTTATTTATGGCCGAATGGTACGCTTATATAACTTTGGTGGGCTGCACATTTACACACATACCGCGCACCATTATCAAATAACAATGGGAAATATAACCCGTGTCGACTGAGTTTAAAGAGGCCCTTGCAGTGATGGAAGTGGCTGAGCGCTCTAACATTAGGAAGAGTGTCGATAGGCTAACCACTTTCCCCTATAGTACCCTATAGGTGTGGCTAAAACGCTTGCAGTGACAAATAAATATCATTGGCGGACCTATTTCATAAATGATTGGTCTCGTGTAGCTCTCCAGTATCGTTCTGCTGCATTGATTAACAATTCCCAAAAGTTAAATGCAAAAAATATAGTAATATACGGGTCGAAGAAATAAATACGTTCTGTACATATACATTCTGTAACATGGTGGATGAAGCAAGAGGAAGCACTTAAGGAAACAATGAATACCAGTACCAAAATACTAGAATAGGCTTTCTCCTTTTTTTACATCTTAACACCTGCTTTGTTGCCAGAAAAAAAGGGGAAAATCTATTCTCAATGAATAAAGTACTGTACATGTTGCGACGCAATAGAAATCCTTCCAGCAATGTCCAACGACACTAAATAATCATACCCAAAATGCAAAAAAAAATTGCAATAAGAAGCAAGTAAAAGTTACATCATTATTTTAAACTTACATTAAAAAAGGCAAAAAACTGAGATTGCATATCTACTATAATCAACCAGTAATGTTTGCGCTTAACGCTCGTGACGTCACTCCACGTCGACCAGAACACCTAATTAATATTCATGAGCAGATGACGCCCTCCAAATGGACACCCCCCCCACCCCTCCTTATTAATAATCATGAGCAGGTGACATCAGTCCACATGGAGCACCCTCCCCCCTCATTAATAATCATGAGCAGGTGACGTCAATTTACAGCGAACAGCCCCCCTCATTAATAATCATGAACAGGTGACGTCCTCCAAATGGACACCCCCGCCCCCCCTCTATTAATAATAATTAGCGGGTGACGTCACTCCACATGAGGCGGCGAGGCTCCTCCTCCCCCCTCCTCGGCGTCAACTCACAACCCTCACTACAAAGGCAGAACCCTCACGTCACGCGATCTCCGTAGCGCTGTTGAGACATCAAAGTAAAAAGGACGTCATAATGAACAAGGGATTATAACCTTTAAATGAAATAAGTCTGTGTCACCGCGCCCTTAGAAATTGCACACGAATTGATGCAATGAATATCACGTCGCGGTCTGATTTTCGCTTGCAAGTTTCAGATTGACTGCAATACACCCGTTGGCAAAAAGCTAGTTTCTGAGATTAGGCGATGTGTTTTACATAAAAGTAAGTTGAAAAGGTTTAGAACATTACGATTTTGTAAACAAATCCAACTTGGTGCTCTGAGAAGACGACGTGATTTATAGCTTTATGCATATTGCATAATCCTGCTAAATTGTATTTTACTTTACTGTATTTCTGGAATTTATATAGCACATTTAATAGCTGCTACATCTGCAGAATTTCCGAATACAGTACTGAGGGTCATTATACTTTTTATTAGAAACTTGAACCTGCCCATTAATAAAATATTATATTGTAATAAGAAGACAATTTGGATTTATAGAGCATCTAAATGCAACCTCATCTCAAAACGCTCTACAGAAACACCGGAGCATATTTATTTCATGGAAAAAAAGAAACAAATCAGTCAAGGCCAGAGGGAAAAAAATTAAGGCCTAGTGAGGGTCAGTTCACCGATGGCATAATTTTGAATACCATCAGCCCTGACCACTCCACTGCTGGACGAATTCCTCCAAAGAGCCTCCACTATTCTTCGCGATCCTGCAGTGTAATAATCCACATAGCACCTGCACGGAAGAGCCCTTTCCTTTGTTCGCCTCTACATCGTTATTCTCAACCACCAGCCAACCATTCCTCGTCGCTGTGACCCGTCCTGCCCAAGTCCACTTTACTTTTCATAACAGGCAGCAATCATTACATCTTTAACCTGTCGATGTCTGATCCCCACGTGCTCCCCTTATTTGGTGTTGGCTCTCAGCGTAATCAAGGGCCTGCATCTTTCCACGCTAACTTGTACACTTTTGAACGTTTGTTCCACTCACTCCATCGGTACCCATGTTTCTGATCCATATCTCATACACAGCAGGTTATATGCATTGATTAACCACTTTCTTCTTGACAGTGGCATGTTGCATCGCATTATCACGTTCAGCTTAAATTGCCTTACCTAGACGTGGGGAGGTCATCTGTGCAATGTACGATTTGTCATCACCAGTACTGTGAAATGTCATGTATAAGCCGCAACATGAGTGCACTGCCCCTGGTGACGAACAGGACACATTTTAGCCGAGTAACATCTTTGTTATCTCCCCCTATTTAAAGCTTAAATATATATTTGTATTAAGCACACGCAGTAGTTACGAATGAAAATGTTGTCGTTATAACCATTGGACATTGTAATTTAATAAGGCAAACTAGCAATGCCATTATATTTTCATGACAGTAATTCATTGCCAAGGTTTTTATATAAATGAAAGGACCTTGCAAAAATGATGCTCAAATTCTTACATATGATCAACATTCTCGTGTACTATCAGTATACAGTATATTGTCTTTACGTGTCTGTACGCAGACAGTACATGTATGGGAGGAGTAATAATAGCATCCATAAATTACACACAGTGATTGTTTCTTGTCCTGCCAAAGCATATCTACCATTAGGAGAAGAAATAAATCCACTTTTTTAAATAATTAAGCATACTTTGAGAGCCTGCATGCATTAAACAGATGGCCCGAGTTCATTTTAAGCTATTATCTAATTTGTAACATTTAAAGCACTTACTGTAAGTATTCAGACGTTTAAAGGAAGTCATTTTCATTGTTATAAACAGGCTCGCGATGCTGGAGAACGATGTTCAGCGAGAGAAACGAACAACAACGCAGGTGGGAGTCCTGTGTGAGGGGATCTTAATTACAGATGAGGACGTTTATTGCACATCGATGAAGAGGGGAATGAGTGCACACCGCCACTTTACTGGGGCTCGGCTTGATCAAGGGGAGATGCAGCAGCAGATTCAACACAGCACGCACGAACGCCAATTGTTGTGGCAGTCAGTGGCAGTCAATGATGGACATCGTCTATCCACTAGGGGTGGAACGATGCACAGCAAATTGTCTTGGTTCATAATGAGTTAATTTTGGGTTAGATCGTGTCGGTATAATGTCAGGTGTTTAAACTACAACCCTCCACTACCCAACGCAGCCAATGGAATCATGTTGTCAAGTGGGCAAATTTGACAATCGATTTGTTTGTTTAACAAAGCAGAAAATGTAATAACAAAAGAGATCTTGACAATATTTTTACGTCAAAAGTATGTAATTAACAAGGCGATTCAGGTACACAATAAAGAGGATGTGGAAGGAGGTTGACACCAGCACAAACACATTGCGGATTCCAGTGCAATGGAAACCTATCTCGACCGCATGTTTCAATAAACTGTTTAAATAACCTTTACAATCCTGGTCTCTTCTTAAGCTCTGGTACCCCTGTAGAAGGAAAAAAATGGAGGGGGGGGGAGAAATGGGGGGTAGTGCCCAAATGCCCTCATGAATGCTCTTAAAAAGCAATAGCCACTGGAGGAGAGGTAGTGAAGGGATTCCATGTTTGGTGGTAAGATTTTGACAATTTTATAGAATCGTCGATTAATATAATTATTTAGGTCGTGATACGTGCATTGTTGAACATACACGTGCAGCCCTGTCGGTGCTGGCGGTAGGACTTCCATTACAGAGGGCTCTAGAGAGTCTATCTAGAGGGTATTTGGCCTACTCCTCCACACAATGCATTGAATAGTATGTGTTAACTCACGCGTTTTTACATTCATTTACAGCATGTTGCATAAATGGGTCCATGCCATTTTTGCAGCCACTGGAGCAGTATTGAAAAAAGCATTGATTTTTTAAACGAATAGCAAACTTTCATAGCGACAATTGATTGATTCATCACGGGAGGTGGGGGGGGTGGGAGATTTGGCACAACAGCCGTGAGGGTATCTCGTTCATGGAATCAGTGGTGTCCACTAAATGTCTGAATGTATCACCCATAGGTGGGGATGATTGAGGTCGGGCGAAAAACATGCGTGGGTCAATCTCATCAATCAGTCACACACACACACACACAATGTTGGTAATGCAGACAAACCAAAGCAGGTAAAACCATCTCCGCAAGAAAATCTCAAACCTTGCCATGGCCTAAGACAGTGAGGGGGTATTTGTCAAGCATATCAGTCACGCAAGCAATTTTGTAATGTGGTCCATTACACGAATGACAAATGTTTAGCATATCATTTGGTTGTCATTGTATTAATCACAAAGTCAAACTGTTAGTGCTCTCTGTATTGACTTCAGGATTAACCAATGCAAACACTGAGTCTAAACCAGTGTCCGTCATTTATAGTCTTGGTATTTTATTTCCTATTAATAGAGGTCATACAGAAAGGAGTCGCATGAAGCAGCGATGCTGGCTAAATATGCAACATTTCATTAATTACCACGTGTTTCTTTGAAGGGAATTTGAGGGTATAACCAGGGCACCAATTAATTTTGGAGACAGGAATTCATAATTTTGTAATTACCTTAAGCAGTTGCATGCCATGAGACCAATATTGGGCTCTGTGTAGGGCATATGTCCCCTCGTGCTATACTGTGGACTGAGTAAGACCTGCAGAAATTAGGTTATAATTCAGCACACATCATCCATCAATCTTTTTCACGTGTGGCACCGTGCGCTCATGCAGCCTGGTAATAAGACCACTGTTTATTCATTCAGGGTAAATCAATCACCCTAAGTGGTGAAATAGATTTCCGTGTGCTTCATTTCTATGCAAATGTCTAATAGACTTTGCAAGACTGTAACGTGACAACCCACCTGTCAGCATTCAACGTAATTTTGTCTTGCATGTTAATTTATTCTCCGACTATTTGCAGATGCGCCATTACGTTTCAACGAACACACACACGGCACTTGCGAGTGCTCGGAAATTGCGAACTCCTGAAAACCATTCCCAAGATCCTATTCGCATTCTTCTCCTGGGAATTGTGTGTCCGTACAAAAAGAATCCAGCCAGCATAATTTTAAATAATCCACACCTCCGATTAGCATGTTTGGCTAAATACGGCGCGAAAGAAGTTCAACATGCATACACTATTGAACTTTTAAAGGGGGAAAGGAGTGGAGGTGCAGTAAGGTGGAGCGGTGGCACAATAGTTAGTGTACTGCACTATGAAGACAGAAACTGAATTGAAATTTCCAGCCTGGACATTTGAACCAGTCCTGGGCTACGCACCTTCACCAACCCACACTGCACAGCATGGTGAAGTATGGTCAAACAACCCCGATGACCTAAGGACATGGAGAGGCCTTCATCCAGAAGTGCATTGCCAAGGGACTATAAATAAATTGTATTAATTGAAAAAGCACATGATATTAAAACAATTCCTAAATAAACATACAGATGGTTTCAAAACACTCATCAGTGTGCAACTCCACCATTGCCGCTTATGTTAATTCGTTTCCACCTTATTTTAATGGGAAACATTAGTTTGCAGAATCTCAAGGGAGAGGCTGCTTTGCAAAGGTGGCATCTGGGTTAATACCAGCACAAGGCTCTTCAGGCTTACAGAAACAATCTCGTAATTAAAAAAACAAAAAAAAGGCTGCCCTGGTCACTTAATAAACCCATCATATGACTCAAATCAAGAGACAGTGCGCAAATGAGGTGCACAAGTGAATGGAATGCAACAGAATTACTATATATTTTAGGGACTTTAGAAATATTGCACTCAATTTGCACCATATCAAATTAATTACAGCAGTTTCCTAATCCAGGAAGATAACCAGAAATGACTGCGTCGTGCAGGTTTATGAAATGGCAACGCCACGGCATATTTGTGGGAATTCTATCTTGATCAGCACAAGAGGGCAGGATTGGGTGAGAGGGTGCCCAATTGTTAAATCAATCGCCCCACATGCCCTGACTTAATTATAAAAGGAGGCTTATTGTTCTGTTATTTCCCAGGTGAGCATACCTTAATTATATAACTCGACATGAAATTCAAAATTTGGGGCGAAATTAAGCAGTGCATGGCGATGGTGGTGGCTGTGTAGTTAACGCGAAAGGGTACCTGGGGATGTATCGTGCAGGTAACATTTGGGGTGGAGCACACCATTTTAAAGCTATCCCCTAGCCCAAATTGTTACGCTTCTCGCTACAAGAGGACCGATAAAGATAGCAAATCGCACCTTCCCCATCAGGTTATGACAAGACGGGGATGCATAAGGCAAGCTGTATTGGTTTTTATAGTAGGCTAGATCCAAGGAGAGTTTTAAATGCTAAATAGCCCCGGGAAAATATGAACAATTTGCATGTGATGCAGAAGTCAATGTGTGCATGTGTAATTCTGTGTGAATTGCTGTGGCACACACACACATGCGCGCACAAAACTCTTCCACGATGTGAACACCAACACAAGTCTGTCATGTTGAATAATTGGCGATGGAAAAATATTGATTTTAAAGGCCCTGTTGGATGAAAGGTTGATTTTTTTCTCACTCATTTCACAGAACTTTTAATTTATTTTGTGTTCGTGCACGTATGTGGGTATACAGTACACATAAAAAGCTTTGTCAAAAAAAATACAGCAGGAATGTCTCCTCGATGATAAAACGCAGACGAATTCAGAAAGCAATAACTTGCGATTGCTGCGACAAGGTAGGCTAAATGCAGCAGTGGTTATTGCCATGTAGAGATAAGCCTGGTTAAAGGGCACGGGCGTTCCATAACGGAGCCCTGGTGGCAAACTCCGAGGCTCTGATACAATGATGCTTTCTTGATATTCCCAATGCCGGTGTGCAATTGCAATACAGATAAAGGCCGACAGAATGAAGCCAACATTGATAAGCAAAATGTCAGCTTTACTGGTAATGCATCAGGGCTGTGGCACTGGTCTTGCCTGGACAAAATGTAGAAGAAGTATGAGGAACGGGGGGTGGTGGGGTATTGTGATGGCTTAAATGTAGCAGGTCACCATGATAATTTATTAAAATTTCCTTTGGAAATCCAGTTGAACTGTACTGTGTATATTTGAGTGAGTGCCTGGGTTATTTTTTTGAGGATTACATATAAAAAATTTAATAACAAAATGCGTCTACAATAATACATTTTAAAGGAATCATTTTTTTCCCACAGCCATTTGTTACACCAACACGCATGAATAATGAATAGAAAACCCAAAAATACTTTTGTTTTTTGTTTAATGTAATTTGAAGAATAAGCCATAAACCCTCCAAATATAGGTGCTGCAAATATGTACATATTGTTTCACGGCAATCGCATAAATAATTATCACAGTCCACCACGGTTGATTAATAAAATAAACAAACTATTCTCACCTCCACTGCATGTGTACTCTGCCTCTTGGCAACACTGGACCAAGAGCCAAGACCAATTTGAAATGGACCTTTCTTAGCGTGCTCATTATAAAGTGGGCTCACACCACGAGATTCCCAGCACGTTGAGAAAGCGTCTTGAGAGCACGGCAGAGGAAGCACGGGGTCGGAGACAACGGTGCCGTCTTGCCACCACTTACTTTGACGTGAACTCATAAACACTTTAAATCGCCAGTTTCCAAGTGAATCGGTCTCAAGTTTTGTTTGGTGTTTGAACATAAAATATTGAAGTTAATCTGATTAATGCAATTAATAATGTATCGCAATCGCAGTCAATGCAGTCTCACGAGCAGCAGCCGGACGTGTCGTGTGTGGCAATGTGTTGGCTCGGTGAATTGCATAAACAACGTTACTTAAAGATACTTTCTCCATTTGCTTGAGTAACAACATCGACTGACCTTTGGTTTAAATTAAAACATTATGAGTGTGGAATTTCCAACGATTATTTATTTTCATAAAACTCACTGCCTTGTTTTTCCATATTTAGTAAGATTGCATTATATGTAATTAATGACAACAACATAATTTGATTTGTTGAATACCTGGTTTAATTGTCTTGTTTTATTTTAGTTTTTTATTACGAAAAATAGTGAAAAAAATGTGAGATTTTTTTTTATTAATGACTGGTAGACAATGTTCACAAGAATATTAATTGTATATTAAACATTTCTAAAACTACGATCATTAATTGTACGTAACCACAGGTTGTTGTTGTCGTTGTTGTTTTATCCGTGTACGCAAGGACACTTTTATTTACTCTGTGTCTACATATAGTTACTTTTATTTATATTTTGGTCTGGCCATTCTCCATCTGGGCTTTCATATCATGATAAACAAACTGTTAATTTGGAACGGCTTCATCATGATAAGCTGTGGAGCTGGCAGCAAACAGCCACGCTTGCAAGTCATAATATTGATTTAACGCCATTTAATGGCAATTGTTTTTATTGCCGTTCATTTTTGCATTCCTGTGCATTCTTTGTGTGGCTGCAACAACTCAACGCGATATCTTTAACGCCTCAAATATATAGACACGCATTTGGCGCCATACAATTTGGCCGCAGCATTTACCACTTATAGCACTGCACGTATACGCAGTGTAGTAATTCAATCAGCATCCTCATGCATTTTGGCAGTTATTTGCTGTTGGGGGGGGCAGTGGTGAGGGGTGGAATCATAAATCACCGCATGATTTCCTGCCCCATCAAGTTATATAATGAAGGGGCCAGCAATCAATCAATGCATTTTAGCACCATAATTGTAGGTAATGTTCAAACGTGGAAACTTTAGACCATGATACTATCAGTGGCCTTTTACTTCATGGAAGGATATATACTGTATAACGATTGCAGTTAGTGTTATGTAATGGGAGTCGGTGAAATTTGCATAGGATTTGACCAAGACGAGTCAAGGATGCAAATGATGACAAGTCCTACTAAAATGTTGGACAATTACCAATAAATTAGCAAATTAATGTATACCCCCCGCCCCGCTACCCGCTCCCCGCTCCCACATAAGTAAAAGCCTGGCTTTAGAGGTCCTCAGTTATAACGGCTGAGTAGTTTAATTAGATGGCCTAATGGGCCAGGCTCTGCTCTTGGCCATGGACAAGGGTTAGCCTTTGGGGAGCTGAACATTTTCTCTTGTCATTTGGGGTGACATGGAGGGCCAAGATGGAAATGAGTTGCTATTCACAATGGTTGGCTTTTATTATCAGCCTGGCTGGGTAATCAATTCCCTGGAAAGTCTCATTGAGCAAAGTTCGAAGCATAACCGAAAGCTCAGCATGTACATTTTTGGGTTTTTTTTCTTTTTCATGAAATGCATGGAAATACTTCTATTTACGGATATACTTCTGTAATTGAGAAAATTACCAAAGTAGAATCTAAAATAACAATAAACATTCACAGCAATAACTTTTGCACGTGATTTAATTAATCAAATAATGATTTTAAATGCAATTTCCTGCTGTCAATGGCTACTCAAAATGCTACATGCCTATTAACTGAACTTAAGTCATATTTAAATTTCCATAGTCAACTGTAATTGTGCTGGGTGACTTGCAAATTACCATTTGAGGCATTTGCGAGCTCTATAGTAACATTTAACACTTTAAATAAAGTATTAATCACGGAAACGATACGTGTACACTGCTAATGTATAATGCGCACAATGCTGGTTTACAGCATGTGGAAAAATTGATCCAGCTAATTTAGAAGTGGGTGTAAATAAATAAAAATACGAGCATATACAAGTGAACATTTAAAGTAATGCGTAGCCTCGCCATCTCCCGAATGCAATGCGAGGTAAAGGAAACATTCAAAAATTGAGTTTCTCGTAACATCCTGCTGTGCTGAACTGCCTCACCTCATGACCTGTTATTAACTCCACACAGCAACGATGACATGTGGCACAGGCAAGTCATCAACCTGCGGTAAAAACCCACAACAGGAGGCCGCGAGGCTGCATATTCAAATTCTCCACAAGGTAAGCCAGGCACGATGGCACACAATTATAATTTAGCAGCACGCGGGCTGTAATATTTATCATCCCCAAAGCTCACTTTGACGTACAGTCACATAATAGACATTGTACTTGGGGAATACCAAAGCAGCGGTAGCAGCAGTCACATTTCTGATGATAAATACAGTTATCAAAGTTTGGATGACAAACCGAGATGCCATTGTTTGTGGATTCGCATGTCACTTCAAAAAATATACACACCATCAGTGTAATCGTTTCTGAACATTTTAATTACATCAGTAGACCTCGTTCAAAGTCGGACTGAATTTTCACAAGGGAATAAGACATTTGGAAAAAGCACTTTCAAATTAATTATCAGGCAGCAGTGCATGTACCTCCAGTACTCTGCATCCGCTTGTAAGCGCACTGTAGGTGAGCACGGCAAGTAAGCGTGTTGCATGAGCATGCCTCTGTTAGGGAGAAGCAAAGGAAACGTAGCTACCAGCATAAAAATGCTCGAAAATCAAATAAGCACATGCACCCGCAGTGGATTGTGGATGATGCAAAAAATAAACCGGATTAAATGTCACTTTAATTCAGTCAGGACACATGTGCGTTGCTTGTGCTTTTCCACACCACTTTGCTTGCAATTGGGCATGTCTGAGTCATCAGGGCTCCGTGGCGAGAGTGATCTCAATACGCGGCCACGTTAACATCCTCTACAATGTGAACACAGGTTCATCTGCAGTCCTTGCGGTGGGACGTAAACACCTGCAGGCAATAGCTCAACATCGTAAGGAGCTGCCCTTTTGTCTGTGCAGGGACCGTGATGCCTCACTGGGTCAGTCACAAGGCATCTGCTGCAAAGTTTGAAACTCACTAATTGAACCCATAACATTGGTGCTGCCTAATAATGATCACTAGTCATACGAAGGTGGCATTGGCTAGAGATTATAATTTCCTGTGCATCGCCAACTTTTTGCGGACAATTGAAGCAAAAGTGAACGAATCAAATAATATGTTACTAATGATTATTATGTTCTGCCCTTTGTCAATCCACTGCTGGATGAAGGCATCACCATGCTATATTAGTCATAGGAACTGTTTGACCATACTTCACTACACCGGTAAGTGAGTTTAGGAAAGTTGGGTGGAAAGGGGAATTATAACTAATTAATATACCACTAACCACTGATGTTAGCCCGGGCTGGGAATTTAATTCAGGTCAACGGGTTCATAGCTCAATGCAATACCTGCTGAGCCACCTTTCCGCATTTTTATTCTAAAATATTACTAATAATTTTTTTAAACAACATTTTAGACAATTCGTTATTCACAGAAAGCGTACTTTCAAAAACATATTTGTCATTGGCAAATACCAACATCATTCTGGAGTCTCTCTCCACGATATGTCAATCACAAAAGCACAGTTCATCCGCATAGTATAACACTGTACCTGATAAGATGCAGCACAATGGCTCTTCTTTTGTATGCAGGGGAGGAAAAAAAACTACGCGCTTATCACCGTGTTTTACAAAGTCTTATCCTGTTCACGTTGGGTTTTTTTTGTCACTGTAATCATTCACATGCCACCAGTCACATTTGTATCGCTCCAACATAATGTCATTGGCATTACGATTTAAAACCAGAGAGATTGAGACCGTGAGCCCCTTTTTCTGTGCGGCTTTATACGATGTGCAGTAATAAAGAGGCCTGCTTCCAAGGTTGTAATTAATGTTGGCACCAGATTTAAAAATGGAAATTTGCACTGCTGGTCTGAATTTGGCTTCATCCTCAGTGATTTCCGAGAGACTAAAATGTAAGCGTCGATTGCAATGTCACAAGTAAGTGACGGCCAAGGAATCGGGACATTGTTTTTGTTGTTACATTTTTCACAACAGGATTTACATACTTGGGGTACATTTCTGCGTTCAATTACAAGTTGAAATTACAGTGTTGCGTTTTGATTCAATAATGTGCAGTCGCAGATATTAATTCTTAAATTGGAATTACCAGTTTGAATTTCCACTGTGATTTTTGTAATGTCAGCTTTCACTGCTCTTTTTTTGATCTTGGTGAATTCATTTTTCATTAGAAAGTTATCCTGCCGTGAACTTGAGATTTCAGGTCTGCTTGCACGGGTAATTCATATTCACAGTGGGGTTGAGAATCCCTTAGAGAATTTTGCTCCGTTGGGTGCGAGAACATATTTTAAAATTCATGACACCGGTGTGCCCATGGAACCCCAATGAAGTGACCCAAATGGTTTTAATGCAAGCACACTCGAGTTATTAAAGTTGATTTTTTTAATCACCAACTTTTTTGCAAGGCCCTCAAACATTAAATCTATTAATTTTTAATAAATGTTTTTCTCTTCCCGCATTCTAGCAATACGATCATTGCCTGGTATTTGTATAATCAGTGCAAGAAGAATATCCAAAGATAATATTTGTCTGATACTCCGCTGTCACCAGAACTCGTGTCCTTGAGGAATCATCTAAAGTACATGCATTGCTACTCTTAGGTTTTTTCGATAAAGTCACGTAGGTAAACAAAAAAAAATACGTAATGAGAATAATATAAATAATAATGAAAGTAATAATATAAATAAAAGAATAAATCAGTAAATCTGGCTGTGACGGTCCCACCTGATGACGGACACTTGTGTTGCCTCCGAAACGTCGTGATTTATTATTTTATTTCTATTATTTTTATTACGTGTTTTTATTTTTATTATTATTTTTTACCTACGTGACTTTACCGAAAAACCCTAAGAGTATGAATCCTTGCAGTCACGAAAGCGTCAAATCTAGAATTAATACAGGCATTGCATATGCAGTTTACAGTGAACTCTGAGCAGGCGCTCCGTGGACTACTGACGAGGAAGTCTGCAATAAGCGAGAGTGAATCTATACAGAGGAATATAATAATGACATGTCATCTTGGAGAACAATGCAATTATTAAACTACTTCTAATCCAGCCACGTTGCAGTCTACGCACATACCTAGGTCAGGCCGTCTTCTGTAAGTCGCATGCATACATTCTGGTATTATTGCATGCGTTAAGGAGCAGTGTGGGCCTGTGCTATTATATTTATCACGTGAATCCACAACGTGGAACCCTTCAAATGTAGCATTCCTATCTTCTGTAGCTGCACACGTCGTTTTATGACTGCTATGACAGGTGAGGGGCATTTAATTTGGGCTTGGCCATGACATACTGGAGTGATGCAGGACGATGAACTCCTTCTGAGCCCATGCCTGCCTTTCTGCAACATTAAGCACCGGAAAAATTATGTTCATAAGGAAGGTGTCTCTGCACTTAACTTCAGGTGCCTTTTGCTGCAATATATGGCTATAAATTGCTTTAGCCAGTTTCTTTAAATAAAAAACATGCTTTTAACATTTGGTTGCATACTGACCTCTCACTTGAGATTTTTTGATGAAGTAGAATTGGAAATGTTTATTTTTTTTGCGTGACATATTTGACTTGCATTTAGGTCATATATTAAACTAATTCATTAAACTGTAAATAAAGCACCCATGGCAACAGGGTCAAAAATGCTGCTCTACCAACGAGGGGTGTCTGGTGTTGCGCTGACAACTGCCGTTCCGTTATGATTTAGGCAACAGCTGCGCTTTGAGATGCACCATTTTTTCTGACGTTTGTTTTTTGTTATAGCCCTTTGTCAATTCCCTGTTGGATGAAGACCTCTCCATGTCCTGTCAGTTATAGGGGTTGTTTGATCAATCATACTTCACTCATGCTGGTCAGTGCAGATTGGCGAAGGGGGTGCACAGGACCAGCTCACATGTCACTGTCACAGATGGCAGCCACCGTCGGGAATCGAACCCGGGTCGATAGATGTTATCGTCGAGTTCGGAAAACCATACTAATTGATGTTCCTTAAAACCTATACTGAAATAATATTAATGGATGAGTCTATTTGAATTGAAGAGTGACAATTAGAAAAGAAATGGAAAGCATGAGTGTATTTCTAATTAGCACCTGTCTCTATGATTTCGAACCTAATTTTTGTTAAAATATTTAATTGATCGAATTAGACGTTTTATCAAACACGAGCTCGTCACTAAATAACGAGATAAATCCCTTCATATCAAGTAAACAAGAGTTATTGGCACAATTTACACGGGTCATAAATTGCTTTTAATTCATGTTTTTTTTTTACCCAAAGAAACCAGTATGGTGTGATAGACAAAATGCACATGGAACGCACCGCTGTGCAGAAACCCCATAACATTTATTTTAGAGTTGTGCCTTTTCTAATGTAATTATATTTTTTTGTTTAAAGGCACCTGGTAAGCAATGCCTGAATAATTTCTCCCCAGCTGCAGACAGTTTAGAGATTGTGCATGGCCAATTAGATGGCTCATGGGAGACCAGCTGTTCTAACATAACAAATACCTTAAAATAAAAAAGTATATTACTCAACATATTTTTACTTATACACATAAACTGCGTGTAATGGAAGCAGGATTTGTTTTTCATATTCAGGAAATAACTATAGTTTTATCCAGATGGTAACTTCTGATATTATTATTTTGCATCCCAAACAAAGCCAGATATAACACAGATTTATTACCAATGTTAAGCAAGAAAAAAAATTCGTTCTATTTAATTTACTGTGTTCATTGAAACAAAAAGTTAGTTTTTCACTTTTGTGTACTTAAAATGTCTGATTTGTAGCAGTTTACATTTTATATCATCGGAGCACATTACCTGCTATAACTTGCGACTCAGAAATGTGGACATTGATGCAGAAGATGGAACATGAGCTCACAAGTGCGTCAACGAGCATGGAGAGGTGCATGCTTGGAATTACGGTGACGGACAGAAAGTCACACATCAATGAAAAAATACTTATTTTACCAGGGAAGGCCCACTGAGCTATATAGCTATTTATCAGAAGCGACCTGACCACAAATCATAGCTCAACGAAGTGGATTGTGATGTGGAAATTGATAGCAGCCAAATACTCAAACCGCATGTTTCTAAATGTGGAGGGGAAAAACCGGAGTACCCGGGGAAAAATCCACACAACCAGGGCGGGAACATGCAAACTCAACATATATAGGCGTCAGGGTCAGGATTGAACCCACGACCTCCTGCATACCTGGCGAGGTAGTTAACATCTCGCCATCGTGGCGCCCCAAATCATACACAAATTAGAGATTAGAAATCGTACACAAGTTAAAGGCATCAATTAGAAATGATACACACGTTAGGTATATCATATTGACTGTTAAGAAAAGGGGGGGGGGCTTGGGTAGGACACGTCGCTACTAGAAGGGTGATAGCCAGTGGTCGAGATTAACAATGGAGTTGCATCCAACGGTGGGAAGCTCGCCCGCGAGTGCGTCCGCCACGGAGAGAGAGAAACGAAGTTCCGCCATGCGCGGCTGACCCACACCGTGCCGGCCTTCAAGGAGCAGTGGGCGATGGAGGAGGCCGTGTGCTCGGTGGCAGATGACGGGGAGCTCTGCATGCTGATATGAGCTACCCGTCGGAGGCCGTCGGACTGCGAGAAAGGGCTGCGTGCAGAACGAGAGAGAGCGAGAGAGTGAGCGAGAGGTGGGGGGTTTACATAAAGCAAAGTTATAAAAAAAAAATTACGCAATGATGAACGAAGCAAAGTGCCGAATACACCGAGCATCTTCTTGTTTCCACTGATCGTAAAAAAAATAGACGAAATCAGCCCGAGGTGCGGCATTATATTTGTTACATTACAAGATTGGCTTGGGGGAGGCATTAATTCAGCAGAAGATTGATAATGATACATTTACCTTTTTTACTTCCGTTGCATTATTTATGTGCACTCGATGCTTGGCTTGGATTCTAACTGGGAGTCAGAAGAGAAATATAAATAAAGAATTGATTGTTGTACAGCTTCGCTGTGCAGGACAATATGTAAGAGAAGATTACTTTTTTTTTTCATATTGCCTGGGCCAGAGGAGTTTGGCAAAGGTTCAATGGCAGACGAAACACACTGGTGTGCTAGTAACACAAAAGTAAAGTGATGTGATTACATGGATTTGATATATTTTTTAAAATGTACGAACTACACCTTAATCCTCTCCAGACATTTATATTTGTTTGTATTTGCAATAAAAAACAATCTACCTCATGAAATGTAATTGGATTATAATCTTTAGCGAATTTTCTAATGTACGCATTTAAAAAGTAGTTTAAAATGCATTCATTAAATTATGTTTTTCAGGATAGGCCTGTATCTGGAATGAATTATTGAAATCCATGTGTGCCATGGAATATTCTAAGTAAATATGCAGCCATCCCAGTCCTTATTTCCATAAGCTGTACAGATGTTTTATCTTCATGCAATACAGAACTCCACTCTGCGTGGGAATTTTAACAAGGGTCCTGTGGAGGTGTCAAAAGCAAGCAAAATAAAACGTAAATCAGGACATAGCCGAACACATAGAATCATTTGAGGAACATCTTTAAGTGACACGTGTACACATATACACGTGTACACATTGAACAAGAGCAGAATTGAAAAAGGAGTCCTAAGAAATGCGTACGAACACATCATTTGAGAATTCAAGCAATGCATGTTTAACCAGGCCAGGGTTCCCATAATTGCAGGGCAGTGAAGCAATAAATATAAATATATTTTAAATTCTCTAACAAGTAAAACACAGCGATGCAGTTAAACAGCTCGTTAGTGGAGCATGAAATGACGGGAGACTTTTATCCACAAAGAATGCACATACACCGCCCCCCCCCAACTTCTTGTCTTATCTATGCCCCCCCCCACAACTTCATAAATGCCCCCACCCCCTTCACTCATAGAGTCTCTCTCGCCACTGCATCCGACACAGGCCCCGGCGTGGTGCGTTGTCACAACTTATCACCGTTACTTCCGTTTCACTTGATTTGACAAATAAATTGTAGGCCTATCCTTCTTGCACAGTGGCTTGACTCAAGCGGTTTACCGTGTTATTCATGGCAAATGATGAATATGCTTTGGAGGGCAGGGATGTTCAATTCTCCGCTCGCGGGATCCTCCCGCAGTTTCACGCCCGGCGTGCATCTCCTCGTCTGTGCGTGGAAGCCCCGAGAGTGCCCTGAGGGCACTTTTACACCGAACAGCGGCTGAAGTCTAGGGGGCGCGTTTGGATTGATGAAAAAAAACAGTGTTGATTTTAGCATTTTCCGATTTTTTTTTTATAACCGTTTCGGATTTTAGGACGTTATGACTATTAGCGTAAGGGCGCCACGGTGGCGAGATGTTAACTACCTCGCCTGGTATGGAGGAGGTCGTGGGTTCGATCTCAACCCTGACGCCTGCTGTATATTCGGAGTCTGTGGTGTCTCTCTCCCCGTGGTCGCGTGGATTTTTCTCCAGTTCCTCCGGGTTTTCCCTCCACATTTCTAAACGTGCGGTTTGAGTACTTGGCTACCATTTGTGGCCAGGTCGCTTATGAAAAAAAAAACTATACAGCTCAGCGGGGCCTTAGCTGGTAAAATAACGAAAAATTATTTAACCTCGCACGATGCCACGTGGCAATGCTTTTGGTAGGAAAAGGACAAACGTGACGCAATATACGCGAGGTAATTTGCTTTGACGGCACACGTTCGGATAAATCCCGAAACGACAATTTTTGTGTCCAATCAACTGACATTTCGTATTTAGACAAGTGTCCATTTTTTTTAGATTTGAAGCTTTCGTGACTGCAATGATTCATATTCTTAGGTTTTTTCGGTAAAGTCACGTAGGTAAAAAATTGTAATTTAAATTCATAAAAGTAAAAAAAAATATTTATTATATTATTTAAAAAAAATGATTTTACTTTTTTTATTTTAATTTTTTACCTACGTGATTTTACCGAAAAAACCTAAGAAAATGTAAATTTTTTATATATATACATTCTAAATTGGAAACACGTCACCAGAGAAGTCCTTTTGTTTGTGAGGACACCCTGGAGTCTCAGCGCTATATACAGCATTATTTCAGAATGTACACGGCGCTTTAATGCCTCAATTCCAATGCCCTGCTGCAGTCCAGACAAACGGACCACCCAGTGGCAGCTGTCCCTGTGCAGCACGTGGTGTTACAGCAGCACTGGTCTGCATGTCGGCATTTTCTGCCATTCGGGGGCAATGCTGCTATGAGGTTTTCCCAATGAATTAATTGGTGAGTATTTAATCAATTTCGGACCAGATAGCGATTGCATGTAGTCAAAGACAAACAAGATGAGGTCCAAAATATAAAAATGCTGTTAATTTGTCTTGAGCCATTCAGTGTTCAGCTTGAGAAGATCGCTGGGAAATCCAGCACGGAAAGAGGAGTCAATCAGCATCACTAAGGCTCATAAACTCACAGACACACATAGACTCGCATACAGGCCCATAGACTCGCATAGAGACCCATAGACTAACACAGAGACCTACAGATCCACATACATATAACCTCCACAAAAATAGTAGCTATCTAGCATCCTTCTCTACATCATTGTCGTCATATTCTTAGTTCTTTCGGTAAAGTCACGTAGAAGGGAAATAATAAAATAATAATAAAAAAATAATTATCACGACGTTTCGATTGCAACACAAGCAATCATCATCAGGTGTGAAAACCACAGCAAGAACATTTTGAAAAAACCGCCACTTTTTTAACATTTTCTTGCTGTGGTTTTCACACCTGATGATGATTGCTTGTGTTGCAATCGAAACGTCGTGAGAAACTTTTTTTTAAAAATGTTTACTTTATTATTTCCCTTCTACGTGACTTTACAAAAAGAACCAATAAATATGAATCCCTGCAGTCACGAAAGCTTTAAATCGAAATTTAAATCATTGTAATTATACAGTTGTGTGTTCTGAATGCCCCAGGAATGCTCGGTTTTGTTACGACGGAGCACATCACACCGGACCCTACTAAGCTGGCTATACAGGTGGCATGCGGATCAAAAGCCAGGTAGCCACTCGTCCACTATCGTTATGATGTGAGAGTTCCTGATAGTTGGCGGTAGTGTTGGCAGAGACTCTACGCCATTTTATCTGCCGCAGTGATCCGGAAATATTCTCATCTCAGAGACGCATTGACTCGCATGGAGATGCCGAGTGAAATTGTGGGAGTTCCTGGTGACCGCGAGTTCAGAAGATCTCTCCCATCTGCCGCAGGGAACTGGTCAGATGAAGAGTGCGCAGTATTGTCCAGATAGGACTTTCCACGATGGGGTCCCAGCGCTACTGCCGTGGAAACGCGGCCGCCGAGTTCTCCATGGTTTTCGCGTGCGGGTTACATCGAGGCTCCCTGGGGCGGATGGAGGGGGGCTGTACAGTTCCACCTTGAATAGAACTCGGCGAAAATGGAAGCGAAATTCTCCATGGGCCCCAGCTGCATCATTGGGTCCTTGTGAAGCCACACACGTTGGGGGAGGTTGTATGTGGTGCTGTGTGTAGGAGTGTTGAGTGTTAAAGCATCTCCCTTTGGGCCACTCTCCCACCCGCCCACCTCTGTGATTTCGCCGCCGTAAATAGCCTTGAATGTACATATGTCTATACCACAGCCACTTGTGCACTATGGGAGTGTTTTACGGCAAAACAGCACACATATTAAAGCTCTATTGAAACTTAACGTAAAATTTTGCTTGTTTGAAACTCTCTGTATCAAACACCACCATCGGGGTTAACCATCTCTATCTATAACTATATTGTGCCATAAGCACATAATGCAATGCCAATTAGGTATCTGTCCGTCGGGTAATGTTACCGTAGCCAACAACAATATGAGATAACCATGCCTGTAGACAGCTGCTGCGTGACGAACACATCCCAACTCATTTTGGCAACTCGCAGCACAGTTGTGCCAAATAATGAATGTGATCTGTATCTACAAAATAGACAAGAAGATCAACGAGCCAATGGCTGAGATGAGTATTCATAGACTCCTAATAGGTGATTATACGATATCTCATTATCACACCGCATTTGGCTGATACATGACACGAATGTTTATATTTATATAGAAATGTTGGCCCTGTATTTAAATATATCTCATATGACAAGGGCATTTGTCAAAGGCAAAGATTCAAACCCATTACATCTTAAGAGCTGGTCGACACTTTAGGCCACTCCAACCAACCATCGAAACTCAACCCAAATTCCCCAATGCAATTTAATCCCGGCGTTCTGGGAACTACAACTAACACCGCTGAAGGATGTTCCATCAGAAATTAAGGGCAAACACCAAATCGAGTTACAAGGGTAGATACAGATGCCAAGGAATAAGATCAAAATCCATACAAAGTTGGCAGACTGTTGACACAAGGAGATTACCTTACTGCAACTGAGGCGTTCAAAAATATATATGGAATAGAATGAAGATTAACACAGGAAGCTGTCAAAGTGATGTTACAAAAAATATAAATATTTGCCAATGTGCTGAAGATGCTTCCTCTAATTTCAAATTTTCAATTATCACTCACATTAATTTCCCCTGGATTTATTGACCTCTTGTACTTTTGTTGTTGCTATATTTCCCCAATGCTATGACAAGTGTGCCTTAGGGCATCGTATGTGATGAGAGAAAGTTTCCAGTCGGAAGTCTGACAGAGAGCGATGCATCAGCCCACATGTTAGAGAATGATCTGTGTAAAGGTTAAAGTCACAGCGTCACTTGAGATGCATTGAAGTTAAAACCTTGGCGTAGATAAGGGAGATCTCGGGACCCCTCTAGACGGTATTTTGACCTACTATTAGACGCTGGCCAAACGTCTTCGAAGATATGGGAGTACTCACACCACACGTGGCCTGCTAATATAATGGCTTGTATAACCATTTATATAGGGGAGGGGGGGGGTTGGTCATATGCATGGAAATTTAATAAACTTGCCTCATTGTTTCAACTGCCACGACTTAACCTGAGGTGTGACCAGGGTTGTATTCCGGGTGTCCAATTTATACTTCAGCTACAAATGGAGTTGGCAATACAGATGGACTGTGGCTCGTTCCAGGTACTGGGAGCAGCAGAAAAAGAGCCACCTCCCAATGGATTGAGATTGATGAGATTTTCACAGATAAGGCAGTGGTTACTGATGCAGATAAAGCTGTCGCTGAATTTGGTGTGATAAAGTGAGAAGCGTTTAGCAGGGCGCGAGTTCAGGGGGATGTTGGAATGCTTTGTATGTATACATCGCTAACGTCATTTAAATAATACTACATGTTTGTTAATCCACGGCTGGGTATGAGGGCAACTGCAGACCGTGCGGGTTGCGGAGGTATTTAATTATACTTCACTACGCTGCTCAGTGCGGGGTGCGAAGGCAGAGTTCGTAGATGTTGGAGTATAAGAGGTGTGGTAGAATGGATTCTGCTGCACTGCCCTTTAAGTCCCCCCCCCCACAAACTATAATATCTGTTACGAAAGTTGGTCGCCCATCCATGCACCGTCTAGCCTCATCACTGCTTAGCTTCAGAGATCCAACAAGGAACCTGGTGCATTGCTGGTGATTTGGTCAGAAGGCATGTATTTATATATAAAATCAGTGTACACGTGAATTCAATTCCAGGATAAATCGTCAGCACACGTGCCAGCTGGTTGGAGATTGGATGGCGGGCCTTGAGGGGCGGGGGGTGGGCAGCAATTATTGTGGGATTTGTCCAGTCTGCTGCTGGATTGCTGAGCTAGTCCGACCCATCGAGGCCCGTGGTGGGTGCGAAGACACTCTGTCCCAGCCCACGTCACGCTGCTGGCATCTGTTCACACCGCCAGGACAAACACGCAATTGAGCACACCCACGTGTGCAGTAATAAAAAAGCAAAAAAAAATTGGATGCTCCAGAAAATGTATTTCACTGCATTTAATCTGAAATCATATCTCATATGTATTCTATCCTTATGCTATTCCATAACAGTGCGTAAATATTTGCCTATTTGCCCGTTGTTTTATCGATCTATTCTAGAACACGAGGCACGAACATTATTGTGTAAGTATTTTATGAGCTCTTCATTAAAGATGAGATATGCTATCTCAGTGAGTTCTTATCCTATTATAAATAATGGAATAGATTGATTGATGAATGACTTTTGTTTCTGTATTGAATCACTCTTTGACTTGACATAAATTCCAGCACAGATGCTAAATTAACACTCATGAAGATACAATTAAAAAAGCAGATGCAGATAAATCATGCCACAGTTGTGTCTTATGCATTCTTCTGAATATTGTACAAACAAACTTACACTTTGACTCACAGATGGTATGAATGCAATCTTAATGCAATATACATACAAGCAAGCTTGAACACACTTACACAAAGACAAAGATCCCCCATATAGCCTGATAGACGGTTGGGGCCATTTCTGTTCGTGCTCTTCCATGAAGCCTAGCATGGGGCATGAGGGGTGGTGTTGCCAGCACCACATACGGACATCTTTGTCTTCCGACTGCTGAAGTTTACAATACCTCACCAGGTACAATACCTATTTAACACAGAGTCAACCTAGGGGAGGCACAGTATTGGTTCTGATATCACTCGATACTAATGCCGGGAATCAAACTCAAGTCGATGGGTCCGTAGTCGCACAAAGCACTGCGCCACCGCTTTGCACAACTCGTATGCATGGATCCACCAATTTACAAAGCCGAAGATCCCCCGCACAGCCTTAACAGACTTTTAGGGCAAGTGCTGTTAGCGAGTAGCACCTGTGAAGGGCGACACGGCACACGAGAGGATGGGTGGCCAGCACCACACCCGGCCGTCTTTGTCTCCAGAGTGGCGATATTTACACACTGCATCAGGTACTCATTTGAGACTGAGTCGACCTAAAGGAGACGCAAGACCAGATCAGATAGTTGTCACTGGTGTTGGCCTTGAGCGGGAATCGAAATTGGGTCGCCGGGTTTGTATCGTAGTGCGCTATCCACTGCACGACCGCTCCCCACTACATACAAACTTACACATACACACGTATACATATGTTTATATACAGTGCTATATATATGATAATTAAATTAGCCTTTCTTCCCTGGAGGTAGTGGGCATGTGATTGCAAAAGAAGGCTGCAGATGCTACCAGACATCAAAACAATATGGAATAAATACAAAGATCCCGTTAAAAGATCGAAATAAATACAATTGCGGCACATTTTTATACCGTCCAGTCGGTGCCACCAACTCCCCTTCCACTACCCTCGTCCGCACCAAACAAATGCACATTATTTTTTCCTTTGCGTTTTACAGACAAACCAAATGACCTTGAAAGGGGGGCCCGAGGAGATTTCCACACGCCAACTTGCGCCCGGCCAGCCATTCATCACTCACTGCCGACACCCAGCGCTTGGCTTCTTGTGTTTTCGCACTTAGTCCAGATCGCAGGGTGCACGGCGACAACGCCTTGGCCTTGATTGATGTTAAATTGCAAAAGCCATGGCGCGAACTCCCGGTCATCCTTGCAGCAGCGGCAGCAGCTGTTTTTGGCGAGCAATCGAACTGCATTGTGCGCTTTCGGATGCGCTTCTGCGGCCGTCTGGAACGCTCTTCCTTCCGATATTAGGAAGCAACTAAAGCTATTATGCACTTTTAAATCATCTAGATTGAAAATGCATTTCTATTGATCTGCTTTTTGTGTTTAGTTTGTTGTAATTCCTCCGCACCTTCGATTACCACGGTTTGCTACTTACGGTGCGAAAGAAGTTTCAACGTACATAATTTGTTACGTTAGGTAAGCAGGCAGAGCACCTCTCATCACTGCCGGTGACCACAGCTCACTTGTACCCAGGCCCTTGTCCATGTTGCGCCTTTGATGCTCCTGCTCCGAGACTCTCTGCGAGTGGCGTGTACACTGCGGTCAGAGCGAACTCTCTTAGCAAGACAGCGGAATAGGAATGCGTGCACGTGTCTACTTTCCACAGTTGTGGCGCTGGCCCGCTGGGGGCCCCTTAGCAGAAATTAATTTGTGGAGGCCCCATTTCCAATCTATAAAATCCTAGTGAGATGAGAGAAGAGCTCTAGACACGCGATATAAATGTAATGAAATAAAATAAATGCAGACCAAAATACAGATGTAGTCAGATGAAAGAAGAGAGATGCAGATAAGACAAAGATGAGAGAGAGGTTTATTTGGCGTTTTATGGTAATCAGCGTGTAATGTTGAATACGTTTTTAATTTAAGATATTTGATACAGATTTGAAGCTTTCGTGACTGCAAGGATTCATACTTTTGGGGTTTTTTCGGTAAAGTCATGTGACTTTACCGAAAAAAACAAAGAGTATATTTGATACATCCCATATTTTCTTAATTCATCCAAGGCTCCATGAGCTGTTTGGCTTTGCTTATCGCTGGCACAACCAATGACTTTCCTTGTGGTCTGTGTGTAGAGGTGTTTGTTTTAGGTTGCTCTTGTTTCATCATTATGGGCCTTGTCACAACGTAGTTTATAGTTGTTGTTGTTGTTGTTGTTGTTTTTGTTACCTGTATGAGTTTTGAAATCAAACTTATGATTTAGCCTCGCAAATAAGGCCATGTCTCATGTTGTCGAAACAGGATGTGTCCCATCTCCAGGCAAAGAAAAATTCCACTTACTCGCTGTCTGCCTTATAAGTGGACAAAATACGTCAACCAGTTGACCTTGGCGCATTCCTCACGTTTTCTTGGTATTTTGACGACTATCAATCCATGCAGCATTCAGGGGATGACATGGCATTAGTCAGTACAAGTATTGTTATAGAAAAAAATCACATCATTATATATAAAAGAGGCCTCCTTTTGCGGAGATGGAGTGATGAGATCAGCTTGTGCGCAAGAGCGAGATAGATTATGGCAACACGGGACTATGATGGATGGTGACGCCTTTGGCAGGCCTTCGTCCAGAAGCGAATAGTTCATGGTTGTTCATGATGATATTAAATGGGGCAGTATTACATGGTAAATGAGTGGTGCAGAATTTTAAATATATTTGGTATTAACATTTGGTTTGCATAACATTATAAAACATCACCCTCTTCTGTGTTTGATTTAAGCTCACCTAAATTAAATAAAATATTCAGACCAATCACAAGTTGTCAAAATTATATTTAAATGACATTACAGCACTAAAGAATGACTCAAGGAAGTTGGCAGACAATGTCATTATTGTGTAACACATAAGGAATATTAAAATCACCATAACCCAATTTCCACCCAAAATTCATTTGTAACTCTTTCCTACCCAGAGCATGATATTGATAAGACGTTCGACATCACTTGCTCCTATTGGAGAAACAATGAAGCAGTACATGTTCATATATGGATTCGAAGCTCTATACATATAAATCCAACGTTTCATTATAACTTAGTCGCATTGTAAATATAAAATAAACGTCATGTAACAAATTTGCGGAAAATATGAAAGCATCTATCTTTCCGTCTGCAAGACCTTCAGCAATGCCGCTGGGTGTGCCGGCATATAACGAAAACAACGCAGATTGTCATCATGCTGGGCATCATGCTCCTGTGGCCACGCATCTCCGTCACAGGTCATGCGCGAGGTTGGAAAAACCTCCTCCCTCGACTACACCATACTGCAAGCGCCTGTCACCAGCACCCCGAGCTGACACATGAAAGAGATGCACGTCTAGTAGAAGGCTTCTTATTTATTAAGAGCACACAGGGCGATACACTTCGTAACGCGGCTACAGCCGGGCTGTCCAAACACGCAGCCCATCTCCGTCCTGCGCTACGCTGGCTGGTTGACGAGCGCAGTGGCCACGTGGCCGGAGACGAATAAATGACGACGGCAGCGACACAACCATGACCCAGAACCCACGCTAACAGCCCCAAACCCAGGGTTCGGTGCTCCGTATATCTGCCTGGCGCGGCCAAGCTCCACCTCGGGCCACGTCCCCTTTCCAGAACCTTCGGGTTGGTTCCCGAAGCTTCTCGACCGACTCTGCCCTTGACCTTTACCCCAGATACGCCCCTTCCTAATAAGGCATTATGTAATGCAGCTATAACCGTAATTACCCCTTCAGGCCAGCCGGTGTCACCCTGTCATTACACTTGCATGCTGGTGGTAGACTGCATATGGCCATCTGTCACGCCTGTCGGCCCGATTAAGATGGAGATGAAAATGTCAAGACGACAGCGGATATGATTACAATGGTACATCTGCAGCCCAAGGAGCACGGAAGTTAATAATAGCGGGACCGTGCATAGCGTCAGGATGAACAGCATGCTCCTGGGGGAACACTGTCAGTCTCGGCTGCTGTTAATGAACAACTATGCTCTCTCATCTCGCAATTACGTGATCACAAACACTGCTGACTGACAAATGCGCATCTGTTTAACCTTGCAACGTGGTTGTGGGATGGAAGCACGAATGAATGGGTCTGATGTCTGCTTTCCGAAGCCAATGACCCCGGTGATAAAGAGCCGGCTTATTGTGTACAAGCTCATGTGCCCTGGAAGTGACTTGTTACGCATGAAACAGAAACAAGCAATGCACGAGGGAGCTCTTGATCCGTTCATTAGTCATTGATCAAAACACATACCTACCGGTACTGTGTTGTTGTTGTTGTTGTTTTTTAATGCATTTTAGATTTTCAGTTCAAATCCCTTTATAATTAAAAAATGTAGCTCAAAGGGCAGTGTGTAAATTATTGTCGATTTATGAGCAATGAAGCACAACTAAGGGGAAAAAAAGATCTAAAGTTGTCTCTACTTTTTGTGAAGGCATGCACATCATTTTGAATGCAAGCAGGGTACTGCCACGGTGTCCGTTTAGCACAGAACCTGTCCCAAGTCACCTTGATTATAGATAGCTGGGCACATGCATGAAGGTCTAGCGAAAGAACAAAAAATCGCACAGCTCAAACAGAGAATCCTTCTTTTTAAGATTTAGCTTTACTCGTTGGCACCGATGGAAAAGTGATACATCAAGTACGCCGGGAACATTACCCATAGCACGCTCAGAGCTGCTTCTGATGCATAGCTTCTGTTGAAATACGAACAGAACATGAGCAGGGTGTATAAGCCTTCGCACAGAGGGCGCCTTTATGGTATCAAGCGCAGTTACCTTGCACCCTTGGACGTGTGCCCTCTTTGCTAATTGGGGTGATTGTCATCTGAAGCAGAACTTGTTTGCAAAATGCGGTAGCCAGGAAAAATCAATGCCTTGCTGAAATCAAAAATAAAATGCATGTAATATTTTTTATAGTCCTCTACAATTTATGAATGATGCTCAGACATGCCATTAAAAGCCAACAGAAATGCACTGCTGCAGCCGTGTGATTCCTCGCTCATCTTTTTACAAAACTTTTCTCGCACAACTCTTTGCTAAAAATACGGGGGGAACAAAAACTTGTCTTTGCACATTTAATTACGTACTTAATTTTTGCTGCTGAGTGCTATATGAGCTTGGTGTGGTGGCACACGCCTGTGAGTCAGTGCTTTTGGAGGCAAGGGTTGGTGGATCATGCAGAGACCCGTGAGACTCCAAAACCCACCGGTTCAAGGTGGTCAGGAGGTGGCAGTACGGCAAAGTGGATTTACGAACTTGCCTTTGGGCACCTTTGAGCGTCACCCACTCGGCAACGTACGGCTATGAGTTTAACCTTACAAATGAGCAATAAAGCTGTCTTGCTTGAAAGTAAGCCCTTTTAAAATGAAGATTGGTTCTGCCTAGCGCCGTACACAAGACATTGCGTTAAAACTCTACACGCTATGCACCAGAATGGCTCCTTTCATTGCATTTTTTGAGCAAATATCACGCCCATCCAAACCTCTAAATATGTCTTTCTCAACTTCAGTCCTCACAACTCCCAACAGTCAGCAACATTTTCGTGCTTCGCGATATTTTCGTGCTTAGCGATATTTTTGCATTCGTTTGTGTGCATGAAGCCAATCTACATTGCACGCACCTGATGGTTGGACACCAGAGGTGGGACAAAGTCATTGTTATGCAAGTCCAAGTCGAGTCGCAAGTCATCAAATTCATGACTCGAGTCTGACTCGAGTCCAAGTCACATGACTCGAGTCCACATCTCATAGGTGGGACAAAGTCATTGTTATGCAAGTCCAAGTCGAGTCGCAAGTCATCAAATTCATGACTCGAGTCTGACTCGAGTCCAAGTCACATGACTCGAGTCCACATCTCATAGGTGGGACAAAGTCATTGTTATGCAAGTCCAAGTCGAGTCGCAAGTCATCAAATTCATGACTCGAGTCTGACTCGAGTCCAAGTCACATGACTCGAGTCCACACCTCTGTTGGACACTCACGGAAAGCTGGACTGGCGGAGACGGTCTCAAGGATTGACGTTGAAAAATACCGTGACACCCAAAGTCCAACTCATTATGCCCATCATTCGTCATAATATATGCTCTGTTAGGTTCACATTAAGTCCACAATGATTGCTAGCATTGTGACTTGCTTTTATATGAGTGGCTGACTGAAATGCTCATATATTCTCCATAACGACGTCCTAAATATGTTACATCATGATGTACATTAATGTATATTAATGTCAATTAAATGTGTCATCAGCTTGTTATGCAATGTACACTGCGTTGGTGTACGGTGTTCTTTTCTGCAATATTTTGCTGTCTTTTCTTGGATTTTCTGTTTGCACTCAGTCACATATTCACTTTAAGATGTTTTTTTGTTCATGTTTTTGTTTATTGTTTGTTGCCGTTGCACCAGATTCAAGAGCCGAATGGCTCACAGGGCTATACCTAATAAATGAACTTGAACATAATTATAGACGGCTGATTTTGACCTTCAGTTTGTAATAGTAGGTTGTTTTCCTTTTGAATATCGCTGCATGAACTGCAACTTTAGTATGCCTGTGCCCGGACAAGTTAGACAGGGAAGGGCTTCACATGACGTGCGGTGGATTGCGCCAAGGCCTCCGTTGACTCTTCACAGGGATGCAGGTGAAGGTTGAGAACCTGTGTGCTGTGTACGGGGGGCGGGGAATGGCAGCAGAAATAATAGTCATGCGCTCCGTCCGCACGCTTATGCGGCACACGTGGTTGTTTAAACCCACGCTTTATCTAAGCAAACTGTTAAAACAGACAGTGGCACAATCAACAAATTAGCAAAAAACACCATATTATTAAATAAAGATAAATAAATAAATATCCACATTCCAATTAAACATATTACACAAAGTTTGAGAGCAAATTGTTGTTTTTCATTTTAAAGCTTTCCAACTAAGGTTGTCATAATTCAGGAATTAGCTCCTGTCCTTCTGTCTTTCCTTCCGTATGAATGTCTGCCCATAGCAGGAGTCACAATAATTATCACCAAGTTGATTATAATGTAGATAAAACATCGGTATGAATTTATGCCGCTTTTCGGGACTTACCCTATAAACGAACCAGACAAACTAATCAAAGTATTGACTAAAAGCTGGGGATGAAAATACAGCGCTTAATTACGAAAACCCATTCGTCCAGGGTGATGACATCACACACCGTGTTTGCACCTTGCCTCCCAATGACACGCTAACGTCACGCCGCATTACATGGAAGACGTCATTATGACTCGTGTAGTCTTTCCGAAGACAAACGCATGTTGGAGAACCTTAGAGGATCCGTGCACGATTTGTCTCTCGTATTTATATTTGCGATCGCCTAGCGATGCCAAGAGTGGCGTCGCGTACGCAGCATGAGCCGGCAATGGGGCCCGTGAGGTTTATAAATAATGCAATGGTTAAACAAGGTCAACTCAGAGTGCACGTCCTGCGCAGAGGCCTGCGAAACACCCACCAGGGCACAGACCTCTGAACAGAGATGCGCTTCCTCTTGGGCGAACAATAACAAAAACAGATGGAAACATGTGGGTGTCATGAACAAACGGACTTTCACCCAGGTGCTTTTTTTGTTCTTGTCACATCTGCCCGAGGCTCAATTTGACCATTTGCAAACGAGATTTATTGCAAAGTTTTTGGGGGGTTTTATTTAACGTCAACAGTAATTTTCAGAACGTCGGTAATGAGCAAGTGATGATTTTGGATAATGAGCAGTTATCTCACTTCGAATGTCCAGGGTTAAAGACGTGACCAGAACTGTTGCTCCAGCTTCTATGGACTAGCAAAATCCTTTAAACATTTGTAATTATTTAACTGGCTTGTTTTTAAAATTCAATAACCTCCACTCTTTCATATTTGCATGATTTGATTGTGTTTCTCTGCTTTTATTTAGCTTTTTGTGTTTAGTTTGGTGTCCTTCCTCCCCACCTCCGATTAACATGGTTGTCTATGTATGGTGTGAAAAAAGTTCAACATATATATTGTTTTAAATAGATATTTTCATAATATCATCTAGACTAATTCATTTTTTTCAGTGCTGTAAGTCAACATAGTATTGTTTTTTTTCCATCTGTATAGTATGCGTACCTTAAATGAAAATAATTAAAAGTAATAATAGAGGTTTTTGGGTCAGATTACGTAAATATTAATGTGTCGTTAAACCCATCACCGCCCGACCCAGCCAATTTGTAAGGTTTGTCACGTAAACAAAACATGTCAAACAACCATGCCAAACAAAACATGCCAATTCCTTATTAGTACAGCACACCGGTGTGTTGGAGAGTAAACCCACAACAATTACAATCCGAGTACACCCACTCTCCAAAACTCCAACACACTCTGGTGTGCTGTACTAGTAAAAAATTTGCATGTTTTGTTTATTTCACAAACCTTATTAATTGGCTATATCGGATATGGATAGGTTTAACGACGCATTTATATGAATGCAATCTAAATCCAAACACCTATTTTATATGGATAATATTGGTGGGCAAAACCTACGTGTTCAATTTGAAGTCAAACCTCCCGCATTTAGCAGCCCACGTGGGTGTGGCCTGGTGATCTAGTGACATAATTTATAGATGGCGAGTGTCAATGCCATTAATTTTATGGCAATAAAATAGTGCTGGAAAGTTTTATGCATTTCAGAAAGGATTTTCAATTATGAGTTTTTCTAATAAATAAGAAACGCCTGCTGAAATTGAAAATTAAGCAGACCTGATGAAATAGCTGATGAAACGGTTATGCCGGTCTGCCTTTGGCTATCCCAGATTGATTGTGGATCGCCGTTGCACTGATGTCACGACACGGGGTTGCACATTAAATAAATAAATAAATAGCGCTGCAAGAACCTAACAAAAAAAATTGCACAAATTTACATTGAAACTATAAAGTTTTTTGATTGCATGAGGTATCAATTATGTTTCAATTTAAAGCTTTCGTGATTGCAGGGATTCATCTTCTTGGTTATTTTGGTAAAGTCACGTAGAAGGGAAATAATAAAATAATAAAAATAAAACATAATAAAATATGAATTGTTTTATTTTTATTATTTTATTATTTCCCTTCCACGTGATAATAAAAAATATATAATGTTTTATTTATTTTTATTTTATTATTTCCCTTCTACGTGACTTTACCGAAAGAACCAAGAAGATGTATCGATAATGCTCATCAAGTGATGTGCGTGCGTCTGCTATCAGGCCTGCAATATTTTGTAAGTTTCAGGCTCGACGTGTGTACGCCTTGCTTCCATGACCTTAGGGAGAAATTCAAGATCATGAAGCCCCGGAAAGAATGCAGAGTATCAAATTATATGCACGAGTGCTCCCCCACGCCCCTACTACGTGCACCTGTGCTGGAATAAAGTTCCCTTTATTCCACGAGACGCCCCCCCCCCCCCCCCCAAACTTGTTCTTATGCCTGACAAACTCTTTTATGTCTGCTCCTTTATGCCTGGAAAGAGCCTGTAAACCAATGTGTCGGTTTATGCCCTGACATGTCTTCGTGCCTCTGCTGTTATAAAAAAAGCGCGTCTTTATACATGCGTGCCCTGATGCTCTGACATTCGCTTTTATATATTTGTGCTCTCATGCCTTCATCCACGCCTTTATGCACGTGCCCTTATGGGTTGACATTTGCCCTTTTATGCCAGATGAGAAGATAAAAAAACATGTATTCGGAATTAGAAATATGCACGGCAGCCACAATACATCAATCAATAACTCTCGTCTCGTGTCCTCCATCTCCCTTGACCCGACTGTGGAATGGCAACAAGGGAGGCATTAGGCTTTTGACCTTTTCAACCCCTTCTTGGCCTTGCCCCTGATCATGTGTTACACATACCGTTTGTCCTGCACGCTCGACAGAATGCACTCTGCTCCAGAAGACAAAAAAGGGGACACTTTTTGTCAATTGAAATCGGAAAAAGGAAGGTAAATATGAAGAATTTACAGACATTTCATCACTCTACCGCTGGATGAATGTCTCTCCATGTGTCGGTCCTGGAGGTTGTGTGACTATATTTCGCCACACTTGGGGAGTGCGGGTTGAAGGCGAGACCCAAGTCAGGTTTAGATATTTCTAGGAATCGTACTCAGGTTTATATGTTCATAGCACAGCGCATTCAGAACTGTACCAACACTCCCACCCAAAAGATAAATATACAATTAATATCATTAACTATTTGAATGAATATATCAAAATTGCAAAACCTCTTCTTGCATTCTCCAACATTTCATGTTGGAGAATGTTCCTGTTACTCTAACAAGCATTTAGTTTCGTAGCCATGGAAATCTAAAACTTTATAGATTTGGCTTTGATTATTAATGGGTTGCTCACAAGTCACAAGGTCATCATCAGTGCATACAAATCTCCAAACTTTTCACGGGCAACATTTGAAATTAACATAAATGTATCACACTTATCACCAAATGTAATGGTAAGGCAATGCATAATTTACACCTCAACAGGGCACACACCAGTAATTGGTTTCATTTTTAAATCCTTTATATTAAGTTCGCTTGCTTGCTTGCGTGCTTGCTTGCTTACGACCGTGCAAACCTTTCGGTCGTTTTTTAACCCACTTCCCGTGATCCAATCGAGCTGACATTTTCCACACAGACTCGTTGTGCCAGACGATTAATGTTCGTGAAAAAAAATTCCCAATATTTTACACTTTTTAGGCAAAAAATTATTTATTTTACATATATTCAAATAGAACTCATTCATCGCTTTGGCTGAACGTCACAGTATAAGAGCCCAGAGCGTAACCCCTCCACAGGCCGTGGCGGAGTAGCGCAGTTGGTAGCGCCCTCGCTTCCCATGCCAAAGGTCTCGGGATCGATCCCCGCGTCCTCCACAGGCGAATATATTTTTTTAAAATCCTTTATATTAAGTTCGCTGCCACGCATATAAAGGATTTATAGTGAAAAACTTATAAGTGTCCTCTTTGCATATTGCGTAATTCTTGATATCGGTGCTTTAAGGTGCAATTTATCATTAGACATTTTACACATGTGTTACGTTGTTTAAGCAAGTCTTCAAATTAATTCCCTGCTGACAAAGCTCACCACGCCGTGGGATACGTGAACTGCGAATTTAACAATCCAAAAACTGGTGCTGCTAACCATTTTTTTTTCTCCTCAATCTAAAATACAGCACGTTCTTGATAGATTTTTTTCCCGTAAGTTAATAAAAGGTTATGTTCGAGGTTGTCTATAGGGCCTGCGCTAATAGGCTATGAAATTCAGAGCTTCACCTAGGTCTATTTCGAGATTTAATCATTTTAACCTCTGGTCGGCTGCGCTGCAGGCGATGCATTGAAATGGCACGAAATAAGCAGTTTGCTCTCGTGCCCAGAGTCCACTTTTAACCCCTTCACATCGCAGCACGACCCTGCTGCCTCGGCCCAAAGTTATGCGGACAATGCGAGGGATGATTTCGGGCGTGGATTCATGGAGGCATTCTGTCTTTAAGCGTTTAAACGATTTGTCGGTCCCATTGTTTTATGTTCCACAGCAGGGAACAATGAAAGAAAACGATCCCAGTTGCCAGCCCTGCTCTCCGCCGCTGTGTTTTGGTGAGCATTGCGACTCAAAGGGTTAGTGGCTGGCTCGCAGATGTTAGATTTGTGAAGGTCGCTTTGCGTGTTCCCGCGTTACTGAGGCCTCCCGTTGTGAAGTTGATTCAAGGTCCGAGATTATTCTCGTCGTTTGCCCTGGGGTCGGGCAACATTCTGTATTTCCAAAACACATACGCACGTACACACAACAGGTTGGCCTCCATACATTGCCTCTTTGACTTGGTGGGTTCCGTTTCTGTTTTTTTGCTTTCCGTCTGCGCCTATATACGACCTTTCAGCTCCTTGGCTCTCTACTGCCTCCAGGTATAATATTATCTTGGCCATGCGATTATTACCAGGGAACTGAGCACACAACTCTGCTGGCAGCCGCCATGGATGGAATCATGTAGGCATTTGTATTGTATTCATTGCGCCATTTAATTCAAAAGAGGAATACACATAAAAAAAAGGTATTTGTATGCTTTGCAGAAAAAAGAGAAAATACACGAAAAAAAGACTGAAAGCAAGGCTCTGTGTGAACGATGCTTTGTGGAATTAAATATGATGTAAGCATGTACAATGAGCTTCCATTATAAGTGTACTGTATGTGCCCACTCACAGTGAATGTAATATTAATGAAATAATGCATGCTCCTTGACAAATCAATGCCCCTATGTTCACCCCTGCCAATGTAAATGCATAGTCATGTTTAAAATCAGCGCAAGCACAATGCTGATTATGAATGTATTTTTATACATATTTTGGCGAACCGGCAGTGCAGTTGTGATACATTTTCATGAACTCCCATACGATATTTCCATTCCCATTGAAAAAGGGCATGTACATTGTTAATTATGACAATTAAAATATAATTGATACAACCGTAATCAAATGTATAATGCAAAAAACATAAAGTTGATGATCTTCTTTTGTAGCTGCTTTGATGTAAGTGGGGATGGCCAGTAACAGTCACGTTAACTTTATACTTATTAACTTGCATCCCTTTGTCAATCCAATGCTGGATGACCATATTTAACCAGATTAGTGAATGCAGGTTCCCAATCAACATGGAGCGTTGGCCCAACATTGGCCCAGTGTTGGCTCACATGGCAATGTTGGCCCCAACGATGAATGTTTACTGGGTTAATGAAGAGGAGTGGCAAGGACCTATTGAGATTATCACTCACCGTTCACGTTCACCATGACTACCGGTAATTAAATGTAGATCACCTGTTTCATAGTGCAGTGTGCCAGCCGCTGCACCTACACTCCTCGTAATGCACATTCGAACCTGATGAAATACTTGATTAAGAATCGCAGTATTCACAGCAGCCGTGGCATACAGACAGGCGCAAGGAGCTTAGGGCCTGGAGTCGTGTCCCCTGCGCGTGTACACGCGGCACGGCACACACACAGACTCGGTATTCCCGGCACTTTATGATTGCTTTTCCTTCCTAATGAAAATGATGTATTCACTGGAATACAAAAATTGATTCATCATAAATCATTAATTAGTGGGTTATATGCTTCTTTTTCAGGCTGTCGGAAACCTATCTGCTGTTTTTTTTTTCACGTTGTAAGACTGGCCTGCGATTTTTTTTCCTCTCCTGATTTGCAGCTCAATAAATCTGATGCAATGCAATCCAAAACATAGTTATCAGAGCCGCCTGTGGGGGTCGAGGTTTTATAATTCTTATTATCATCATCCTTAATGGCAAGCTTTATTTCCAATACAGATCAATGCAGAGCCCTGTATATCGAGGCGAGATTAGAATGCGGGGTCTTGACATAAATTCCCAGTGGGACTGAGAATTGAAGGATCACGGATACGTGTGTGCAGTCAGGAATTTGAAGCGCAATTCCCACTGGCAGCTTCACCCGTACCGTGCCGGTTGATGTTAGGAGCCAATAACTATGAGCACAGCAAAGTACAACTGGGATCTCCAATTATTTAAGTAATCGATTGCCCTATTGATTATTAACTCAATGACTCGACTAATCGGATAACAGGAAAATAGGTTGGAGTGGGGGGGGAGTCTCATGAGATGCTGGACAGAGGTGATGGGTGGCGCTTGCTAACGTACTCATTGGACCATCACACGTGTCGCGATAGACGTGGATTGAATGGGGTTTCCACCTTTAGATAGCTGAATGTGATTGCAGCCACCATTCTTTTTTCATCACCAACAAGAGGGAATGAGTTCACTATGCAAATCAAAAGCAGTAAGGGTGTAATGAAATACATACATTGTACAATATTAGATTGTACCACAGTAGCATAGTAGTAGAGTCTATGACCAAATCATGCGAAATGCACCTTGAGCTCGTCAGATATTGGAAGGCAAAAACTATAAACTATGAAAACTATTTTTTATTTTACTAGGTAAAGCCCACTGAGCTAAATATCTTTTTCAGAAGCGACCTGGCCACTATTGATAGCTCAACGAAGTGATCATATAGAAATTTATACCAGCCAAATACTCTTACAAATTTTGGAATATAATGTGGAGGGAAACGCCGGAGGACCCAGATAAACACGTTCCTTCGGAGTGGGCAGGTAGGAACTTGATAATTGGTTATTTACCCTTCTATCTGGCAACAAAACTGACACCTTTTTTACAAGGAGTCATGTTTACATGACCAGATGACGCCTTTTGGCGTCTTTTGGCGTCATCTGGTCCAACTCATGTGAGACTAGGTTCTAAGGAAAGCTGTCTCGGGTGTGGACCAATCAATTTCAAGGACAGTGCACATTATCAGAGTTATGTTTTTTGTTTGCATTATGACTGCAGGTATTGTGGTCTATGTGAAGTATAGTAAACTACGGCGGGAAACCACTTTATTCACACTTGGGTTGTCACAATAACACGTGTTGTCACTACAGCTCACGCTACACGTTCCACCTGACACGTGTGGTATCTACAGCTCACGCTACACGTTCCACCTGACACGGGTGGTAACTACAGCTCACGCTACCCGTTCCACCCGGCTACACACACACGGGCATTCCAGCCCCGTAGCATCCGGGGGAACCTCTAGACCCACCCCCGCTTGGGTACGGATCACGACCACTGGGTCCCGCGGCCCGGTTCTCACACGGACGTCCGGCCCCCGGGTCCCAAGGTCCCGCTTCTGAGCCACACAGGGCCCCGGTCCTTACAAGGACAGCGGGACTAGGTGTTTCAGGGCCCTATCTCTTCCTCCTCCGTCTTCCGTCTTCACTGGTCACCAACTTCTCCCCGAGCGCCCGCGCGCACCGCCTTATATAGCCCTCCGCTCCAAGGAGACGGAGCCTATGCGGACCGCGATGTGAGCACCCACCCTAGCCGACCAATCATCACGCGCTGCCACGCGATCCCTTCTTGTGCCAGCGCACATAACCAATCACCACGCGCTGCCACACGATCCATCACTGTCAGCGCGCATCACCAACACACAGCCAATCACCATCACATAACCCATGACCCCGCGCTGACCTACGATCCCTCACCGTCAGCGCGCGTCACCAACACACAGCCAATCACCACGCACTACCCCACGATCCGTACTACCAGCGCGTATCACCACTACATATGTAAACATGACTCCGTGTAAAAAAGGTGTCAGTTTTGTTGCCAGATAGAAGGGTAAAAAACCAATTATCATATTTTTTACTGGCAAATGAGGTTCCAATGAGGTAAGAACTTGTTTGGTCATCGCATTCCTGCACGACAGAAAGCTCGCGGTCACGTGACGCACTTCAACCAATCCGGGAGCGTACATGTTTGGGAGGGGCTATGCACGACAGACAAATAATCCCTGGTGGGCAGTGTGGAACCTGTTGTTCCTCCCTGTAAAATCTCCACTACCTCGGGGAGAACATGCAAACTCCAAATTTCCAGGCGTCAGGGTCAGGATCGAACCCACGGACCTCCTGTATACCAGGCAATGTAGTTAACAGGGTTGTGCCTGGACAATGCTCAAATACATCGTAATTCAGCCATGCATAACAGGTGATATCGGCTGTGAAGCTAAATGGCTGGAAGCAAAGGGCAGCCTAGTGGAATTAAATGCTGCACTGTCGCTCTTTACTTTAATTTGTATGCTCCCTGCCTTCGCAACACACACTGGCCAGCATGATGAAGTACGGTCCAAATAACCCCCACAACCTGCATGGCATGTGGAGGCCTTCATCCAGCAGTGGATGGACATTAATCCAATTATAACAATTGAGATTGTTGTCGAATTGCTGCTTCAGTAATGTTATACGTGAATTAACATATTAGACTTTATTTGAATGTCACTCATAGTAGGATCTCAGCACATTGACTGATTGGCTTTCTTATGTTAAAAAATATATATATGTAGCCTGCTATTTAATGAAATGGAAGTGAGTTATAATATAGCAATCACTTCAAATTTCAGATTTTTTTTCACGAGAGCACTACTTCTTAGTATCGATGCATATGTCATAATATAATTATTTTTTTGTATGGAGTAAAACACTGCATAAAATGCAACAGGTTATGTGTTAACTGCTCATCGTGTTTATGGAAATGTTTATAAATGCTGTTTACTTTTGTTGTTTTGGATGAATAGTAAAGAACAATTCCCCGCCGCTCGTAGTGTTTGGACCGTTATGAAAGCCGCAATGGCTCCCAATTGCTGACATGGCAAGTCACAATAACGTAGCTTTACATTCACAGCCCTTGCTCTAAGATTCATCCCACAAGATCGTGCTGTGTAGTAATTACCATGTGACTTATGATATTATTTTTCCAGAGGCCCAAAGCTGTGTCGTTAATTATAGCATTCCTTGCCATTAATGTCACCTCTCTAAGAAATAATTGCATTTCAAAAATATCCATCTGTAGCTTTGCATTTCAGACACAAGAAGGTTCACACATTTCGTCGTGACAAATAGAAAAGGCCCTGTTGGTTAGCCTCATTGGCTTTAGCAATTTACCCTCAGGACCCTATTGTAACTGTTTTGATTTTAAGTAGGGGCACACTTGGAGTGCACTACTAGCAAATGGAAACGCTGGTAGATCTTGGTTCGATTACAGGTAGGATCCGTGACCCAGTACTGGGCCCAATGATTAAACACTCCTGTGGATTTGAAGGTTCCACCATTGGCATAAGCAACACTTCCGACACCTTATTGAAGGGAGATAAATTCCTACCCAAACACACCATGATTTTTGTCATAAATGTTGTGGGTGTCTATTAGCCATATCTATAACACCTGCAGTGGTTGTACCCCTGGATTGAGGATCGAGGTATTGGGCACTGGGTACCAACCATAGAAAAGTTCAAGGTCCATTTGTTCACCTCTACTTGCAAGCTTGAGGCAGTGCATGTATAATCCTGAATCTGCCGACAGTCAGACGAGTAAATTGCATCACTGCAGAGTCAGCCGCTCCTGAAATAAAGACCTCAAACCACCACAGGGAGGTAGCCATGGATGTAAATTCCAATTCTCGGTGCGATAACTTCAATCCATCACTCAGGGCCGCTGCCTGAAAAGGCAGCCCACACATCCGCGTTATCGCATTACGCTACAGTTATAATGAATACTCTATCGACCAGGGATTCACGGAAGCCGAGATGCGAATTCCCAAACTCTCCCAAAAGGGCCAAGAAATCAATTTCATTGTGTCCTCGCCGGAAGCAGAATACTGCTAGTCAGGCGACCCCCAACTTCCTCTTCATGTTTTATATTCATTTTATTAAAAAATCTATGTACAGTATATTACTGTGAAGCCACGTGTCTTGTTTAAAGAGAGACGTTGCACTCAACAGCTTCAGCAAGGCATATACTGTTTGTTTAGATAGTAATATTCTGGCTCGTGCTTTCAGAGTGCCCGATATTTATTGCGTGTGAGTAAATTGGCCTTGAAGCTCACGCCCTCCTTAATGATCACAGGTCAAGGTGAAATATGAGACCGCTGCGGTCCTCGGAATTAGGTATTCTTCACATACAAAGGCATTCTTATATTAAATATCATCTATAACACTGAGATATTCATCAAGGCTAGCAGGTACATTTTTAGAATGCAATAACAATAACAGCCCGTTCAAGAAGGAAATTGGTTAACGTCTCAAGCCTAAAGGTCTATTATTTGGCCAACTATAAGGCCCTTAACCAGAAGAATGACCGTTATCTCTCCCCTAAACTGTTCGGTGAAAAACATGTTCCTCCTGAAATAGGCTTAACAGTGGCTCCTGTACTCTGCCAGGTAAGTGTTCAGCTTCAAAGCATGGCATTGGTAAATGTATTATTCCTGTCAATTTCATCTGAAGTAATACAATCATTTTCTTCTCGCCATTCTGAAAAAGCGCGTTACCGTGGCAAAAAGGTAAAAGGGCTTAGCCTGCTGTCTGGATTTTTACGATAGGTGCTTCCGTGGTAGTGGGAGTGAATAACGCAACTGCAAGGGGACTTGATCATAACCCGTAACATCCCCGCTCCCCCATGGACACCCAGCGTGCTTGTAGGATGGATGGGCTGTGCACCCAGGCAGTGTATGAATGCGTTTGAGAATTCCAAATTCCCAGTGCTAATGCTTCACTGACTTGTGATATAGACAGTGATTATGGCCCAAATGAAATTGAAGAGCAAGACCCTGGAACTGTTAAGTTGTTGTTTTGCTTGAGACTAAATTAACCCAAGGAGCTGCAGGATACAAGGGGTTATTTTTTGTCTGGCTGATTAATAAGTGACAGAAGCAAGAGGCAGGGCTTGATTGAAGTTAGTTTATCGTTAAGGTGCTCGAGGCGTGAGTGTGAACTGCCAGGGATAATGCTGGGGAAAGAGACACGTTGCTGTGGACTCCGTAAAGCAAAACGGAACTGAAGCATCCCTTTGAGAGAACCTGTATCTCATTATTGTGGGAGGAGCGACAGTGCAAAATGCTAAAGAATGGAAGAGATGTATATACAAGAAGTGATAAAACCCCAAGGCCAGTCCATCTCTGTTACCTCTAACAATTATTGCATTATTAATGCACACTTGCGTACTTGAAAAATAATCACAATTAGCAAATATTATACCCAGTTAACCTGTGAATGGCAACGCTTGGCTGTCGTGGACCATTAATGGGTGTAGCGACTTTAATGTAAGAACTCTGATTATTGGAACAGGAATTATCAGCCAACACAGTAATTAACAATGGGGTGGAATGGCAGCACAGTGGTAATTGCAATGCATCATGAGCCCAGTAGCCTGATTTTGATTCCCAGCCATGGCTAATATCAGTGGCAAGTTTTGTGCATCCAGCCCTAGGCAGTGCCCTTGACCAACCCACACTGACCAGCATTGTTAAAGTATGGTCAAATAACCAACATCACAAAAACGTGCAGTGTCTTTTGCATTGTGTGCAAGGAAATGCAAGGTAGTGGGGATGGAAATGAAGGTATAAAAGATGGAATGAGAGAGGATGACATGAGCACCTGGTGTGATATGTGACGGCATTAAACCATTAAAGAGAGGTCTCTGCAGCATAATTCAGCCAGGCTAAATCTTTAAATTTCACAGCCTGATATGCAGGCAGCAGCAATGATAAATGTGCCATCATATACCTGCCATCCTTTGGGAACAGAATTAAGGTAACAACTCCTTTAAGAGGGCATGAAGGCCATAAATTATTTATCTGTGCACCTGTGAACCGTGTAAGGTGTGGAAGAGTGTGCCATTGTTTAAGATGGGTTGCACCTTACATTTGTCCTGGAGGGATGGCAGGTTCAACCTTGGTACAGCTGCTACATGGTATGTGTTTTGCAAACAGCACAGCCCATTTGGATCATATTATGGACTGTGAACCCTACGCATACAACGAAGTCGACCACCTTTATATTTAGTTCATCTGGTGCTTCGCGAGGTTTAGCGAGGACGACTGTTGCTCGGCTTCATGAAGGGGTGGGAGGGGGGGTATAACTGTGCTGGGGCCCAAAGCTCGAGGGGTGACCTGCTGACAAATCCACAAACATTTATTTTGGGATATTACATGATAATTTTGCGACAAATGTAGAACCTATTCTCGTAATAATCAATAAAGATATGTTGCACACTCGAAATGAAGGGCGTGGGCAGGTGCTCCAAATCGAGGGCAAACATATTTATTGTGGTAATCTGTAAAATGCAACAACACGTGTATCACACACAGCAGTTTCCAAATGAATCTCCATTAACCACGTGACTGGTGTCCAGGTAAAGTTACTCAATAACTCTGCCAGCCACCGCCAGGCCCGACTCAGTATCGCATGCTGGTGTACACACGTGTATGATGTACAGCACAGCACATGAGGACCTTCACAAAACCACACTTTACTCCATTGCTGTACGAGGAAATAATTAAAAGAGTGGTCCATACCTAATGTGCCATGGCAATGTAAGATTGTGATTCATATCTCAGCCGCCTATTTCATCATTGTCTCAAATAAGAATGTGCAAAATCTATACTCTTAATGAATGTATAATATTGAGTGATATCGAAGCCGAGGCAAAGTTCCTTTGCTCCTTTCCTCAATGGTGACGGGTGGGATGGTGTGAGGGTCCCAGCCAATATTATTACGTAGTGAGTTACCACGCATTTCCCACATTTCTCTACATTTCCCATTCATCTCGGCAGGCACGACTCCTGCCTTCTGTGTGTATTCAAATGCCGCCTTTGCTCACATTATGCAGCGTGGACTGGTGACCTTCAATTGTCAGTCTGCGCTTCAATTCAAAAAGTGCCATGTCTCAACGATCAAGGGCGCGTAATTGCCTTGGCTTGAGCTCAACGCCATATCTGAGACTAATCGTTCAACAAGAGTCCTTCGTGACCAACGTGTTGTCGCATTCCTAAAAAAAATCCTTCATTTAGAAAACTAATAGCACGTCAACGAATACATATTTGCGTGGCAAATGAATGAATGAGCAATTAAGTGGTAGCAATTATGTGGCGATTTTAATGTGTTATAAACTCGGGCACTTTTTACTGTACGAACGCAAGCGGCAATGCCCTGTGGGCGACAAAGCACACTGGGGCCACTCAAATTATTTTCATTCAGGTCACGTCGCACACTATCTTGATGAGCTCTAAACTCTCCGAAGCACAAGACAACCGGGTGGGTTACAGCCCACTAATCTCCAGCTTCCATTTAAATCACGTAGAACTGGAATGTCCGGTAGTATAACATGACAACAACAATAAAGAAAACAACAAAAAATAAAACCGAGAAAAGAAATAACCTTTCAAATTCCAGCCTGTTCCTTTAGCTTCACTGAAATATACACACGCATGAAACTGTTTCATCCCAGAACCCCGCCGTTGTCATTTGGAAGGGAGCTTGCATCTCGTGGAGATGCAGAAAGCACTTTCGCCAAAAAAACCAGCTGCGACCGCTCAACAGGACGAGGCTGAAGAGTGCTTTCAAACGGCGCCATTGCTCACAATCCCCACATGCTCACTACAAACTAGTTCCAAAACCCGCATGCTCCTATCGTCACCCTCACGGGGATTTCATATACCATATATTATGTGCAACTTTGTTTTAAAGTAAACATCTTCAGTCAATAAAAATTGATAGCTGTCTACTCCAGAATGATTTCTGTTTGACACACGATTTGCTGTCAGCCAATTGTTTGTGGGTAAGAGGTGCTAAGTGAGAGTACCCTCTTTCAGAAAATGCCATTGACACACTGCAGAGATGCATTACTCACAATGCAGATATGCCATGGCTCTAAACGCTAGGGAGTAGCGAGGTGCTCTGTTTGAATCTGCTGAAGTGGGGGGGGGGCAGTGGAAGTCAAATTGAATGTGTCACGGACTCCAGCCGAAATCTGTTGAGGTTTGTCCGCTTCCTGAGCTCCATTTGGCACAATGAGAATTGCATTTTCAATTTGTACACCTGGTGACACAATCGAGTGACTGATAAGTTGAAACATGCGGGGGAGGGGAAAGGGTCTGGAGAAGGAAAGTGGAGGCCATACGGAAAAAAAAACGAAAAGTCCCGATTTTTGCACGGCATTGTACTAAGAAACCTGAGGTCAGAATTTAACTTGTGGTGCAGTTTTAAAAAATACCAAGCCCAGACTGTGTTGGAGCCATAAAAAACATAAAGGAGCACTCCAAAGCGTCCTGCTGATGTGCAGTCTGTTTCTCAGAGACACTGCCATGTGCATAGGTGTGAGCGGTGCCTCCGCAGTGAGTTATGTTTCAGAGGGTGTTATTGAGTGCTGTGTCCTTTGAGTGTTGTTTCCCTGTTGCAAAAGCTTAAAAAATGGAACCATAGATAACCTGCTGAGGACAGGTGGGTTATTTCTTTACTTTGCACTAAAACCAAAAAGAACACTCATAAAAATAGGAACTGTCCTAATCATTGCTCACACCCATATACCCAGAAGGAGTGCACACCTACACAAAGATAACCCCCCCCGTATAGCATTTTCGGGCTGTTGGAGGGAGTGCTGTTTGTGAAGCATCTACGAAGGCTGCTGGCATGGTCCACGAGGGTATGGTGTGGCCAACACCACACCCGGCCGCCTTTGTCTCCCCAGTGCCGATGTTTACACATCGCACCAGGTACCTGTTTAAGGCTAGTATAGGCCTGGGACAGGTCTCAGATATTCGCCAATAATGTTGGCCACGTGAAGGAATCTAGTTCGGTGTTTTAACCACGACGACGCTAGCACTCACCCACCCGCAAGGTGCGTATGTCCTTGTGCACGTGGCCTTTGTACACAATAATGGAAGCTTGACCTTTGTGAACCAGGACTCTTTGGAACAAGCTTTATGAGCAAAGCACAATGCCATTTGAGTGTGATTTATTTAATGTTATACAGTGCAGTATATACATATATGAGCCTGAGTCTTTTTTTGATACCACATTGCTGAAGATTTTGAACGTGTGGTTTTGTGAGCACCTTGATAAAAATGGCCTGGATTTCTGGAAATTGGCAACATTCATCAGCACTTTTACATTTGGAAAAAAAAATAAGCGTGCCACTCCCGTTTAATGTTTAGAATTTTTTTTAATCTAGGTGGAAGGTCTATGACTGGTAGGCTGGCATTGAACCGCCCAGTTGAAAGCACCGTGTTCTTTGATATTTAGCAGCATACATATCATAGCCGGCCTAGTCCAGTGTAGCAGAGCATCCTTATTTTGTTGAAATGTAATTGTAATTTTGAAAAAGAACAGGCAAAAGGACAATGGACACTGTTTCGATGTAATTGATTCCTTTATCGTGTGATGGAAGCCACAGCTAAACCTAATTGGCAGGTGAATTAGTCAATTCAAACAGCTTGGGCACGATGATGAATGAGGACAAGTTGCAGCCACCGTGGTGTCACGAATGTGATTAACTTTGAAATCCACCACTGCAACATTTGGCTTCTCAGAACAAATCGCCATGAGCAGAAGGGTTGCTTGCTCTCGGCTGGCCAAACGAGCACCCACAGAGGCACTGAGAGAATTATGGCTTCTCAGTTCCATCCCAAGGTCTTGGGTGCTTTGGCAATCGCACTGTTTGCAAGACACTTTTATTTATCTGCACTGCAAGCACGTGTGCATGCGGTTGTGTTTGGGGAGCGGTCGTGTAGTGGCTTGGCACACTTTGCTCCGAACCCAGCGGCCCAAGATGGATTCCCGCTCTCACAGCCAACGTCAGTGACAAATATCTGAACTCAGTCCTGGGCCTCTCCTAGGTTGACTCAGCCTCAAATTAGTACCTGTGGCAGTGATAAACACTTGCAATAAGGAGACAAAGGCTTGAGGGAAAATGCTGACCAACCCATCTCGTTGCATGTGGACGTTAAAACATGTACCCTAACAGCACTTCTCCTTACGGTCTGAGCAATAATTATTTGATGCTACACTAATTCTTCAAGTAGTTAAAGAACAGTGAAGCATTTGTACTGAGTAGTCTTTGGAAGCTGCTTATATTGCCCAGAGACCCGTGGGAATTATTGCACCAGGGTCAGCATCGCATGTGCCTCTTCTCATAGGCCAGGGGTCAGCAACCTACAGCTCTGGTGCCGCGTGCGGCTCTTTAAGGACTGCATTGCGGCTCTTGAAATTTTGAGGGGGTTTATTTTTTACCAAATTCGAAAAAAATGTCTCTTCTTGTTATTTGTGTTGCCGAGCCCTGACCATGGGAGTCCAGTTTACGATGGACAGGGGGGCAAACAACATGTGGCTCCAGAGTCACATGCGGCTCTTTAACGACTGCTTCGTGACATGATTTATTAAGGACCGTATCACATTCACATACATTGCGGCTCTTGAAATATTGAGGTTTTTTTTAAATGGCTCTTCGTGTTATTTTGGTTATCGACCCCTGGCATAAACCTTCACAGAATGTTTGTGATGGCCCTGATAGGCTCCTCATCATCATGGTCATCCTCACCATTGTCACCTCGTTCTAGCCAGCCTCACCATGGTTCCTTCGTCACAGTCATCCTTACCACAGTCTCCACACTATAGTCATCTTCACGACAGTTGTCATCACCACAGTCATCGTCACCATAGCCATTGTCACGATTGTCCCCTCATTATAGTAATACTCACAATAGCCATCCTCACCAAAGTCATCCTCGCCATGTTCCTTTCACCATAGTCATCCTTACCATAGTCTCCTCATTATCGTCGTCCTCATGATAGTTGTCATCACTACAGTCATCCTCACCATAGTCATTCACACCCAGTTGCATTTCCTCAGTGCCATCCGCATTTCCGCCCGCCTCAGCTTTTTGCTGAATATGGCGCATTGCAGATCTTGGATTGATTTATTGATCCTCACCTGAGTCATCTTCACCATAGCCATGCTTACCATGGTCCATGCACAATAGTCCGTACACTACAGGTCCTCGCTATAAGTGTGCCCAGTGTAAGCATGCATGTGTGATTTCACACTTGCACATCGCTTTAAGACTGAAACAGGAGAATTTCTCTACAACTTTGGCTGTCACCCGATGATGCTAGTTGTAATTACTGGCAAAACGTCGTACTCGAATTGTAAATGTTGTGGGTTTACTTTCCAACATACCGGTGTGCTGTACTAGGAATGAATTGGCATATTTTGTTTGCGTGACAAACCTTACTAATTGGCTGTGTTGGGTGGTGGCGGGTTTACCAACGCATTTATATTTACGCGATCTAACCCAGACACCTCTATTATGGATAATATTGGTCTCGAAAGACTCCTACACGTTAAACTGACACCATTGGTGTCGCACTCTTTCACTACAAAGGAGTTTTCATTGCATTTTAACCTAAGTCAATACGTCTAATGGGTGACAAATTTATACGCTCACAATATGCTGTATATTATTACATTTCCATTACATACCAACGTATGGATTCTATATTCCATACTTTATATTGTGCAGTGGCAATTTGCAGACTTACTACATACTGCATATTCTTACATTTGCATATGTTTCCATATATTTAATTTGTATTTCATACTTTATAGTGTATGTGATCATTTATATCTATACATACACACACGTGCATTACCGTTGTAAATAAATACTAATTTTTTACAACTACGCAATAAATAACTGAATGTTTTTTTATGAGTGTTGTGCACTATAAAACATACAATTATGTTTACATTACGGCGGTCTGCTCATAGTAATAATTGAATTACGGCATGTAAACCTTTAAACGACGTGCCGTCATCATGGCACTATATTCGGACTCCGCCCTAACACACGCCATTGAACCGCACCTGTCAAAGGTTCCGAACTGCCCAATCACAGCCATCTCCCACTGCAGGTCACAGTGGCTTGCGTGGTCAGGTAAAAACAGATCACAGTGTAAGCTACACAAGGGGGTTCTAGATTTGAAGCTTTCGTGACTGCAAGGATTCATATTCTTAGGTTTTTTCGGTAAAGTCACGTAGGTAAAAAATTTAAATTAATAAAAGTTAAATAAAATAAAAATCACGACGTTTCGGAGGCAACACAAGCTTCCGTCTTCAGGTGGAACCGTCACAGCATGATAGCTGTATCTCACTTGATACAGCTATCATGCTGTGACGGTCGTGATTTTTATTTTATTTTTATTTTACTTTTATTAATTTAAATGTTTTACCTACGTGACTTTACCGAAAAACCTAAGAATACACAAGGGGGGTTTGAATTTTGGAGGAGGCAGCAGCAGCACACATTGTTGACCATGTAAAATAATTCTACTAAAGTTATTTTTTTGTGTAAAATGTGTTGTCCCCCCACCCCCACCAGTGTGAAAAAAGTAAAACATACAAACATGCATCATACATATGAACGACTTTGATGAGAGTGTGTATCCTGGCCTGACTCCCCTTCTCATATGTATGTCATGACTGTATCAGAGCTTAACAGCTCATCGGATTCCTCCAGTCCAAATCAAGATTCTGAAATGCAATCTCACTGCTGCTGCTGCTCCACAATAATAATGACGGTGCCGAATTGATGCAGACCTTTTTACATGTAGAATTGTAAACATTCTCATGACGTGCGTTAACAAGTGAAATATCCATATGCCTCGGTAAGGGTGTTATTCGACAATGTATTCCCGAAGAAATATTTAACAATACAAATACAAAATAACCAGCGCTTTTCTCAGTGGAACCAGGAAAATGAGAATGTAGCAAAGAACATTTAAAAGTCATCAGCCCTCCTTTACAATCTATCTTAATGAGTGAAACCAGCCAACAGGGGATTGTATTAGATGCTATGATATGATAATTGAGATAGTCAGTTATATTTTAGATTTTTTTTATTCTAATTAAATTACCAAAAAAAATTTTGTTCATATTTTCTTCACTTGTAGTAATGGTGATATTTATCCAATCTAATTTTCGGAAAATATCTTATAGTGTAGCTCACAATAATCGTGGGTGAAAGTGTCTCCTTGTCTGGTTCCCCTTCAATGTATTTAGTTACTTTCTTCATGCACTCTCAGTGTGTTTGCAATCGTAAGCTTGTAACTGTGTTTTTTCTAAATAGTGCAGTTCCTATTTAGGCCTCCGTTTGTCATAGGTTAGATAACTGCTCACATTCCACTGAATAAAATGCCTTTTCTTAGTCTCCACCGGCTAGGTATAATGATAATGGTGATGATCATCATCACTTGAGATAAGGTGCATCCTTTACATTTGATTTAATTTCGACGCTTAAAGACAATGTTAAGGAGTGGGTGGGACGTCCCTTATTAGGGATGCAGTGCAATTACTAAATGTAATATATTTTTATGCAGTGGTCCTGATGAGAATGAAACTGGAATTATTTGGACACATGTGTAGGATGGACAGGAAAATTCAAGTGTGTTGTTCGGGGAAAAATGGAAAGAACTGGAAATAGAGGAAGACCTAATAGAGAATGGCTTAACGACGACATTAAGAGATTTGTGCCATAAATATGTGCACTAGTTGAGCATATTGACACAAGACACGGAAGTGGAAAGAAATGACGAAACTTACAGTGGACACCTAGGGGCGATCTGCCCATGGACCATGATGATAAAGATCATGACCACTGAAGTATAACGCTACATATGCGGGGAAATGACGTATAGCCGAATATGCGAAATGGTCAGATATTACATGAGATTTGTTAACAATTACAGCACACACAAAAATAACCATTTGAGAACCAGTTCTCACATGGTTATTCATCCATGATGTAACTGTCTCTCACCTGGTTCAACCAAATAACTTGAGATTTGAAGAAATGCTGTACTAGGTGCAGGCGGTTAATTGGTGAGGGTGGATATGTAATGGTTAGATATGCAACATTGTACTGTAAAAATAAATCATAATCAGAAACTTTATTTATCCATGGAGAAATCCGATGATCTTTGAAGCTCTTTTTCTCAGATGTCCAGTGGGGGTGGGTCAGAAAGTTACAACGACAACAACAAAAACAATTGGAATGCAATTTATCGGAAAGGTAAACAAATCTGAAAAAATGTATGCGTAAAATAGATAAAGTATATAAGTACACATTTGTAATTAGTTTTCAACAATAAATACAAGCTTGGGCAACACAGCAAAAACAACAACAGTCCCAGACCATCACAATACAACAAAGAATCCCTCGATACAAATGCACACACACAAAAATTTACAAAGAAAATACCGAACACTAATCTGATGAAAGTCTCATCTCACTCCTGAATTCCAATTAATTATTGGGCATAAGGGCATGAAACAAACTCATTTGGATATATTTGAAGGGAGAGTCGAGGTATACCAAGGAAAATCGTCTTATTTCTCACTTAACAGAGTTTTCGACTTAGGGCATGTGGTGTCAGTGGAATTTATTCTGAGCCAAATTGTGGTATTTTTACTATGATGGTGCGTTGCTTTCCATCATGGAGAACTCAGCTCATGTCTCACTATAGACCGAAAGGAACAAACTGCATGCGCAAAACGTCCCATGATAAAAAAAAATGTCATCCCTCATGCTCCGGGACAAGTCATGTACTCGAGTTGAAATTGAATCACTCGTGCATCTGTCACTGCCACACGAAAATCGCACTAATTCTGCGAGCTGTCCATTTTTGCAAATTCATCTGGTACAATGGCACAAATATGGGACTTTTAGCACCTTGTACCTGTAATAGGTTTTTTTATGTACATGTTTTTTTTCTCTTTTTTCTCTTGTGAAGAGAAAGAAAACCCACTGCACACCTAATTGTGCTACTCGGAGATGTCCACAAGCATGGTTGAAATTGAAAAAGAAAAACGCTGCAATAAATTAGTCTTAGACTCGCACGGAGATGGTTTGCCAAACAGTTGTTATGAATGTGTTTACTAAATGAACATTTGCATCTATTTAACATTAACACTTACACCCAAGTAGTATCTGCCATTTATGAGTAAAGAAAAGTGTTACGTAAAAATATAAATGTATTCTAAAATGTTCACTTCTTTTTTTCAATGTGGCGCATTTGATGTAATAATTGACTGCCCGTTGTCGTCCTATTGCTACATTAAGGCCTCTGCACATCGTGTCATTCATGGACATTGTTTGACCATACTTCACCACGCTAGTCAAGCGCAGGGTGGTGAGGGTAGTAGGGGTCAGCTCTTATTCAAACATCACTCACCACTGATGTCAGCCATGGCCGGGATTTGAACTCACGTCACTACTACTGTACACCATACCACTGATATAACATAATGACACTGTTATGTGTTTTATTCTTTATTTTATTTTGTTTACAGAAACATTTATAAATAAAAAGGGAATATGTTTCGCCGGATGGCTTTCACCATGCAACATATGTTATTGATCACTTAGAAAGCATTCTGCTCGATAAGATTCTGAGTTTTGATGTAAAAATACTGTGAAACTCCATTCCATTTAAACGATCCACAGAATCCATCTTAGACATGATTTCAATTTTTTGACATCTTTGTGCTCGATAAGATTCTGAGTTTTGATGTAGAAATATATTTTAACAAATATAGCTAGCTTGTAACTTGACAGCATCTATTTTAGGTATATGTTTTGCAACCCTTGTCCATTTTAGTCAGTTTACTTTGGCACGTCACTGCCGGATGAAGCCCTCTTCACGCTGTGTCGGTCACACGTGTCGTTTGACCATACTTCACCAATGCCGCATGGTGTGGCTTGGCGAAACTTGTCCGTGTTAGGTTACATGTTTATAGCATCTATTAAATCGTAAATTTGTGTCTGCGGATGGCTGAAAAGCAATTATTATTGTGGCTAAATGTGAAGATCTTGCAGACAGCACAACAAACGAGCATGGGCAATTGGATTCCATTTTATCTAAAGTGCAAAATGCGTCTCTACCTTCCACATTAACAACCTCCCTGCATCCACATGGCCCACAAATCACATCACAGAAAAACAAACAAAGCTACATTTGTTGATGTCCGCACACGTTCTTTTTCATTGTAATTACTCACCCGTTATCATATTAATACTTTGATTGTCGTAGCATCAGTTCCATTTTTTTTCGATAATAGCCTTCGTTTTTTTCTCTCTCTCACATGGCTCTTTAAAGTATGCTGTCACTGAAATAAAGAAGTAATGGCGTTCATTGAAATGGTTAAGGTGCTCCTTTAACTTCCTCATCCCCGGCGGATGGCGTCGGCACGCAACCAACCGGCACGTGAGAGCCTATCAGGTAATTATCATCCAGTTACCAGCTCTTTATCTGCCGACTTCAGCTTTTCTCGTAGGCCAGCTGACTGCACAACTACAAAATGCTCTGAGGGGGGGGGGATTATATTTTTATTACCTTTAATGGTTTAATAATGAGCAAAGATTGACAGATCTAGGCCTGGCTTGCTGGGGAATTCCAGGCCCGCACACATCCATTACAATGTAAAAGTGCATTTGGAACTGATGAGCAATTCGGTATGAATTGCAAATAGTGTAATCGTCCATAAACGCCAGAGGAACATAGGTGGGGACGAGGGAATACGGGAAGGCTTACGGAAAATTGCAAGCACTCAGATTTTTCTTACTCCATTTTCCTGTGCAAGAGAGAAATCGTATCTCAATTGGGGTTTTGTTACTGTCATAAGACTCGGGTTGATAATGTGTTTCCTTGATTATTCAATTCCCATTAAAGCCACAATTTGCAGACCGTAAATACAAGGATAACTGCAATGGTTATATGATACAATATCAAATCTCGCCAACGAGAACTAAGACTCAAATTATTATGATGATTTGTTTTGCTCAGCATACCAACCATAATGAAGCATTAGGCCACGTTAGTGTCCAAAATTCAGTGCTTTTTACATTACAACTTCCAATTGTCACAATTACCTCGCTTGTGCTTAATTTTGTGTAATTTACGTCAATACAGTTATGTAGCCGTAAAAACGCTAAAATTATGATACACCGCTCTAAATGACTCATCGTTTAATAATTATAATCAATTGTCAGTAGAATACAACCATACTCATCCCAGACTAATCATAATATTTGCATCGATTTCATCCTTTCTACGCTACAGTAGAATTAGCTCTTATTATTATTAACTGCAGTTCTCATAGGCGTTCAAATAGGAGATCTGGGAATATTATAATCCCATAGCCAATATCTTTGCCGTATCTCAATTGCTTCGGCTAAGGTTCGCTCTGACAAACTCAATAACTGCACAGCTCCAGCCTGGCAATCAAGCGTATTGGCAAAGTTGAGATCCCAAACGACTTTGTCTAATGCCACCCTTTCAAATTATATTTTGGCAACAATTATTGTTAATGCACCATTTCTTTAATGTCCAGCCCTCAGACTGAAAGCAGAAATCACCGAGCACTTGACACAGCCATAAATATGAGGCTGCTCTCCCATAAGCATGCGTGTGTGTGTGTGTGTGTTTTTCAGCGGGGAGCGGTGGTGTAGCGGTTAGCGCGCTGTGCTACGAACCCGACGACCTGAGTTCGATTCCCACTCTCGGCCAACACCAGTGACGATTATCTGTACCGGTCCTGGGCCTCCCCTAGGTCGACTCAGCCTCAAATGTGTACCCAATGCGGTGTGTAAAAACATCGCCACTAGGGAGACGAAGGCGGCCGGGCGTGGTGCTGACCACCCACCGCCTCGTGTGCCGTGCCGGCTTTCATAGGTGCTCGCTAACAGCACTTGCCCCAACAGTCTGTTAAAGCTGTGAGGGTGATCTTTGTATTTTTCAGCATTTGCACATTTGCGTATGTGCATCTACAGCCTGTGCGTGAGCGTAAGTGTACATTGCGTGTGTATGTGGGGAGAGCAGCATCAGCACTGGGAAGACAAAGAAGGGCCATGCATGCTGTTGGCACACTACCGCCTCACGTGCCGGCCTTAATAGGTACTCGCAAACAGCACTAGCCCCCCAAGTCTACTTCGGCGACGCAGGGTGTTGTCATGTTCGTGTGTGAATGCACTCACGGAGTGGCTATGTATGTTGAATTTTCTTTGCACCTCACGTAGGGGAAGTAGCGGTTGTGGTACGTATGTTGAACTTCTTTCGCACTGTAAGTAGCCATCCAAGCTAATCGGAGGTGCGGCTAGTCCGTGCGCATGTTTGCAAAGAAGCAAAAGGGAGCTGCAAAAAGAACGGAGGTGGATTGTCAGAGGAGGCTACATTGACACTTCCAAATGGCCCTGCCAGCCACACCTGTGTCAAATCCCTTAGTCCCCACCAACTTTAATCAGGGTGCCTGTCAAAGTGCTGGAATACCAGCTGCATTCTTAATTTTTGGAGCTTTCGTGACTGCAGAAATTATTCTTTGGTTCTTTCGGTTAAGTCACGTCTAAAGATAAAATAATAAATTAAAATAATAGCGACGTTTCTATTGCCACACAAGGACACATATCGGCACAGAGAGAGGGGTCGTTTCTGTGACGGTCCCCTCCCTATATTTAAGGGACCGTCACAGAAACGGCCCCTCTCTCTGTGTCCTTGTGATGTCTGTCTACTTGTATGTCTGTCGATAGTTTTCAAGTTAGATTTTTGTTGCTATTTCTCTTATGCCTGATGATGATTGCTTGTGTTGCAATCGAAACGTCGCTATTATTTTAATTTATTATTTTATCTTTAGACGTGACTTAACCGAAAGAACCAAAGAATAATACCAGCTGCATGTTAGAAATAAGCGCCACACTGTAACCTCCCACGTGTTACCTGCATGCCATACACATACACGAGTGACATTTCCATTAAAGACTGCTGCAAGCTGCTAGTAATTGGTAAGTTAATTACTCTGAGTATTCAGTTTTTTACGAATGTAGCGACGCGGCTTTGCATCAGGAGTGGTTTAACACTAATTGGGCAGTGTCACGCCATAAGTTAATTTATAGCCCACTTTTGCCATGAGCAAAACTGAATTACTGCCCCGTTACAATTAAATGGCATAAAGTTTAATTAAATTCACTCTGGACGCTGGAAGGGGTTAAAATTCAACACTGACGGTGAAAACTTGGCAGAAATTATAAAACCTTACAGGGAAATATGAAAAAAACTATTGTTAAATTAAATTTCTATTCCGTTATATTGAATATAGACAGAAGTGATTTTTCACAAGGAATGAGGCTGGGTGAGTGAGTGCGGAGGGCTCGCATATGATCACTTGGAACAAGTGGTAAAGACATTGGGATGATGGTTTTGACTTGGCACACTATTGGCTTTATCGTGGTCTTTATTTCCCTTGACAATACCCTTGAGACTAAGAATGGACTTTGCAACCAAACAAGGGCACTGCAAATGCAGCATCTATTAAGCAAAACCTGGCACAATTACTTACACCTCTCCCCTAAGACAAAAACATGGTTATTAAAGCAAACAAAAAAGGCACTTGCCCTTTTCGCAATATCCACATGAGCCTACGATTTCACAAATCAATCTGTTCTTCAGAAGGAAGGAACATCGTTTCCCCACATTAGACGGCAAGATTAAGCGCACTAAGATTCTGTGTGTTTTTTAATCATCAAGTGTCACAATGTATAATTAAAGTTAGTTTTTTGTGAGCGAGAAAGGGCCACATCGTTTTTCATTCGTCACAAGCAGGGTTGTTTGATGTGCACGCCGTGGGATCAATGCTCACTATTGAGTTCAACACCGACGTTTTGGAAGAGGATGAGAGCTCAACATCTTTTGAGGTCAGCCCCATGGTCCCCATCCGTTTGCTCTAATATTGAATAGAAATGAAAAGCTGTTTGTGTTAGCTTTAATAGTGCCTTCATAAGCCGCTTGTCTCGGTGGCCCACCCCACTCCCACCTCTCACTCCTTGCTTGCGTGCTCCAACCACACACCTCGAAGCAAAAGCCTACATTAGATTCCTCCAATGGTGACAGCAGATGGCTTGTACCGAGCAAAATGAAGAACATAGTATTTGGGAATTTAATATACCAAATATTACGAAGTCAATACAGCTGCATTTGTGCGAGCAAAAAGATCAAGGCTGTTCCTTTAGCTATTGGGGCCTGATATATTTTTTTTATTTTGTCCATATTTTCACTTTTATTTTTTTTACATGTGCATGCACCTTCGATTAGCACGGTTGGCTACATACAGTGTGTAATAAGTTCAACATACATACGTACATACAGCGGAATGAAACTACCGCGCTGTTGTAAATTCTTTGCATAACAAGCTGCCCCTTCCATCTGCCACTGGGCCAGACATCGGTTGATCAGTATGTCATTTATCCTGTTTTGCCAGCGACGTGTCCATCCCGATGGCACGGGACCTTAACTCATACGTCACAGCTGACAGCCCCGCATGAGTGTTAATATATCATTCCAAAGGATGGCCCGACGCTTTGCAAATGAAAGAGTGGCTATCTCGACTAGTTCACGTGATATTAACAGTATTGGCTGTATTAACCCTGCAGCAGTGACAGCATTTTTTGCTTTCTGTGGAAGGATAATCCCAAGGTGAATGTCATAGGAGGTAGGAGGCGCATGTTAATTGTATGTCATTGGCAGTTTTCATCTGGCTTACTATCGCACACACAATGATAATTTGTTTTGAGGTTCTAAGGTTTGTTTGATATTCCCACCATTACGAAGCGGAGGGAACGGTGACGGAGTAGTTAGCACAATGTGCTATGAACCTGGTGAAGTGAGATTGGTTTGCAGCCACAACTAACATCATTTGCAAGTGATATCTAAATATTTCCAGGGCCAACCCATCCTTCAATAACTCACACCGACCAGCACAGTGAAGTATGGTGAAACAACCCCCATGATGGACAGAGTGTGACGTTAATTCCAGGAATGTAATGACAAAAGGCTGTCAATTCTTTTATTTTTTATTTATCGTATCATTAGCCAGCCAGTCAGCCAGCAATAACGTGCTTTATATATATACTGTGGTATGATAGACACATTAAGTATAACATGGAATTGCTGTATTGCACAGAACATTCCGTTTGATTGCATGCTTGACATTTTTACATCTTATCACTATTCAAAAGAAGCCCTTGATGCAATATTTTAAATTACTTCATTTTAAAAAAAATTCGCCCAAACAACTCAAATGAGTCATGCCTCCTGCTGATGTTCAGCTGGTTGGGTTAGAAGCACATGAGTCAAGACAAATTTAGTTTGAGTAAGCGAAAACAATTTTATGGAAATGTACTACTAACTAGGACCGCAGCCCTAGGTGCACGGCAGTTTATGCAATAACATAATTGTTATACGGTTTAGCATTATTAAATACTGTAAGTACCATTTATCCAAAACTATGTAACACCATACGTATGTATGTTGTAATACTTATTTTGCACAATACGTAGCCAACCATGCAATTCGGAGGTACAGGGGATCTCCAATTACCATTTAACTTTTGAATACCCTTGAAAGAACTATAAGAAAATCACTGTCCTCTCACAAATGATTTGCTGACTTTACCCACCACTAGCTTCATGATGTGGAGCTGATGGGAAAACTAGCATCCGTTTGCTTCTATGAGGCTCTCCATCTGTGTTGCTTGTCATCAAGAAACTGATAAGTAAATTCAGCTGCTTAAATCAATGCTGGAAATGGCTACTGTGACCTATGAGGTTAAGGGCAGTTAGTCAACGTCACCCCCATACATTCATCACATCCAAACCTCCTTACAGCCTTCCACCTACAAACTTCACACGATGAAAAATTCCAGAAACAGAATTCTCACGCACACCCATAAATTACACCACATCACCTCAATAGTCCAATCCCTACATTGGCTCCCAATGCAGGCCCAGGTACCTTTTAAAATCATACTCACCATCTTCAATTTCTTTCATTGACTCACCCCTGCCTAACTCTTCCTCTCATCTCACTCTGCTGCCCTCCACGTACTCACCACTCAATTAACCAAAGTTTTATATCGATGCTTCCGGTCAACTTTAGCTCAGCGAGAAGTCGTTCATTCTTCTCAGTTTCCCCATGGTTTGAAATTCCCTTTCCCCAACCATCCATGCCATGATCTTTCTGCCCCTGTTCAAGGCCAGGCTCAAGAACATTCCTTTCACTTTACTCTGCCGGTGACTGACTGCCTCTGTGTATAAAATAGATATGCCCACTGTTCCGTACAGCATCTTGATATGCGATCACATTTAGAGGCTGCCTAAATATAAATTGTTGTTTAGCGTGGAAGGATCCAATGCTGCTTCACATGATGATACATGATTATGCTCCACTGGTCAGACAATTTAGTGGGTTTGCCAATTGCATGTGCGGGCAAGATCCTCAGTTGTGCTTCGTTTCATTCTATGGCAGTGGTAGAAAAGAGCATGCCCACATTTACTCTAACGGGGAGTGTGTCGATGACTTTGTCACATCAAGAGAAAGCACCTGTATCATAAATTTTAATTTACACATGCCCACGCATCACTGTTGCTTGCCAAGCTCTAAAAACGGGAAGTAAAAGCCACTATCCCGCTGCCAAGCAATTTTGAGAAAAGCCAAATAAAAATGTTTCCCGTTATAAATTTGCATTTCTGTCAAAATTGTGAACGTCTTCTCTCCCCGCATACACAAATATAGGGCAGTTTAAAAAAAAAAAGCATTACACACAGTCGGTGAGCTTCAACAATGCACAATTCAGCCGAGCAAGCCCATCCAATTCGTTCATGTGATAGATTTAATACAAGTTCATTTCATTTCCAACCAATTTAGGGAGGGTGGATGTTTACACACCGACGAGAATGCCAGGGAAATTATTTATTCAAAACATTCATGTGAGTCGCAAGAGCTTTGTGCAGCAGACCCAGGCATGACATTATGAATTCTTATTGTCTTTTTTGTTTATTTTTGTTTTCCAGTGGCGAGGTGGACAGTAATCAAATCGTCACCACGAGAAAACAACGCTCCCGAAAGCAGTCATCTTTCAGATGTAATCGCATTAGCTGAGAATTTCAATCCAACATTAAACTTTAAAATCTTTTAACTCGGTTGGGTAAACTTCTTCAAGTGAGGAGGTTATGTTTGTGTAACCAATAATCATGTTACGTGGCAGTCGGGAATTTTCCCACCAGTTGAAACGTTACATAAAAGTTGCCGATTATTTTTTTGGTTTCCAAATAAATAAATAAAGTGCATTCCTCTCATGAGGCTGGTCACTCGTGTAAATGAGCTACTTATATCTTCATAGACACATGCAATGTACATTTAACCTAGTGTCCTCTACTGCGTAGTAGTTATGCTGTATAGCTTTGCGATGTCGTTTTTGAGTTGTACCACATGTTGATTGCCACGATGGCCGACTTTTCACTCCCCATGATAGGAGCTTCTTCGGGAACGATTCAGCAATTGAATCCGATTCCTGAATTATACAACCCGAAAGTGCACCGGACAGCTACACCGTTCACTAAAAATAATAGAAAATCCACAAATGCAATTTATACAGAGACGGAGGTTTATGCTGGCGACAATTCATATCCAAAGGGAAATTGGTCCATGCAGGGTCAAACTGTGTGCAGGCTCATGGCAAATGGGTGTGGTGGCTTGGGCACTACCCTGCCGTGCACGGCCGTTGGCTTTCTCTCCCCAATCCCTTCGGCTGTGTGTGGGATTTGCGATGACCAGATTGACCTCTGCTCACTGGTTGTATTCATTTTTTGCTCACGTCACATTCTCCACGCTGTTTGGGTAAAGGTTGTGGAAGGGCAGCCCCTTGTACCTAACATTCAGTGAATGTTTTTTTTCTGATGGAGGATAATTTTCTTCTCTTACGCATAAAGATATACAAATGTTCAGCAACATGATTGTGTAAACCACAGGTAGTCAATCGGTAGGTTGCTTGTAGTGGGGTAAAGTGTGCGTACTCCCACCTCTTATTAGATGTCCAGCTAATGTGGACGAGTAGGCCAAGTACCCTCTTGAAGGGCTCTCCAGACCTCCCTCTCTAGTGGAGGCATTTCTTCCAGTAGTGGCCTGAGCCAGACATTTCACAGCTGCACCTTTACCTTTTATACAAATGTAAAAATAACTATTTGAGTTTAATTGCTGTATCGGCAATTTTGCTTGTTTACGGTTGGGTTATTTGTGTTGTGGTCTTTGGTAAATGTTACATGTAGATGCTTTACGTTATTGACTGGCTGGCTGTTAGTCGTTTTAAAATTGTGCACACGGCTTTTTTTTTCACAGTCACATGCTTTTTCATTGTAATGTGCATCAAATATTGTACTTTCACCCCATTTTCAGAATTGCCTCTAATTAATTCAGTATGCTAATGATGCAATTTTGTGGAACTCTTGTTCCCATTTCTCTTAAACATAATTATCCATGTAATAATGTATTTAAGTTTAATTGGTCATAATTAATAAGCAGTTGGTACAAAGCTCACGTTCCCTAACCATGGAGTGTTGGCATTAAGTGCCCCTCTTGGTTCCACCTCAGTGCCAGAGGGCCAATCTCAGCAAATGCAGTTCAAAAGTTGCTTACGTTGGTGGTGACTTCTCGTACTATCTGAAAAACCTGGACACCCATGATCAATTAATTAGTTTCACACTGCTGAATCTCTGAGGTTATTCCATCTCAGTCTATTCTTGTAAAGAATAGTCGGATACTCTCGGTGCTGAAGAAAAGTGTTCAAACTTTAAAGCATCTATTTCATTACCTGCGGCTCACCAAATCCTTCATGCGACCTGGTGGTCAATATTAAGTTGTAATATTATGAGTTCTGGCTCATTATCTTGGCACTGCGTTGTATGCCCATTGGCCATCCTGCCACTCAACGTGCGTTTATTTATTCGTTAATATGTATTTCATGTGATATGATTATTGCAAAGGGTCAGTGACGTGAATAAACATCCAACAAATCAGTGTGCGTTCACACTCCGATTAGCACGGTTGGCTACATACGGTGCAAAGGAAGTTCAACATACATACACAGAACATATAGATACATTTCTGTGTTACAAACACAAACTTTAGCTTGGTGGCCTACAAAATTTGGTCTTGCTGCCAGCACCGACAACTCTGGGATCGCCTCATATTAATAAATACAACAACCAAGGACATTGTCTGGGTCATATTGATATAATCCCTCTACATTGTCTGGCCCCCGTTATCTTTCAGGAAGTGCACATTGCAAGGTTACAGGCAACCTTCGCTTGCATGGCTCTTATGGGCCACTGTCTCAGACCAGCTGTTGTTTACACAGCAGATGTTACGCTGCCATTATGTTTTACAAGATGGGCGCATTTAGAACATGCATAACTGAACGTTATCTGAAATTACATGGGCAGTAGAACAAATCATATGGCAGATTGGCCTATGTCATGCAACAGTCGCTCATCGCAGAGTGGGTTTGTGCATAATTCAGGCTTATTCTCTAACCAAACATTTATTTCAGTGGGAAAATACAATAAAAGCCAGCCGCATCAGCACTGAAGAGGAGCGTAAAAAGGTTATGGTCATTCTACAGGAAAAATGTTTTCATTTTCTTGTTCACAAAAACTCAATCCGTACACTTTTTTCAGCTTCAGCAATATTTTGCATTATACACACCACTTTAGGTCTCGCATTTCATTTTAAATTTCATCCCATCAGCATGTTCTGCAAAAGTTTGAAACAAGATTTGTGTTTGTAATGAATTGCTCAGGGGAAATTGCTCTCTAATTCAATGTAATTTCCGCATGTATTAAAATTATTTAACCCTTGCCAAGTGCTTTTCAAAACTTTTTGGACATCGCAGATAGGTACATATTAATTATTAACACTAAAATGCTTTCAAGCACGATGGCAAACCACAAAAGCACATTTCATGTGTTCCCCCGAGCTCGTGGTGTGTAAACTATGATTTGAGTGCTATCAGCAGTCTGAAGGGAGAAAAGAATTCGGAAAGTGGACCAAGTTTATCGCCATTATCTCTCCGCTGAATTCACCCGAGAGTGTTGCGGCCAGCGCCAAAATGACTTTTTGTTTGACTTTGACTAAAGAACGAATGCACTGAATCTAAAATCAGACACACTCATTGCGGAGAGAGAGGGAGGTCAGATCGGCGGCCAAGGGGCACATGGGCCGGAACCAAATAAACGAGCACGCATTAATATTTTTCCTGGAAGAGGCGTCGTTTTTGGACCCGATCTCCCAAGAGGCATAGGCCTTGCATGAGCGTTTTATGGCGTTGCACTCGCTCTGGCCATCAGCTGTCACCCCCTCAGCTGCAACAGTGCCCGGCGTCACGCTGCACATGCTGAATGTGCAAGGCACGACGCACGGCTATAGGGGAAGACACGGCTGCACCGGCGCAATATGCATTATGCAGTGCCATAACCAGGCCCCCATTTAGTGTAAAGAACAATCCAATCCATCAGCAGCTGACACAACTGGAGCATTTTCCTAGAACTCTGGTTGTTTCCGTCGGCAAAACGGCAGAGCAAAAAAAGTTTGCGTCATGCTTCTCACCAATTAGTGTAGCCGCTTCATCCAGAGGCAGTCAACGGCTGCTCTTTCATGGGCAGCTTTCATATTATATCAGACAGAATTGCATGCAGAAAATAAAAAAAGATACAGCAAGTTGAAAAAACTAAAAGAATAAACGAGCAAGTGAATGAGTAGTTAAAAGTGGCAAAATTGCCGACTCTTGCAGAATCCACTATTCACTGAAAAAAAATGTTTACACGAAACAGCAGCGGAGTTGTATTAATCTAGATTTGAAGTTTTCGTGACTGCAGGTTGTATTATTGTAGTCACAGGACGGGATCCGAATATAAACAGTTCCCAATGAATTTTAATCAAGTACTTTTTTTAATTGGTAATATATTTTACATATCAATTGTGTTTTATTGAAATTGCACAAATATGGCTTTAACCTAAAATGATTCCCAATGTGAATGGAAGTGCAAACAATTGAAATTATTTCAAGTGCCAACAGCATAGAATAATGTAGGAACTGTCAACATGAACCATGGGGAGCGGAGGGCAAGTGGCACACAAATAAATTGAAACAATCCATTAAATACTATGCTAAACCTCCTTTAAGGTGTTTCTAATATGTCAGGCCTATACAACAATAAACTTTCTGACAATTAAGTTTTGCCTCCAAGGTAGGTTATACAAACTCCATGAAACACACGGATGAGCAATACCTCTATTAGCGAGTTTTATCAAAAGCAATAACTCTTCACTAGGCAGTGGATTCGCTCAAAATAATCATTACAAACCATTCTCAGAGATCCACGAGTGCAGATGAATTTCCAGTAAAGGAGGCTGTTTAAAATTGCTGAATATTGACCCTCGGTGGAGATTTTTTTTTCTTCCCGTTTTCTTGTTTCCGCGATGCTTTCCGTCTTTCATGACGCTTCCCTCCGGGCTCATTTTCCCTACAACTCTCAATCTTGCACGAATGTCTCAAGGCACCCGTTACAATAATAATCTCCCATTTAGTTTAACAACAGGTAGAGAGGAGGTCCTTTACCTGCGCAAACTGTTCGGAAACAACCTGCGCTTTATGTAGCTGGCTACTAAACTACGCGTTCCTTGACCAAGTAGGGGTCATGTCCCCCCCCCCCCTCCCCCCTCATTGTTTCGCATGAAGTCTGTTGCTTGCTGCACCAGGTACTGTGCTCTTCTTGCATTGCCCAACTAATCCACTTCGGAATATTTTTGGGTTTTTTTTTATATATACTGCAGTATACTTTTGTTTTTTTCGGTAAAAATAAAATAAATTACAATGAAAACAACTAAATTCAATCACGACGTTTCGAAAGCAACGTCGTGATTTAATTTAGTTGTTTTCATTTTATTTTATTTTTTACCTACGTGACTTTACCGAAAAAAACAAAAGTATGGATCCTTGCAGTCACGAAAACCTCAAATCTAGAAAATATACTACTGCAGGTTCGCCTACCAAGAACGTCATCGTAAATACTTGTGAAAAAGTGTTTTGCAAATTACACTAAGAGTGTTGATGTCGTGTTGCAGCCTACAGCTCCCTGTGGGTTGCAGTACAACATAATAATCGCTGAAAGAGAAACAGCGTTTGCATTTGTGCCAGGTGCCCTGAACGCAGAGGGTCTCACTTTGAGTTTCGGAAACGTAAGTGCTCGCGTCAGCACCGTGACTGGCGGAATTGCTTGTGGTTTACGCAACATTTGTTTAGTTTCTGAAGCCACCAAACACGCTTTCTGGTCCATGATGTGGAAGTTTGCACACCGTAATGAAATGGAAGCCTAATCCATCATTATCAGAGTCCAAATTCAGCTCAGATCACAATTCCAATCTCATGTGAAGTAAAAATTAATTGCGAAAAAAAAAGTCCCCCCCCCACAGCCCCCAGCCAAGCAAGCCCCTTCTCTACTTCGACGACACCCAAAAAAACACACCCACATTGTGGAAGGCGTCATCAATTTCAATTAAACAACAGCGCACGAACACTGTGCATGCACGAACACAGGAGCGTTTGCATGGCCCTCCCGTGTTTCACACGTACAGTTGGCCTCGGCTTCGGCTTTCATGCAGTCCACGTGATAAGACATTCTTGGATAAAGGCGCTATATAAGTATAAAATAAGAGATTACGTTGTTTAATAAACGAGGAGGGGTGGCGCAGCGGTTAGCGTGCTGCGCTATGAGCCAGGCCATCCGAGTTTGATAGTCGGTCACGATTGACATTAATGGCGAACGATACCTGAAGCGTTCCTGGGCCTCCCTATCACCAACTCCTTGACCAAATTGGTGTGTGGAGGCCATTGGTCCAGCAGTGGATTGACAAAGGGCTGTAAAATATTAAAACTGACGGTGCGTTATTTATCACTTGAGCCTTAATGAGGTTTGCGCAATGCGTAGAGTGTGAAACTGCTGATGCTGTGTGTGTGAAAATCAATTACTTAGGGCACCGGTGTGAACGTCTGCACTCACGTTTTTCTCTTGCATTCATTTCATGTAAAAAAAAATGTCCATGAATTTTTTTTTTTTGTTCAATCACAAATAATGCCATTTGTTTTTGTTTTCCATACGATACCATTACACGCGAGGGGCATCATCACAATGTTCTGAGAATGATATAAGTTTAACCACGATGAAACATTTTACGATTCTTATTTTTTTACGTTGTTACCTTGAAAGTCAGTGCAGATATTGTATTATATAAGCAGGACTTAAAGATAAGGCTTAGAGGTATGTTGGCAGAATATAAGGCTGGTGGAGGAGTCGTGGTGCAGTAAAGCACCATGCTGTGAACGAGGCAACCCCAGTTCGAATCCCAGCCGATACCAACGTCAGGGGAGCATGATGAAGGCGGTCACCGCCTTCATCAACCCATACCATCGTGATAAAGTATGGTCAACACAACTGTCATGGCACACATGTCTTCATCCAAATGTGAATCAATAAAGAACTGGACATCATTATTATTTCGATTTATTTATTATGATGTTGCAATCATCTATTTCCTCTCTATTTAAAAACATTTTAATAAACCCTTTTCATAAACGGTGTCTATAATGTTACACTTATAGTGAACACACACATTGGCCCAGCTGTAAATACGAATTTCTTAAAAGCTATTGATTGTTAAATTCAAGGTGACATCTCTTATGGTAATTGAATTACCTAGAAGATATTCAAGGTACAAATTAAGCATAACAAATTGTGATTTGTACCATTACGTATCAGACCACGAGAAACCGAAAATGGGATAAAGTGCTGACAGTTGCAATGGCAAGTAAATGGATCTCATAAGTGCGACAGCACAAGGACACTGCGTCAGGGCCAGACACTCTGCATGTCGATTTAAAGCTTTCGTGACTGTAGGGATTCATCTTCTTGGTTCTTTCGGTAAAGTCACGTAGAAGGGAAATAATAAAATAATAAAAATAAAACATAATAAAATAATTTTCACGACGTTTCGGCCACAACGCAAGCAGCCGTCCTCAGGTGAAGAACAGGTCTGTCGGAAAGACAGTGTCATTCAGACACTGTGTCATTCAGACACTGTCTTTCCGACAGACCTGTTCTTCACCTGAGGACTGCTGCTTGCGTTGTGGCCGAAACGTCGTGAGAATTATTTTACTATGTTTTATTCTTTTATGATTTCCCTTCTACGTGACTTTACCAAAAGAACCAAGAAGATGACTCTGTATTTCCTTAATGAAACCTAAAGTATATGTGTCAAGAAAAAAGGGGTCAGCTCTTTGCCGAGGCCTGAATGTGAGCAAATGTTGTGATACATAAAATAAACGACAATTTCAGAAACAAAATAACCACATTGTTGCAAAACTAGTTGTGATTGCGCTCTGTTGCTTTACGATGTGTTTTCGGGTTGTCTCTGACGTCTCGCACTCTGTGCTGGGAGCTTCTCCACATGCTGGGGGCTATTCGGTTCTGGAAGAAGCGTCCAGCACGTGGCGTGAAACATCGGACATTGTGCTGAGCAACATTCGCTACAACCCGAAAAATACATCAGAGAGCTATAAACCAAATTTGCACATATTCACAGGGGCTGCATAACAGAACGTTGAGGAAATATCAATTTGGAAATTAACAGCTCGTTTATCCTAAACGTAACCGTGCCACACAGTGTATCATAAATGTCTGCAAGATAACTTTACGTTCAAAATAAATTTCAAACAGGGTGGGCAATAAAACAAGTAATCCAGCTGAGAAAAAGCCTCGCATACAGAATAGTAGGAGCCATCTGGGCTTGGTCCCATCTGCGTGAGCATACTCCCTGTCTCCGTTTCAGAATAAGCTGCTCGTTTTATAGATTGCAGCGCTGAGACAAGAGCCGCTTGCACAGGTGGGGAATGACAACATCATTCTACACTTCCTTGAGGAACAATGTGCCTATGTATTTCTATCTGCATGTAAATCGCCGCTATGTCTTACATCTGCTGCGATGCCATTTTTGACAATGCGATAATATGAAATATTAAATATCACGATATAAAGATTATCACCTTATACTGGTAGAAACCTCCTGGTTACACCAGCCCACAGGGGGTTATTGTGTCCGTCCGTCGTGCAGGGAGGGGCTGGGTGGGGAGGGAGGGGCTGGGTGGGGAGGGTAGGGTGTGGAGGGGCTAGGTGGGGAGGGTGGGGCTGGGTGGGGAGGGGAGGGTGGGGAGGGGCTGGGTGGTGAGGGGCTGGGTGGGGAGGGTAGGGTGTGGAGGGGCTAGGTGGGGAGGGTGGGGCTGGGTGGGGAGGGGAGGGTGGGGAGGGGCTGGGTGGTGAGGGGCTGGGTGGGGAGGGGCTGGGTGGGGGGTGGGAGGGGTGGGGCTGGGTGGGGAGGGGCTGATCACCCCGTGGTGCCCTTATAAAACTCAACGTTTCACCTACTCACGCCGGCTTGTGCCCGCCCTCATCACAGTCGGGCATATTTGCGGAATACACCACGCCGCCGTTGACCCTGGCCATTGACCGAGCAACCCAACCTTCCTACCAGCTTCCTCCGCAGGAATGTGTTCAGTGTCCCATAAATTGGTAATACAGTAGTTTTTGACATCGTATTACCTTTGATGTACGGTACTTCAAGTATGAATAAAGATTACTTAAAAGTTATGCAACTGCAGTTCAGTCAACATAAACATGCCATGAGTCTTCCAATCAATGTGACTTTAGAATCTATAATGCTAATAACGTACACGCTGTAAAAAAAAACAACGACATCATATAACCGCCATGCATCAATAACTCCAGAAACGTTTCACAAAGGACCAATTTAATTGATAATAGCTATTCTTTAGAACTTCATTTACCACTGTGAACTTTAATTGTTGTTATTTTATAGATGTATTATCAGAAAATGTCTATCATAGATAAGATATGATAATATTTAGTAAATTAGATGATACTGTAGATCTTATATTGTTTTACATATCGGAGTATCACCAGATTGTGACAATCCTACTCTGTATTCTTACAGTGGTAATGTATGCGTGCCTCCAACACTCTTCTCAGGTGATTGTGATTCCTGTTCAAGCCAACAAGTGGCATTTAGGATTGGAAACTAGTTTGGGCAGCTCTTAGATTTCATCATCATCATCGGCGATGATCAATCCACTACTGGATGAAGGATCTCCGAAGCCCGCACCATTCTCACCGCCCCATGATGCACCAATCCACCTCACTCCTGCACATGATCTGATTTCATCACTCGATTTCCAGTGGACGTCCTCTAAGATGTGCTTCTTCCTTTCGCTCCCCCTCCATCCTGACTTAAGTTTATTCAATTTTAAAACGAGAACCTGTTATCATGTGTCAACATCACATTGCTATGTGGGGAGTCTTTGTTATCTTAAACGAATGAATAGTTCACTGGATATAAAAAAAAATCAAAGCAATGGATAAGACTAAGATTTTTATTCTTATGAATATCCTTATACAACTTGGTTTATGTATAATGTAGTAGATATGGTTTTCAATATACAAACAAACAAAAACAGAGCGTTTCTTTACCGAGAGCAAATGGAGGAAGGTTTGAGTATTTTGGAAAACTGTCGACAAAATACTGAACGTTGCAACTCATGTAACGAATTTGTTTGTTGCGACTGAAAGCACTGAGGTGTGAAGTTAAATTTTTATTCGGCAAACCGGACCTCGACCACAAAGAAAAAAGTACAATGGTCACAAAGTCACCTTACATTGTTTCCAGTTTGTGTGAAAGAGAGAGACGGAAAAAAATGTTCACTTAAAATAATAACAAAGAACGAGAGGGAAAAAAAAGATGACATTCAACAGAGCGTAAATCAATGACAAAGAGGCGTGAAGCTTTTATCACCTCACTTGTGGGGTCACAGTAAATATCCTTCATTGTGCTTATAGGAAGCCCACAGATCTGAGGCAAAGTAAGGGACATTTTGATGAGGAAGCGGGAGAGACATGTTGTGACCATGTCGTGACCAACGCGCATTGCTGCTGTAGGCTATGCAATCTACTTTGCCGATGGTAGTTGACATTTGACACAAATGCCCGTCGCATATACGAAAAGCAAGATGTGAAATATTTTCAGATTAGTTTTTTTCTCTTGCATTTAGATATGTAACCGATTTATCGTTTCATTTTCTATCTTTTTTTCCATAAGAAAATAAATAGTAGATCGTTCGTGAAATATATTGAACAAAAGCAAAGCAGAGCAGCGTGAAGAGATGCATGCTTGGGATTACATTGAGAGACAGAAGAAGGCACACGTAGATTAGAATGCATACGCAAGATAATGACATTCTTAAAACTGTTGAGAAAAGTAAGTGGTCTGGTGCAGGACACGTCTCTGAAAGGGATGCGAGCTGATGGTCAAGACTAATAGCGGAGTGGCAGCTAAGGAATGGATCGGATAATGATAAATACTTAATGATAAGGTTTATAGTTTGTAATCTTCTATTAAATATTCCATTCATGTTCAAATGTAATGTGTTCAGTAAATCATGGAAGGCACGGCTTTATGTCAGATGGAATGCGTACGTTAGTTGAGGGTACAAACATGAAGCATTGCTTTTGCATTGTAGGAAACAGCACCGCATGGACCTTGGTTCTATTTTAACCTCTTAATATAATGAGAGCTTCCCCAAGAGGTCCCTTGTAATTCGGTGGGTTTAGCAAAAAATGATGCAGCACAGCATCTGTTTTTGTTTATTGAAATTGTAAGTTACCAAAAAAGTCCACGCAATGTTGATAAACAGTAATTAAATTGCAGATAAGCATACGAGGGGTTTGTCTAGGCCGTAGATACACAGTTGATTATGCAATGCCATAGAACGTGCTAAAATGTAATAAAACGGACACGGTCTCCACTAAGCCGTATCTGTTAACAATGCCTTTCTCATGAAGGGTTTCATAATTATTGGATCTACATAAGCATTCAAGCGATTGAAATGCCTTTAATTAGTCTGTGCTGATGCATTTTAATACAAAGATGAAAGCAATCAAATTAATGTAACAGTATTATGCTTGTGTTGATTTCATGATGAGATCCGTTGACTACGATATTACCAGCGATTGCTGAAGCATTCTGAGGATTATTTGGATTCATACAAATGAGCTCTACTGTCAAAATACCAAACCGAGGCAGCCAAATGAAATAATATTAACATGAAAAGTAAAGCAAGACATTGGCTTATGTAATGACACGATGCAATGCAAATTAGGATGCATTGCCATGCATGGTGTTTTATTTGGTGGTCCTGGAATAAAATATATTTGCTTCGACACAGCTGATTGCTAAGATTCCTCATAAATAATACAATCTTCAACCAAAGTCTGAAGTTCATGTGGATGCATAATGCATTACACCTGGCCCATTCATCAACTCAACAGGTACGCACCCAAGCATAATCCTCCAAATCAAAGGGAGAGAGTGATGGTGAGCGTGCTACGTTGGCATTCAAATTAAAATGTGGGATCGGAAACGATTAGTGAGGTTTTTTTTTCTTCCCCACTTTCACCCGCCGCATCGTATGTTGTGTCATCGGCTTGCGTTTTACTCATTAAACTTGGGCAGTGGGGGCGGTCAAACCTCTCAGCAAAGCCCGAGGCCACAGTGGATGAAGGGAACCCCAGCAATAACACGTATGGATTGACCAGAATGTAGTTCATTGCCAATTGTGTTTACTTCCGGGACTGGTCTTTATTTGCCAATCATATTAAACGAATAACCACATTGGCATTATGGGGTTATCGTATTGAAAAATAAAGTTTAAAAAATTCTGGGTCTGTATGCCTTTCATCTCGCATTCTCAAAACGTATTGACTTCTTCCCCCATATATATCTGATGTGGCTTTGTACCTCATAATTGGTTCCTGCTGGGAGCATCAAAACCTTAAGATGGCCCCTGGTGTGTGGTAGTTTACATTGCACTTGCCATTAACACGAAGGGATGCACCAAAAATCTACACAAGCAGACCCTGGACCGTCTCTGCTTTTTGTGTTTGGTTTTGTGGAATTACAATTTGAAATGTGCTGTCAACTAATTCGACATTTGCTATCTACGAGGGTTGCCACCTCTGAGGGAGCAAAAAAAAACCCCAGGACATATGGCAAGAAGAATATATCACAATACCGGAGAAGGGGAGAACTACATGTCAATGCACTTTCTTTAAAGGCGTATTATTACACAACTGACAAAAAACTGACATTTTTATGTCCCAAGAAGATTTATTGATTTCTCAATCATGGAAAAACAAGGACACGTGGCAACACCACAAGCTACAAGTGTCATGCTCACTTCGTATACACGAGTAAATCTTGACCATTAATCCGTAAATAATAATGTGCACCCATTTTAAAATCCACTGCTGGATGAAAGCTTCCCTATGCTATGTTGGTCAGAGGATTTGTATGGCAATGTTTCACCACTCTGGCCAGTGTGGGCTGACGAAGGAGTTGCTATGTAAATCGGTTGTCATGTTCACTGTTAATTAATGCACTCGGTCGCGTAGACTATACTGTGCACACAGGGCAGGTATGTTGATCGGTAAACACAAAACCGCAAAATGCATTTGGAGAATGATTTATAAGTTCATTACAATTGCAGATATTGATTTTGGTGATCTTGATTCCAGATTTAAGGGGTCGCTGCAGCCAATTGGTTGACAACATCCATAGTTTGCCAATTTGAATTTGCAACTCGGGCGTTGAGTTCCAGTTTGGGCACCGTTATCTGTGTTGTTATCGTAGTGGTCGATTTTTTCTGAGTGAAATGCAGGGGTCTTGTTTTGGGAGTCCCTACTGTATTTTGTATGCTTAATTACATACATTCTCGACATGTCAAAGTAATGTACATGGGTAAGAGGATTATAACAGGGAAGGAAATCATGACCAATTCACCAAAAATCTGCCCGATCAATTGAGCATTCAGAATCTAAGTCGGGTTTAAACTAAATTATAAACTATTTTTAGTTTACCAGTTAAGGCCCACTGGAGCTATATAGGTATTTTGCAGAAACGCCCTGGCCACAAATGAGAGCGCAAAGAAAGTGGCTTATCATGTGGAAATTTATAGCTGCCAAATACTCTAAACGCATGTTTCTAAAAGTGGAGGGAGAAAAATCCGCGCGACCACGGGGAAAACATGCAAATTAAAAACATTCAAGCATCAGGGTCGGGATCGGGATCGAACCCATGACCTCCTGCATATCAGGCGAGAAAGTTAACATCTCGCTACCGCGGGCACCCCTAAGCCTGGTTAGTACTTGTGTAATGACAGGGTGACACCTGTCAGCCGGGAGTGGTAATTACGGTCATGGCTGCATTACATAATACCTCTTTAAGGGGGGCGTATCTGGAGTAAAGGTGAAAGGCGGAGTCAGTCGAGAAGCTCCGGAAACCAGCTCGAAGGTTCTGGAAAGGGGGCGTTGCCAGAGGTGGAGCTTGGCCATGCCGAGACAGATATAAGGGGGACCGAACCAGAGGTTCGTGGCTGTTGCGGGTCCTAGGTCCTGGCTGCGTCGCTGCTGGTTTTCTGGAAGACTCTCTCCGTCGCTGCGCTGGTCGAACAGCTTGCGTAGCGGAGCCGGAGATGGGGCTACGTGTTAGGATCACCTATGTGTAGCTGCGTTACACAATGTATCGCCCAGTGTGCTCTTAATAAATAAGAAGCCTTCTACTCGACGTGTCTCGGAAGTCGCTCACTACACTTGGATGGGAGGCTGCCTGGGAATGCCAGGTGTCGTAGCCTTGGGATATGAAGTGCCCAAGAGATTGCAGTACAGTCATTTGTTATTTAATGTATCTGCATGTAATTTCAGTGTTATCTTCACGTGTGGGTTGTCTACAGGTACTCCAATTTCCACCGACATGTCAAGCATCCAAATATAGAATTGGCCAAACATAACATTCAGCGCCCTCAAGAGTCAGCGAGGCTTACGTTGAATAAAGGGCATCATTATTATTAAAACTGTAGTTCCTGCTCAACACCACCCATGTTCCCTTTTTCACCAATATATTCACCATTCAAATGTAAACTAGGCAGTGATACATCGCACACATCTGCGATAAAAATGGAAATGTGGACCACAGCAAGTGTGCGGACTGCTCTTGAACAATTCCTGCTCCTCGGGGAATGGCTGTGTCAGATACCACAATCCTTTTGGAATGTGTTGCCACTGCAATTAATTTGCAGGATTTTTTTTACATCAGAGTATTCAGAAAAAAAGCAACAAAAATAACAGTGTAATTTATTTATTTTGTTCCTGGGTAGTAAGTGTTATTTCCTAATTGCTTATGCCTCAAAAGTACAGCAAATGGCTATTATTCTCCACAAACGTTGCTTTTGTGACCAGAACATTGATATTTTGAAATTTACCTATTTTTCCAGAACATACCAGATAGAGTCAGTGCTGAGTAAACTTAGAGTAACTTCTAGAACATTCTAGAACTTTCCAGTGATATAAATAGTAGTATAAATACAGGGGCCTTAAGCCAAACCAGTTCAGTGGATACATATCTGCATTTTTCTGAGATGGCATCAAGAGGCTGCAAGCGTCCGGCAGATGCATTTTTCTATGTCTGCGGCCAATTTATCAAGACAAGAGAGAAAAAGTACTCTGTGGCAGCATCTGGTAAGATGTGTGAGGCCTACAATGCATATTTCGGCATGCCTGTCGGGGATCAAGACAATCTCTGGGCACCTCATTGCACCTGCGAGCAATGCAAAACAATTCCGGAAGGTAAAATGACCAATTGTTGCTTGGAATTTTATGATATAAAATTTGCTACAATTTTTTTAATTGTAAAAGTTTTAAAATGTTTAATGTTTAACAATTTTGAATGTTAATGAAAAATATATCATATATGAAAAATGTTGCGATAATCTCTTACACATTAGTCATGGGTGAAATTAATGTATTTTTGTAGGATGGTACAGAGGGGAAAAGAGAGCCAAAAAGTTCGCTATCCCAATAATTTGGCGGTAATCCACTGACCACTCAAGCAACTGCTACTTCTGCATGGTGGACCCTTCCAAACGTCGGACTGGCAAGAATGCACCTGCTATCATCCATCGCCCCGGTGCCACACTGCCATGAGCTCCCCATACCCACTCCTCCGGAGCGAGAGCAGCCGTCTTTAGAAGACAGCAGCAAGTCAGAGAGCGAGGAAGACGTTGTAGATTTAGATGACAATTTCAGAGGTGGAGCTGAGGAGAGAACCCCATACTACCCCAACCAAAAAGACCTCAACGACTTGATAAGAGATCTTGGTATCACCAAGTCCAATACCGAGCTTTTGACGTCTCGGCTCAAGCAGTGGAACTTGTTGGATGAACGTGTGCAAGTCGCAGATCAGAGGAAGCGTCACCAACCTTTTTGCAGCTTCTTCACCCGTCAAGATGGGCTCTGCTTCTGCCACAATGTGACCAGTCTGTTCAAGGCAATCAGAATCGCCTGTAACCAGAATGAGTGGCACCTCTTCATTGACAGCTCATCCAGAAGCCTCAAATCTGTGCTGCTCCATAATGGTAACAAGTACCCGTCTCTTCCCCTGGCTCACTCGGTGCACCTCATAGAGGATTACAACAACATCAAGACCTTGCTGGACGCCTTTAAGTATGATGAATATGGCTGTGAGGTCATCGGAGACTTCAAAATAGTGGCATTCCTGATGGGTCTCCAAGGCCGTTTTACCAAGTTTGCCTGGTATCTTTGCCTTTGGGACAGCAGATACACCAAGGCAAACTACAACAGGTGGGACTGGTCACAGCGGAACGAGTTCTCTGTGGGGAGGAACGTCAAGTGAGAGCCACTGGTGGACCTCCAGAAGGTGCTGATGCCACCACTGCACATCAAATTGGGCCTTATGAAACAAATTGTCAGAGATGTAGATAAGAAGTCAGCAGCCTTCATGTACCTTCAAGACTTTTTCCCTAAGCTGTCTGAGGCAAAGGTCAAAGCCGGTATCTTCGTCGGATCGCAGATAGAGATGATTCTGGAGTGCAATGAATTCCCTAAGAAGCTCACTAGTAAGGAGAAAGCGGCTTGGAACAGCTTTGTCGCAGTGGTTCGTGGCTTCCTGGGCAATCACAAGGTCGAAAACTATTTGGAGCTGGTTGAGACTGGTGAAAAACTACGGCACAATGGGCTGTAGGATTTCCTTCAAAGTCCATATCCTTGATGCTCATCTTGATCAATTCAAGGAGAACATGGGAGCATACTCGGAGGAGCAAGGCGAGCGCTTCCACCAGGATATACTGGACTTTAAACGCCACTACCAAGGACAATATAACGAGAACATGATGGGAGACTACATTTGGGGGCTGATTTGTGAAAGTGATTTAAAGTATAATCGTAAATCTCGAAAAACTACTCACTTCTAAATCTTTTGTAGTAATTGTTTTATTACTTTAGTATAAATACATGTTAATTTTGATTCATATGTTGTTTTCTTCTGACTTTGTGTGAACGAAAAGACACAAATTCGCCCGTTTTCTCATTGAAAATAGGTACATTTCAAAATATCACTGCCCTCGTCACAAAAGCAAAGTTTGTTGGGAATAATATCCATTTTCTATACTTTTTCGGCATAAGCAATGAGGAAATAACACTTACTATCCAGGAACAAAAATTGTGTTACATCGTGTAATCTATCGGCCACAAGTGACCAATTCATTTGTATCAGACTGCATAAAAGTTATATAATTTACTATTCCGTGAACACTATAATTATGCAGTATTGTCTCCCTGTGTAGATATAAGCAAAGCGTTACAGGGGAGTGGAGGGGGGACTTTTTTAACACATTCCTGCGGAGGGAGCTGGTAGAAACGCTGGGTTTCTCAGTCAATGGCCATGGTCAACGGCGGTGTGGTGTATTCCACAAATATGCCCGACTGTGAGGGCGGGCACAAGTCGGCGTGAGTAGGTTAAACGTTGAGTTTTATAAGGGCACCACGGGGTGACCAGCCCCTCCCCACTCAGTCCCACCCGTCCCACCCCCCACCCAGCCCCACCCTCCCCACCCTCCCCACCCAGCCCCTCCCACCCTCCCCTCCCCACCCAGCCCCTCCCTCCCCACCCAGCCCCTCCCACCCTCCCCTCCCCACCCAGCCCCTCCCTCCCCACCCAGCCCCTCCCACCCTCCACACCCAGCCCCTCCCACCCTCCCCTCCCCACCAAGCCCCACCCTCCCCACCCAGCCCTTCCCCACCCTCCCCTCCCCACCCAGCCCCTCCCCACCCTCCCCTCCCCACCCAGCCCCTCCCTCCCCACCCAGCCCCTCCCCACCCAGCCCCACCCCTCCCATCCCCCACCCAGCCCCACCCTACCCACCCAGCCCCACCCTACCCACCCAGCCCCACCCCTCCCATCCCCCACCCAGCCCCACCCTACCCACCCAGCCCCTCCTTACCCTCTCCACCCTCCCCAGCCAGCCCCTCCCCACCCTCCCCTCCACATCTAGCCCCACACTCCCCTTCCCACCCAGCCCCTCCCTCCCCACCCAGCCCCTCCCTGCACGACGGACGGACGGACACAATAATCCCCAATGGGCTGGTGTAACCAGGAGGTTCCTACCAGTATTAATCGGAATGCAAGACTCTGCTCAGTGAGCATGGCCAGGACTGAAGGGGGCGCCACAGCCTTGCAGGAAGTGATGTCTCTTCCTGGTGGCGGCGCTGCTGGTAATGCTGATGATTTGCTGTGTGCAAATGTATTGTGGGAAGCTGAAAGAGCCCTTCGGCTGAACCGCGGACAGACTGGGTTGGGCAAGCGCTCGATCTGCTGCCACGCAGCGACTCCATTGAGGCTATACGCGCAGTTCTTCCGCTGAGAAGCGTGGTGCGTTGTAGTGGTGGTGGTGAGTTGGTGGGTTGGTGGGTTTCTCTCCCAGACGCACAGTTTGCCTTCCACGGCTACGTGTTTGCCCTGTGCTTCGCGCATGCTATATCCAGTGTAGGTGTCGTAGGCAGTAGCGTCCCGGTGGACTGATGACAGTGTTGCTGCTGCCTCTGATAACGTGATGTGTAAGTCACAGCAGGAATTGAAAGTAAAAACTTTTTTTTTTCAAAGATTGATTTTAATTCAGTTCTGAAATGAGTAGGGGGTTTGACGTATAGCTGTTTTTTTCTCGTTGCATTGCAGTCTCAAACTTAGACTGCTGACCGGCAAAACAACTGTTTTGGTTGTGAACAATTACTTGTCTCTGTGTGTGGTCTGTGAAGAAGTTGCATGTACGTGTGCGGTAGTGAGATTTATAACGCGTTATTCAAAAGGGTCCCACGATTCCATGCGAACATTTTATACATATACACGGTGAAAGAGGTGTGGGTATTCATTAGTGTAATCATGGCGTGGCTTGTTTACTTGTGACCCAGGGTGTCAACCAGTTAGGGCTGTAATTTCAGATAGGGATAATTTGCCCACCTTTGCTGATAAGGGAGAAATGCTCATTCATTACTCATGATCTATCTGACTTTTTACATCCGTACGGGGACATGGTAACAACCGTTGCATTCACCTGTCATATATCCGTCAAACCGTTGAGTTATTCCACAAATGAGCCATCATTAAAACAAGAATACTTTACAAACCATGCGTGTTGGGATAATTCTGTTAGGTAGAACAATTCCAATGTATTACGTTAAGCAGCCATGGTATAATGTGTATTACAGAAGTCGTAGAATAGTTTTGCACTGACAGTGTTTCTTTTTATTGTAGCAATGCAACGAAGACTGGTAATGTGCAGCATCTATCACACTGTTTATTTTTACATTTTTATGATAATTATTTGACGTGACATTTGTCTTAAACACATGTGGAGAAGACGAGTATTCAAGTCGGGATATTCAATTATTCTTTTTTCTAAATCTTAAACAAATGACCTTGCATCCCTTTGTCAGGGTATATTTAGGTCATTGGCGTTGTTTGACCATACTTCACCATGCTGGTCAGTACTAGTTAGTGAAAGGGATGGGAGGATTGGGTAGGAGGACCTCGGTCAAATATCACTCGCCTACATATATTATTACCCATGCCCAGGAATCAAACTCAGGTAGCCGAAACTCATAACGCAGTGCACGAACCATTTCAGTGATACAGCTCCTCTATATCCGACAAAACACAATTCCCAGATATATCCTGGGGTTTGTTTTTTTACAATTTTACCGTTTCTTCTGCCAACCTATTAAACAAAAAGGGGGTGGCGGGTGGTGTCGAAATGTCTGCCAGCTTACGTGCACAAATGCTGACTGATGCGCCCCAATGCAGGTCTCCCGAGATGCATAATCACCTGGCAGAATGAGACACCTGGCGCACAGAGACACGAATCGGGGACCCAATCGCATGGAGCAAGTGTCCGCCTTGAGCCGAGGACCAGAAGTTCATCATCGTGCAGCAGGCTCTAATAATTTACCTCCTCCCATGCGCGAAAAAAAATTGGAATGTTAATATAAATAAATAACATGGCAAGACATCGCAGAGTAACAAAAAAGGGGCATGGAAAAAAAACATGGTAATAATAAATAAAATACATTCTGTCGTTATGGAAGCCTTTGCACAAGCAATACGCCAAGTCTGCTGCTTAGAGATAGCTGCTTCATTAACTGTACGCTAACGGAAAAAGACATCAGTCAATAAATTGTGTTTTTGTGTGGTTGTTCTCTCTCTCTCGTTCCGTGGCTGCTGGTTCATTAATGTGCCTTGCAGTGTTGACATAAGGCGGGCAGGCGTGCTGGCATGAGCAGTAGAACAGCTCCGCTTACTGGTGAAATGTGGGTTCGCAGTCCCCATGAGTAACTCACCTGAGAAACCAGGTGAGAGGCCATTAAGACTTGAGACTATCACAATAAAATTAAGGGAATGGTCTTATCAGTCATTAAAAAAGCAGTTGAAGATAAAACATTCTCATTCTTCATTGACACTGCCCACTATCAGAAGCATTGAGAAGTGGCGCAGTTGTTCACACACTTTACCACGTAGGCTTTCGCGACCAATATCCAAAATATAGGTTTGTTGGATTAGATCGCGTCTATCCCTCTATTTAATGAACAAAACAGGAGGATTTTTCCACAAATCAGGCTGTCGCCTGATGAAGCTAGTTCTAATTACTGGCGAAACGTCGTACTCAGATTGTAAATGTTGTGGATGTCCTCTCCAACACACCGGTGTGCTGTACTAGTAATGAATTGGCACGTTCTGTTTTCGTGACAAACCTTACTAATTGGCTGTGTCGGGTGGTGGCGCGGCTTAATGACATTTATGCGATCTAACCAAAAATACCTATATTATGGAGTTCACACACTGTGATGTCAACTTTTAACACACCTACTGAGGTTTTAGTCCCTGCTGAGACTGACATCAGTAGTGATGTCTGAAGCAGTCCTGGCCCTCTCTTTCACCAACCTACATTTAAGTGTAATTCGATTACCTCCAGGATTGAAGTAACATGGGAAGCCTTTCATATTGTCCAAATAGAGTCACGTTCATGTATTTCAAAGCTGTGGTTTAAAACACAACAAATCTTGTTTGCAAAAGAGACGTGGAAAAAATGAACAGGGAAGTAATCTTGTGGAGAAAACCTTGCGAGCAACAGATTTAACACCAAACTTTCAAATTCTCAATGTGCCCAAGCAAATACAGATTGGTAAATATGCAGTGCACGTTGCAAACTTTCAAATTCTCAATGTGCCCAAGCAAATACAGATTGGTAAATATGCAGTGCACGTTGCAGTATAAAACGATTGTAAAATCAAAGTGGAATAAAAAAAATTGTTTCGAAACTAGAAATATACGTTATAATTATTTACATTCTAAATATGAATATGCTTTTAAGTAAAACAAATATAAAAATTAACTCTCTATGACATACTGTAAAAGTAATATCGTATTTTTTTACAATAACTTATTGAACCAACACAACATAGTGTACACTCATGGAAGGGACATTAAACATATTCTCTTTCAACAAAGTCTACATCCATTTAGCTGCGCTTGTGCCAAAGTGGAACCAGAGCAAGCGTTCCTTGGTTTTCATCCAGCAGTAGTTTGACCAAGCATTGTATGTTTTCTATTGGTGAGCATAGATAGCTTGTGTTAGCTCTTTAAACTGGATCATGTTTCCACCGAAATTAATGTGACACCCGTTTGTTGCCACGTAAATGCGTTCCTCGTGTAACGCGCAAGTCAAATCGCGCTGTAAGAAGCCGATTTTCCCACAGACGTCACCTCAGAAATGTTAAGTTTAATTCCATCATTTTAGCCCTGGATATACAAAATGTGAATAATCTTAATACTTAATCATATTATTGATATTACATTATTATTCCAAACATTACTTAACGAGGAGTTTAGGAACAAATGACTAAGGTTAAAAGATTACTCTTTACAAAGATAATTTAATCGGGAGTAATTTCGGGGGCTTCTTGAGGCTTCCGTGGGCAGCTTGCAGCAGCACACGTAATGCCCGTGACACTGGGCACCACCATAATGTGGTGAAGCCATCAGACATTTATATTGATTTTACTTTCAATTTCTAATAAACAAATTTAGAAATCTTATTTTTATTTTTTTCTTGAGCGCATAACTGCGAAACGCATAGCGTAAGTGTGAAGTATGTCCCTTAAAGATTAATCGTGTAACTGCGAATTCATGCGATGGGGGGGAGCGGCGTGTTACACGAGTGACGCCTTTCCTCTATTGACAACACCTTGTGCATTTTTTGGGCTAAAATTTCGTTTGTACAGACAAACGTGGTTTCAAAATAAACTTTTGGTAGGAAACTTAGAACAGCACACGCTGATGTCAGCAAACGCTTTAATGGAAACAGCGTTTCCGGATAAACGTTGGAAAAAAAAATAATACCGATTCCTTTTTTTTTATATGGCAGGCCGACTTCACGCATTTGTCGGGGTCCTAGTGTGCCCACTGAAGCATCTCATTGCACTTGAGTTTAATGTTGGCAAAAACAGCCCACGTGTGTTTCTTTTAATGCTGTGTAGGTTTTCGGCTTTCTCGGGTTCACTGTGGGAACTGATGACCCCCCGCGATGTTTCTCCACGTGCTGGGAGCACCAACTGTTCCATACAAAAGCTCCCAGCATGTGGAGAAAAAACGTCAGACACCATGCCAAGCAACTCGCGGTACAACCCAAAAACATATCGGAGACCTATGCATCAAAAAAAACAATACAGCAACACGCTTTGTGTGTCTACCTTCAGCTAGATCAGGCATATAAAACAGGGCAATGCCTCTGCAAACGTCGGTGTGGTCATTTGCATATGCAGAATATGGGAGAATGGCATGCGTTCTTGCATTAGGACAGCTTACTACTTTGATAGGGAAGGAGCTCTCCGAAGAGGTCGTGCCACCATTGATTACTATGGCTTGCCGCTTTTATGAGGATTTACTGTATCATAAAGTCACACGCAACTTGCAATATCAAATTTAGGTCGCTCAATACTAATGTGTAATGCCCGGTGATTTGAATTAGGGGGTTTTATTTCAAATTTTTATTTTACGAACCAACATTACTTTGCAGTGATGGCAATTACATCGATGATGACGATAATGACAACGTAAATCACAGTGACAGCGTCAGACCGAGATCATGAGTTCTGGAAAGATAGCGAGGACGAGTAGTAGATTGACTCAAGACGAATGTGCTTTGCTCGTGGCTATGGATGCATCAAGTCAGGTGGTTGTGGAAATTTCGGTATAATGCAATTTTAAATGTTTGCATTAAACCATGGAATGACCTGATCAAATATGTGTCGTGAATCCTCCAACCCAACACAGCCAAACAAATTCAATTGTCTCACGAACAAGCATTTTAACGCACCAACTATTGTTGTTTCAGCTCACCGGTTGTTTCAGCTCACAAGTTTGGCCAAACCGAATAATTATCAATGACAATATTGACTACAAAAACCTGCTTGTTTCAGTACGATTGTTTGCAACATCGCTTAACTCCTGTCTGAACCGTATATTGGTGTCCCGTGTAACCGAGCCCAAACAACTGTGTTCAGGTGCTGGCAGTGAGAAGACGAAAGCTGTGCGCTGGGAGTCATGGAGCGGGAGTACCGGCCACTGGACTGTCTCCTGCATGCAGGTTCGCAACAAATGAACTTCCATGTGTGTGTGAGGAGCGGTGGCAATGTGGGGAGCAGTGGCAATGTGACTAGCACACTGTACTTCAATCCTGGCAACCCAAGTTCGATTTCTCCTCACTGCCAACATCGGTGATGAATATCTGAACTGGTCTGGGGCCTCCTCTAGGTCGACTCAGCCTTAAATAAGTACCTGGTGTGGTGTGTAAACATCAACACCGGGGAAACAAAGGCAATGGGGCGTGATTCTGCCCACCCATCCTTTCGTGTGCCAAGCTGGCCTTCAAAGGTGCTTGCCAACAGCACTTGCCACAAAATCTGTTAAGGCTATACCGGAATCTTTGTTTTTGTGCGGTAATTGAAACACATGCAGCCAATACCGTGTGAGTGTTTATGACCATGTGGATTATTAATACAAATTCAGCACACTGTAATACAAAACTAGTATTTTATACTCTTTGGTTCTTTCGGTAAAGTCACGTAGGTAGAAATAATACAATAAATCACGACGTTTCGGACGCAACACAAGCGCCCGTCTTCAGGTGAAAATCGCGATAGCCGCGATGTTTCGGTTAAGATCGGTAACACAGTGGTTAGCACGCTGCGGTATTGACCTCGATCATGGTCAACATCAGCGGTGAGCGAAATCTGAACCGGATGCTGTGCTCCGCCCGCCCCTTATCACCAGCCCTCACTCGCCTGCTTGGTGCAGTATGGTCAAATAACCCCCATGAACTGCACGGCATATGGGGTTGCCTTCATGTAGCAATGAATTGATAAAGGGCTGAGCATGTATGGGTTTTCCTCTTGTTCAGTTTTTCCAAGCAAACCCTTGCATCTGATTTCCTGCATGCCCACTCTAGAAACCCCTCTTTGCCTTTTTGAAGGGTGTAATGAGTGTACTATGTGCAGCAGTTCACCCTAATGTGATTGCTAAACAATTACCTCTGGAAAATAAAAAAAAATCGAAATTGTGTTAGAAATAAGGATAAAAGTAGTAGCATATAATTGCTTTGTTTTAGTGGGTCAAGTTATGTTCACGTGTAGTCTGAATATCCCACATACCTACACATATACAGCATGTGCCGTCGCATACACAGCATGTGTAAAATACTCATTACGTTTTATACTTTATACGGTCTCATTAAGAAGCATACTTTAATTAGCAGGTGTAAAATAATCCTAACGGCAAAACGTGATATATTCCTAAAACTCATACAATCGTCGCACATGGCGCTAAGGGCACAAACTCAAACTTCTCGTTGTACGATGCATCTCTCGTATATATATATGCTTCTGCAGAATTGAAATTGTATATTTGCACAGCAAAGAACTAAATAAATCAATTGGCGCAATACTCGGATATGTTGTCCTTTGTAAGACGGATGTCCCCTCCTCCAGTCTCGCAAGAGCAACGATGCATCATCTTTATGCAACATTGATGTTACCTTGGCATAGAGTCCATATCAGCACTCCAGTGCACGCACGCGCCCCGCACTCATATTTTCTTCCATTAATATGTATGCGACGAAAAGGAAGCACAGCTTATGATGTACGATCATGTTGCTCTTTGAGATAGTGTATCTGTTTGCACCACGTGTCGTCAGAGGCTTATTTGAGTTGCGCCGGAGACCGTATTTGTAGCCGCCTCCTTCATGCCTGTAAAGCATGCGTGACATTGATCGTGAGTGATGCCATGTCTGCTGACTTATTTTTATTCAGTGCTTAGGGCTCATTTATTTCTTGAACCTATACAATCTTATTTCTCAGAACAAAATATATCTATATCCACCAGTTAAATGTACATTTATTAATGCGGTACATTGCTACTACTTATTGACCTAAACATTTTAAACTGAAAAAATTCCGCAACAGTGCAGGGAATGCACGCATTTGCACACAAAGTGTATGCATTGTTTCTGTTTTGGCAGTAAAGTTTGGTTTGTTTTTAACGTAATTTTTGCAACGGTTAATAATATGTTTACTGAAACACTCCAAAATCCACTTGAGTTTCACTTGTACGGCTGAAGTAAATAATCCTAAATGAAGTGACTGGATTTTTTTTGGAGAAATTAAAACATTGCATGAACCAGAGAGACTTCTCCAACGCTCAATTCCAGGATTAAGACCTTAATTTTACCTCTGCCTATGACTCACTGCCTCTATATATAATAAATACACCCACTGTTCCCATACAACGTCTTAAGATTCGGTCGCATTTACATCCTATATCATAAATCCAAATGGTTATCCGGTTTTGACCGTGTTTTTACAGTTTGTGCAAAGGCGAGCAGGTCAGCATTTCTCCCATTAGAAGGTGACCTGCTGTCAGCAATTAGCTTATAGAAGAAAAATTGTTACGTCCCCAGAGCAATGTGTGTCGTAAATGTCTTCACAGTGGTGCAGTTGAACTCATTAAAATTACTTGGGTTCACAGAACCTGTTGGATATTTCTATTAAACAATTTAACACGAATATATCATTCCTGGCTGGCTTGAGACAATTTCCTTCCCTTAGGTCACCACTTACCAACAAACCAGCCAATCATCACTTTTCTGGTTGTGAGCACAACATGTTTCGGTTAGTCCGTGGGCTGTAGCAAAAATTAGTACCACCTAAGGTAGCAAGACTTTGGTTGTAATCATTTATTTATACGGCTAATGAGAGCGAGTTATTTTATAGGCCACTCATTTCAAATGGTTGTCACACAGTTCACTGTTATTGACCACATAAATAAGTTGGAACCAAATCAAAATCTTTATTTATACTGGAGGAATCTGATGAGCTATAAAGCTCTTTTTCACAGATGTCCAGTAGGGGTGCGTCAGAAAGTTTCAACAACAAACAATACAAAGTAAGCAAATCACTAGAAATACAAATTAAACTAAACTATTTTTATTTTTCTGAGTAAATTCTACTGAGCTATTAGCTTATTTTTTAGAAGCAACCTGGCCACAAATTATAGCTCAACGAATTTGCTTATGTGGAAATGTATAGCGGCCAAATCATCCAAATAATCTAAACGCGTGTTTATAAATGTGTAGGGGAAAACCCGGAGGACCCGGAGAAAATATGCACTGAGGTTCTGCCACCTCGGGTGGTACCAACAAGTGGAACATCTCATTTAGGCTCATGGACAATTCGTGGTCAGTTTCCAGAGGCTAAGACTGAAAGAAGACATGATTGCGCTCATTGCCGTGTCGTTTTGAAAACCGAGCCTGTGTGATCGTTAATCCATTTCTGCTGCATGTGTGTTCTGTTTCAGGCAGTGAGAAGCTGGGGCTCTTGATTCTAAACCAGCCGCTCGATGGACCAGAAAGGCTGCAGCTGCTTTGGAGCAAATGTGAGCGAGCTGAGCTTTCTGGGACTTCTCGCCCAGACACAGGCCATGGCAGATTTTAGCATATGGCCAATGACGCTTATGAACTGAAATGTCCATCTGTTATAATTATACCCTTTATAATTAGACCCCATAGCCTCCACCACAGGCCATCACTTCCTCTGATGTGTCCTTCCCATGCCTATTTTTTTAACACTCATTATATACTTGCGTATCTTCAGATACTGTAAAATAACTTTTATTAACCAGTGTAGACATAAACATATACTCGCAAGCATTTGAACCACGGAGATGGAGCAATGAAATCAGCCCATGTGCTGGTGCGAGATGGATTCTTGTATCGCATGACCACGAGAGATGGTGGTGGCCTTAATCCAGAAGTGAATTTTTCTCGGTTGCTGCTGAATATGATTATTTGTCGGCTTTGTCCTACCCACCATGTGTTTTTTTCTGCTGGTCCATCAGCTGTGATTCGAGCGTGCGCGGATGGAGGTGCGAATGCACTGTACAAGTGCATGGGTAACTCCCGTGACAGGTAAAGCCCCACGGTGAACCAGCGACTCTGACGTACAAGCAGGGCACGTCTTCAAATATGCCACGCCCACGTGCTACCCCTGTGCTCCCATGTGAGGCACCTATTGACTGCAATTAATGTCCATGTACAAACCTGTTTGTCGGTGCATTGCTGGATGAGGGCTCCTCTTCACGGCGTACAGCCCGCGAGGGTTGTTTGACGATGCCTCCATGCTGCTGGTCCATGCAAGTTGATGACGACGGGGGAAGTGCAGAACAGCAATGGATGTTTTTGTAGTGTAGTGGTATTTGCTGCCCACAAAGCATACTTGAACCATCTTTTGTGCACGGCGCTCACCCGTCTCGGTATTATCCCAGCTTAACCCAGCTTAGCTGAGCTTAAAAAGGTCTGTAGATATCGGGGCCATTCTGGGTGATTTGATCATAGGATTATCATTCATACAGAAAACATAATTTACAGCCCTTTGTCAATTTAGTGCTAGGTGAAGGGCTCACCATGCCATGTCTGTCTCGGGGGTTGTTTGACCATACTTAACCACGCTGGTCAGTGCGGGTTGGCAGAGAATAGTGCTCCGCACCAGTTCAAGTATTACAACTGATGCCAGCCGTGGACAGGAATCGGGTTTTCGAATCACTGTACTAACTGCTGCACTACACGTATCATTTTTATGTCCATTGTGGTTGTGCGGTACATTTTTTCAATTTATTTTAAAATGAATGAAAATCGAATGAAAACATATCTGAAATAGTATGTGAGTGCAGTGGAGGAATTTCTTCGATATTACAAATAACTTTTTCAAAACTCTCATCGGAATATATGGCTAAAAGCTGAATTGAAAATTAAAGGTAAAACCTAATTGATTTTAATACATATGAATCAGGTTAAGATATCCCTGTGCAATGAATTAAAATGTGCTTAAATATGTATAAAGTGCATATGCACTGCTGTTTCAGACACGTTTAGGCCACATTGATATCCAGTCAATCTTAAACTGCACGTCTAAGTAGCAGTGAGTCTGACGTTGAAATTATTTTGTGAATTAAGGTTTATCCCAGATTTCATCAGCGGAGATTTTGACTCAATCGAGAAAGCCGTCGAGGAGTACTACAAAGAAAAGGTAAGGGAGGGCATCAAATAAGGTGATACTATGGGGCAGGAGGTGGCAGGTGGGTCAGAGCTCAGAGCTCAGATGCGCGCCAAGCTGGCACTGTTGAAATTCTGAATTCAAATCCAGGCACTCGCCTGTGATGAAACCTGGTTCTCAAGTGTAGTGAGTTTATGGTCTCAGGCCAGTTACAAATGGCTGCACAAAAAAACCCATCATTAATTTTGGTTCTGTGTTAGTCATTTGGCTAATTTCCAGGTTTAAGAAACTAAAATGTCAGTTTGACTGGACTGTGTGATGTAAGGAACATGAATATCCTTTGGAGGAATAATTGTGCGTGGGAAAGTGCTGCCCCCTACTGTTTGCACATGAAGGGACCTCAGATGTAGCTCTGCGACATCTGATTCCATGGGCTGTTCTCGAACATAAATGGATACTTCATCTCATGGCATTACACTGATAGCACAATTGAGATACATTTGTGGGAAATGACAAGATTTTTTTTTTAATCCCATGCTCTGGGACAATACATAGTTTTTGGATTTTCAAAGCGCATGGAGGTATTTATGGCCGTGTTGGGCTCTACAGGGCAGTGACTTCATTAAGACTCCTGACCAAGACCACACGGACTTTACCAAGGCTCTGCAGCTTCTCCTGCAGCGAGCCCGTGACCACAATACAAAGGTGACACTGCCCAGTCCACACATTGCTCATGCTCACATTTTCTCTGCCAGATCATTACTGACCATTGCACATGCTGAATCTTATTTCCAAGCGTAGGTTAGCTGATATTTTATATTTAATGTTGGTAGACGGCCTTACCGAACTATATATATACTTCACATTCAGAATCTTAATTTAGCCTGGAGGAATTCTGAGAAACTATTTAAGAGAACGAGTCATCGGTAGAACAGAAAAGTGTTGAGCCTCGGTGAACAAAAGAGAGTAAACGGCACAGGTGGCGAGGAAGAAGAGAAATCGCAACCCCCCTCTGAGCAAAGGTTCACTGGGGGCTTCAATTGAACGACATGGCTGTTGGAGTAGAGAGTACATGAAATGAAGCAGAATAAGATGAAAAGGAAGAGTTTGGTATGGATGAATCTATAGAAGACATTTAAAATATACATATTAAATGCGGAGTCATTGGAGAGATCTAAATATTGTACAATTCTATTCCAAATAATAATAATCAATTACCCGTGATCATAATAAAATACAACACTGTGATGCGATTGCCATTTGTGCTGTGCAGATCGACATGGTGGTGACTCTGGGTGGACTGAGCGGTCGTTTTGACCAGATCTTGGCGAGCGTGAACACCTTGTACCATGCACGGCCCCTCACCAACCTGCCCGTCTATGTCATACACGGCTCCTCGCTCATCTGCCTGCTCCGGGAGGTAGGGTTGCCACTTATGAGATACAAAAAAAAATCGGCACACAGCATGGGAAGAAGATTGTCTCACAATGCCAGAAAAGGAATGGTATGTTGCTACATAAATGGCAAAACCAGGACTTGTATTGTCCCAGAAGACAAACAGATTTCCCAGGACAGCTACCTCAAAAAGAGGACAAATTTGGGAAAACCAGGACATGTGGCAACCTTAACGGGAAGTAGGTGCACAATTGTAATAAGTTGCAATCGTAAACAATTTTGGAGATTAATACAATATTCCGTACGATATGATATAGCTGTATATAACATCTTGATTTGAAGCTTTCGTGACTGCAGGAATCCATACTCTTTGGTTCTTTCGGTAAAGTCACGTGGGTAGAAATCAAATAAAACAAAATCACGACGTTTCGATCGCAACACAAGCGACCGTGACTTTACCGAAAGAACCAAAGAGTATTTATATAACATCTACACCACATCTCAAGATGCTGTCCAGAGAAAAACAGCACATATAGTTTATAGATGGAGTCAGTAACAGAGGTAAAAATTTAGGTCTTAATCCTGGGCATAAACAGAGGCACAGATGCCTGGGGGAAGGGAGTTCCAGGTAAACATTTGAATATACAGTAAAATGTAATGACGTGGCCTAATCCAAAAATCAATTGTGAAACATATCAGCTTTGAAAACTAACTGGTAGTGTTGGTAAGGTCTATTAGAAACTATAAATAAATCGTTATTATATGTAAGTGCAAGATATTGAATGATTTAATGACTCATCACTAAGATGCATAATTTATAAATGTGTATGCATTTATTTATCCAATTGTATTTTCACAAAATATCTTCTAACGTTGCTGTGAATAACTTTGGTAAACTGTATCTCCTTGCCAAATAATAGCGCATGGGCCAATGATGATTAAGAATATGAGAAAAGGTAAGCAAGTCATGAACATCTTCTTGGTTATGGGAACCTCATTTGCCAGTAAAAATATGATAATTGGTTTTTTACCCTTCTATCTGGCAACAAAACTGACACCTTTTTACAAGGAGTCATGTTTGCATAGACCGCAATACCTGCAGTCATAATACAAACAAAAGACATAACTCTGATAATGTGCACTGTCCATATTTTTACTGGCAAATGAGGTTCCCATAGTGTAGATGCTTGCCCCGAGCTCTCATACTCTGATGGTGCATTGTCTTTGAGTTGTGCGCCTTTTGGCGTCATTTGGTCCAACCCATGTGAGACTAGGCTCTAAGGAAAGCTGTCTCGGGTGTGGACCAATCAACTTCAAGGACAGTGCACATTATCAGAGTTATGTCTTTTGTTTGTATTATGACTGCAGGTATTGCGGTCTATGCAAACATGACTCCTTGTAAAAAGGTGTCAGTTTTGTTGCCAGATAGAAGGGTAAAAAACCAATTATCATCTTCTTGGTTCTTTCGGTAAAGTCACGTAGAAGAGAAATAATGAAATAATAAAAATAAAACATAATAAAATACAATTCTCACGACGTTTCGGCCACAACACAAGCAGCCGTCCTCAGGTGAAGACGATGTCTTTCCGACAGCCCTGTTCTTCACCTGAGGACGGCTGCTTGCGTTGTGGCCGAAACGTTGTGAGAATTGTATTTTATTATGTTTTATTTTTTTTCCCTTCTACGTGACTTTACCGAAAGAACCAAGAAGATGAATCCCTGCAGTCATGAAAGCTTTAAATCGAAAAAAAGTCATGAACAGTTTAATAAATAATATATATAAAGTACAAATCGCACAAGTGCATAATGTCCTGCCGATTTTTCAACACGAAATGGAAGCTAGGGCAAGGCAGCAAAACAGTGACAAAAACAGTCCCAGACACACCAAAACAACACAGAATCCCTCAAAAAAATTGCACATTAAAATAGAACTATCGATACACAGGTAAGGATCAATGTTACAAATCACATTTGCAAAATGTGGTTCTATGCAGTGCCAATGTTCTGCTTCAGGATGTGTTTGAAGGAATATTTACGATGCTAAGGGGTGGGAAACAAGGTTGTTCCAAAATGTTGGTGCAACAGCAAAGGCTTTGTCACCTATTCCAAGTCTTGTTCTAGAGAAACATTAAAATATTGTTTTTATTCGTGCCTTCTAATAAAATCACAGCAATTCCATATTGTGCAAAAGTATTTTTTTCCCCTCTCATGCGCATTTCCCTGTTGAAGGGCAAAAGTACAATCCGTGTGGACAAGGATCTACAGGGGTCGTGGTGTGGCCTCATTCCGGTGGGAGAACCATGCCACCACGTCACCACCTCCGGCCTCAAGTGGAACCTGAGTAGGTCACACCACTCGCCAATCGAGGTTGGGGCTGGCCTTGACCTCCAGCTGAGTCTCCAAGGCATTTAGCGTAAAATTTAATATCAAATTAATCTTCGAAAGAATGAGGTCAGCAGCATCCGAGGGTAGTATTCGACCTTTTCAGCTGGAATTAAATGGTTATTTTTTCAGTTAATTTGATGCTTTCATTCATGATCTCAATACCAATTGTTGACTTTTAACACGTAGAAATAACTGTATTCCGATCATTACTCTACTTTTCATAAGTAGAACATGTCACAAAACACTTTGCAGGATTTATCCATCCGTTTTTTTAAAACATTGAATAAACACGTCCATGTAAGTTGTTACAACCCACCCATTAACGGAAATGTTGACATAGTAAATACTAAAATATGGCCTTTATTTTATCTGGCATAAATATAACGTGTTAAGATGTTCAGATAAAAAGCAGAAACCATTTTTATCTTGACATTTTTATCTTGACACTGGTGAAAAGGGTTCCCATGGTTATGAAAATGTTGACATTTGCTCCATTTGTATGTTCCCAGTTTGCACATTACATAATGTCCCAGCTGAATAAGTACATTTAATGATTCTTAATGAGCTGTGTTTTATTCCAGGCGACGCTCAGCTGAAATTTGGTACGCTTGTGAGCACGTCAAACAAGATGGATGAAAGTGGAGTGGTCACTGTTGAAACCGATGCTCCCTTGGTGTGGACCATGGAAGTGCCTGGGCTTAAGTAGCATCTGTTTACCTTCGTCATGATCATTATAAGCCATGGTCCATCTACTGCTGGAGGAAGGCCTTCCAAAGCTGCTGCCATCTCTTACGATCCTGCGATGTCAGGGTTTTGGGGAAAGATATTCAACCGTACTTTCGTTCATCTTATTTCAGTGAAAAATAATTGACTGTTGATTTGTTCGTTTTAAATGTTGTTTTAAAACATTTGGATACTTTTTATCTTCAATGAAATGCAAATAAGCTTAGATACGGACGAAATGTCACGCATTCTACCTATGGAGTTCATATCATAAAGGGCTGGGTTTTATACTAGAAGGTGCTGTGAATGGTTAAACGTCTCCTGAAGCTGCTGTGCCTTAATTACAGTTTTTGCCATGTGTGCACCTAAGTACACCCTCAAGCTTTAAGGTTATTGAATGAGTCCTTTAAGGATAAGTAGTTCAAAATAAATAATGAATATGGTATATACAATGCATATCGATAATGCAGTATTACCAATTACTAATATGAGCCAAGAATGTATGTGCGTAACGCGCGTTATGTCACTCCACGTCGACCAGCCCCCCTCAATAATAATCATGAACAAGTGACGTCACTCCGCATGAAGGTGGAGCGGAAACGAAAATTTGTTTACGCAAATTAGCTTTAATTTTGGCCTTTCTTTATGGAAAGTAAAGCGAATAAAGAAATCAACGCAGCAACTAATATAACGAGCCAATCGAGGCTTAGTGTCCCACACGTGACGTCACTCCAGATGCACCCCCCCCCCCTCATTATTATTCACGTGTGCCTGGATTCTTTGACTAACGCAGAAGGTCGAGCGGTTATGATAATTTTTTTACGCAAATTCGCTTTTGATTTTACGTATCTTTATAGAAAGTGAAGGCAATAAATAATTCAACGCCGCATCAGTGCATTTGGTGCCTTTATTTATTTCTTCAGCACGTCCTACCAAAAGGTTAAGTCGACTTTAAGCTTCCAAATTATGCTACAATAAACATTTCTCTGCTACTTTGCAGACACTGTATCGAATTCCAATTGTTTTCAACCCCAGCGAGCGAAAGCGGAAGATAGTAAGTATCAGAGCAGTGAATGGGAAGTAATTGAACGTCCGTTTAATACAGTGCTACTGTGACATAATGTCAGGTGTTTTATGACTTTATTGCGTGCAACAACCACTGCCATTAATGCAGTGCTGCGGTCAAATGCTGCGAGGTGTTTTATGACTTCCTTTTGTGCAACATTCAGTGCCATTAATACAGTGCTACAGTGAAATGCAGTGAAGTGTTTGATATTCTTTTTTTCAATATTCCCTGCCATTACATTTAGACAAGATAAAATTATACTCTGATCAATTTATTCGTAACTCTAATGCTTCTCTTTGCTCTTCGTTGTTTGCTAAGTTACTTCAGACAGTATCAACACTCTACTTTCTTCACTCTTCGCTATCAAGCGTCCATCGGTGAAGATTAATTTGTCAGTTAACAGCTTCATGTGATTTAAAAACAGTGCTAAAGTGAAGTTACGGGGTTTTTTTTACTATACAGCCTTCATCCCGAGTATCGACCTTGCTCCAAGTGATGTCACTTTTTCGTACTGAAACGACGACAAATTTCGATCATTTCTGCGTAAGCTATGACGGTCAACAAGTCGCAGGGTCACACTTTTTAAAATTTGGGTATTTATCTCAATGAACCCGTATTTTCCCATGGCCAGTTGTACGTGCCTCTGTCTAGATCTAAATATCCTCAGCGGATCAAAGTCTTCATCAAAGATAGCCAACTGCAGGGAAACCTTTTGAACAGTGATAAGAGATTCACACAAAATATCGTATACTAATAAATCTTCCAAAGTCCTTAATTTCATTTAATAAGTAAAGGACATTTTATTTTTGTGCTACATTTCCTAATAAAATTAACAATCACAATAAAACGTTCATTAACATCTTTAATATTACAGCTTCCGTCCTAGAACGGACTAACAAGCTAGTTACTAATATAATGAGCCAAGAATGTGTGTCCCTTGTATGACGTCACTCCATATGAGCCCTCCCCCTCAATAATCATGAGCAGGTGACGTCACTCCACATGCCGCACCCCTCCCCAATAACCATGAGGGGGTGACGTCTCTCCACATGCCGCACCCCTCCCCAATAACCATGAGGGGGGTGACGTAATTCCACATGCCGCACCCCTACCCAATAACCATTAGCGGGTGACGTCACTCCACATGGGGCAACCCCAATTAATAATCATGAGCTGAACAATTTTTCTATTTAATGTTTCAGATTTACTGCAATATACACCCGCCCGTGGACGGGCAAACAAGCTCGTTATAATATTGCTCTCAGATGTGGTATTATATTGTCCAGCTTGTTTTGGGGCATTGTCTGACATTTTCATTGCATGCTGGAAGCTTCTTCAGTTTTTAATTGCCTCTCAAATTTTTTTTTACGTATTTCTTTGTTAATGATTTCTATTGATCCATACACGGCAGCGGGGGAATGTTCAATTTCCGTGGCAGGTGGGTGGTGCATACCGGGATAGGCGGCTCGGACAGACAACCAACGTGGACGTCAGTGGCGGGCCGTGTATTTTACACCAAGGCCTTCAGTGCTATCCTCCCGCAATTAAACCTCCATCGAATAACCTCATCACGACCCTTGGGCTATAGGCTATTGTCATTCGACAAAACCACCCCATATTCACAGTGACAGTCACCTTTATTGAGTGGAATAAAGTGATTTAACACGAGGCTCAACACCTATGGGAGTTAAAATACACTAATTGCAGAGACATGAATACATGGTGACTGAAACCATCAAGGATGTACCACTATTACGCAGTATGACAGGATGCTGCATCACAAATAGACATCGCATTGCCCAAATCAATGTCATTACCAAAGAAACAAGAACAACCTCACAACCAGTCACATTTACTCATACGACCAAGCAAGCAAAAATACCGTAAAGCACAAATAACACAATCAGGATTCAACAGGCTTCCCCACAGATTCCAGCTAAGCTGCTGGGCCTGCAAATGTCACCATGCACATTCAAAGGCACAGCCAGGCCATTGAATCTGAACATTATTCACACCAGCAGCAACGATCTAAAGAAAGCAAAAATAAATAGCTGGGACAGGGCTGCTAGCTGCGGGGTTGGTCGACCCTTCCTCACAATTCCCAGCTTTTATTTAAAGGTCCTTCTCGAAAAAGGCTTTGCCAGTAAAACTTCCACCAAATACATTTCTTCTCCTTCAGCAATTGTACGTTTAAAAAACAACAGGGCTAAGTAAAAATCTAAACAAAAAATCTAAAAGCACTACATCTAAAAATCTAAACGTCACAAAAGAAAGTTTAAATACATATTAGCTGATGCTACATTACGTGCTAGCTAGTTTTACTTCAGTTAGCTAACTGGCCCTCCGATCATGCCACACGAAAAATGCTGACGTCGACGGCTAGGCCAGCTAGAAGGCTCCGGCGTGTCAAAGAACACGCGCAACATGGCAAACTCGAAATCTGATTGGTTAAAGAATATGACAACAACATCGTCGCCAGTTGCTTCAATAGCAGAGGGATTCACTCGAAATTCTGAAGGCCTCCGGGTAGATTTTTCACCCGGAAATACATATAGCATTAATTAAAATGTATATTCTTATATATAAAAGGGAAATTTGTGAATATGTGTGTCTGTTCTAAATGTTGAGCATACTTCCCGACATGCAACAAATTAGAAATTTGGCATGTGTATAGTTTCCAGGCTGTACACAATGCAAAACGTATAAAAATAGACTTTTGTTTTTTTTTGGGGGGGGGCACAATAATGGATATATATTACACGACAAGTGAACGGTGACGTCACATCTGTGATGTCACCCGCATGCGGCAGCGTCACGCAGTGTGCCTGCTGACGTCACGCATCCCCCCCCCCCCACCTTATTAATCCAAGACAAGAATCCACCAAGTCCCGGGCGAAGCCGGGTAGTAAAGCTAGTTAAACTATACAAGATATAATTGTCTGATTCTGACAATCTCTAGGCCAGCGGAGAAGGCCTTGCTGTCCCTGGCGGCCTGCCTCTGGTGGACGTGTAGGACCGTAGCATTTACGTGGCACGTGCGTCAGATCCCTCCGGGGAAGGAAGGGGAAAGAGGGCGGGGGGACACATCCTGCGGAGGGAGCTGGTAGGAACGTTGGGTTGCTCGGTCAATGGCCAGGGTCAACGGCGGCGTGGTGTATTCCGCAAATATGCCCGACTGAGGGCGCGCACCATCTGGCGTGAGTAGGTTAAACGTTGAGTTTTATAAGGGCACCACGGGGTGACCAGCCCCTCCCCACCCAGCCCCACCCCTCCCAGCCCCTCCCCACCCAGCCCCTCCCCACCCTCCCCTCCCCACCCAGCCCCTCCCCACCCAGCCCCTCCCCACCCTCCCCACCCTCCCCTCTCCACGCAGCCCCACTCCTCCCATTTTTGGATGCACGACGGACGGACGGACATAATAATCCCCTGTGGGCTGGTGTAACCAGGAGGTTCCTACCAGTATAACAAATGCATCTAAGTACAGTAACTGAATTAAATTACTGAAGAATCTTATCACGTGAAGCAAAACTTCGGACGTCATGCAGGACAATACATTACGACCCGGAGACACATCGGAAAGCTGGATAGCTCGACTGGATACAAAGCAGTAGTACCTGTAAATGTGACATTGATATCCAGTCTAGGTTATAAATATATAACGGTGCATTCATGAGCGCTGCCTTATAATTTATACCTATACAGCAGACTAGCACTTCAGACAATGACTCTTCAACAGGGAGAATAGGTATTTGTAATATTATGACTTCAACTGAAGTGGTGTTCATAACAGCGATTGTGAGTTGCACTTTTGCCTGTGCTTGTTTGCCATTGCCAAGGTAGTCTCTTAAGTGATAATTCATCTTCGGCTATGATCTTGAGGATCACCATTTTCATAAACGAAACCCTCCGACATGCACTGTCTCATTCGTGAGCTCAGGTACTTTACTGTGATAGCCAAGAGGAGAGTGGGAGCAGAGTGGTTGGGAGAAACGTCATGGCAATAAATCTATGTTGAACTTCTTTCGCACCGTACATAGCCAACCGTCCTAATCGGAGGTTCGGGGGAAGGACAACAAACTAAACACAAAAAGCAATTCTAAATAGTGCCCAGCGTAAAGTATGGGTAAAATAGCCACAGGTCACCTGGGCTGGAGACCACTTTCATTTTCCCATAATAAATGTTCTTTAATGATGTCTGAATTCCAGAAGAAGTGCTGTGTGCGTTTCATGGCTGGTTGTTTGGTTGCTAAGGAAAAAACCTTATGTAGCCTGTGAAGACGTTCCTTTATTTGAAGAACAAGCACAACAGTACTTATTCAATTGTCTCTTGTGCCAAGGTTTAATTATTCCAATTGATTCCGTGTGTGTGTGGCAGTTCCGCAGAATGTGACATGTAAGGCTTTTCTTTAGACGAATTTATGTTAAAAAAATTGGTGTAATTGCATCTTACGGTCAATTGTGCCGTTAACTAAAGCAATAACGGTGTATATGCATTTCCACAGCTGTTCAAACCCAGCACTTACCTGCATCACTTCCAACTGTAAAGGTGGTCGCATAAACCCCTTCACTTGACAGCAAAGGTGGCTCGTAGGGTGATCAACATTTGAGCCTTTCATGTTGCGGTGAGAGAATTGGATAGGGAGTGGGCTTGTTTTGTGTTCTCAATGCCATGCACCAAAAGCTATCGGTATATAAAATAACAAGGGTTTTTATTATGTTATTTTGTCTAAAACTGTCATCTTCAAGACATCGCCATGATTTGTTCATTTTTTTATTTTAAGCCTTTTGTCTTCTTACGATCAATTGTGCATTTTTTACGATCAAATAAAATCATATACAAATTATGCATGTTTTGCAGGTTTTAATTGCATTTCACCTTTTAGCCTGTGGCCATGCAACCCAAACTATGGGCTGTATAGTAAACCCTGTTGTCTGTACTCCTTCGATGGAGAAGCAAAACTACAAAACTCTCCTAATGCCCTCTTGTGGCGAGCAGACCTCGACATTGGCATTTGTGTGAACTACTTTGCTAGTATCAGTCAAACTTGGGAAGTTGGTCATAACGTGTTAAACTATTGCATAATACTTTAATATATGTAACAACACATCTATTAACGTACAATACACCCCTAAAATACACCCCTTACGGCGCCCTACCACCCATGATAATTGGAGCCCCTCCCCTCACTCTTACTCATTCCAGCCCCTCCCTCCTACTCATCCCAGCCCCTCCCCTCCCTCCTACTCATGCCAGCCCCTCCCCTCCCACCGACTCATCCTAGCCCCTCCCTCCTACTCAACCCAGCCCCTCCCCTCCCTCCTACTCATCCCAGCCCCTCCCCTCCCTCCTACTCATGCCAGCCCCTCCCCTCCCTCCTACTCATCCCAGCCCCTCCCCTCCCTCCTACTCATCCCGGCCCCTCCCTCCTACTCATGCCAGCCCCTCCCTCCTACTCATCCCAGCCCCTCCCCTCCCTCCTACTCATTCCAGCCCCTCCCCTCCCTCCTACTCATCCCGGCCCCTCCCTCCTACTCATGCCAGCCCCTCCCTCCTACTCATCCCAGCCCCTCCCCTCCCTCCTACTCATTCCAGCCCCTCCCCTCCCTCCTACTCATCCCAGCCCCTCCCCTCCCTCCTACTCATCCCGGCCCCTCCCTCCTACTCATGCCAGCCCCTCCCTCCTACTCATCCCAGCCCCTCCCCTCCCTCCTACTCATTCCAGCCCCTCCCCTCCCTCCTACTCATCCCAGCCCCTCCCCTCCCTCCTACTCATCCCGGCCCCTCCCTCCTACTCATGCCAGCCCCTCCCTCCTACTCATCCCAGCCCCTCCCCTCCCTCCTACTCATTCCAGCCCCTCCCCTCCCTCCTACTCATCCCAGCCCCTCCCCTCCCTCCTACTCATTCCAGCCCCTCCCCTCACCCCGCCCCTCCCCTCAACCCCCTCCCCTCAACCCCTCCCCCCTCCCCTCGTCCCCCTCACCCCCCTCCCCTCGTCCCCCTCACCCCCCTCCCCTCGGCCCCCTCCTATTAGACGCGCCCTTGTGCGCGTGCGCCGCTGTCGCTAGGCATTGTGGGAGCCGCAGTCGTCGCGAGGAGGAGGCCTCAGGTCCGCTGCGTCTCCGCCTCGCGGAATCGCTCCTCGGTCCGTCAGCCGGAGCGCGGCGGTGACAGCGCCGCCACCGATAACGACAGCGTCAGGGTGGGCGCCACATAACGACCGTGACGACGATCTTGAACCTTGGTAGTATCGGCGAACGACGCCGAGCGGGGGTGGGGGTTGGGTCGAGGGGTTCGCGAGTTTTCACCGTCACGGCCGACTCGACTAGCGCAGGCCTCTGGGACAAAGCACGGCGGTCGCCCCGGGTCGCCTTTATTGGCGTTGGTGTCCGTTAAGGCGCTAATTGGCGATAGTTTTAATATTCGTGGGGTTGTTGTTGTTTGAGGTTCTCTGGCCTCAAGGGCGCGCGAGGCGGGAGTCGATGTCGCGGTGACCAAGGCGAGATGCGCGACGCGAATGGGGGCCGAACCATTGGGGAGGTGTTAAGCGTTGGGGGGTTGCATGGCACTGAACAACAATCGTGTTCCGTAGTAAACAGCGTTAATTACAAGGTACTAAACAATAATGTTACTTGATGGCTGAGTGCGTGTGTTAACTATTATGACTACATTATACCGTATTTGTATTGGTGCTGACCTACATGTTAACTACGGGATGTTTATTACGGAATTTGTGTATAGGCAGCGAACTGAGTGTATAATGGGAGTTCATAATTATTGGACTTTATCATCGCATTTAAGCTGTTACAGGACACGTCGCTGAAAGTGATTGCCGATGGTAAATGATGACTGAGCGGGGGCCAAGGGATGGGATTGATGTTGTGTACAAGAGAACACCCACTGAGATGAAGCTGTGAAATCTGTTGGTGTGTCTTAGCTATCGTAGTTATATCATTACTATGCTTTATATGAAGCTCATGTTATATTATTTATTGTTATTGATGCTGAATTTATCTGGATCCTATTGGTCTTCATATATTTAGCTCTGCTGAGCTGAATGTGTTATATGATATTGTTGCTGTACTGTATGTTTTTTTGATTACAGGAATGTGAATGTATTGGTGCCTGACTGTTATTTATAGGACTCGTTACATAATTACTAGACTGAACTGCGTGTTGTGATCGCCATGGATAGAGGGTGTTATATATAGTTATAGTATTGTGCAGTATTGGTGGCTAGGAACACCGTCATTTCGGAGTAGAATTATGGTTGATTATAATGTTAAGTGTAACGTAACTGATTTTGGGTGTGTGCAGCATGTGAAATACTATTACATTTTACTCTATAAAATATCTTATTGTAATATATACTATTTTTACTGTAATGCTGTATTTTCGATGTTCTTATTTCAGTTACTTTACTTCGTTATCACAAGTACGTTATTTTTACTGTATTAATATGAGTACTGCCTTTTCGTACGTGAATATATGCGTTATGTTTTATACTGATTTGAGTTACATATGTGCTGTACAGCTGTGTTCATAAGTAAAATAATTTAGATAAATTGGGAGAAATATAGATTGTAAATCATAGCCTCTGTGTATCCAGACTCGCCAATCTCAATACACGTATTACATTTTTTTTAGACTCTCCTATAATATATCTGGAGATATGCTTTCACAATATTGAATCTTTCCTAAAATAATAAAGAGGGTTACAGTATTATACATCTATCGGGTATCTATAAAGAAAAATTCTGACTTCAATCCACTGCTGGATTAAGGCCTTCAAATGTAATGCCATGGGGAATGTTGGACCATACTTCCGCACAGATCCGTGCGTTTTGCCGAAGGTGGTGGTGGGGGGCCGTGGGCATGACGGGTTCATATATGAATATTGGCTGATGTTCACTTGTGGCCCGAAGTTGAACTCTTGTTTTCTGGGTTCGTAGTGCGCTTCTCCAACCACTGTGCCACAGTACATTTGATTGTAGGCCGTTGAAGCTCGAAGTGATTGCGAAAGGGCTCCAGACAATGGGATCAAGTCCATGAGCTGGATCACGACAAGCTGCGTTAAGAAGCTCTCCGTCGCTTCTGGACCTGGCAACAAGCATCTAGCCGCTTGTGGGGGCCACTTTCATTATTATATGGTTACATATGTAATTGCCCAGGGCTATTTGTGGTTTTAGTAGATTGCGTGAGTGCTTGTATCAGTACCGCATACTTTATATACTTATTGGTACTTGTTTGTGTGTGTCTGTATGAAATGATTATACAGTGTGCTAATGTAATTGACACGTGCATTCTATTGATGTCCTAAGGACCGGAAATTTGAAATTGAACCTTATGGCGTGGTCCCGAATAAACGGAAGTCAAAATCGTAATTATATATTTTTGGCGACTCCGTCCCACCGCGCACATAAACGCCGCGACCCACCTTGCGTGGACCATTCTGTTGCCATGTCTTCCAAGCGCAGCGATGACGAATGAGCAGAAGAAGCTAAACTTTAATTAGCGCATCGTGTAGAGCTCGTCAAGAGGAATAGATTGCCGTATCGTTCGCCTTTAACAAACATTTAATGACGTCGCAACGCAGTTAATGCGAGAGCCGGGGGCTTATTGGACCCCGGGGTCCCGCCATAAGGTTCAATTGTTGAGTGCTTATATATGACACCACACTTTTAATTTGTAACCCAAAAATATAGTGTGCCCTATTTGTATGCATCCAAGAGTTTTTATCTGTACGTTTTGATGGACGCTGAAGCCAAATTTGTAATCGTACTTAAAAATCCCAAAACATGATTTTCAAATACTCTATGAAGCAACCATTTTGAACTCGCTTCCTTTTTAACGTACTAAAATTAATGTATACTTTAGATGCACAGATATTGGCACTTGCTGAGTGTGTTTATAATGTGTGTTATCGTGTCTACTGTACATTGGTACTACTGAGTTCTTGGTGTGTGTAGTACTCGGTCAATATGCATTGGTGCTTTCCTGATTGTGAGTTTATAGCTACAATATTACAATACATATTTAGGTGTGGAAACTGGGGTCTGTGTTTTAAATATAGTCATAATTTTCAGCCCTTTGTCAATCCACTGCAGGATGATAGCCTCCCCCATGCCATGTCAGTATTGGAATTTAACCATACCTCCTCACGCTGGTCAGTGGAGCTTGGTGAAGGGAGTGCCTGGGACCGGTTCAAATATTGCTCACCACTGATGTTAGCCGTGGCTTGGAATCGCACGCTGATATATAGCAGTATTGTGTTTATAGTACTATATAAAGATATATCAAGTTGATATTGATTTGTTATTGTGTGTCAGTAGGTAAAGTATGTGTATTGTTAGTGAGCTTTGTGAAATGCCATTATTTTTTACACTTGGTATTGTTATTAAGATCTGTGTATAAAGGATATATATTGACTGTACCATTATCATAAGTGGTACGGGTATGTCTGCATGTAAACTGCACGTGTAGTTTTATTGTTACTGGATATTTGTCTACTCTTATGTACTGTATTTGTATCGCTGTTGGTACAGTTGTGTAACTATATCCATGGTATTGACCACTTCGTAATGTATTAGTGTGTGTGTATATGTAAAATATACTTGTAATTTGTCGACTGTGTACTGATTCTGTGTATGTATGTTGAACTTCTTTTGCACCGTACGTAGCCAACCGTGCTAATCAGATGCGGGGGAAGGAGAACAAACTAAACAGCATTTCTAAAGAGATGTGTGTACCATGCAGTGTATATTGGTATTGCTAAATAAACTTATTTGCTGTGTAGTTGTATTATCAAGATATTTTTGCGTTGTGATATTGTTGCCGCTGTGGCATTGTTTTCACAATGGTTTGTGAACGTCAAAATATGGGAGTGACTCCAAAAGGGTTCCGTTGCCACTTCATTGTTGTGAGAAGATCAGTTTGAGTCTAGTTTGGCATGGTAGGCATACCTGAGATTTGATCAATTGTCATTCGGTCACAATTTGAATCCTGAATCAACTATTGTCTCATTTGTATCGTCTTGTTCATATGGTAGTACACGCCTGTAAGCCAATACTTGTAGATGAGGGTTTGTGGATCATACAAACATGAAACTCAAAAACCGGCTAGACTGCAAGGTGATCTGAAGATAGTACACAAATTGAATTGAATCAATCTGTGTAGTTTTGAGTATCTCCTCGTTTCTTTTCTCAGTACTGTTGAATTCCTCTCAAGCCAACTACTTGTGAAATTGGCCAAACTTCCCAATACTGACCCTTCTGTAAATTTTCAGGCTCGGTGATGCTTTCATGGATAAACCAAGGGTAGTATTATAAAACCTCACTGAGCAATATTGGGGAGCATTCGTAGTACTAAAACACACTAGACGCTGCTGATTTTCCCTTGCATAGTGAAACGAGTTATGAGTTTGCATGTTTAGACATATGTTGGTTAGTTTGCTTGCATTAGTTAGGTTAAGTCCGAACCTGGCAAGCCAATAGACCGAAGTCTTTTTCTTGAGATAGAGCAACACTTTGTTTTCGCGTTTTTATGGTTCATTTTCAATTTATTCTTCTAAATGGTGGTATTCTTGGATGTTTTTACTAGGTTTAGCTATATTTATTATGGTGAATTTTCTAGCATTAACCTTCCACGTATTTAATTGTTGTTGATTTATGGAAGTACAGTATTAACATTCCTGCTATTGTTGCTATGATTTTAATGCAGAATCTAACTTTCCCTTAATGTTCTAACTGTTGTTAAGCTTCACAGTACTACGATCCATGTTATAATGAAACCACCTGTATATGTTGATTTCGTGGTAAGGCCCTGTTTTTTCTCATTGCAATTTATTATTAACCCTGCCCATTGTGGACAGACGACAAATGTAAACAGCGTTGCACGTTGCTTGGGAACAGCAGGTTAGTTTCACTCAAGCTCCCTCTTTGCCTCTCACTCAATAGGGCTTGGGCTTTTTTGGCAGCACAGCACATTTCACACTTGTGGTGGTGTTTTGTTCTTGTGATAATTGTTGTGGACTTTATCTTGCAGTGTAATGCTTGTCACAAGTGTAAGCAGGTCATTGTTTCACCAGTGAAAATCAACACAATTAGAAAATTTACTTTAACATGCCCTTCATGATGCATCACTGGCATTATATAAAAATGCGGTTTTTCCGGTGTGGGATTGGGGCAAGCATTGGCTAGATTTTGACTACCTCATCTGATATGGAGAATGTGTTGGGTTCCATCTTGACCCTGACACCTGTATATTTGGAGTTTGCATGTTCTCCCTGTGGTCGCATGGATTTTTTTCCCGGGTTCTCTGGTTTTTCCCTCCACATTTAAAAACATGCGTTTAGAGTATTTGGCTGCTATCAATTTGCACATGATAAGCCACTTCGTTGAGCTATCATTTGTGGCCAGGTTGCTCCTGAAAAAGAGCTTGGTGGGCCTTACCTGGTACAATAAAAAATATATAATTTAGTTTTAAATAAAATAGTTTTTTTGTGGGGTATTTAATATAAGCCCTCATTTGTTTTCATGACTTGATAACCAGCTTCTGCTAGCCTTAGTTCTGGACATAACGTAGTACCCAAGGCTCAAGACATTAGTCCCCAGCTTCACGAACCATGACTCCCATGAGCTCGCACATCTTCCTGCCTTCCCCCACTCCAACCAAATCTGACCCTGAGCCTTACCCTCTGTAGCAGGGTTATGGTAAAGTGATCTTTAAAAAAGTCACGTAAAGTGTAGCCAAATCAGTGGTTTTGCCTTTACTAATTTAAGCTAAAATAAATGTCTTTTTTATAATTATACACTGTTGAACACTAAAACAGTAAAATTAACAAAGTAAGTGTCCTAGAGATCATAGATCCCTACCACATTGAGCCTGTGATATCATGACTTGTTTCTGAGTCAACTTGGCGAAATGTGCATTGAGGGTCAAAAAGTGAGCCCAGGGGATTGGGGTCTAGAATTCTTTAACCTGGGCTAAGCTGCAATAGGAACCTGGGCTCTCTGGTATCCGTAATGTGCCTGTTGAGCCATTGTAGTTCATATTTGATGTGGAATTGAGACACAAAACACTGCCTTTATTTGTATCACTACAATTATTCTGTTTTTGTGTTTTACAGAAAAACGTTCAAGTCGTGCGTGACTGAAAGCTTCTACTAAACCTAGATAGTCTACTCATTGCTTGGGATGCAACCCTAAGCCTTCGGGTGCGGCAAGACCCGGATAGTCAAGAGAGTGGTGGAGAGAGGCAGGCGCCCGGCTTTGGAGGAGAAGGACGCTCTGTGCGCCGTGAGGTCAAGAAGATGTCTGCCAGCAGAGCCCCAAACCCGCATGGCCTCAAGCAAATCGGCCTCGATCAGATATGGGATGATTTGAAGGCGGGCATCCAGCAGGTGTACACGCGACAGAGCATGGCCAAATCACGCTACATGGAGCTCTACACGTATCCTTTTCTACGTCCGTGTTGCAAAGACTTGTCGGCAACTTACGGCTCTAGCTGCATGTGGCTTGTTAAGGGTTTCTTCGTGACATTATTTATTAAGAACCGTCTAGTATTCACATTGCGGCTCTTGAAATATTGAGGTTTTTTTATTAAACAAACTCCGTGTTATTTTGTTTGCCGAAGCCCGGCTCTAAGCATAACAAATATTGCAACTTGTTTGTATAAGGGCATGCATTGGGTCTAGTTTGGATGCCCAAAACTATGGCATGTATTTTAGAGGTAACAGGTAGTACAATCAGAAGTCAAATATTCATTTAACACTGTTTATGTCCCATTACTCGAACCACAACTTGGAGATATTGGAGTCACCTGGCCAAATGTACGGCCTACCTGAACTTGGCATGTTTTTGAGTGGTATAAATTACATCAAATGTGGAGAAATAGTTTTGGGTGTGTTTTTTGAGGACATCAGATTTTCTAACCATCAGAGGCAGTGTGGCATGTTTTCACTTTTTTAAAGTAACAGCAATGTTTCAGATAAAAAAAAAACCTTTCGTAGCACATCTTAGTTACAATAAGAACTAGCTTTTACTCAAGTTACATTTAGTTTAAAAGCTATTTTATAAAATAGATGAGAACTTATGATATGTACTGGAAGGTTGCTTTATCATACATTTATATACAGTTATTGAAAAAATAAACTTGTTGTACCTGTGTGTACAGCCACTTCCTTAACAGCATACATGAAAGACATGTTTACAACTACTGCACAAGTGTGCACCAGGCCAATCAGGCGCGCTCGGGGGCGATGGCCAACACCAGCAAGAACAAGAAGGGTCAGCCATCGGGTGGTGCGCAGTTTGTGGGCTTGGAGCTCTACAAGCGTCTCAAGGATTTCCTCAAGATGTACCTCCTCAACCTGCTGAAGGTGCCTGCTGTGGGGCACACTATTGGTTGTTATTACGCCTGCCATGTGAACTTTGAGAGCACAATCGTTAGGAAGTACACATGTATGTTGAACTTCTTTCGCACTGTACATAGCCAACCATGCCAATCGGAGGTGTGGAGGAAGGGCAACAAACTTGGCACAAAAGCACCCTTAATAACAATGAAATGCATATATTGTCACGTGGCATAAGTGTCCAGTTTTCTCCAGAGCTGTTGTGTAGCAATTGTATATGTTTACATGCATGGCTGTGTCAGGGAAGCCTATTAAAAATCCTTGCAGTGGGTTAAACCATAATTTATTTCCATAGCTGCTGCTTTGTTCAGACCCAGACTTTCACATCAATGCACAGTTGTCGGTCACAACATGTTACTAACCACGCCTGCTGGTCTAGGCACTGCAAAATTCAATCTGAGTGCTGATGCATTATGCTTCGTAATATTGATTTGCACAGGACGGTGAGGACTTGATGGACGAGGGTGTGCTGAAATTTTACACTCAGCAGTGGGAGGACTACCGCTTCTCCAGCAAGGTGCTCAATGGCATCTGCTCTTACCTCAACCGCCACTGGGTGCGGCGAGAGTGCGATGAGGGCCGGAAGGGTATCTACGAGATCTACTCGGTAAGGCACTGGCCCGCTGTGCCACTCTAAATTAGTTTTTGCCAGGTTACTTGGCAGTCTAAATAATTTTGTAGCCTATGATTCATGTATCTAGCTACGACTACAACGAGCTTACTGACATTCCAAGAAATCTAAATTATGCAGTATTGCCCAAATTAGGTTGTACACTTCATGACATTAAACACGATGCATTTTTTACATTTAATTTGTCAAAAAATAAACTTTTGGTATACAGGGGAGACTGCTCAAATGTATGAATGTCAGTGAATGCTTTTTTTTTCTTGCTCAAAGTTCACAGCACAGCTTTGTGTGGCAGTGGGCTCACTGTAATTTACTCTACGTTTTGTTTTGAGCCATCGGTTTGATTCCATGTTATCATTGTCAGCTTGCACTGGTGACGTGGAGGGAGTGCCTCTTCAAACCTCTCAACAAACAGGTGCGTTTAGGATTGTGAACTTGTCAGCTGTTATGACTCTTGTGTATAATAACTTAAATTGAAAGTTACTACAAAATGATTTGGGCACGTGTGTATATTTCGATTTAAAGCTTTCGTGACTGCAGGGATTCATCTTCTTGGTTCTTTCGGTAAAGTCACGTAGAAGGGAAATAATAAAATTAAAAAAATAAAACATAATAATAATTCTCACGACGTTTCGGCCACAACGCAAGCAGCCGTCCTGAGGTGAAGAACAGGTTTGTCAGAAAGACAGACCTGTCGGAAAGACAGACCTGTTCTTCACCTGAGGACGGCTGCTTGCGTTGTGGCCAAAACGTCGTGAGAATTATTTTATAATGTTTTATTTTTATTATTTTACTATTTCCCTTCTACGTGACTTTACCGAAAGAACCAAGAACACGTGTGTATACTTGAGCACATTGTATTGTTTATACAGGTCACCAATGCAGTATTGAAGCTGATTGAGAAGGAACGAACTGGAGAGACGATCAACACCAGGCTCATCAGTGGTGTTGTTGGGTCTTATGGTAAGTGTCCGATTTATTTCTATATATATTTCATGTAGAGCAGTCCATTTATATTATAGTAGCGTGAAGTACCCGGCGTTGCCCAGGGGAAAAATATATTTCAAAACTTGTCTTGATAACATAACATATACATACACAAATACGAAGCTATTGTGAAAGCCCGGCGTGCCATTTGTCCATTTGTCCGTCAACAAAATGATAGGCTTGCAGAAGTCCAAAAAGTTATAGAAAGTTGTGGGTAAATAGTTGCTCTAAAAGGTTTCCGAAAAATTGTCGACCCCCCCCCCTCAAAATATTTTTACCCCCGCATAGGAATATATACATACACACCCTACATACAATAGAGTGAGTAGTATCTATTGACTCTGTAGTTGTATGTACTGACTGCACAGTAGTATCTACTGACTGTTTTGGAATATTTACTGACTGTAGTCGTATTTACTGACTCAATAGTAGTATCTACTGACTGTACAGTAGTATTTATTGAGCCCAGTAGTAGTTACTGACTATATAGTAGTATCTACTGAATATAGTAGTAACTACTGACCGTAGTAGTATCTACTGACTCTTTAGTAGTAATACTAACTCTATAGTAGTAGCAGTAACTACTGACTCTGCAGTAGTGTCTAATGACTATAGTAGTATCTACTGAATCTATAGTAGTATCTACTGACTATAGTAGTATCTACTGACTATAGTAGTAACTACTAACTCCATAGTAGTATCTGCTGACTATAGTATCTGCAGACTATAGCAGTATCTACTGACTCTATAGTCATATCTACCGACTCTGCAGCAGTATATACTGACTCTAGTGGAATCTATTGACTATTGTAGTATCTACCAACTCTACGGTAATACCTACCGACTCGAGTAGTATCCACTGACTATAGTAGTTACTAACTCTATAGTAGTTTCTACTGACTGTATAGTATCTCCTGACTATAGTCGTATCTGCCAACTCGATTGCAGTACTTGCTATCGCTACAGCAGTGCATGCCGACTAACGGTATCTGCTATCTTTTTTTTACTTATCTTTCGTGACTGCAGGAATTCATATTCTTTGGTTCTTTCGGTAAAGTCACGTAGATATAAAATAATAATAATGAACAACAACCGCTTGTGTTGCGATCGAAACGTCGTGAGCTTTTGTTTTTTTTCATTTTTTTATAATTTTTATTTTATTATTTTTTATCTACGTGACTTTACCGAAAGATCCAAAGAATATGATATCTACTATCACTACAGTTGTACATGCTGACTGTAGCGTTATCTGCTATCACTACAGTAGTACATGCTGACTCTATAACAGTATATATCGACTCGATAGCACTAACTTAACAGAGTGCCGTCATGAGGCCTAGTCCCGTGCATAGCCCCCGGCCTCGCCTAGATTGCCTAGCCGGCCGAGGTGGCACCTTGACAGGCTGGGGCTGGGCTGCTACCCCCCCTGCCTGCTCTACAATAATATAATCTAAGGACTATAATAGTAGTATCTACCCACCCTATAATAGTAAGTGCACACATTGGGGAGAAGAGGACATCCCACTGTGAAGAATTTACCTCTGCATTGTGTTTTTTTTGCATTTTTAACGCGAATTCCCCCCCACCGATCGCGTGTGCGTTGCTCTGGCAACCACCATGGAGCCGGCTTTCGCGCATGCGCAGATGCGTGCTCTGGTGCCACCCTGTGCTTATAAAAGGGAATACATTGTTAATTTAACTACTTGAAAGTTGACAGATGTGAAATACGAATAGCGCTTTTTCATTACGGGGCATACAACGTGGTATCCATGTACTTTTTCGATACGTAACCCCCACAGTTTGTTAGTTATAAACGTCACAAGGTACCCGCGTAGACATCAACAACCACCATTCGCCACTAAGTGGCGGTGACGTCACCACGACGCTTGTGCTAGGTTATGTGCACCTTGAGGCCACGTGAAGTGTCGGATGCCCACTGGCAGGAGGTCACGGGGCAGACCCAGATGCCACAGGTTGACTGACTGAGACAACTGGCTGATGCACCACCTTTTCCCCCTACTGTGCCAACTTGCTGTGCTTTAGCCACCCAGCGCTCCGCTCGTTGTTGTGAGCGTCGCTCCTCCGCCCTCCGTTGTTGTTGGAGGGCGACTGCCTCCAACTGCCCAGTAGGGTCCTTCACGAGCCTCCTCCACAGAGGCCGATCTTGACACCGCTGGTACCAGTCATCGGCAAGTCCACTCGGCTCCACATCCTCCTGTACCACATCACTCCATCTCTTCTCTAGCCCGTGCCGTGCCCGTTTCGCCCCCTCGATCCGGCCGAACAAAAGCTGTTTAGGCATGCGGTGGCTGGGCATGCGGGCTACATGACCCAGCCAACGCAGCCTTGCCTGCCGGAGGAGCGCACCGATGGGACTTTGTCCAGATCTTTCAAGGATTTGTGAGCTCCTCGCACAATCCAGCCTGGTTAAACCCAGGATGGATCGTAGGCGGGCCAGCCTAAATGTTTCTAACAGGCGAAGATGTTCAATTAGGGGGGTCCACGTTTCGCAAGCGTAGAGAAGGGAGGGAATGACCGTGGCCGAGAAGACTTGAAGCTTCATACGGAGCGACAGACCAGATAGCTTTCACACAGCGTTACGCAACCGATGAAAAGATAAAGCCGCTCGACTGATTCCGAGTGAGACCTCTGCTGTTAAACCAGAGCCGGTCATGAGCACACTGCCCAGGTATGGGAAACTCTCCTCTCTCCACAACTGCCCTATCACCAATTGGGAGTTGTGGGGGTGGAGTGTCCCATGGTACAAAATACCCAGGCAGGTGCTTAGTTTTGGTGGGGCTGATGGTAAGGTCCCACCTCTTAGTGGCAAGCTCCAGGTTCAGCAGCAGCGCCTCCAATTCCTCCTCTGAGTGAGCAGCAATTTCCAGATCATCGGCATACATAACATGGTTGAGCAATAGGGAGCCATCCCTTGACCGCACCCGGGCATCGATCAGCCTTCCATTGTATCTATACCAGATAGAAATTCCTCCAGTACAGCTATTGAAGGCTTCACGAACTGCGTGGTCGAAATAGATGTTAAATAATGTGGGAGCCAGAGGACATCCCTGTCGCACCCCAAGGTGTACAGGGAATGGCTCCGACTCCCGGCCACGTAGTTTTACCCGGGCCTGCTCACTATCATGAAGGGTTTTGGTAGTACATGTTGTTTATGCCATTTATTGTGAAAATTCCACCACAGTTCCTATGATTACTTTTTCATTGCTTTCATGGCTTTATTTTGGTGATTTCGAAAAGTGTATTGGTTTAGCCATGTTTGTTGTAGTACAGAGTTAGACTGATAGCCTTAATCTAAGTTGTCTTATGGTTGTTGTTGTTTGACTTGCATCCCACTGGGATTTTTGCACACAGTGTTGGTGTACGGTGTTTTTTTCTGCAATATTTTGCTGTCTTTTCTTGGATTTTCTGTTTGCACTTAGTCACATATTCACTTTAAGATGTTTTTTGTTCATGTTTTTTTGTTTGTTGGGGTTGCACCCGATTCAAGAGCCGAATGGCTCACAGGGCTATACCTAATAAATGAACTTGAATTTGAAGGTCCTTAATGATCGCGAGCAGAGGGTCAGGGACTCCGAAAGCACGAAGAACTACCCAGAGCCCAGGCCTACTGATGGTATCATAGGCCTTGACCAGGTCAATAAAGCAGAGATGTAGGTCTTGTTGGAATTCCCTACACCTCTGCTGTAGCAGACGAACAGAAAATTTGGCAGGCACACACGCAGGCGCACACACGCAAAATGACCTTTATAGGTAAGATTCATGCACTTGGAACTGATTATGCATGTTATGTAAATCCTTAATGTGTGTGTGACTGCAGTTGAGCTTGGTCTGAATGAGGATGACCTGCATGCCAAGGGACCCACGTTGTCCGTCTACAAGGAGGCCTTTGAATCACAGTTCCTGCTGGACACGGAGCGCTTTTATACGCGCGAGAGCACAGACTTCCTTTCACAGAACCCTGTCACCGAGTACATGAAGAAGGTGAGGTTCCGAGTCTGTGCCCTGCAAGAGCATTAGTTTGTTAATTTACAAATACTCTGAAATAACTAACAAACAGACATTACTGGGAAAGTGCTCCCTTATTGAAATTAAACACCAGAATTACTGTTTATATGCTATCCTAAGTATGCATTAGTCTTTGAGATGGTGTTTATACATGTTTAATGTTCCTATACTCGGCATTGTATTTCCATAAACATCTCCCGCATCCATAATTGATCATACTCCAAGCGACACATTCCCTGATTAAGGGAAAAAATCGTACAGGTAATTGATCATAAAGTGCAATTGTGATCAATGGATTGGTCATCACGTCATGTCTAGCACATCACGTGACTACCACACAGCCTTGTTTTTATACGATATATTTGGCAGCAGCAGGACAATGAATCTACTATTCCAGTTTCATCCTTGTTATGAATCATCAGTACAGTTAAACCATTGTTGCTTACGGTTGCTTTGTGTCTCGGGCTTTGTGTGAATGGAACTCTCCGTCATCACAGTGTGTGGGGGACAGTTTTTCACTGCCTATGCGTAAAAAAAAAAGTTACAATTTCTATTGAATGAGTCTCAAACTGACCGTGCATGCAGGATGGAAACAAATACCCCGGGTGTTTTTTTTAAATACGAATCTTGTCGACCTTGCTTATGTTGCACACGTGCCTTGCTGTTGACGCCTGGTTGTCCACCCACACGGCCTTGTAGGCTGAGACACGGCTGCTGGAGGAGCAGCGGCGCGTGCAGGTGTACCTGCACGAGAGCACGCATGACGAGCTGGCTCGCAAGTGCGAGCAGGTGCTCATCGAGAAGCATTTGGAGAACTTCTACTCGGAGTTCCAGAATCTGCTAGATGATGACAAGAACGAGGGTGCGTGCTCTTGCTTTTAGTACACTTGGCTAATTAGGCTTTTGTAATAACATATGAAGATTGGTGGTGGTGCTACAGCCATTGATGATGACATGGGTTATATATTTGATATTGCTGTGATGAATTGATTGATCAAATTTAAAAGCATTATCAGTTGTCTTGGATAAAAACTACTTTCAAACTTAAGTTCAAAACACTAACATACAAATAACTATCGGACTTGATTTGAAGCTTTCATGACTGCAGGAAGTACTCTTTGGTTTGTTGGGTAAAGTCACGTAGAATGTTTTATTTATTTATTTTCTTTCTACGCGACTTTACCGAAAGAACCGAAGAGTAACTATATGACTGTCTGGTGTAAACATCAAGAACAATTTAAGAACACTGACATTTAAATGTAACAATGAATGAATACAGTGCTTGTTAATAAGGCCAAGTAAAAATGTATATTATAAATGTATTAAAAATATAAGTTTAAGAAAGTAAAGTGACTACATTGGCAACTGGAGGTAATTGAGAAATATGCACAATGTGATTTTTAAAAGGTTAACAATGACTTCGCGAATTGGGAAACAAAACGCAGTCAATCTGACCTTTTACAAAAAGTTTACTCGTAGCCTAGTTTTCGATTTAAAGCTTTCGTGGCTGCAGGGATTCATATTCTTGGTTCTCTCGGTGAAGTCACGTAGAAGGGAAATAATAACAAATTATGTGAAAACCACCTGATGATGATTGCTTGTGTTGCAATCGAAACGTCGTGAGAATTTTATTGTTTTATTTTTATTATTTATTATTTCCCTTCTCCGTGACTTTACCGAAAGAACCAAGAATATTATAATTGGTTTTTTACCCTTTTATCTGGCAACAAAACTGACACCTTTACTCCTCGTAAAAAAAGGTGTCAGTTTTGTTGCCAGATAAAAGGGTAAAAAACCAATTATCATATTTTTTACTGGCAAATGAGGTACCAATGGTGTAAATGCTTACCCCGAGCTCTCCTACTCTGATGATGCATTGTCTTTGAGTTGTGCGCCTTTTGGCGTCATCTGGTCCAACCCATATGAGACTAGGCTCTAAGGAAAGCTGTCTCGGGTGTGGACCAATCAACTTCAAGGACAGTGCATACATTATCAGAGTTATGTTTTTTGTTTGCATTATGACTGCAGGTATTGTGGTCTATGCAAACATGACTCCTTGTAAAAAAGGTGTCAGTTTTGTTGCCAGATAAAAGTGTAAAAAAACAATTATCATTCTTTTTACTGGCAAATGAGGTACCAATGGTGGAACCAAGAATATTGTAGCCTATTGTTTTTTACGACGCTCGAGTCAAGATTGATTTTAGACGCAATCGGGAGGCCAATTGATGGCAGAAACGGTTGGCGTCAACTGAGGCCGATGGCAGACCAAGCCTATTTTTGTTGCACTTGGTACGATGCCTTGAAATGCAGTGTCGTGTTTAGCGTTAAGGATTTGGATATGAGTAACGCATTTGTGAGACTTTAATATGTGTAAATACATTGAAGACAAATGTCTCACTGCATCTTTCGCCTGTCTTGAGAGACCAAAAAGCAGACTTGGGAGTAGAGGTCACAATGGTGTGGTTGAGTAATTGGTATCAGGGGTGAAAAACACACACTTGAGGTATTGAAACACGGGAAATATTTTTTAGCATTATCTTGAGGAATGTTTCAAGACAGGAATTTAAGATATTGTGAAGGTGTCTAAAAATGCATGCCATCATAGGTGCATCAAACAGGTTGGTTTAGTTTTTGTTATGTACTTGGCTCTTAACTTTTGGGATTTATTGCATGTCTGTTTTGTTGTCTTGGTGTGATTGGTGTGTGATAGGTACACTGTATATGGTTTTCTTGAACCTGTAATATGGGCATGGGCTGTTGCCTGTATAAATGCCTTATTTGGCATTCACCACATTGGGTTACAATCTTGGCAATCTCGGTTTCATTCAGTGGTGCCAAGTCAAGTGACATTGCAGTGCTTGTGCATCCCATATGTTTATTCATATCTGGATCATTTTTCTTAATATTAATTTTAGAGCTGATGATGACCACCAGCCTTGTTTTTGGTCTCAGTACACCTTGTGTATCATGCAACCATATAATAGATGCCTGCAAACAGAACTGGTTGCAAACCAACTGTAAATGCTGGAAGCGGAGCCAATATTGCCGTTGTAATTTTAGGCTGTGGAGGTAACACCGGTGTCATTGTTGGTTGTCTCAGACCTGGCGCGCATGTACAGCCTGGTGTCGCGCATCCTGGATGGCCTCGGCGAGCTCAAGAGCCTCCTTGAGACGCACATCCACAACCAGGGCCTCTCCGCCATCGAGAAGTGTGGAGAGGGCGCACTAAACGTACGACCGAGCTTAACACTCGCATAATGACGTGGTGATAACCCATATATGCGTGGCTTAAACGTCTGAGATTATGGACCAGTTTCACGTGTGTTGGCCTTTGTTACTTTGCCAATATGTCCCATCACAAGTGTAGCCGGACCCAATATATGGGGTGGTGACATGGCACAGTGGTAGCGCGATCCCCGTTTGTTGCAGAGGTTCACGGTTTGAATCAAGTGGCCGCCCTGGTTATACTGCAGGTGAATTCACCATAAAAATATGCGGTGTCTGCTTAGCCCTGGATATTAAAAAATAAACCATTGTGTGCCAGTGTCATCATGCTCAATTCTTCCAGTTTAAAATTGCTCCATTGGGATTATGGCAATTATCGCCCCCTTCTGCAAAAACTTAGCAGGGCCCTCCTGAAAGATTCATGAGACTCGGTGAAGCTTTTCTGTATAAACAAATGTAATGATGGCCAGCCATTTTCCAAGGCAATTTCGCCTTGTCATGTTTCACCCTCAAACTTGCTCTTGAGCACTTAGACCTTTTCTTTCATGGTTAAGCTCTTGTAGTTAAAAATGTTTTTGTAAAAAATGCATTTAACTGTCATGTTTTAACATTTATATTTGTAAAAGAAAACACTTCTTGTTTGATTTTTAAATAAACAGTTGGAGCGTTTTTTACAATACAATGTTTACATGCATATTTGTAGGAAATAAAGCTCCATGAAAATTTATGTTTTCATTTATTGTAGGAGTTTAATTTTCTGTGTGCACTCTGCCAGGACCCAAAGATCTACGTTCAGACAATTCTGGATGTCCACAAAAAATACAACGCGCTGGTCATGTCTGCATTCAACAATGATGCGGGATTTGTTGCATCACTGGACAAGGTACATCTTAAGGATTTATATTGTATAACCAAGTAGCACACTTGGGTTATATTGTTTGGTACTTTAAAATCCTGCATTTTACTAATTTGTTATTGCAAGCAATCCACATGTTAACATTACCAAAGGTGTACAAACTACTTTATACATACGAGTGCTGCAGTGCATTTACTTTCCCCCTTGGTGTGCCAGGCATGTGGGCGCTTTATCAACACCAATGCAGTCACTAAAATGGCCCAGACGTCAAGCAAATCCCCGGAGCTCTTGGCACGCTACTGTGACTCCCTGCTAAAGAAGAGGTGGGTGGAGTAATGTCAAGTGTTTTGTGTGTTTTTTTATATATATAGTGTTTCTCTACTGAAGTTTGAGTTTGAGAACTGTTTAAGGACCTTGTATAAATACAAATTAATTTGTTTTTTTAGTTCAAAAAATCCCGAGGAAGCAGAGCTAGAAGACACACTTAACCAAGTGGTGAGTTGCTGTTGGATTTGAGCATTTTCGTTTTTTTTTTCCCAAGTTCATTGCTTTGCTCTTATCTTTCTACTCGCATCCGTATGCTAAAATTTCACGCCTAATAATATTGGGAATGCTGTAATTGTAGTCCCAATTGTGTGTAGCTTTACAGAGGCACTTTCACGACTGTAAAATGGGGGATCTGAAGTTTGAATTTCCATATTGATGGTGTGTATTTTGGTTAAGAGTTAATGCAGCCCTGTGCTGATGGGTGCAGATGGTGGTGTTCAAGTACATTGAGGACAAGGACGTTTTCCAGAGGTTCTACGCCAAGATGCTGGCCAAGCGACTCGTCAACCACAATAGTGCCAGTGACGACGCAGAAGCCAGTATGATCTCCAAGCTTAAGGCAAGTGTCACTCATTGTTCAGTTTTTGACCACCAACAGTACAGATGGCTCTGAACTCGAATGGTTACATCTGTGGACAATGCCTGATTTGTTATTGTGCAAGTGCGGCCCAGTGTATTTGTCATCCAGAAATGGTTGCTTCATCATGTACAGAGATGATTATTCTTCCAACTGTACATGCGTATAACTCTAAAGGAGCATCGCCCATTGTTGCCTCACACACAGCAAGCTTGTGGGTTCGAGTACACGTCCAAGCTGCAGCGCATGTTCCAGGACATTGGGGTCAGCAAAGACCTCAACGAGCAGTTCAAGAACCACCTAGCCAACTCCGAGCCACTAGACTGTAAGCAACTAAGATGCATTGGACAGCACACACACACACGTATGTATAAAACAGAAATTGTGGAATTTGTATGCTATAACATTCCTGCGGAGGGAGCTGGTAGGAACGTTGGGTTGCTGGGTCAACGGCGGCATGGTGTATTCCGCAAATATGGCCGACTGTGAGGGCGGGCACAAGCCAGTGTGTGGGTAGGTTAAACGTTGAGTTTAAGGGCACCACGGGGTGACCAGCCCCTCCCCACCCAGCTCCTCCCAGCCCCTCCCTGCATGACGGACAGATGGATACAATAATCCCCTGTGGCCTGGTCTAACCAGGAGGTTCCTACCAGTATAATTGTTTTTTGATCTGAATTGCAATGGGTATCCATTGTGAGCTAATTATAACATGTATCACTTTGTAGTGGACTTCAGCATCCAAGTATTGAGCTCTGGCTCCTGGCCTTTCCAACAGTCCTGCACCTTCGCTCTACCATCTGAGGTACAGCCACACAGGTTGAACATGTTACGGTAATGTCTCTGATGAATTTACAGAGTCGTTAAGGCCTTGTTCAAGCAGTTTCTTTGGTTTTGCTTGCAAAAATGCTTCAGCTTTGCTGACCGTGAAATGCAATCGGTGCTGTGCATTATTTTGTATTGCCGAAACATAGCATTGCATATGCTACTCCTTGTGCCCCCAGCTTGAGAGGAGCCACCAACGTTTCACCACGTTCTACTCAAGCCAGCACAGTGGCCGCAAGCTCAGCTGGCTCTATCAGCTGTCCAAAGGGGAGCTGGTCACCAACTGCTTCAAGAACCGCTACACATTGCAGGTCCGCATGCCTCACATTTACAATGTCAAGAGAATTTCATATCCTTAAAAGCTAAAACTGTTGCACCAATTCAAATTCCGCTTGGTTAAGAAATTTCACTTCAGGCACCTCACTGTCCAGGAATCCCCTGCTATCAGTTGGCTTGTTATGCGTTGTTTTGCATATATGTTGCTGATGAATTGGGGGACATTTCCTTATAAGTTTAACTCTTCGCCTTGTGTTCTTTTTACATGTTTCGCGCAGTATTTAAACTCGGAACCAACATTCGTAAAAACGGATTTTTGTCACGTAATCCAGTACTGCACGAGAGCGTAGTGTACAAACGAAAATCTTCATAGAAATAAAGATAATGCATTTCATGATGAAGTTACACTTTCAAAGTAAACACCTGCAAAGCCTCTTGTTTTGAATAGATTGTCTACGTCACATTAAAGTGTGCAATTTCAATTTTGCCGGGAAACAACCATGCAGAAGTGACTGCTCACTTGCATTGCCCTTGGTGCATCGTGTTGACTCAATGCGTTTGCTGCCCCAAAGGCGTCAACGTTTCAGATGGCGGTTTTGCTGCAGTACAACTCGGAAGATTCCTACACCGTACAGCAGCTGCATGAGAACACGCAGATCAAAATGGTAGGTGCTCAAGTGAATGTGAGAAAAAAGGGCTCCTCCACCTAATATGGTAATCTTCACATTCTTTTCGCAGAGATATTTTAATTCCGATTTAAAGCTTTCGTGACTGCAGGGATTCATCTTCTTGGTTCTTTCGGTAAAGTCACGTAGAATGACTTTACTGAAAGAACCAAGAAGATATTTTAATTCGTTTTGCCAAAATGTGATTATTAGCTTGTAGCTGTCATCTGCCTCCAGAGGTGGAACGATGTCAATGGAGAACTGCTGGACCCAAATTCTTATTCTTTGGTTCTTTCGGTAAAGTCACGTAGATTAAAAAATAAAGTGAATAAAAAAAACAATAACATTAATGTAGACTGGAGCCTGGTTATTAAGTTTGAGTGTACTGGCAGTCTGTAATGTAGACCAGCAATGGTTATTAAGCTGTGCTGGACCCAAGTTTGTGACTACCCTTTTTTAGATTTGTAAATTGTATGCTTTTGTTTGTATTTTTTTCCCAAATCTTTATCCTCTTTGATCGTGTCTTGATTTCATCTAATTCCAGGACATTTTGGTGCAAGTGTTGCAGATCCTGCTCAAGTCTAAGCTTTTGGTGCGTGACATTTAAATACCAAGTCTCTCACAATCCGCACAGAAGCAACCATTTGCTTTTGAATAAAGGCTTTGCTAAAGGTTACCCTTTAATGTTGTGGATGCAGGTGTTGGAAGATGAAAACACAAATGTGGATGAGGTGGACCTGCAGCCAGAGACTCTCATCAGACTGTTTTTGGGCTACAAAAAGTAATCTCGGCTTTTAAATTGTTTTGAAATATTTTCTCACATTGTCACTGCATTGTCGAATGCAATGTTTTTGTAAAACAAACTAGCGTTTAATTGCAAATGGCGTCTCACTATGCAAAATGCCAAAAGTTCGTTTATTTAAAATGGCCATTTTCCACATTTTGATGTGCATACTTACGTGTGAATATAATCTGATGGACACAATAACATGGGTCTACAGGCTCCATTGGGCATTGGGAGGAACTCTGCTGGCGAGTTGTGACATGTGGCAGAAGTGACGGGTGTGTGACTCGCTCGTGCGTTTGACTGGCAGCAAGAAGCTGAGGGTGAACATCAACGTGCCGATGAAAGCAGAACAGAAGCAGGAACAGGAGACGACACACAAAAATATAGAGGAGGACCGCAAGCTCGTCATACAGGTCGGCGAGCCTGCTTGGGTGGCATTGTGTGGCATTGTGTGGCATTGTGTGGCTTGCTAGAATGCAGCACAGTAATTGCTATTTGCATTGCCGCTTGAGTGAAGATCCCATTTTCATGCCAATCTGTACAGTGTGGCATGTATTAGTTAATTCTGCAATATAAAAAGTACAGTGAGCAATGTGGCACCTCTTCAGAGCATTTTAACCTACACTTTTACGTTTGAACTTTTTTTGCTTTTTAAGTTTGGTAAACTTTTTTTTATTGTAAATGTGGTGTGTGCCCAGCAGCAATACATTTCAGTCTCAGATGTGCAAGGTTTTCTTGTCAGCTTAACAATGAATTGTTCCCATCCATTATTCCATGTCCACAGGCTGCGATTGTGCGCATCATGAAGATGCGGAAGGTGCTCAAACACCAACAGCTGCTGGCGGAGGTGCTCAACCAGCTGTCTTCCCGTTTCAAGCCACGTGTGCCCGTCATCAAGGTGCAATTAACAAGTTCCTTTTAGTTAATGATGCTTGTTTGAGGCACACACACCTTTGCTATAATTTTCCACATACTTTGGTCCCACTGGTGAAACGTATACATTCCGCGTGCCGACTAATCCCTTGCTCAATGTTTATCCCACAGAAATGCATCGACATGCTCATAGAGAAGGAATACCTGGAGAGGGTAGATGGAGAAAAGGACACCTACAGTTACCTGGCCTAGGCAAGGTGTTTGTGGCTGGGCATCCCCCCCCCTGCCACCACCTGCTGGTGCTATGGTTCTGCTGCAAGCAGAAGCTGCAGTTTATTTGAACTCCCTGTGGCTTCAACATCCCTGGTCGTGCGCCTCACGGTGAAAGGAACCGAACCGGCACTGCTCACTTATATGTAAATTCTGTGCTGTTTATATTATATACTATTTTATTTTACCAGGCAAAGCCCACTTGAGCGATTAGCTCTTTTTCAGGTGACCTGGCCACATGTGGTAGCTCATCAAGTGGCTTGTATCATGTGGGAATTGATAGTAGCCAATAATCTAAACGCATGTTTCTAAACGTGGAGGGCAAAACCGGAGGACCCGGAGAAAAACCACGCGACCATGGGGAGAACATGCAAACTACGAATATACAGACATCTTCAGGGTCGATCGAACCCACGACCTCCTGCATATAAACTTGTGCATACTTGACGAGACGTCGCATGTATAAAAAAAGCGCTGTCACCAGCAGCTTCACCATGGACTGAACGTCATTTTAAGCATCTGGCTTCATTGCGAGTTGTAAGAAAAACCCCACTGTCTACTGCCAAGTGTCTATTGGAACATTTAAGTGTAACTTCATTGTGTAATATCCACTTTTTTGGTTTGCAATGTTTTGCTGTATCCACTCAAGTTGGTATTGTAAAGGAAGGCCAGGTTTGTTTCTTGGGTTGTAAAGGTCAGTTGATTAGAAAACCATAACATAACTGAATATATTGATGGTTTATTTGCTTAAAGGTGATGCGTCTCCATTGTTGTTTCCTGCATGGCTTGCTGCAATGATGGATTTGTTTGGCTTTTTTCCACTTTCAAGTGGGAAACTGAGCCTTTTTAAACAAAAGTCCTTTAACTTGCCTTCAATACAAATAACATCAGTCTGCCAGTGGCTATATAAAGCGTTTTAAAGATTAAATGAAAAAGGTGTGAAAGTGTGCGTGCACGAAGAATTGTCGACTCCAGCTGTTTTAATTGCACCTGTGATTTTGCTTGTAAACGTAAAACTGTTTCTTTTCCAACTGTGATGTATCCAGATATTGTGCAGCAAACCAACACTTGACATTTTGGCTGTGGATGGGGCATGTTTGGCTTTACAGTTTTATACGATTTTTTGTTGACTTTATACCCAATGGGGTTTTATTTTGAAGTCCCTGTAAATAGGTTTGTGTAGTTGATTAAACGGTAAAAACAATGGAAAAAAGTTTGCTTTGTTTGAAATTTATTTCCCATGGTACTTAATTTAAACTTCAAAGCAGTAGTCCATGCACACGCAGTGGTCAACATACAAAATACTGTAAACGATGCAAAGAAATGAAGCCATTGGTTACTGGAGCTTTATTTAACTAAAGATAATCACACAACAGGACCAGTGACCTAGCTGATACAGCAGCAAAGGGACTGTTCACTACAAATTGCACAACTGCACATGGGTATATTGCTACAGCAGCTATTAGTTAATAAGCGAACAAGAGTTAGATGAGGGCTTCAATTCCATTACATATAGCGTGTCCACTTAAGATGCAAAGCAAACGGTAAGAAGGTAGCTTTGCCACAAATGTAAAAAATTAAATAATTTCCATCTCTCTTTCAATACCAACATACTTGAGAGCATCTGCTTGGCTGTACCTGTGCACAGGAGAAGAGGGTTTGACAGTTAACAGCTATACTCAGGTGTTGGTCCTTTCCCACCAATGCCGAGATCTCCCAAGGCATAAAATGGAAAGTTCCAAAACCAACAGGCAATGCCTACATTACTGACATGGCTACACAGGTGCAATGTTTGGAGTTTCATTTTAGGCAGACATACTTAAATGAAAAGTGTAAAGGCACTTGATGCAAATTTCCCAACTGCAACAAATACTTGTATGGTCCTAGTGAAATAAAATGTTGCGTGAAACTGTTGGCAATTATATATTTCCCAGTGTTAATAGCACTGGGCAGGATTTGAAGTGCGCATGTTTTAGTCAGCACACCCAGTGCTGCCAGGTCAGCGATTTGCACCAATGCAACATAGAAGCATCAGCTGTGTTTTCCAAAACGGTGGTCTAAGTGTTTAAAGATACACATATCAAGCATTTAGGCCTGTCCCAATGGTGTACCTGTAATCGAAGAACAGCTCTTCCCCAGTCTGTATGGCTCGCTTGGCAAAAATACCAATCCTGTGGTCCCCATTCACCATCATCACTGAATGAAAGACAATCACCGTTAGTGACTGCAAGTGGGGCTGTTATTTTTTGTTTACAAATGCTTGTTATATTGCTGAAAAAAGTTATGGATATTTGAAAGTGATTACCTTTGGCATAGCAGTTAGGGCTGACAGAGTGGTTGGCAAACCGGATTTTGTTTCCCTTACGAGTGGCATCGACCACAAAGTCTGAAAAATAAAGTTTAGATGCGTCAGGAAGGTTAGATCTGAGGTGTACTACTGTATCTGGCAGATAATCACCACTGGTGCAGAATTTAAAGTAATGTAAAAGGTAATATTATTTTTTACCTACATGACTTTACCAAAAAAACTTAAGAGTATATGAATCCCTGCAGTCATGAAAGCTTTAAATCTAGAATTAATGTAATAGGATCAATGCTTGACTTTATACAATGGTTCCTAACCTTTTTACAAGACTGAACCGTCAAACATTATCGACCACCATGCACCAATATTTTTCTCAAACCGACTAAACACTAATTTTTTTTTATTTCAAGAGCTGTGAAAAAAACTGACCGTTCCCACAGCTTTTAGAACCACTCATGGCCTTCAGATCACATTGGGAAACACGTGGTGAATGAACATACCGTTGTTGAGGTTGAAAAGAAAGCTACACATGTACTTATCGTACACCTTTCCTCGACGATCTGCTTCATCTTGTGAGATTATCTGTTGGCATAAACAATTAACTTCAGCGGAAATCAAACTTCATCCATTCTCGTGATATTAAAAGGCAGTTTAAGATGCACATTTAGAAATTGGGCATATGGCTGAGCAAAGCTCCCCCCTACCTCCCCACAATATTCAGAGATGAACTCGTTCTTCTGCACGGGAACCTTGATGAAGATGCCCCATCCAGCGACGTCGGATGGTGCCAGGAGCAAGTGCTGCAAGACCAACCCCAACAGAGAAAGGCACAAGCTGGTGTACTTAGCCTTCAATAATGCTGTGGTGTGCAAAGGGTGGTGTGTGAGCACTGCAAAACCAATTTGGGCTTTCACCTAGACCTTTTTAAATTCCAATTGAAGAATATGTAACATTGATAAACTATACCATGTACAAAAAACATCGTGGGGAAAAACCCCAAAAATTTAGGCTGTGGTAAAACTAACTTCATAAACGGTGTAACAAGTAAATCCATTACTGTACTTCACATGCTGCCCCACCTTCACCTTACGCACTGACCAGTGTGGGTTATAACTCGCACATCGAGGTGAGACTTGCCCTGCAGTGCATTGACAAAGGGGCTGTACACGTTCTGAACGAATAAAGAGGTAAAACAAGGGCACGAGCCGTTCCTCACTTTCTTGAGGCCACGCTGGATGCAGCAGTTCTTGCAGGACACATTGCGGTTGTCCCAGTGGTCTGCGGCACCGCATGTCTGGCACAGGTCTGGGTCGCACTCGCGCACCGCTAGGTAGCAAGGGCACTGCTTGGTGTTGCACTGCGCCTTGCAGCGGCATCCAGGGAACCGGTTCTGACCTGCATGGGCACAAGTAAAACGGTCTACTCGATTAGCCAGGGCATTGGTAGGTAAATAGTGGCCCATTTAAAACAAAACCGTGAATGATGCAAAACATGTAAATAAGGTGATAAAATCAGTGTACTTTTTATATATAAGGGGGTGGGGGGGGGCAGGTAAAGGCAAAAAAATGTAGCCTTGGATTTTAATTGAGACTTAAAATCATCACTCCTTCCTCTTTCGTCACTTTGGCAGCAAGCAACTGTATTGGGTGAGGAGCAGCTAATAATTTAAACTAACACGTGAAAAGGTGTTTTATTTATTTAAAATGGACTTCGATACATCATTCAAATAAAATCGAAATTTATTCAATCAAGCAATGTGTAAAAAGTGAACATATTACACTTCCACTTGTATACTGTAGGTCAGTAAAATTAACTAATTTGCCTCTCCTAAGATGTAATTAAGCAATTTTTAATGACCGTAAAATTACAGCAAAATTACCCACAATGCACACTTATATAAAAGCAGTGAAAACTCAGTAGGATAAACAGCTCTTTAATGTTTTTTTCTTGATTAGTAGAGATTGCCTTTATTACAAGAGATTAAAAAAGATGCTCGTGAAACCCAAGCTTTGGAGTCATCTGTGTGCGTGGGTGAGCGTATGTGTGAGAGTCAGTTTAACTCACACTCAGAGCTGCACTGGCAGAACTTCTCGCAGAAGTTCTGAGCGTTGACGCAGGGACAGGAGCTGTCACACACCTGGCCCGGGTGGTCGCATGGCTGGTAGTTGTACACGTGATTGGATGACGAATCTGCAGTGAACAAGTGGAAGAAAATAATATGCCTTCAAGTATTGGGAGATGAACCGCATTTAATAAGTCACAAAAAAATTGCGTAGCTCATTTTTTTTTGCCATTTGTCAATTCACCGCTGGATGAAGGCCTCCCCCCATGCCAGTAATGGGGTTGGTTTTGACTATTTTTCACCAAGTTGGTTATTGTGGGTTTGTGGATCAGAGGCCCAGATAGTTAAAACATCACTCACCACTGTGGGCCACCAAATTCAGAGCAGTGCACTAACCACGAGTAAATGAATGTGTTAAATGCAATATATTTTTTGGCAGTGAGCATTGAGTGTCCACAAAACAGACACCAAATAAAACATTTCTAACTTTTTTTGTTTAAACATGAAACGTACATTAACGTTTTGTTCATATGCCACTTTACAAGCCTTTGAGTGTTTACCTTTCTTTAGCTGTATTTTCCTGCAGTGAGCAGCCCATAGCCTGTAAAAACAGGGAGAGCAGGAGTGTAAACAACAGATGGCCAGTTGAGTTAAATTAAATGTAGAATTGCCATTTATTATATTGTGTTGCATCATTGGCATGGCCACTGTCCCATCACCTGTGCTTTCTCTTCTTCTTTCTAGGGGGTGTGTTGGCATCATCAGTAGGCACTCGAGGCATAACTGATGATTCTTTAACAGCAAACTCGTATACCTGAGGGCAGCAAATTCAACACGCGTCGAAAATTCCTTTTCGCTCCAGTCACCTTGCACAACTCATTCTTACCAGAAAACGGACAGGAAAAGCCATCTGATGGATTGCCTGAATGGTAATTGCAAAATACGGAACACCATCCCGCACCTGTCGACAAGATTTGGTCTCAATGAGGCGGGCGATAGCGCAGAAGTTATTGAAGAAAGTCCCGTGCAAAACCCGGAATAGGGATTCTTCGGCTCCAGTCCACTCCACGGGATCAGCGCCGTCCGTCGAGTGTGACGGCTTGAGCCTAACGGGTGTCTCACATCGCGAACTGGTCTCCTCTGTGGCTGCTCCGTGCAGGATTAAAAACAATAAGCAGGGGTCATGCATTAGACAAATGGCAAATGCGAAAAATGATGTTCATCATGAAACTACATGTAGCATTTAGTAGAGGATATATTCAGTGCCTATGACCAAATCACCCCGAATGTACCCAACCTCAGAAGCTAAGCATGGTTAATGGTTAAGCCGGGGAAATGCTTGAATGGGGGACCACCTTGGATAAAACAGGTTTTGTAGGCTGCTGCAGGGCATCTTGTCAGCAGAGGGCAGTGCAGTAAAATCCACTCCTATACAATGCTCCAACGTATATGATTCACTGCCTACAACTGTTCTACCAGTGGTCGAGTACTATCAAACAATCCCGACCCACAGCGTGGGGAGGCCTCATTCAGCAGTGGATTGACAAAAAGCTGTACATGGTATCTAATAAGTCTAACAACTGATATATAAATTTTGATTTAAAGCTTTCGTGACTGCAGGGATTCATATTCTTGGTTCTTTCGGTAAAGTCACGTGGAAGGGAAACAATACCATAATACAAATATAAAACAATAAAATTCTCACGACGTTTCGACTGCAACACAAGCAATCATCATCATTCTACGGGACTTAACTGATATATACACACACGTATCTGTGGCCCATCAATGTACATGCCAACAGAGTAAGGGAGACAACCCACCCGATGAGCTCGCAGTGTCCTCCTTCTTGTCCTCCTCCTCTCCATCGTGATCACTGTCCGTGTCCTTTGTCTCGGCCATGCTGCTGCCAGCAGCAGCCGGCGTCGCAGGGTTCATCTCCAGGACGGCAGCTGTGAGCGGCGTTTCTAGGTTGGTCTCGGAAGCCAGCACAACCGGCGTCCCGGGGTTCGTGTCTGTGGCGATGGTCGCAGGAGTGCTGGGATTGGTTTCCGTGGCCATAGTTGTCGGGGTGCCGGGCCGGCTGGGCTGGCCACCGCTACTTTCGCTGCCGCCCTCCCGGTCACTGTCACCGCCGCCGCCATTCCCGCCACCGGGGGCCATGTTGGTGGGCGTGCCCGGTCGGCTGCCACTGCCCCCACTGCTGCCCGTTTCTCCAGCTACGCTCGTGGCAGAGATGGTGGTCGGGGTGCCAGGCCGGCTGGTCGTGCCGCCCCCATTGGGCTGCCGTCCCCGCCGCCGCCCCGGCTGCCTCTTGGGTGGTGTCTTGATTCGGTCAGCGGTGAGAGAATCTGCAAACTCTTTGGCGCCATTCTAAATTTTCAGTGAAGAGAAATGAAATTAGGGAAAGCTGGACCAGAGCAAAAAGAACATAAGTAAAAGTACTGTGTATTACAGTAGTGCACAGCCTCTTAGTTAAGATCACCATGGAGGCATAGCTACAATAAGCTTTATGGAATGTAAGTGACCCCATATTCCTTGAGCATCTTTTCAGCGAAATAAAATAATAGTTTTTTTATCATCATAAATACATCACTTCACAAAGGTAAGTGGCAAAGTAACAAAAGCCATACCCTGCCTTGCAGGCATGTTACTTTGGTGTGCGAATTACCAGGTGCATGAAACACTCCACCCCACAGGGCTCCGTCTCCATTCGGACCTCAGGATTCTTGCGCTTGTACGTGTTCGGGGTGGCATGAAAGGCTGGAAAACAAATGACATGGACTTAAAACTTTGACTGCAGGAATTCATATTCTTGGTTCTCTCGGTAAAGTCACATAGAAAAAATAAAAGTAAATAAAATAAAATTTTAATTAAAACTATGACGTTTCCATCACAACACACGCGATCGTCATCAGGAGGAACAAAGGGGGAAGGCCCCAGAAGGCAAGCTGCTTTTAAAGGTTTAAAATGGCGTGGCACAAGCGTCCTGGTAACAGAACGCAGTGGGGGCGGGGTATATGTGCCTTGGGGTCAGAAACCACCAAGGTGAAGCACAGAAGTTGACAGGAAAGGGACGAAAGCCTACAAGGAGGAAACATCACAACCAGTTATGACTTAAAGTGGTTGATGACGTCCTTCCATTGATTGCCGAGTTTGTACCCATCATCTCGGTTGAAATTGTCTCTGTATAGATGGATGGCTTCATGAACGAATCTTTGATAGCCAGTGGGCTTGCAAAGTACCATCGACTTAGAGAAATCAATTTCGTATGAGCCAACCGCATTAAAATAATGGATCAGCCATGGCAAAAGTTTCAAATCTGCCTTATGCTCACGAATACCGTCCGAGATATGTCGCTTAGTTTCCCCAATGTAACTGCTGCCGCAGACACAGCTTAGTTTGTAGACGCCGGGATATTGCATGTCAGGGATCTTTGTTCTTCACAGATGGGATCAGATCACGAATTTTATGCACTGTGTTAAATTTTTTATCTGATCCCATCTATGAAGGACAAGATTCCTGACATGCAATATACACCCAACTGCAAAAACGTAAGTTAATAAAACCAAGCGCATAGGTCTGTTGGTGTAGTCACAGTACTCACGATGCAGGAAGCAGTCGTACTTAAAGCAGCGGCGACAGAAGAGCGTGTGGAAGGAGTGCAGGCTCTGCTCACGCTGCACAGAGCGTGCGTTGGGCCCATCAATGTTCGGTGTGCACTCAGGTGGCAGCGTGCCAGGGTCCTGCAACTCTGTCAGCTCGCGGTACCTACACGCCAAAAATTGTAGGTCAGTGGGGTTTTCTACACTTCTCGTGCGTGTGGTGCTTTCATTGAAGTAGCCTGGAAGACTTTAATAATAATTACAGAAATGCCAGTGGGAAATTTGTTTTCATAGATTTAAAAAGGATGGCTATTGTTGCATATATTTTTGCGGTTGTTGTTGTATAGCATACCTCGGGTGCACAAGGTACAACCCAAAAAAACTTCAGAGAGAATGGATGGCTGTGTGCATTTAAATCATTTATATTTGAGAATTAAAATATTTTAAAAGGTCCATGTTCAATAGCAATGACCCCATTTTAACTTGCTGTAAATCAGCTGCTACATGTTCCACATTTCCTTTTGTCACTATACTAAGGTTATTAATCCAACTAAATTGGCACTTACTTTTCTTTCAGCTCATCAGGTGACCCTTTATCGGGAAACATGTTGGAAATTGCTTCAAAGATTTTGTCGTTCGGGAATTTTTTGGATTTCAGTCCTTCTGAACCTGAAACAAAAAAATTTACATTTAAACAAAGATTCCAGAATGGTCAGAGCCCAAAAACACTTGCACTGAGGATGTAGATGTCTGGAAGGCAATGAGATTGTCATATTTGTTAGGGAATTAAGAACGAAACCATGGTCGAGCACACAAAAACATGTCCAATGCCATCGGCGCTCTCAAAAATGCACACGTTACCTCCTGCCACTTCCTCCGTTTCCATTCTTTCATCTTCATTTTCGTCATCATCCTCATCAGGATACTGCAGAAGGGCCTTCACCAGCTCCACAAAGATCTCGTCATTTATGAAGCCACACTCTGCATTGGGTCCATTCAATCAAGAGGGAAAGACAGATAATGACGATTGCATCTAGAATATCAAATATGAAGGGCATACCAAGTTACATAATGAAAACAATGACACTGTCGATGACATCGACACACAGGTAGAGGTCGTTGAAAAAACTCACTGCACAATGTCATGCAAGGTTATGTTGGTTACAATTGTTTAACTGCAGTTTTAATAGAAAAGATTTCTGTAATGTTATCGTTGTTGTTTTGACATAGCTGCATTCTACACGTAGAAAACCTCAATAACATTTACTAGTTTACAAATGCAGGCGTCATTTGAGGAAGCCCCCTGTTTTGCACTGCAGAAAAACCTGAACCCTTTTAAGTATATGTACTTGTTTTCTCATGTGTGGAGAATTGTGGTATTGGGGAGCAGTAGCATCCCGGTTCATGCACTGCACTATGAGCACAGCAACTTGTGTTTAATTTCCAAACAAAAATAACATGAGTGGCGAGTGATATCAAAACTGGTCCCGGGCCTCCCCTTAGTCTACTCAGCCTTACACGATTAACTGGTGGTGTCAATGTTTAGCACTGGAAAGACATAGGGGACCGCAGGTGGTGCTGCCATATGACCCCCTCGTGAGCCAAACCGGTTTTCATAGGCACTCACTATCAAGCAGCACTTGCCAACAGTCTGTTACAGCTATGCAGGGGATCTGCCTCTGTGTTATTGTGGTACCAGCAACTCCGATTCAATTCTGACCACACAATGGTGTTGAATTTAATTCGAGTTTGTATATTTCACCTCTGTCGCCATGCACTTTGCCATCGTAGTTCTTGATAAGCTCCTCGATGAAGGCCCCGTCCTGCTCCAGTACCTCGTCTCCCATATAAGGGATATTGTGCAAAACCGTCTCATCCTCCACCTGCGCACAATGGACACGTTCACCTCTTTAGAAACACCAACACCCTGTACTGCCGCTTGCTCAAAGACCGTTGTTAGCCAACAATGGCTTTTACAAGGTCTCCTTTAATCCACGAGCTATGTGGACATGGAGAGTCACTAAATGTTTCCACAGAACATCTCTGCAAAGAAAACTGCTCAACTGCAGTGGTACCTCAATATATATTGAATGTGAACAGCTGTATAAGTGATACATTATTTAAAACCTTCATGGAAGAACCGTTAAATAATCATAAAAAGGGTACTTTTCCCAAAGGGCCTGCATTGTGACTCGGCATCACAGGCAACATGTCTACACTGCTGAATGAGCGAGGGCCGACCCATGCCAGTCATGGGGATATGATCATACTTTTGCGACACTGATCAGTGCGAGTTAAACTCAGAGAGCATATACGTGACAGCACCGACGTACACTACAGAAATTTAATTTTTCGCACTACCCTCTGCTGCCCACCACGTAGCCTTATAGCCCTATGCCAACCTGTGCATTCTAGTCACTCATCAAAGTGCTTTACAGGCTTAGCTTCTGAGATCTGACAAGATCAGGTGCATTTCTTGGTGATTTGTTCCGAGGCAACAAGGCATACTTCAGTAATGTATGGTGAACTCACCATGAAGTTTTGTTGAAGCGGAGACCATGTGTACATGACTGGGATAGACGCCACAGCATTCAGGGTCCTTAAAGGGATGGTTTGGCTGGAAAATCCACCCACAATGCAGTCCGCCGCACACTGCACACAAAAACATGGAGCATATTCAAACGTAAAAGCAACTACTTTTAGAGCGACGAAAGCACTGCTCCATCAATCACTTGGCAGCACAAAACTGAGCAAAATTAAAAATGCAAAAAGCAAAGCAACATAATTCAACATAATTGCAAAAATTAAGCAAGTGACAATGTCATGGAAAAGTTTAGATGGAACCCTCTGACAACAGTTACTACAGAGTCCACAACAATAAAAACAAAATTGCAAATAAAAAATGAAAGCGAAGGTGGGAACACACTTTTCTCGAGACGGAGGCGGGCATGGCAGGGGTCATGACCTGGATGGGCTGAACCCGACGCTGCTTCCATTCCTCGTTTAGCACGTCCGTGCGATCCTTGATCTTGTGGCGGTTTGCTAAAAAAGCGCTCTGCAAAATAAATTACATCAACACGTTACATAGCCGAGGCCCTCGGTGACAACACTCTCAACTCTATACAGAAGTATCTAGGTCAGGCAATTATCGAGCAAGAAGCGAGGACAAAATTGCAAAAATCGTCAATGCGTAAATATCCCCAGTGAGGCACTTGTTCAGCTGCAGCAGAGGACTACCTTAACCTCGTCAGCACGGCGGAAGCGTTTCAGTTGCCGCAGACGCATGTACTCAGACTTGACGCGCTTGCGCCAGTCCACAGATTTGGGTCCCTTCCTCGATCCGCCGCCACCGCCTGCCGCCATGGTCCACTCTCCGATGGCAATTCAATCTCCTCACCACACCACCTGGACAGACAGATGTAGTTAGTACAATATATCTGGCAGTTCATATAAAATAAAAATAAATATATATATAAATGGTTATAAATACTGCCATTGTCCTTTTATGTAATCTTGTAACTATTTTAATTTCTAAAATGTTTTCCAAGGATTATTCTTTCTTTTAGAATTACCCATCCGACTCAACAAATCGTCGATGTAACCAACTGCAGGCACCACCACCGGAGAAACTGGAATACATCAGGCGACATGTGTAGACATGCAAAATAAAATGAGGGCAGTGGTCAGTTCAAAATATAGTTCCACCGTTGCTGCAAACTCTAAGTTTGAAGTGTGGTTAACATGAGCCCTGGTGCAAAGAAGGAAATGGGGTTCCCCCGTCCAATTTCCTTCCTCTTCGAAGCCCATCGCCTGGTCCCCAGTGAAGTTGCTTGCACTGCCTACACAATATAAAGCTCCACCGTACACCACAATATCCAGGAAAACACATTATCACAGTACTAATTTCATACAAACCACATATAAACAATACGTTCAACTTCATTATCACATGTAGTGGCTTACCATGATTTCCATGGACCATGGTGCAAGGAATGAAATGGTCCCCTGTCCAATTCCACCCATCTTTGTACCTCGGTGCCTGTGCCTCAGTGCAGTTGCGCTGCCTCTTCATAGCTACGGCACTGCCGACGAGGCCGAATTAATGAATTCCCGTGTGCGGAGATAGTGGAGTGCAGCGAATGCACAGGTCATGGTGACCCCATATTATTTTCGTATAATGCTGGAACCGCACACACACCGCGAGGCACTCAACTTCCAAGTATTCAGTGTGAAGCCAAATTAATGCCCGCAGTGACTCTAGTCTCTCTACCTCAGTAGAAAACGCGGCGTGTCCCTTGAAAACCCCACATCCCCAGGCAATCACAATTGCATTCATATCATTACAATCTGTACCCGTTTTCGTCCTGTTAAATTTACCCATCAATGCTCATGACGATATACGTACTAACTATTTAGCAATACAGTATCTGCATTATTCTTCTGACAGTTTATTTAGCAAAATTAGCTGCAGGAAATGTTATATTGTTAGGTGGGGGGGGGGGTAGAATCCAGCACGATGGCTTAGTCCATCTTGAGTTCTTTGACGTAGTATTAACGTTTGTGCCGACTTCGTTCACAACATCCACTAATTTAAACAGACTCGAGGGGCAGAGATCAAACCTATCGTTCTTTGCAGCGCGGGTTCACTGATGAGGACGCTCACCACTAGACTAACCAGGGACTCGTTAACCTCACTAGTAATGCTGTTTTAAACAAGCCAAACCCATTACTACCTAGCCATAAACGATAAAGTCCCACTACTGCGATCGGCGTTCGATTTCCGGACACGGATAACATCAGTGGGCTCGTGATCGGATCTTGGTCGCCGATCTTCACCAGACCACACACGGGCCCGAGTGAGGCTAAGCAGCTTCCAAAAACGAAAACAGTATCGTCTTACGTGTAACTATACATTTGCGTCGAACCGGGGCCAAAGTCTCCACGTGGAGGCTCTTGCCTCTAACATTTGTTAATTCGCCAATTTTGATTCAAGCAAGCCCAACTCTGCTGATGAGACGGTGTATACCGAAACCGGTCCAAGATTTATGGCACGTTCTCAAATGATCACTGCACTTACGTGGGGCCGTTGGGATGTGTATTAAAACAATTGTGTACAGCTATATCAAGGAGAGCTGTCTCCGTTTCTATTCTACATTACACAATGATACATTTAAATACTTTTTTCCCAATCTAATCACACTGATAATTACGTAAATAGATAAACGTGTTAATGTTATAGCGGTTAATGGTATAATTGCTCTTAATGCATTACATGAATGTTAATTGCATTGCTTTAACACGGTATTGTTGATCAACTTGTTATACGTGATTAGTGTTGTTAAACGGTAGTTAGCGTATTTTTCAATCGTATTTAGCTTAGATGCCGTAATGCATGTTGTGTACTTTTGTTCAAATTATATTGCTCATTGTTAAGTAACAATAATGCTGTAGGAGTTGATACGTTAGAAGTGTTTTAATATTTAGTTTTCATCAACAGGCATGGTCAACTCTGCAAGGCCTAGCGCTTATTCGCGTTATTCATCATTGCGTCTTCAGCATCGACCTGTGCTCAACTCCGCTTGCTCGACGAAGAACCTCGCGCTTTCCAATCGTGTTCAGTATTCGTGTATCATCATCATCATCATCGTCGTCAGTAGCAGCAGGAGCCATGCGGACGAGCGAGCCCCCCGCGCTTGCCTGTGGGCACCCGCCGTGCCCTCGAGGCCTCGAGGCGGCGAGGCTACAAGGCCGCAACTGAAGCCTCCGCGCACACCACGGGGGGGGGGGGGGCGGCCTCCCGTGCAAATCGCCGCTGCCTCGTCCTCCTTACCATCGACGGCTCCAATCACAGCGGCAAATGCTCGATCACACTGTAATTGCCGCCGCTGCTATAAAGTGGACGAACATGATGAAGGAAAAGACGAAATTTTTCCAATTAAAGCGGAAAGAAAAAAACTCGCGAGACAAAAAGCCACCACCAGCCACCAATCCGCGGCATGGGCGCCGCACGAGCCAACGGACCAATCACGACGCGACTCACTTAGCTCCAGCAAGGACGACAGCCATTGGCTAGGCACTCACGAGTCACCGCCCCTTTCCCCCCCTCAAGCCCCGCCCCCTTTGCGAGCAGGCCCCGCCTCCCTCTTACATCCATAATAGAGGTTTTTTAGTTAGATCGCGTAAATTTACACGATCCATCCCAAAAACCTCTATTACGGATGACATTGTTCGCGAAAGCCCACCACGTGTTAAAACTCCCTGAACCAGGTGCCCTGAGTTCGATTGGTAGCCCGACTACGGATAATATCAGTGGTACATCATATTCTAGATTTGAAGCTTTCGTGACTGCAAGGATTCATATTCTTAGGTTTTTTCGGTAAAGTCACGTAGGTAAAACATCAAAATTAATAAAAATAAAATAAAAATCACGACGTTTCGGAGGCAACACAAGTCTCCGTCATCAGGTGGGACCGTCACCTACGTGACTTTACCGAAAAAACCTAAGAATAGGGGTACATCATATTTAAACCGTCCTTGGCCATCACATCCCTCCACCGACCTACTGACCAGGGTGTTGGAAGCATGGTCAAACAACCCCCAACCGTGGGGGGCCTTCGTGCAGAAGTGCATCGACGAATGATTGTATTATAATCATGCCATTGTGGAGTTGATGTGCCTACTATTAATTATATACCCAATTGTGGTTAAGTCATGGTCTACGGTGGCTTAAAAGCGACCGTTATGCACATTTGAACTTCTCGTACAAATATTGGCATGGTAAGTAACAAAAGGATCATATCCCAGTCAAACAAAATCAAGAGTATTGTCTCCAGCAAATGTGGGATGGATTTCTGCATACGTACAGATACTCCAATTGAATATCGGCAATTATTTAGCTTGTATATAACGTCTGTTATGCTAATATCTAGCGTGCAGTTTCTTCGAACAGTTTTGTAATTCCTGCAGTCACGAAAGCTCCAAATTGATACAGCTATCGTGCTGTGACTGTTCCACCTGAAGACGGAAGCTTGTGTTGCCTCCGAAACGTCGTGATTTTTATTTTTATTTTATTAATTTTGATGTTTTACCTACGTGACTTTACCGAAAAAAACCTAAGAATATGAATCCTTGCAGTCACGAAAGCTTCAAATCTAGAATTATTTTTTTCCCTCTTCCATGCCCGAGCCCTTCTTAGTTCTCATGCTCCACCCCCCTCCTTCCTACAGGCCCCTCCCCTCTGTCCTACAGGCCCCTCCCCCTGGGCCCAGTTTCCGGAGCGCGTCGCGGTGTGGGCAGCACGTGGACGCGACTAACCCACGTGTCGCATCGGGGGGAATTGCGGTGACATTGGCTCCAGGGTTGGTTGGTCACAGGCTTGAACTTTCTTATAGTTTCCATTGTGTGTGTGTGGTGGGGGGGGGGTGTTTATCCAATAGATTCAGGGATTTAATCTCCCGATCTTTTTTTTTGTTAAACCCGAGTTGCCTCCGAAACGTCGTGATTTATTATTTTATTTTTCTATTAATTTTATTTTTTACCTACGTGACTTTACCGAAAAAAAACCTAAGAGTATGAATCCTTGCAGTCACGAAAGTTTCAAATCTAGAATTAAGACTTGGAATAATAGGCACGCGCCGAGGTCGCTACATCGGTAGAGAGAGAGAGAGAGATGTTATACTTGTTGTGGTGTGCCGGGTTCGGATATATATCATCCTATCGATGTGCCAGACAGACCCGGCTGGTATTAAGACCTGAATAGATTGTAAATACTGTACAGTCGTAATTCAGATACCAAAGCATCGTTAACGCTGGAATCTCTTGACCACACTAACTTCGATTCGTAACTTAATGTGAATCAACGCCCATAACTCTCAATTCAGACGCACAAGCGCATGTAAAATTAACTGATTCGGTGATACGGTACTGCGTAAATTTGGTTCTTCATGTGGAAAAAACACCAGTTACAATCTTGATTTGAAGCTTTCGTGACTGCAGGAATCCATACTGTTTGAGTATGGACACCAGTTACAGTAAAGTGTTGTCAAACATACCAGGTGTTTAAAATGATGGACCCGATTTGAAATCACTATATCTCTGCAACCACGAACCGCCCATGAATGAAACTCTTACCACTTGAAAGGGCGGGGCATAGAGTTTCAAATGATTACCGATAAATGCCTCTCCCAGCGCAGAAACAGCCCCTAGCCTCAGTCATTCGCAAGACACACTGCCTCAACGTTGGATAGGTCGCACAGGACCCCAAGACTTGGTGCTACACTCTTGGCCCCCAAGATCCCCAGACATCACACCCTGCGACTTTTTCTTGTGGGGATACGTCAAAGACCGTGGTGTTTTTGTGCCACCATTAGCGACTAATCTGGATGACCCCAAAAACTGAATCACGGCAGCGGTTACTTCAGTGGAAGAAGACACTTTGAGAGGCGTTTGGGACGAATTCAACTATCGTCTCGCTGTTGTCCGTACAGCAGGTGGAGGGCACATAGATCATTTATAAAATGGTTAGTAAAACTTGCTAACTCATTAAACCGTTTGTAACTTTTTGTGTAATTGTAACATGTTGCCATCGTGAAATATACTTCTTTGAAATTGGGTCCATCTTTTTCAAACACCCTGTACTACAGTACTTCTGTAGTTCGTTTGCAGTGGACAGCTCATGAAGGTTGCCCAAATACCCCGACATCTCATGGAATTCGGAGATTATCTGATGAAATAAAAATGCTCGAAGCCAATCGGAACCAGCCTGAATTCGCATAAAGTTGGTTACGCGGATCTCAGATGCGTACGAGGCTGGTGAATTTTGGAAATTTTGATTCGCAACTTCATTACAAATCAGTCTTTATCATAATCATCCATGGTCAATCTGCTGCTGGATGAACGCCTCCGAAGTCGCCGCCACCCCTTCACACGATCTTGCGATGCAACAATAAAAATCCACTCTGCACCTACACACCGTAGATTTAATGGAATGCGGTTTACATGAATTATACATTGTCCAATAACTGTTGGCAGATTAACGAGGAATTCGATGCGACAGTATTTTGAAGTATAAGAAAGTACCTTTAAAAGGTATCCCAATAACGATGAGGAAGGGAAATAGACGAATATTAGACCGTGTTATATAAGTATGTTGAACTTCTTTCGCACCGTACGTAGCCAACCATGCTCATCAGAGACACAAAAATCAGTTTTAAAGAAATGAGTTTTCAATCTACAAAGAGAGGAACTAAAATAATTTTGCTTTCGGGAAACTCTGAAGCAACTGTTCAGGTTATTTGAAAATGATGCAGGAAAGGGAGATGGGTGGTGCAGTGGTTCACGAACTTCACTCTGAACCAGGTTCCCTGAGTCCGATCGGTAGCCCGACTACGGATAATATCAGTGGTACATCATATTTAAACCGTCCTTGGCCACCACACCCCTCCACCAACCTACACTGACCAGGGTGTTGGAAGCATGGTCAAACAACCCCCATCCGGGATGGGGGGGCCTTCGTGCAGAAGTGGATCGACGAATGAATGTATTATAATCATGCCATTGTGGAGTTGATGTGCCTACTATTAATTCTATACCCAATTGTGGTTAAGTCATGGTCTACGGTGGCTTAAAAGCGACCGTTATGCACATTTGAACTTCTCGTACAAATATTGGCATGGTAACAAAAGGATCATATCCCAGTCAAACTAAATAAAGAGTATTGTCTCCAGCAAATGTGGGATGGATTTTTGCATAGTATAGATACTCCAATTGAATATGGTCAATTATTTAGCTTGTACATAACGTTTGCTATGCTAATATTTAGCTTGCCGTTTCTTCGACCAGTTCTCAAATCATGTAGTTTATTTCAATTCGTAATTACAATGACTTATGTCTTCAGCAAATCTGAGATAGCTACTAATTTCCGGTCCGTATTTACGTCTTAATTTCTGCATCAATTGTCATTTTAGTCAAATTAATTATCATAATCTAAGGTTGGGCATAATAGTAATTGATATGTATTCATTTGTGTTTCCCAGGTCCTGAAAACCTTAGCTTAAACCGGCTTTATAATGTAGTTTGTTGGCCTTGATATTTTCCTTTATTCTGTTCCCATTGACATTTGTGAACAAACTATGTGTGATAAGAAGTCAATGGGTGTGTAATTCAAGTCAGTCCTATCACCCTATCCAGCAGTGGAAAGGTCTTCACCAATGGGTTATGACAGTAAAATGATACTGCCACGTTCCATCAAATAAACGTTCTTCTGGAGGACATTTAGCAGAACCTTTAAGTTAATGTACCATACGGTACATAATAAATAACAGGTGCCAGATTGTTTTAACTTAAAACACATTTGGTAAGCAGAAATATAAAATAAATTCGTCTGGGGGATAGACAAGTCAACAACCGTAAAAACAAGTTCTACGAAAATAAGTTACTGTGAGTCAACAAGACTATGATGCCAAGTTAACGGCTGCACACAAGAGACTTGCACATAACAAGTTTGCACGTAGCACATGAAGCCCAGTGGTAGTTGGACGCCGTCAATGTTTTTGGCTCTGAGACAATAGTGGCTGACTGGGTGGAGTGGTGGCGCAGTGGTTGGGTCACTGCGTTTGACACGGAGATTCCGAGAATCTGGTCGGCGAGGTCGATCATTCACTTCGCGGAGGGAGCGGGCTCGAACTCAGAATCAATTGCCATATTGTCCTCTGACTGAATTAAATTCCCAGCCAAGGCGAACAACATCAGTGGCCAGTGATATCTTGAACCGATTCTGCCCACTCCCACGCTTCACTTCATCAACTCACGCTGACCAGCGTGGTGAAGTATGGTCAAAGAACAGCCGCAACCAACACGGCGTGGGAAGGCCTTCATCCAGCAGTGGATTGACAAAGGACTGTGAATCTATCCTCGAGCGTCTCTGAAGAGAACAGAGTCTCAGCCAAATGATAAACAATCCACATCATTCCATTGGCATGCGCGCGTGTGGCCCACGTACAGGAGAGACAATGAAATGACTCAGTCAATTAGGTGACTGACCAACTCCCTTTGCTCCCCCCCACCACCACCTCCTCCCCACCTCCCCACCACCTCCTGCTCGTCCCCACCACCTCCTCCCCACCACCTACTCCTCCTCCCTACCACCACCTCCTCCTCCCCCCCACCACCTCCTCCTCCCCCCCACCACCTCCTCCTCCTCCCCCCCCACCACCTTCTCCCCACCACCACCTCCCCAACACCTCCACACCACCTCCTCCCCACCTCCTCCTCCCCACCACCACCACCTCCCCCCCACCACCTCCTCCCCACCACCACCCCCCCCACCACCTCCTCCCCACCACCACCTCCCCACCACCTCCCCACCACCACCTCCCCCCCACCACCTCCCCACCACCTCCTCCCCACCACCACCACCTCCCCACCACCTCCCCACCTCCTCCTCCCCAACACCTCCTCCCCACCACCACCACCTCCCCCCCACCACCTCCTCCCCACCACCACCACCTCCCCCCCACCACCTCCCCACCACCTCCCTCCCACCACCTCCCCCCCACCACCTCCCCACTATCTCCTCCCCACCACCACCACCTCCCCCCCACCACCTCCCCACCACCTCCCTCCCACCACCACCACCTCCCCCCCACCACCTCCTCCCCCCCACCACCTCCTCCTCCCCACCACCTCCTCCTCCCCACCACCACCACCTCCCCCCCACCACCTCCTCCCCACCACCACCACCTCCCCCCCACCTCCTCCCCACCACCACCTCCTCCTCCCCACCACCACCTCCTCCCCCCCACCACCTCCCCACCACCACCTCCTCCCCCCCACCACCTCCTCCCCACCACCACCTCCCCCCCACCACCTCCTCCTCCCCACCACCACCTCCCCAACACCACCTCCTCCTCCCCACCACCACCTCCTCCTCCCCACCACCTCCCCCCCACCACCACCACTACCTCCCCACCACCACCTCCTCCTCCCCCCCACCACCTCCTCCCCACCACCACCTCCTCCTCCTCCCCACCACCACCTCCTCCTTCCTACTCACTCCAAATCCTCCCCCCGGTCTCCACGGCAGAGTGGTTGCGCCCGCGGAAGCCGGATGGTCCTAGGGTGTGACTGCTCCCCCCCCCCACCACCACCACCCACTACCACCCACCACCACCAAGCCTCCCATCACAGCGCACCCAGGCCACTCACATTGTTTAATGTTGCGTTGAAGACGGCGACACACACCAGCGTTGACAATAGAGAAGCGACATCACACACCGTCACTCGCATTGTTTGTCGTGGGGCACTGAAGACGTCAACACGCCGGCGTTGACAACAGTGAGTGTGACATCAAACAGCAGCACACACCGCACTCACATTGTGTAGTGTGTTACTGAAGACATCAACACACCAGGGTTGACAATAGTGGTGTCATCACACCCCACTCACATTGTGTAGTGTGGTACTGAAGACATCAACACACCAGGGTTGACAATAGTGGTGTCATCACACCCCACTCACATTGTGTAGTGTGTTACTGAAGACATCAACACACCAGGGTTGACAATAGTGGTGTCATCACACCCCACTCACATTGTGTAGTGTGGTACTGAAGACATCAACACACCAGGGTTGACAATAGTGGTGGCATCACACCCCACTCACATTGTGTGGGGTGGTACTGAAGACATCAACACACCAGGGTTGACAATAGTGGTGACATCACACCCCACTCACATTGTGTGGTGTGGCACTGAAGACATCAACACACCAGGGTTGACAATAGTGGTGTCATCACACCCCACTCACATTGTGTAGTGTGGTACTGAAGACCTCAACACACCAGGGTTGACAATAGTGGTGTCATCACACCCAACTCACATTGTGTGGGGTGGTACTGAAGACATCAACACACCAGGGTTGACAATAGTGGTGACATCACACCCCACTCACATTGTGTGGTGTGGCACTGAAGACATCAACACACCAGGGTTGACAATAGTGGTGTCATCACACCCCACTCACATTGTGTAGTGTGGTACTGAAGACCTCAACACACCAGGGTTGACAATAGTGGTGTCATCACACCCCACTCACATTGTTTAGTGTGGTACTGAAGACATCAACACACCAGGGTTGACAATAGTGGTGGCATCACACCGCACTCACATTGTGTAGTGTGGTACTGAAGACATCAACACACCAGGGTTGACAATAGTGGTGGCATCACACCCCACTCACATTGTTTAGTGTGGTACTGAAGACATCAACACACCAGGGTTGACAATAGTGGTGGCATCACACCCCACTCACATTGTGTAGTGTGGTACTGAAGACATCAACACACCAGGATTGACAATAGTGGTGGCATCACACCCCACTCACATTGTGTAGTGTGGTACTGAAGACATCAACACACCAGCGTTGACAATAGTAGTGGCATCACACCCCACTCACATTGTTTAGTGTGGTACTGAAGACATCAACACACCAGGGTTGACAATAGTGGTGGCATCACACCGCACTCACATTGTGTAGTGTGGTACTGAAGACATCAACACACCAGGGTTGACAATAGTGGTGGCATCACACCCCACTCACATTGTGTAGTGTGGTACTGAAGACATCAACACACCAGGATTGACAATAGTGGTGGCATCACACCCCACTCACATTGTGTAGTGTGGTACTGAAGACATCAACACACCAGGATTGACAATAGTGGTGGCATCACACCCCACTCACATTGTGTAGTGTGGTACTGAAGACATCAACACACCAGGGTTGACAATAGTGGTGGCATCACACCCCACTCACATTGTGTAGTGTGGTACTGAAGACATCAACACACCAGGATTGACAATAGTGGTGGCATCACACCCCACTCACATTGTGTAGTGTGGTACTGAAGACCTCAACACACCAGGGTTGACAATAGTGGTGTCATCACACCCCACTCACATTGTGTAGTGTGGTACTGAAGACCTCAACACACCAGGGTTGACAATAGTGGTGTCATCACACCCCACTCACATTGTGTAGTGTGGTACTGAAGACATCAACACACCAGGGTTGACAATAGTGGTGGCATCACACCCCACTCACATTGTGTAGTGTGGTACTGAAGACATCAACACACCAGGGTTGACAATAGTGGTGGCATCACACCCCACTCACATTGTGTAGTGTGGTACTGAAGACATCAACACACCAGGATTGACAATAGTGGTGGCATCACACCCCACTCACATTGTGTAGTGTGGTACTGAAGACCTCAACACACCAGGGTTGACAATAGTGGTGGCATCACACCCCACTCACATTGTGTAGTGTGGTACTGAAGACCTCAACACACCAGGGTTGACAATAGTGGTGTCATCACACCCCACTCACATTGTGTAGTGTGGTACTGAAGACATCAACACACCAGGGTTGACAATAGTGGTGTCATCACACCCCACTCACATTGTGTAGTGTGGTACTGAAGACCTCAACACACCAGGGTTGACAATAGTGGTGTCATCACACCCCACTCACATTGTGTAGTGTGGTACTGAAGACATCAACACACCAGGGTTGACAATAGTGGTGGCATCACACCGCACTCACATTGTGTAGTGTGGTACTGAAGACATCAACACTCCAGGGTTGACAATAGTGGTGGCATCACACCCCACTCACATTGTGTCGCAGTGTATTGGCGGTGGCCAGGAGATGTTAACAACCTCGCCTGATATGCAGGAGGTCGTGGGTTCGATCCCTACCCTGACGCCTGCTGCTGTGTATTTGGAGTTTGTGTGTCTCTCTCATCATCATCATCACGGTGGCTATGAGATGTTAACTACCTCGCCTGGTATGCAGGAGGTCGTGGGTTCGATCCCTACCCTGACGCCTGCTGCTGTATTTGGAGTTTGCGTGTCTCCCCGTGGTCGCGTGGATTTTTCCCTCCACATTTTAAAATACGCGTTCAGAGTATTTGGCTGCTATACATTTCCACGTGATAAGCCACTTCGTTGAGCTGTCATTTGTGGTCAGATCGCTTCTGAAAAGGAGCTAAATTGCTCAGTGGGCCTTCCCTGATTAAAACATGTCTAGTTTCGTTTAATAGTTTGTAAGACAGCACACTGGCGCTGCCACTCTTTCAAGCACCTCAGTGTTGACAGCACACACTAGCAATGGACAGAGCACACCAGCAACAACATCAGTTACATCATACCCAACATTCACGTTGCCTAACTGTGCAAGATTTACCAGCATTCACCTACAACTATACAAGATACGGCCATCAGTATATACATATGTACATAACACCCCAGGATCCACGTCGTCATACGCATAGAAATACCCCAACGCTTGCACCATACGCGAATATTCACAGCAGAAACAGCATTAACCTCGGACTGCAATTCACATCACAGATCCACAATTGTATCATTGTACACAAAACAAGAGCAATTGTACCACCACACACACACACACCGTTAATCACACCAGCAATCACAACACACAACATGAATCACATCTCACAACAGAAATCACACACCAGCAAATCGCATCACACACCAGAATTCAGATCACATGCAACATTAATTACATAACAACTCAGCAATTACATTGTAGTACTGTATTGTAAATAATACACCAGCAATCACATCACCCAGACCGACAAATTACATCACGCACACACCAGCAATCACAATGTTACACCAAAGATCACATCACACACCCCAGAAATCACATAATACACAATCAATCTCATCACATACAAGAGAAATCACACCACACTGGCCAGCAAACAAATCCCCCAACAGCAACGCTTTACGCATACCACCAATTACATTGGAATATTACACACAGTTCTGTAAAAGCCAACATTCACATCGCACTCTCACGTGCTATAACATTTGCTCAGCTGATGTTGTCCCGTTGTTTTCTATTGCACGTTGTACACACACACACGTACATACACACACACAGTACATATACCACGTGTGAAAGCCACAGGGACAGCTCGTGATCACAGCTCTTCCGACACAGGGATGATGCACCTGGTGACACCAGCACAGCGGTGATTCCAAGGTACGCAAGGTGAGTGAGTTTTACAATGCACGTGTACCATATGCAAGGATTTGACATGAATTGCTTATAAAGATCACGTGTTCACACAATGCACCTATCGAAATGCTCACGTGGTCTGTTGGCTGTTTAAGGTATTGTATTTACACATTCAAGTTATTTTTCTCAATACACTGCTAGATCAAGGCCTTTTCCATGCTGTGCGCGTTTGGGTGGGTTATTTATTTGAACGACCATATTTCACGAAATAATCATCAGCAAAATAGTTAAGCAGACAATATCTTCTTCGAATTTTTGTTTCTCTATATAGCAAATCAAAGTATATTTTACAAACCCACCAGGCCCTACGTCCTTCTTAGGAGTGCATACGTTCATTAACATTGAACAAATGATGCTGTGCTTATTATTTTTGTATGACCACACTTCAGCACACTAGTTAGTGTTGGGTTTGTAAAGGTGGGGAGCAATAGACGTCGGAACATATAAGTACAGCACAACCTTCTTGGTTCTTTCGGTAAAGTCACGTGACTTTACCGAAAGAACCAAGAAGATGAATCCCTGCAGTCACGAAAGCTTTACATCGAAATTTATACAGCACAACCGTTAATGTACTGCATGGGGCATGGGGCAGTACATTAACACAGCATTCAATCTAGAGCTTACACATTCACATCACATGTAGAGTGAATGCATGCAAATTGTGGCTGTAATAGGCTTGTGCTGGCCATATAATGCACATGATGATTCAATATGTGTGTAAAGTGTTTGCAATAGCATGTCTCTAAAAGCCTCGTGTGGGTTTGATAAATAATGCAGAGCACGCATAAATATCATGCAACGCATTGCCTCTATATATAGAGAGAATTTACATTTAAACACAGTGTTATTTGCATTGAGCCCTATACAAGGATTTCATGCACGCCGAGTTGATTTATTTTTGCCGAAAGCTCCCCGTGGAGGGCTCACTTTTCACCATAGTATCATGTCCGCATATCAAAGGGAATTGATAATGTGATATGTATACCTAAATATTACAATTTACAATGTGGATTTGTAATATAACATCTAAATGTGACAAAATTTCGAGATAAATAGTGGGCATATTTATTTTATTTAGAAAGAAAGAGTCAGTCATTGGCAGATGATTAACAGTATTGTCTTGAGTCTGGACTTGAACGGAGGCAGGACGGAGGGCTGGGGGTAAGGGAATTCCAGATGATGGGGACAGCGGAGGAAATGAGTGATATCCCATTGTCCGATTAGTGATATCCCATTGTCCAGTGGGCTACGTGCGGTGTGAAAGAAGTTCAACATACATTGTGAGAATGTTAACTGGGTGCTTTGAAAGAATTCCTTGTTTGCTGGAGCTGAGCGTGCTTGAAATGGAGTAGAGTCCAATGAAAGGGGTATGAGAGGTAGGCGTGTAGGTGGAAGATGTGTACAATTCTGTATGTGTGCACGTGAGCAAACAGTATCTGTTTTTGTACTGTACTTAATTGTGTTGCATCCCTTTGGACTTGTTATTGTGGCCATTATGGCTTTTTAATAAATGGTATGCGTGATTATTCTTGCGTCTTATGTGTGTTCCCTGTAATGTAGCAACAGTGCCAGTGCATATTTACAACCATTCGTGCCCATGTGATTAAATTTATGTCCATCCGTAAAGCAACGCCCTGTGCAAGTTGTGTCGCTTCCGCCAGCAGTGTTGGCTTGTATCGTGCACGTGTGTGCACCGTCATTCCTGTTAACTCCACAATTGTGCATTTGCATCGTTTGTGTGGTATGAGTGTGGCTCTGCAACAACATAGGAGCCCACACGACGGAGACAGTCACCCTGGCGTTTGCCCGTTGAATAATTAGGGTTAATTCTTTAGTGATGCAGTAATAGGTTTTTACCCTTTTATCTGGTACAAAAACTGACACCTTTATACAAGGGATCATGTTTGCAATAACCACAACACAAGCAGTCAAAATGCAAACAAAAAGAAACAACTCTGATAATGATATGCACTGTCCTTGAAGTTGATTGGTCCACACCCGAGACAGCTTTTCTTAGAGCCTAGTCTCACTTGGTGTTGGACCAGATGACGCCAAAGTTGATTGGTCCACACCCGAGACAGCTTTTCTTAGAGCCTAGTCTCCATTGGTGTTGGACCAGATGACGCCAAAAGGCGTGTCAGTACTAAGTGGGCTGTTCCATGATTTCGGTTGTACCTTTGAGATACTTTAAACATATAAGTCATCATTAGCATTGGCATGAAGTAGATTTTTATTTGGTCGTAGTTTTTCGGACTAATTCAAATTGACATAATTTGTCCACCTTCCTTGATAATGAAACATTTTACCGTGCGGTTGCCGAATAAGTTGAACTACCCCAGTATAACATTCATCGCTATGCCAGTAAGCAGTCAGTCAATGGTGTGACTTCTCTATATGCCTGGTCATTTCTGTGGGGAATTACAAAAGCACACCATCTGCCTCTAAGTGGACTTTAAACATCCCGATGACATCATTCTTGGGTATATGCCATTGTCTGTCAGCACCATAGTCTAAATTTAAAATATAGATTTCAATTTAAAAATAAAATACATCATATATAATAAAATTAAAACTGTTCCTACATAGCTACATCCTCCCTGGTTGCATCTATGTAAGATATATTGAATCTCAACACCGTGCCAATTGTGGATATTAAACGTTATTTTGCTTGGAGGATGCAATGTTGTAAAAAAGATTCACTCAACAGCATGCGTCATGTTACTGGGATGTACAAAGCCCATTTAAAGCTAAATTAAGTCTTGACTCTCCTGGGGGATTCACAGGGATGATTTGTTTGCGTGTCTGAGATGTCATTGACCTGGAGTGAGGTTTTAGCCAGGGCACTGGGGTCAACACCCTTGGGTTTTGCCAAAAAGCACCACGGGATCCACACAATTTTGACTGAGTGGGAAGGACCCGCGTTTAAAGTCTCTTCTGAAAAGCAGCTCTTATTACAATGTCACCAACCACTCTTCCACATTATTGGCTGTTTTGTCCCAGAAGGAAGAGCACGCCTTACCACTGCTTCATACCATAACACGATGGTCTAATTTGGTGGCTATGCGTCACATTTATATTGCACCCAGATGCTGATATGAAGGATAGGGTGGCATGTGTGATATCTGGAAGTATGTATTCAGTCGCCCCGCAATTTAGATATAATGGCAGTGTAATATATAACTGTACAAAATAAGAAAAGGATGGACCACCATATGGAAAGATACAAGTGGCTACTGTTACATTGTGGTATTATATTTCAGATAGATAGATCTACTGCTTTATTTATGAGGACAGGCCCACTGAAGTTCAGTATGCAATATTGTCCATTAATTCTAGTCCTCCATATTGCCTAAATGAGCCAGCCCATTTTTATTAACTTTGACACAAGGTGTTGCCAACAAAATATCTATTCTGATATTCTCCCCAGTTATATCCCAATTGTGCTATCCGTGTCATGTCATGAGCTGAATAGTCCATTCGTAACTCTCACAGAGCAATACAACCATCAACCCACTACACCTGGGACCTCGGTTTAATGTCAGACGACTGCTCATATTCAAAGTCAGGATCTCAGTTCTCACCTCAGCGTTCTGACCTCTGAGCCACCTGGCGATCTCAAATTTACGTTGCATTTGGATTTCCCGGTTAAATTCAACACTCGTCAAAACTCATGGACGGTTTTAAGGGAAAATGCAACACAAAATAACCTTTGTAGATAAATTGCCAAGGATGACTGATATGCGTTTTAAGCTATGATGCAATTGACATATATTTCAATACAGCACCAATGCAGTTATGTGCGTCGAGTACAGTAATGGTTTGCATGACCTTAACTTTAAAGTATTTGTTTACATGAATGAAGATTCATATTTGTGTTGGACAACCCCGTGACACACACACACAAGCGAAATGTTTATCTATAGATGAAGAGCAATACATTTTTTGGTTTGTATCTTCCTTTAAGGTAGGTCAAGGAGCATACGAGTTGAAATGGCAAGCATTTGCAGATTTTAAGAGCAATTTTGGCCGGACAGTGTTGACAACCCGACCCATGTAATAGCTGCACTTCATAATATCATGCGAGTCATGTATATGGAGAGTTATGACCTGCACAGCTGAGCTGCAGTCAGTATTCAAAGCTGGGAGCACACCTGCTTGAATGAATTTTTTGTGTACACAGCGATACATTTGGAAACCTTGGGTGGCGCATTTAAAATATTTTTTGGAAATGAATTAACATGGGGGTTGCGAAAAATATTACTGTGATGCATCTCGGAATTGACTGAATATGTTCATGCATCACGCCCAGCACTGGTTTAATCCACTCATCTCTGGCTGTCTTTCACTCTGACAGTATTGCAGAGTGCAAAGGTCAGATGGGACTAATGTGATGGATTGATTGATTTACAGCTTTGCATGGAACTTGCATTAATTACAGCAGACTATAGAACACTGTAAATTCAAGTGTCATGGGACACTGGCGTTGGGACCCTAGCTCACCCACTCTTGAATCTACATTGTCCCTATACTATTTCTTCTGTTTCTTTCCTCACACTGCTCAACTTTGGAACTCCCTCCCATGATCTATTTCCCAAAGTTATTTTAACCTTGCTCAATCCAAGTAATATATTAACTTTTATCTATTTTACATTCAATAGTACTGTTTGTTGCTGACCGCTTGTCATTTTTGGGCCTTTGGCCCTGTGCTCAGAAACCACGATTTTAAAAAATAAAAAAAATCCGTGAACTGCTATGTCAATTTGACCGTAACACACTCCCATCGTCTCATCAATGAGCTCTGCCTCACACATCTGACGTAGGGAAAGCTGTAAATGCAAGGACAGATCAATCTGTCCTCTGCCCGTGGGGCCCTGAAGGTTAACCCCAGTACGCACCAACATTACAGTATCCTGGTTAAATAAACTGCTAGCCGTGCTGGGGTAAACGTGATGCTATCAGGTCTTTCCAACGTCTCTCTTGAAAAGGGCGTTGCATAATGAAAGGTGTGGAACCAGCAAGGTTGCATACCTAGACCTCATTTTCTTGTGACGTCACTGGGGGTATATGGCAATATCAATCATGGGGGAATTAAGCGTGTTGCACTGTATTTTAACGGTAACACTCCTATAGTACAGTGTTGTGTGTGGTATCGAACATTAAATGGCTCTGGAATTGGATTCAATGTGAAACTGATGTTTCTTCTATCTGTTTATTTGTTTCAACTATTCCTCACTATCAAAAAGCTTAGTAGATACGCGCGTCTTCATAGTAATTCACTGATTTGATTCCCTACCACGTCTTTACCCCCCCCCCCCCCCCTTACTACCCGCACTGACCAACATTGGGAAATATGGTCAAACAACCCCCATGAACCAACGGAAGTAGATTGAAAAAGGGCTCTAGTTAAATATTTTTGGGGCTAATTACCGTGTATCAAAAATGTAAATATTTAATGGACAAAAAAATTTGCCGGACTTTATCCTAATTAGGGTTGGCTCGTGCCGTTGGGGAAAAATCCTGCATGGAGGGCACTGATATTGCACTCTCTGCCAGTGAGGATGGCGGGTGGGAGGTGGAATCATCCCCTTCTTTGTGACCTTACACGCATCTCATCTGCCCATACTTGATTTATCAGTTCCCGCAATACTGCGCCCCCATCCTGTGTCTGCCTAGGACAAGGCGTCTGCCGTTACATGCGTGCCTCAATCATGACGAATTAACGTGCACCTGGACATTTTTGTGCGAGCCCGAACGGCGCCGCACTCCCAGGCTCCGTCGTCGGAGCCGCCCGAGTGAAAAGCATTGCTCATTTGCCAAGGGAGGAGTTCACCCCCCCCCCAGGGCTTGAACGTCTCCTCTGGGTGCAGCGTATATGTTAAGAACTTTCTTTGTTGATTTTATCGCGCCTGGTTATTTGGCCTGTTGTTTGCCGCAAGCTGGGGCGCGGTGTTGTGCATACCTGAGGTCCGCCACATTTGGAGGCAAGGGTTAGTGGATCACGAGTAAATTTGTGATACTTCCAAACGCGTTTCATGGTGGCTAGGGGATGGAAGTACAGCAAATGGGCTGTTAAAACTATCTGTTGTGGACTATAAAATGTTATTCACTGGTACACGTGGGTTTTGTCCAGGTACTTGTTGTATTTTCCCATACCAAACAGTCATTCATGATATTGGCCAACTATCCTAATGTAGGATGATCCTGAAATATTATTTAAAACTCAGTAAGGCTTTCCTGTATAATTCAAAGGTACTATTAATTCGTAATTTGCTTTTTTATTTAATGAGCTGAATCCCTCTTGGCTAAATGTGGGGAGCTTTGAGTATTACCTCCTGTACGCGTGGTAGGTTATCTCCATTTTAATAGACTGTCCCAACCCTAAACGTCTGGAAACGTTTTGAGACGTGGGGTAACAGACGGTACCTTGCTTTCCCCTCCCCGTCTTACCTTTTGCCCCACCACTCATGTTCTCTGTTCCATGAAGGCTTCCCGTGTATTCGCTCCCTGGCCGTGCCTGAGGAGGAGAGTGGCATGGCTACAGGGGGGATGCCCAATGAAAACCTGCCCACCTACAAGGTGAGCTCGCTTTTCATTCGTTTGTATTTGTTGAACTTTTTTTTTTACTCTCAAATGGTCACAATAAGTAACGTGAACAATTGCAGGCATTGATATTGCAAAGCGTGACTTGATTCTAAGAAACATCTGGCAAGATGTGCGAGTGTTAGTGTGGATTCATATCGTGGAGTGAAGGGGATAGGTTGGTGTGATGTGCAGTACACCACGGCAAATTATTAGAATTAGATGGTGCTGGAGATTCTTTCGTCATATTTTCATTAATATTGAACCATTGTTGATATGCGGTTCCATAAAACACATTTACATTATAACATAAACCATCTATAAATAGTACCGTACGCCTCATTATCATGCGCAACAGCGCGGCGTGGTTGGCATGAGCCTTGGTGGAAGGAATAAAGTGGAGCCCCCTGTCCAAATTCCCCCTCCTCCTCATAGCCCAGCACCTGGGTGCCTCCGGCACGTGGGCACTGTTGCAACTGCACCACCTGTACACTTGATAGCTTAACATTGATCTTGCGAGTGCACGTGGCGCTAGAGTTGGTTACATGTCACGTGTTGCTGTCGCCTTCTCGGAGGTGGTGGTGGTGGGTGATGGCGGTGTCGGGAAGAGCGCCCTCACCATCCAGTTCTTCCAGAAGATCTTCGTAGTGGACTACGACCCCACCATCGAGGACTCGTACATCAAGCACACGGAGATCGACGGCCAGTGGGCTATCCTGGACGGTACATCCAGCCCACTCACCCACGCAGCCTCCCACGTAGATGTCCATCACCATAGCGGGACCGCTGCATGCATAATCCAATACAGCATCCCTAGTGAGAAATTTTTAAACTAGCAAGTGAGACAATATGCAGTCCTTTCATGTTGATTATTATCAGTAATAATTTATAGCTGTGTGTGAATTCTCTGCCAGATGATGGGCTCCCCATCCTGGCTTGGTCATAGGGATTGTTTGACCATACTTTATCATGCTGGTCAATATTGGTTGGTCCAGGAGATGCCAAGCAAATGGTTCACATCTCATTCACCACTGATGCTGGCCATGATCGGGAATCAAAACTCAGGTGACCAGGTTCATAGCAAATTGCACAAGCAACTGCACCACCGCTCACATTAATTACATGAATATTGGTGTCTGACCAGCTAGTTGTGCCTCATGGTTGTTCCATCTGGCCCGGCCTTCTAGCTGCTACCGTAGGCGCACACCAGGCTTAACATCCCTGGTGAGTCGGTACAGTCAGCAGCTGCCAACGCCGAACCCCGGGCGGCGGTTAACTAACCTGGCAAACTCAGCTTGTCTGAGCCTGGGCGTGTGGAACCCCTGGTGGAGGAAATTCCACCAAAACGGGTCTTTGGACCTTCCACTGCAACCAGGACCATCTCCAGTCGTCTTGACTACGTCTTGCCACTGGGTACAGATGCGGCTGGTCGAGAGAGTGAGGTTGACGCTGCGCAAATCACCCTCACTTAAATCCAAGTTCTCTGCGCAAGTCATGGCACTTTATTTACCATCATCATTATCCAAGTCCTGTGGCGATGGGTGAGCGACGAAGCAGCAGGCACGGATATGCTGGAAGCTGTAGCCGCAAACCTGCACGCAGGCGGCTCAGGATATTGGTCGTTCCCTCACTGGACCGAAGCAGCAGTGAAGTCCGGCAGCACCCTGAGTGACTGAGCAGCCCTATTCAGGATCGCACTGCTCACCTCCGTAGTGAGGAAAGGGTTAGAAAAGGTACCCTAAACATTGTCTGCTTCAAAACATCCTGGCCAGCCTACCGCAGTTGGCGGGATCCCATACTTGCGGTCGAAAAACAAAAACAAATAAAATGAAAAAGACCAAAGTGATACCACTCACTGTTGGCGCCTGGAATGTGCGCACTTTGATGGACACATCTGGATCAAAAAGACCTGAGAGACGCACCGCCCTCGTGGGGAGAGAGCTAGCCAGATACAATGTGGATGTTGCTGCCCTTAGTGAGACCCGACTGGCCGATACTGAACAAGTGACTGAAGTGGGTGCAGGTTACACATTCTTCTGGAGCGGACGAGGCCAGGAGGAGAGACGTGATGCTGGTGTTGGTTTTGCAGTAAAAAACCACCTGGTCAACCAACTGGCAAGCCAACCCAAGGGGATAAACATCCGTTTAATGACCTTACAGCTCCACCTATTGGGTACAAAGGTGGCCACCATCATCAGTGCCTATGCCCCTACCATGACCAACTCTGACGAGGTCAAAACCAAGTTTTATAATGACCTGGAAGTCATTATTGCTGCCACAGCCAGCTCGGACAAACTCCTGATACTGGGTGATTTCAACGCCAGAGTTGGAAGTGACCATCAATCATGGAATGGAGTCATAGGTGCACAAGGCATTGGAAAATGTAACAGCAACGGTCTTCTACTGCTGAAAACATGCTCTGAGTTTGACCTGCTCATCACCAACACGATATTCCAACTACCAAAGCGCAAGAAAAACCTCTTGGATGCATCCTCGTTCACACCACTGGCACTTGATTGACTACGTCATCGTGAGGAGGAGCGACCGGCACGATGTCAGGGTGACCAAGGCTATGTGCGGTGCTGAATGTTGGACTGACCATCGTCTCATCATCTCCAAACTGAACATCCGGATTAAGCCTCCCAGACGCCCACAAGGAAATAGATGCATCAAGCGTCTTAACATCACTCGCCTACAACAGGAACACACCAGACTGGCCTTTGTTGAGGCTCTAGATCATCACCTGGAGTCTCTAAGCTTCGAACATACAGACGCTGAGGCAGACTGGACTGCTCTCAAGACCGTGCTGCATTCTACAGCCCTTGAATCACTTGGTGTTCCATTACGTACACATCAAGATTGGTTTGATGAGAACGATGCAGAAATCCGAGCACTCCTTGACGAAAAACACCGCCTGCATAAAGCATATCTGAATGACAGCAGCTCAAGTTTAAAGAAAACTGCCTTCCTCAACATTCGCAGGATTGTCCAGCAGAGACTCAGAGTCATGCAAGACGCCTGGCTGTGCGCAAAAGCTGAGGAGATTCAATCCTACGCTGACAGTAACAACACCAAGTGCCTCTATTATGCACTCAAGCAGGTCTATGGTCCGCAACACTCAGGAACTTCACCTCTCCTGGAGTCAGATGGAACAACACTCCTCACGGAGAAGCACAAAATACTTGCAAGATGGGTCGAACACTACAGCGCGGTCCTCAACCGGCCATCATACATAAACGAGGAGGCAATTGCGAGACTGCCTCAAGTTGAAATAAACCAGTCCCTGGCTGTTCTACCATCCATTGAGGAAACCAGCAAAGCCATAACACTCCTCTCATCAGGCAGAGCTCCAGGGTCCGATGCCATTCCAGCAGAAATCTACAAGGCTGGAGGGCCTCGCTTAGTCGAGAAACTGACCGACCTCTTCCAGTCTCTATGGAAATTAGAAGCCGTTCCCAAGGAGTTCAAGGATACTACTATAATCAATCTATATTAAAGGAAAGGCAATCGGCAGGACTGCGACAACCATAGAGGCATCTCCATACTATCAGTCGCTGGCAAAATCTTGGCAAGAATCCTTCTGAACCGCCTAATTGTCCACCTAGACCAGGGTCTGCTACCTGAGAGTCAGTGTGGTTTCAGAAAAGACCGCGGAACCACTGACATGGTATTTACTGCCCGGCAGTTACAGGAGAAATGCCAAGAACAAAATGTTGATCTATATATGGCTTTCGTTGATCTAACAAAAGCATTCGACACAGTCAGCCGGGAGGGCCTATGGAAAATTATGGCCAAGTATGGGTGTCCAGACAAGTTCATTGGCATCGTGCGCAAACTCCATGATGGCATGATGGCCAGCGTCAGAGACCAGCAAGAACTCTCTGATCCGTTCCCAATCACAAACGGGGTGAAGCAAGGCTGCGTTTTAGCGCCAACGCTCTTCAGCATGGTGTTTTCTGCCATGCTGCAAGACTCATTCCAGAACCACAACACTGGGATTAACTTCATCTACCGTTTTGATGGTGGGCTATTCAATCTGCGGAGGATGCAAGCCAAAACTAGAGTGGAGGAAATCACTGTTCGAGAACTTTTGTTTGCTGATGACTGTGCTCTGGCTGCTGACTCAAATAAAGATCTACAGGACAGTATGGACCACCACTCCTCAGCCTGCAACAACTTCGGCCTAACAATCAGCACAAAGAAGACGGAAGTCCTATACCAACCTGCTCCTGGGAAACCCTACACTGAGCCAACCATCTTTGTGAATGGGCAAAAGCTTTCAGCCGTTGACAAGTTTACTTACCTTGGTAGTACACTGTCTCGCGCTGTGCACATAGATGATGAAGTTAACATCAGGATTGTCAAGGCCAGTGCAGCCTTTGGACGTCTACGTGACTCGGTATGGGAAAGGACTGGCATCAAGCAGGAGACAAAACTGAAGGTCTACCGGGCTGTTGTCTTACCAACTCTTCTGTATGGGTGCGAAGCCTGGACAGTTTACCAGCGCCATGCCAAGAAATTGAATCATTTCCACTTGAGTTGTCTGAGGAAACTGCTGAGGATCAAGTGGCAAGATAGAATCCCTGACACGGAAGTCCTCAGCAAGGCAAATATCCCCAGCATTTACACCTTGCTTGCGAAGGAACAGCTTAGATGGACTGGCCACGTGACCAGAATGCCATACCCGAGACTTCCAAAACAAGTCTTCTTTGGCGAGCTGAGGAATGGCAAGCGAGCACAAGGTGGCCCCAAAAAGCGCTACAAGGACACCCTTAAAGCTTCCTTGAAGAGCTTTGGATTCGACCTGAAAAGCTGGGAATCCCTAGCACAGGACCGACCTGCCTGGAGAAGAAAAGTACAGGACGGTGCAGTCCTCTGTGAGAGTAGGAGACGCTCCTGTGCTATCTTGAAGAGGCAGCAGCGCAAATCTACCAAGGAAGGACGTGTGGCTGCACCTCAGAGCTCTACATCCTCCCTGACCTGTCCAGTGTGCCAGAGGGAATTCCAGGCTCGTATTGGCCTCTTCAGCCATCTGCGCACTCATTAAAACCCAACAAAATGACAAACGTGCCATGGTCATCATCAACTTTGATGGACGAACAAGAAGAAGAAGAAGGTCCTGTTATGTCCCCTCCATGTCTCAAATTCCTGAGCATGTTCCTCCTTTACCTGACCTTTATCTGCCCATGTTGTTGCGTTAATCTTTCTGGGCTTTTTACTCAAATCGAAATTATGAATATTTAATGTTTCTATTTCCATTAAAGGAATCAATTTGTTTTTATAATAGCCATTAATTTTAAGTTGCCATTTATTTATCCAGCAAAGCCTCAATGAGTCTCAAAGACTGTTTCAGGAGGATCTTCCATTGGAATATTTGGCCAATATCATTAATGCATGTTTGGTATGTAGGAGGAAATTGGAGAACCTGGAAAAAACCCCACACATACCAGGGGATTACACTGAACATCTCCTGGTCACACAAAACTTACAAATTAGGTCTATTTTAATGCTCACTAATCTCACTGTGATATCGCTGCATTCATTCCCAGTGGTGCTGTGGTTATTTTCATTTATTCGCAGCTCTTCCACAGCTGTGATGCGTGTGACACTGTTAAAAAATACATGTTGCGTCTCAGTGGGTTCACGCGCGTGTCTAAATTAAGCAATCATTCAATCCGTTGAAATCATTTAAAATTTAAAACTGACATTTACGGAAGGGAATGCAGGCTCAGTGACGTTGGGCCCATGCCTTTCCCAGAACACCTTCAGTCTGTGACCGGTGAAAATGCGTTGCCTCATCTCGCCAAACACAATGGGGCGTCCTTGAAGTTGCTGCATAGTTTTTTTTGTTTCTCGTACCAACAGCTTAAGGCAACCAGGCTTCTGCCACAATAGCAGGATGTTCCATGTCACACTATTGTCGCGGTGCATATAAATAGCACCGTCTGTATAATTAACGTACGTAATTTTTCCATTTCGCGTATAACTACAAATACATGGCAAGACAAACTTTAAAAACCTAAAATGTATGATTGCATTTATTTTACACTGTACAGAAGAGTTATAAGGCTCACAAGGGATCTTGGGATTCCAAAGCCAATAAAAGTAGAACAAATCATCAATTGATATTGATTCTTAACTTTGTCATACATGCGTCAATTCACGTGTGTAAGAATCATTTGCTGTATGTAATGGGTGTACGTCACCCATGCAATCACGAAAGGCATTAACAATGCAAGGAAGTACAAACAATGTTACATTTAATTGAAACGCGACCATGAATTGTGACAATTCATGCAATTGCCTGGGGTATGGGGGGGTCAATCATTCCACCTCTAAATACTAATCACACATAGTGCCAGTAGGTGGCCTTGTAAAATCAAATCTCATTTTACTACCGGGTTCATAACCATACATTTTTTGAGGCGATATGATCACACACACAGCCGTGCTGTACGGTACTCATTTTGCCCTCGTTAAGGATCAACAGCACAGCAATGTATGCACTTTTGTTTGATGCCAGAGTGCGCCTGTTGGCTGAAGCCAGTGTTGCATCGCTGTGGTAATATGGAGCACATATATGTGCCACAGCCAGCGATGGCGCAGGGAAAGATGACACAGAAAGCAGCAGCTGCCGCTTGGTGCAGCTCAGCCATGGGAGCCCCTAATCCCTGCCAATTTCAGCACAGCTGTCGGTGCAATTGCCAGCACGCTGCAAATAATATAAATAAATGTAGACAACAAATTTTCCCATGCCCCCCTCAAAAAAGCGATGACTTTACTTGACCTCGCAGCGTGAGAAATTAAGAGAGCTGCACCTGCCCACGCGATGCCGCTCGTAGATAAAGAGCAGCGTTGTTGGAGCGCACCACCCAGGAATGGCACCATTGAGCTTCGCTCCTCAACTCCACGCCTGACCGTGAATGACGCGTGTGGGTCCTTAAGTCAACCACACGTCCACAAATGCCAGATACACGATGTGTATCTGGCAACCACCACCTAATCCAGGCAGGATGAAAACCAAACGAATAAACAATTTGCATCGCCAGATTTCTAGTGCTGATATAATGAATGTCGTTCATCAACGTTACTCGCAACAACCAGTTATGACATTGAATGTATGTGGATATTTATGTATTTACTTATGAGAAACATGGGCATTGCCAAAGAAAATGGATCAAAAACTTAAAAGTGAACAAATAATCATATGGGGAGGTGCACACTTCCAAATGCACTGAGGTTATATAACATATGAAAGTTACAAAGCATCATATTAACTGTTAAGAAAAGTAGGTTGCCTTGGGGCAGGATACATCACGAAAAGGAAAATGGCCAATGTTTGAAACTACCAAGGGAATGGCAGCCAAAGGGTGGGACACACATTCACCGCAGAGATGGAGCTTGTTGGCAGAAGCTAAATGGATTATTGCTTCGCGAGAGCATTTTGGAGAATGCCTTCATCCAACAGTGGATAATTTCATAGCTGAAGATAAAAAATAATAACTAAAGTCTATGATAACAAGTCCCCCCTGTCAGTGTCCACATCCGTATCTATCGACGCTACTGGTGGACTTTCCCGACTTTCGGGCTGACCCCTAATCCTAACCCGATTGTCCCCCCCCTCCCCCCGTGCTTGCGTGGCTGTGCAGTACTGGACACGGCCGGGCAGGAGGAGTTCAGTGCCATGCGGGAGCAGTACATGCGCACAGGCGATGGCTTCCTCATCGTCTACTCGGTGACGGACAAGGCGAGCTTCGAGCACGTGGAACGCTTCCACCAGCTCATACTGCGCGTCAAGGACAGGTGTGGGCACAGCACACAGGGTAGAGGCACCCCGGTTATTGCTATGGATTGGGGCAGTGGCGTAGCTATCGAGTGAGTAGGTTGCACAGCTGCACCCCCTCGGGCCCATGGGCTGGATGTGAGAAAGGGGGGCGGCAATTGGACAGAGGTGATGGGGGGGGGCCTCAATTAATTCCTTGCACCAGGTTCCATGCCAACCATGCAACACCAATGGGATGGAGGTTGGGTGGAGAATGTTTCATTAAAATGTATTTGTTGTTCAAAATAATCCACAACGCACTGAAGCGAGTCGCGTTTATTCCTGGTTACACAACTCAAACCCTGAGCCTTCTGACCCTGCCGCTGTATTCATGAAGCAATGGCAAGTGGCTGCATACAACATTCTGTGCTGTAAATACAAATCTCTATAATGTTTTCAAGTGAGTGCTTTATGGAGATTATAATCATCAGTAATATTATTTAGGATTACCCTAAACCATAGGACCTATTGGCCCCATTGTTAAATGTATCTTAGCTGCTGCTGCCTGCACTAAACATACTTAAAGTTGCTCCGACCTATATTGTAGCCATGGGTTACAGATGCATGCAAGGAGAGATATATCAGCAAAATCGGAATAATTATAATTTAGTTTTTATCTTTGTTAATTGTCTGGCTAGACAGCACACCCATCTATCCGGTGACACATCCAGTGTTGTGCAACTAATATGCTGCTTTATATGCAAACTTGTCTCTCTCCCTTCCATTTCACATGCGTCAATGTCAAGGTTAAATTGTGAGGGAAAGAAAAACACCTCTCTTATTCTCTGCTTCGTGGAATAAAAGTGAGAATATAGGAGAGATTAATGTAAATCACAGCTGGGGTCAGATTGAATTGATCCGCGAAGACCTCTGCATATGGCCTCACCCTAAGCCAAGTAGCGGTTTTGCTCATTGTAAATACAGTCTTTCACCTGTGGCTAACATGTATTCCTGACCACGCAGCTCATCAATTAGCCCACTGACTTGGCTGTTGTTGCCCATGATTACACAGAGACTCCTTCCCCATGATTCTGGTGGCGAACAAGGTGGATTTGATGCATCTTCGCAAGATCTCCTCTGAGCAAGGCCAGGAGATGGCTGCCAAGTACAGTGTAAGTTTGCCACCCTCCTGTCGCTTTGTTAGGGTGGAGAGGGCGAATGGTTGTGTGGTGTGCATGGCCCCACAATCACATAGGACACAGGATAAATTAAGTCACGCCGTGGAAAAATAAATGCAAACACTGCTCGAGTTGCGTCCTAGTTATAAATGTTGGGCCCTTTGTCAATCCGCGACTGCATTTAAATGTTTGAGAATTGTTGAGTATAATGTTTTTTTGTCTAAATAAATTAACACCTTGTTGAGGGTAAACACAGACCTTCTGGAGCATGAGCAATTCCCTTGTGGGAATTGCTCATGCTCCAGAAGGACATATCCTGGGAAGAAGAATATCGCACAATACTAGTGGAGGGGAAAACTGCATGTAAATGCATTGAATTGAGCTATTTCTTATTATGCAGTTGACAAAATTGGAGTCTTTTATTCCAAGATGACTTACATATTTAGCAGGACAGCTACCTCCAAATTAGCACATCCTCGGAAAATCAGCACAGGTGGCAACGCGAGTGGCTGCATGTGTTAGTTGAGTTCACCTGTTGGAGTATTTTGGACTCACTGCTGACAAAATCCCATGATGTGGAATTCTCATCTCATGCAGATCCCCTACATTGAGACAAGCGCCAAGGATCCACCGCTCAACGTCGACAAGGCTTTCCAGGAGCTGGTTCGGGTGATACGGTAAATGTCATGGGATTTTGTACATAATTTACACAAGAAGGGCTTTGCTTATGGCATACAAAACTGTAGGCTCAGGGCGGCAATGTTGTAAATAACGGAAGTCTGCCTGGACAGGAAGTCTCACAGTGAGCTTGGTTTGGTTTGGTTTTGTTGACAAAGCCGACATTGACTTGTCAAATGTAAGTAAGGCTCTCCCCTTTGTAATTCAGCTTCAATATCATCATCATCGTCATCATCCACTGCTGCATGGAGGCCTCCCCAAGCTGTCAACATCTCTCCCTGAATCCTACGATGTAATAATCCATTTAGCCCCTGCACACAAACTGATTTCAATGCTCCATCTCCCCCAGTGGATGGACTATTATGCGCAATCCCTTTCTTGGCAGTCACTCCATTGGTTCAGTTTAACTTCATCAATAATGTGAACTTTTAATTTAAATGCATAAGTAATATTTCTATTTGAGTATTGCCTGGCTGTTGCATTCAACCTGGCTGAACAGTCAGGTGGTAAATTCCTTGACTTGATTGATGGTGGAGTTGATGAACCCTAATGTTTTAAGAAACTCTTCCATTTGCTCCATTTTCAGTTTTACACAATTTGACAGCAATTCTAAGTTTTGTTTTGTTTTCATGTGTCATCTCCAACTACCACAGGCAACAGATTCCCGATCGAGACAAGAAGAAGAACAAAAAGAAAGACCGATGGAGACGTGAACGGTCGCGAGAGTCCAAACTAAATTGTGTGTTGCTGTGACGCACCACGCAAAGCGGAGAAGCGTTCCCGCGATTATTTATACAACACGACCAGGGGAGCGAGCAGCCGTCAAATAACCTCCCCCTCCTCCCCCCCCCAGCCTGCTGAGAAGAGCACGAGTGTCCAGCTCGTTGTGTCTGCACATAACAAATGAATGCTCAGGTATGCGAATCAAGTTATACTTTTACGACGCCGGGCAGCGAAACACTTGTTGGTGAGATCACGACGATTTTTGTTGGCCTGCTCAGGACGGCCCCGTTTACAGCACGACTGCATGGCCACATTTGGCTTTCTCACCAGCGTCAGTGCAAAACCGCTTGGCTGCTGCTCAATAACTGTAAGCCTTCATCTCAAGGGAGGTCAAGTGGAATTTTTAATGATAATTTTTGCACAATTTTTGGCCCATAAATTACAGATGTATCAGCAAATGTCACTTTCCCTTAAATCACGTGTTTACCAAATGCCTCTGCACTTGGTGTTGTGAGAAGGCCTTCTTTTGATACATTAAGCCATGGTATCAATAGCAGAATGCTCTTTTGTACCCACAATAGTCAAACACGGCACAATAGCTGCCAAATGTTGACATGATGAGATTAAAGTTTGTTCCCGTGGGAATCTGTGGAGAGGTTTCGATTCACCGAGTAAAACGGGCACATTGTTGAATTGCATGGGTCTGCTTGGTGTGTCTAAATTGTGAGGAAAAATACAAAAATGCGATTCAAGAATTCCCACACGCTTGGTTGTACGACACCTCCACAGAGCCCCATTGTACGTCGTTTGGACGAACAGACGCACTGTAGCGGTTTCAAGAACACGGCGGGTCGGACTCGTCTGCCGTGCGTTCTATGGCGAACTGCCTTTTCTAAACACTAACAAGATGATCCGTGTTTCTTACCTTGCCATACTTTTTTTTTTAAATAAAAATAAGAGTAACTATATGTCATACTCCGCAGCACAGCATGTTTATACGTAAACATTTGTGAAAGTATGATGTGCACATGACTGTTTTATATGTCTAAATGTATATTGTGCAAACCTTCTTGTTATAGAATTTTATTATTTGTGTGCATTAGCAATTCGTTGACCGCATAGTGCATTTGCTGCTGAGATTATAATTGTAGTCGTGGTCGGCAAATCAACTGCTTGGCTTGCCTCGGATGAAAGTCCTGAACCGTGTGCCTGAGCTCAGTCAATGACATTTCAATACACGGAGCCTACGCCATTCACCCACTGTTTGAAGAGCTCCGCGTTTGTCGAATAGGCTGATCGAATGCCGCTTGAGCCACGGTCACGAGCCGCCGAGTCTCTTCAGCCACCCGCACCTAAGTTATCTCTGCCCAAGTGACCTTGGAGGTCACGTAACCACAGCCACCACGGCGTGAGTTGGAACCTCACGGTGGCGCCGTGTCGCTGTGAAAATCTGCGTGGAAGTAACTGTATATGCCCCCTCCATAGGGCAGCAAAATAGATGACAGACATGTTAACTGGAAGCAGTGATAGAAAAAAAAACCTCGGCCAAAGTGTCTTGGCCAGATGTGAGCACTTCTGTTGATGGATGATTACATTTATGGAAAAGCTAGCTTTTGTTTATAACTGGTGCAGATAGCTTATGGATTAAAAACACGGAAAGATTAACATTTCAATGAAGTGACCTAATAGACTTTATTGGCGTGTGTGTGTGTGTACTATTGGTGTGTGTGTGTGTGTACTTGTGGGGGAGTGGTAGTGTAACGGTGAGCGCGCTGCGCTACGAACCTGGCGACCCGAGTTCGATTCCCGCTCACGGCCAACATCAGTGACGATTATCTGAACCGGGCCTTGGCCTTAAATGAGTACCTGGTGCGATGTCTAAACATCGCCACTGGGGAGACAAAGGCGGCTGGGCGTGGTGCTGGCCACCCACCCCCTCGTGTGCCGTTCTGGCCTTCATAGGTGCTCGCTAACAGCCCTTGCCCCAACAGTCTGTTAAGGCTATACGGGGAGTCTTTGTGTACTAAGAAAATAATGCATTAATTAATGGAATATAATTATTCACATGATACATACGCAAATTTGTGCATGCGAGAATTGATTATTTGCAAATGAAATGCTAATGTTACAACGGAGTGAGCAAAACTGTACAAACAAGACAGAGCAAATGAGATCAACACAAATATTATAAATTCATTGTGAATAATAATTCATATTCTGAACGGAATCACAACCCCAAATTGTAAAAAATTCATCGCATCATTGAGAGGTGAATATTTACTCGTGTATTGTATTCAGAGCATACATTCACAAATCAATATATTACGCACATGCCACGATGCACGTACGCATGTTCTGCTGATTGGTATGCAATGGTTAAATTACAAGCGAAGTGGGAGACGTCAATCTGCCTTATTAACGATTAGTTCCGTACTAATGGGTTCACCCTTCCATTATGAAGTTGATGTAATACCCCAAATATGCATGTTCGCTCATTACCCTGAGGTTGGGCAGTTTAATCGAGAGATCAGTTTCACATTTGATTGTATAGACCATGCCTCAGTGTCAGAAACCTCAACACCAGCTCTCTTGTTAAATAACTGTGGGGTTATATTCATCCTGTTAACATAAAAACACTTGACTCTCTACTCGGGATGAGTTTGGGTTTAAAATGTCAAAATTTCGGATCTTTTTTGATTTCCGGATAATTTACAAGGTACAATATACCATGTCTTTGTGATAACAATAGTGAGGTTACCAGGATATCACATTGACACTACTTTTGAAGGGAAAATAATGGAGGTAACATGATATGTGATGTCATGTCCTGTGGCATTCTTTCGGATCTAAGACAAAACACAATTTTAGATCTTCCAAAATTTCGTATCTCGGTTCAATAAAAAAAAATTGTTTGGATTAATCTAACAATCTGCAACATTCCCCAAGGCTGTACTAACATGTCAGCCATTGTTACACCGCGTGGCTATGAATAAGTGGTTGTTTTTTAATTTTCCTTCTAAAATCCAATGCAGTGTTAGTCGTGTTCAAGGTGAGTTTGTGTTGAGCTGTTCATTATTGTTATCGAGCAGCTCACATTTTCATCAACGTATGAGTTCAATTGCGCAACTCACAGGGATTTAACATTTCACCCCTGGAAATTCAACAGATTGTCCTGATGTCGGGCCACAATTCAAGAATCGATTTATTATTAACATTTCCTCTAGTGGCTGCAGGGGTCACGTGAACCCACTACAATATACATATTTTTAAAAAAACAATGACTTACGCATACGTTTCGTTGCATGCATCGTGAGCTTAACAATCAATGTTAATCGATTATATATCATTTCGCCATGAGCATTTCATTCCAAAATAATGTTCTCAACAAATTTTGAGTTGTGAGCAGTTGTTATTCTGGCCACTCGACGTGGCTTCACTGATCAGGAGGTACTAGTAACTACTCGTCACGGTCGTGCCTCCTCGATGGCGCACAGTGGTGCCCGGTCCATAGGTGTCATTTTCACGTGCTTCCACTTGCCACGAGACGGCGTGGAAGATGAGGCCTAATACTTTCTGGAGCTCCCTCTAGTGGAGGACCTTTCGCCAATAGTGGTGTGAGCAATCAATTACTTGGCAGTTTTGCGCGCCTGGGAAAAGCAATGGCATTTGCACCTCTTCTTCTTAGTCGTGTCTCCTGTCCAACCTATATAGTCTTTTCCCAATAGTCTGCACGGGCCACCGTTTCTGATGTTGGCATTTCCCAATCTTGAGTGCATTGTGGTGCTACAGGGCATCTCAGGAGATGGTCAATAGTTTGCTTCTCCTGACAAGCACATTGTTCGGTTGCGCAGAAGCCCCATTATTTCATGAGAGCTGCATCTGCCGAAACCCACCCTCAGTCTGTTTAGGCTCCGCCATGTGAACCATTTGGAATTGGAGCCAGATGCGAGCTCATCACTGGGGGTGATTCCTCATGTCACTTATTTACACACACACATTATTTGGTGATACTGCGTTGGCAGTGGCGCACAAAGGAATAAAACATGTGACAGGTGATGCTCCGGGCAATGTCCCTTCTTGAAAGCACAAAAGGTTCCATTATGCTATCGCGTGCTATGAAGAAGAGCCATTGCCCAAAACGTCGCCTGCTATATATTTTCCTTTTATCGCACAAAGTACAAACATGTATTCGCTCTGCGACAGCCGTTGCTGCGAGCACCTCGTGTTGACATTGCGCCATGTTGCTGGCCACACTTGTGCAATATAATCTCTGGCAACCAGAAGCTCCAATTCTAACTGGGAAGAGGAATTATCTCACTGCGCCTTTCTTCCGAAAAGCCTCGCAGTGAGCTGTACCAGCCAGCGATGGCACAGCGAAACCCCCTCACCCTCTCCTGAGACCTATCAGCCACACATATTCTGGTAAATTTGGAAATACAATGATGAATGTGGCTGATTGCTGTTTATTCCTCCATATCTGTCCACCCAGCAGTATAAATAAATGGGCACACCACGGTTATTCAGTCGGCCGGGTAATTGATCATCGTGGAAGACTAAGCCACTATAATGTCTAGAGAGTGCCTGTAGAGCTCTCTCTAGTGGAGACCCTTCTGCCATCAGTGGCATCCGCAAGCACTCGCAGGGCTGCACCTTTACCACTATTTGTTATTTAAGTGAGTTTTAAAAAGCCACTATTGACAGCCATGCTGACCTTATTGTGACTGCCAGGACTCTAGCGAAAGATGTATTTTCTAAATGTCCCTTTTGATCGAGTGTGACTTTTGACTGCTTTGTAGTCTGATCACATCACAGGATGGGATATAATCTGAGTGTAGCCGCCCACGAGCGGGTCAAGTTATCTCTGTTGTATTTGACTATTTAATTGTGGACGAATGTACGCAACTATATTTCTATAAGTAATTATCTGGCTATGTTAGGTCATCTTGTCTTCGTAAACCTTTGAATCCATTTCTAACTCATGCTTAAACCATACGTTTTGCATTCTCCCAATACTCAATAACACCTCCTATCCCGCTTTTCACACTTGTCGAAGCTAGATACAAGCTATAGAGCCACGTTTTTCAATTAATAATATTTGCCTTCACAAATTTCAAATTCTTTCTACGTATTGTGCTGCATAAACACATCTAAAAGCTACGAACATGACTAATTGTGTCGTTGATTAATGAGAAATTATGGGTTGTGCTTCCTATTCTTATCCCAGGAAACTGCCCCTGGTGCAATGGTTATCACACTGGACTAGCCATCCAGAGGTCACCGGTTCTATTCGATCTCTTGGAGTGGCAGTTCAAACAATGGGCACATTTCTTAACCCCCCTCAACCTCTGTCCTCCCAACCGTATATGTACTCTACTATAAATAGGAATGCCACATTTAATCAGCAGGTTACGTTTAGTGGGGTAAATTGTGGATACTCCCACCACGACGTTTCGTTAGCATGTAAGAGTAGGAGGCCATCCTGTCAGCAGTGAAATAAGCAAGCACTTTTAGAGCTCTACCTTTGCCTATTCTAACCCCAAGAAGGAGAAAATGCAATAGACAATACGATTTGGATTTAATGTGTATACTGTCGAAATGTTACCGCATCTCAAAGGTTATTCCTGGCTGATAAACCCGTGGACATAATTACAGGGTTGGTTTTATAGCCGCATAACCAACTTCCACTTAACATTCTATGGGATAAAATGTATGTGTTTTTCTCATTACCAAGACCTCACAATGGCAAGTAGAACACACAGTGCATTACACACAATCTACTACTGCATTCTTACTGCTGCTATTCACATTAGGTGGACACCTGTGAAAAACGAGCTTTGTCGCTCATTGGGTTCTTCCAGCTTAAATCGAATGTTTGTTTCTATAGGTGGTGGTGATGCCACCATCTTGAAAGTTTGTTGTTGGTGATCGTGTCCACAAGCATGTAATTTTTTTCGGGAAGTTTCCATGATACATTAATTTACTCTCTTATATTTGATTCATTTAAGCAGCTGTATCCTACAATTTTCCTTTTCTGATATGTGTTTTTACTTGTTAATAAGAAAGCAGTGTTATTTTTCCCACTGTGTTTTAATGTACAGGATTTTAGGAAAGACGTAATTGCATTGACCTTGAATGACAATTTAATCAAAGCGTTTGTGTTTGATTTGTACACATGCCACTCGATGACACGAGGATCACAGCATGCAGATTGTTGTATTTTTTCGTGTTTCTTTACATTTTTAGTTTCCACTTTCAAATTGTTAATGGAGCATGTTTCACAACATAAAAAATATATACACATTATTTCGGTAAAAAATACCATCCACGGTTATAAAATTATCAGTATTCTGCTCACAAATGCATGAATGTGGATTCTGAATTAGTTTGATTTATCACGCCCATTTCCAGGTGAGAATCTTAGGGAATGAATGTACCTCAAGACGAAGCTTTACGCTGAGGAAAAAAAATATCCAACTGTGTGGGTTGTGTTTGCAGTTGTGCTGCATAGCTCAGTGCGTTTTCGGGTTGTACCATCTGTTGTTAGGCATGATATCTGACGTTTCGCCCCATGTGTTGGGAGCTTGTTCAGGTACATTTCTCTACACGTGCTGAGAGACACTTCGAAAGCTGTTGCTCTCAGCAACGGGAATGAAACGTCAGACATGCCACACAACATACGGTACAGCCTGAAAATACATCGGAGGGTTAAAACTGTATTCTGTGTGTGATGCCTACCTGCTGATAGTGTAGTATCCAACAGTTTGTGCAGGAAGCTAAAAACGCCTTCTCTGTGGAATTCATAACGTTTTATGTTTTTACTGCTCAGCAGTTTTGTCAGATTGTCAATTAGTCCTTTAAATGTTAATTTCCCACTCATGCCCACCGTACTTGGAGTGAGCGTTTGCCTTGGCAGCATTATTGAGAGGTTAATGATGGCAGAGTGCCCTCGTTAACCCCCGGGGCATTTATACAGTGTGCCACACTGGCCTTGCCTTCAAGCCATAGTAAAGGTGTTTCACAAAGTGCAGAAAAGACCAAAAAATACAGCACATTTGTGCCATCCCCATAGCCAAAATAACTAGTACTGTGTGCGTTAGCTTTGATATATATTTGTAAAGATTGTTTTTGGAAGGGGGGAAGGGGTTGTCGGGCTCGAATAACGTTGACTCTGGCCCAAAGCACCCATCATGTATGTCACGTTTTACATCCTACAATGCATATACATCCACATTGAATCAAACATTGAGGCTGCCTTTCCCGAGCATTGCTCTGAGCAGTCATTGCACGATGCATAAGTGATCATTTGAGCTGATGCTGCTGAACCACTAGAACCTCGCTGTGCTCACAGCACACATGGTGTGCACTCAGCAAAATGTGATTAGCTCAACGACCCCGACCGACTTCCTCTGCACGAGTATCTATCAAATTGTTGACTCAGTGAGCGATGATCTTCAATAATAACACCACAACTGCGTGATGAGTTGCCGCCTTAAGTTTAACTTGTGAGATCCATTGCATCGTGAGATCGCGAGAGATGTTGTCTGCTTGGGGGAGGCCTTCGTCTTGCAGTATATAGATCTTGGCTGATGACGATGTGTGCCATTATGCTGGCTCTTGCTTTCATCCTGCATGTTGTGTCGTTTCTTGGATGTGTCATTAACTTCTCATTTGCAAGCATGACCACCATGCTTTGTACCTTTTTCTTTGTGGGTAAATGTGCTTTTAACAACAACAATAATAATAAATAAAATATTTCCTATGTTATGCACTGCTTGTGAATTTGTTTTTGTACGTTTGATGTACGGTAATAGTTTATGTATTGTCATGCCATACGATGTTAATAAAATAGACTAAATGTCTCACTGTAAACCTAATAATCTTGTTTCATGTCTCTTTTATTTATTTACAACTAAGCAACAGTAAACCATGAAAATAAATTAATCTCACGAATCACAAAATTCATATTAAATTTGCGGTCCTTTGGATACAATGTAAACGCCTAATTACTCCATTGACTTGCTTTATCTCAATGGTCATTTACTTTTTTAGTAAAAAAATTCTAGGCTTTTATGATTCGACCCTTGGTAATGATTTTTTTAGTGGCGTGACGTCCAAGTCACGTGTTGTCCAAGTCCAGTTATGTTTCTTTGTAATCTCAAGCATGAAGCTGCTTCTTTAGACACTTTTCAACTTTTCTCAATCTTCTTGGTCATTGTCCATGTCTCTAATCCATGTTATGGCAGTTAATATGCATTACCACGTGACATTTTCCAAAAACACTCCCCACCTCCTCTGATGATGCCCCACTTTATTTTCTCATTTGGATCCTGGTCTGTCTTCAACAACTGCCCTCCATGTGTACAGTAGATACTTCTGATATGTATTCCAGTTGTGTCCCGCCTCCAAACATCTTCAATTGTTTATGGAACCTTTTCCACATGACTCTTGTCTTGCACACATGTATCTTGATCCCAACATTATTATATTCCTCGGACATTTCCTGCAGTTGATTTCCTTTTGGATGGTAATGTAAACTTTTTTAAATCCAACACTGTCTTTAAATTATCAATGTGAATAGGTGGACGAATGCTTTGTGCATTGTTCTTGCTTGGAAGGAACTTTGTAAAACCCATATCAGACCACTATGTCGTAGCTACAGCGACAACAATGAGAATGCGGTTCATTTATTTTTTTTAAATAACGCATATATTTAATAAATTAAACAAAGTATTGAAGTCCTTTCTTTTGAGGAAAGGGAACGGGTGGAGGCTATGGGATTAAGTAACAGAGGGGAAGAAACGGAACCAAACCAAATGTGAGGTGCAGAACAATGTTAGCAGATATAAATAACATTGTCTAGGGCAATTGTTCCCAGTCTGTGGTCTCCGGAACACTGATAGACTACAAAGCCATAGGAAGTTGTCCGTCTGTTGCAGATATTTTGGATTTTAATTTCACGAAACAACATGTTCTTGGTTCTTTCGTTAAAGTCACGTAGAAGGAAAGTAATACAATAATAAAAATAAAAAAAAATAAAACAATTCTCACGACGTTTCGGCCACAACGCAAGCAGCCGTTCTCAGGTGAAAACCAGGTCTGTCGAGGCGACAGCGTCATTCAGGTCTGTCGAGGCGACAGCGTCATTCAGACGCTGTCGCCTCGACAGACCTGGTTTTCACCTGAGGACGGCTGATTGCGTTGTGGCCGAAACGTCGTGAAAATTGTTTTATTATGTTTAATTTTCATTATTTTATTACTTCCCTTCTACGTGACTTTACCGAAAGAACCAAGAAGATGAATCCCTGCAGTCACGAAAGCTTTAAATCGAAAAAGAAACAACATGTGTTCTGCTGCCAATTGCACAACATTTAACCGCAATTTTCGAGTAATCAGCCCTAATCAACTGCTGGATGAAGGCCTTTCCAAGCTGTCACAACACCTTTGGTGACCTCGTGATGCAGAAATCCATCCTGCACCTGCACATGAACTGATGTCGTCACTCCCATCTTTTTCGGGGGGACGTCCTCTCATATGCGTTCAATTCACTGATTAATCGAGAGAGCGAATGGCGACGAATCTTAAAACATCGGGAACAGATGAGAACTTGGATTAGCACACAGGACAGAATGTACACGTAAAGCCTTTTGAGTCAGTCCACTGCTGGATGAGGGCCTCCCGACGCCTTGCAGGTTTGCAGGGGTTATTTGACCATGCTTCACCACACTGGTCAATGCAGATTTGAAGCTTTCGTGACTGCAAGGAATCATACTCTTTGGTTTTTTCGGTAAAGTCACGTAGGTTAAAAAAGAAAACAAATAAATTAAATCACGACGTTTCGGAGGCAACACAAGCTTCCGTCTTCAGGTGAAACCGTGACAGCAAAATTGCTGGATTCAGATTGAGCAATCATTGGAAAGATGTAATTAACCAAGTTAAACTTTAGTTACCGTGCAGTTTACTGATAGACAGCCAGTTTAGATTTATCTTCTTAAACATATCCATATTACCAGTCTGTTATCCCCAGCTCCACGCACCACCATCAACATCACCACACGTTGCTTATCATGTTTAGCTTCTTTTTTACTTTAGTTACCTGCTTTGAATTTTACCCACCCAGCAGCATAACAAAAGGCGGCTTAATCCTAGCTTGCTTATCTACTTCTGCCATCTGTGCTGTGTTGCCTCCGAAACGTCGTGATTTAATTTATTTGTTTTCTTTTTTAACCTACGTGACTTTACCGACAAAACCCAAGAGTATATGGTCAATGCAGGTTGGTGGAGATGGCAGAGAATAGACTAAAGAAAACCCAGTGCTACCCTTTGCTGCCAGCGAAGCCCCACTGCCTATATCACCTGGGATGCAGGATAGTCACCCATCACAACACTATCCAGGCTCAATATCTGCTTCACAGTGATGGTAAGTTACTCAGATTAAACTGTACATGAGTAAATGTTCAGTGTTTTAAAGTTGTCAATATGTAAAAGTGTAACTCGTTATTAAACGGTTTATTCCGTGTGAATTCGATGTGTTATGTATTGCATGTGCATGCGATTGTCTAATTAACAAACTGTGTAGACTGTTACTAATCATTGCTTACTTTACACCAATACACGGTACTACTACTACAGACATGTTAAGAAAATTAAAACAACGCAGCGACCATTGATATTGATTTGCAATCTATAAACACGTTAATTGAATGTTGCGCTTAAGGTTATATTCATTAATGTCCCATCACAAATAACTCTCATTACAGTTATTTTGCTGTGCCTTTTTACACCTGATGAAGGAAGCTTGTGTTGCCCCCGAAACGTCGTGATTTTTTATTGTATTTCTATTATTATTTCAAAAAAGTAATAATAAAACTTTTCTTACTTATTTATTTTTCCCTACGTGACTTTACCGAAAAACCTAAAAGTATGAATCCTTGCAGTCACGAAAGCTTCAAATCTAGAATTATATTCATTAAACCCACTTAATTGGCCACAAATAACCGATCTTGCCCGCGACTGATACTAACGACCCCCCGATATTCAATGGAACAATTCCCCAAAGGTGCCCTGGACACTTCATCTGACTGAGATGTCCACTGAGTTGAAGCAGCTCACAGAGTTGGAGGAGTGGAGTTCACGCGCGTCCTGCAGGGGGCGACGTGATACCAGCTCTGACGTCCTCCATGGGTGACGTTTCGCGCTCATCTCCTGACGCAGGGAAGCAGCAAATGTGACGCTGCTGGTCCGTCCATTCGCTTAAGATTGCGGTGGAATTGTAGCTGTGGCTGCTGGAATCACGTGAACGTCATTGCATATCGGTAGAGCTGATCTTGGGCCATTGCATTCTAGTCATTATTCAAGTTTGCAGCCCCCCTTTTAAATGCCAATCCACTGCTGGATGAGACCCACTTTCCCCCCACTCCCACGCCGCAAGTTGTGGGGGTTATTTGACCATACTTCACCACGCTGGTCTGCAATGCGTGTTGTGAAGGCGAGGAGCATAGAGGTGCAGTCCAACGATGATGGATTTTGCCCAAATTGCCACGTGCTAAGTCCAGATGAGGTCCGCAGTGGCTTATAGCACCTGTCATGCACGTTGGTTGACCCATCCAAGCACTGTCCACGTGCTTAGCTTCCATTTAGATTATTTAGAATATTTGGCTGCTATAAATTTCAACATGGTAAGTCACTTCGTTGAGCTATCATTTGTGGTAAAGTTCTGAAAAATAAATTATGTGTCTCAGTCTGACTTACCTGGTCAAATAAAATAAAAAGTTTAGATAAAATGTATTTACTCATTTGCTCACCTGTTCTATACTTTGCACTCCTATCGTTTGTGTTGTTGTAACTTTGTGACACGCTCCTACTGAACATCTGTGAACAAGAGCTTCATAGCTCATCGGATTTATCCAGAATAAATAAAGATTCTGATTTGGTCGTGGGCGATGGGACCGGGATCTTACGGATGCGGGGATTTCTGATGGGATGGGATAGTGCTCACGTTATGTATCATCATCATCAATGATAACAGGGTTATTATTTCTTATGCATCATCATCATGTGCGTGGTATATGGTCTATCCACTGGTGGATGACAGGATAAACTTTTATTATGCATCAGCATCAATATGTCTATGCCACGATCTATGACATAAATGTTTGCTGTGCAGCATCATCATGTGCGTGTGTGCCATGTACTACCCATTGCTGGATGACAGGATTCATGTTTTACTTTGTATCATCATCATGTGTGTATATCTTATTTATTCATGATGTACTTGCAAAAGAATCTGCAGATTACCTGCTGGATCTCATCTCTGTTTCAAAGAACAAATTTGACCTAAGGTCTACACTCATTTACCAGCTTAATATTCCCTATTGCCGTACATATACTGGAGGAAGGGCCTTTGCTATTGATGCCCCCAGGGTCTGGAATGCTGTTGCCAATAAATTGAAACTTGAGTCACTACCTATGAGATCTTCACTCAAAACTGCTCTAGAGGAGTTGTACACCCCTAGCTGCCAGTGCTATTCAGTGACCTAAAATAAAATGTTTCGCTCCGGATGATCGCTACAAAGTATGACCTGTGTTTTGATTTAGTGTGCTGATCTTAAAGGTGGAGTGACTCATGCAGCCAGCTATGGCTGCAGGGTTTTGGTAGTACATGTTGTTTATGCCATTTATTGTGAAAATTCTGTCACAGTTCCTATGATTGCTTTTTCATTGCTTTCATGGCTTTATTTTGGTGATTTCGAAAAGTGTATTGGTTTAGCCATGTTTGTTTGTTGTAGTACAGAGTTAGACTGATGGCCTTAATCTAAGCTGTCTTGTGGTTGTTGTTGTTTGACTTGCATCCCACTGGGATTTTTGCACACAGCGTTGCTGTACGGTGTTTTTTCTGCAATATTTTGCTGTCTTTTCTTGGATTTTCTGTTTGCACTTAGTCACATATTCACTTTAAGATGTTTTTTGTTCATGTTTTTGTTTTTTGTTTGTTGCGGTTGCACCCGATTCAAGAGCTGAATGGATCACAGGGCTATACCTAATAAATGAACTTGAACTTGATGTACTATCCACTGCTGGATGAGATGAATGTTTAGTTTGTATCATCATCATCGTGTGTGCCATGTTCTGTCCACTGCTGGGTGACACGATGAATGTTTACTATACATCATCATCATGATCATGTGTGTGCTTGTGTGTGTTTACTTTGCTGTGCCAATGTTTGGGTCTCACCCACGTGGGAGCAGCCCCCACGTGGTGCTGCTCCTGCTGCCCCCCCCCCCTGCTGCCCCCCCCCCCCCCGCTGTTGCTGCGTTCAACGCTGGGCGAGGGCAGCGCGAATTTAAATGTTTTTTTTTTAATCAGAAGGATGAAGCAGACCGAGGAGGAAGGTTAAGTTGGATAACGACGAGCGAGGAGGTACGAGGAAGAAATGCCGATTAAAAACAACATTAAAGGGAGCGGAATAAGAAGATGACGATGATACCCGGGGACGAGGCGTGAGACGCGAAGAAGATGAAAATAACAAATTGCTTGATACGTGAAGGTGGTGATGCTGATGAAGATGAATACAAGTTAACATAAAGTATCAGTGAGCAGGAGGAGGAGGAGCAGGAGGAGGAGGAAGAGTGAGAAGAAATATAAAAATAAAGTCGCCGTTGTCGTCACGTCGCGCCATGTTGGTGCTGCCGCCTGAAGCAGGCGTCGCAACTCAACAACCTCCTCCTCGTCTCCTCATTCATCACCACCACCATCATCATCACAGCCCTCTCCTCCTCCTCCTTGTCACAGCCTCCGTCTCCACTTGGTGGGAATAATCTGCAGCTCTCCCCTCGTCGCCTGCTCAGCGGCGATGCCGGCGGGGAGGAGGAGGAGGCGGAGGGCGGCCGACGACGACGCCGCTGCCGCCCTCAGATGAGCGGAGCCCGGGAGGAGGAGAGAGAGCGGTGAGGTGAGAGACAACAACAACATCATCAACAACAACAACATCAACAACATCATCACGTCTTCATGTCTACCACACATCATCTCCATACATCATCATCACAACAACAACATCACCATCACGTCTTCATGTCTACCACACAACATCAACAACATCATCATCACAACATCAACAACAACATCACCATCACGCCTTCATGTCTACCACACATCATCTCCATACATCATCATCACACCAACAACATCACCATCACGTCTTCATGTCTACCACACAACATCAACAACATCATCATCACAACATTAACAACAACATCACCATCACGCCTTCATGTCTACCACACATCATCTCCATACATCATCATCACAACAACATCAACAACAACAACATCATCATCACGTCTTCATGTCTAACACACAACATCAACAACAACATCATCACGTCTTCATGTCTACCACACAACATCTCCATACATCATCATCTCTGCTACGCGTCAACGTCGCATCTTCATCTCTACCGCACATCACGATCACATCATAGCCATCAACAACATCACATCGTCTCATCCATCCATGCATCATCATCAACATCTTTAACCACGCATCATCATCATCATCTATTAATCATCATCATCGCATGTTCATCTCTACCATCACATCGTATCCAGACACCGTCTCTACCACACATCACAACCATCTTCATGTCCACCGCACATCACCATCACATCATCTACACACAGCATCTCTACCAGACATCATCATCATCACAGTGTTAATCTTTAACACACATCATCATTGCACATCACAGTAGTCTTATCAGTACACCAGCTACCCCCCGTGCATCACGATCAACATTCAAATTCTATAATCGTGAATCTCATCAACCCCACCACGCGTCACTTTACCATCATCATCATCAGCACCCCCCACGCATCTTGATCATCATCATCATCGATAAGTATGATCATCATCATCCATAGGTATCATCATCAACAGCACCCCCCCCCCACGCATCTTGATCATCATCCATATGTATCATCATCATCCATAGGTATCAACATCATCATCCATATGTATCATCATCATCCATATGTATCATCATCAACCATATGTATCATCATCATCCATAGGTATCATCATCATCCATATGTATCATCATCATCATCCGTATGTATCATCATCCATAGGTATCAACATCATCATCCATAGGTATCATCCATAGGTATCATCCATAGGTATCATCATCATCCATATGTATCATCATCATCCATAGGTATCAACATCATCGTCCATATGTATCATCATCATCCATATGTATCATCATCATCCATATGTATCATCATCCATATGTATCATCATCATCATCCATATGTATCATCATCCATAGGTATCAACATCATCATCCATAGGTATCATCATCATCCATATGTATCATCATCCATAGGTATCAACATCATAATTTATAGGTATCATCCATATGTATCAACATCATAATTTATAGGTATCATCATCATCATCCATAGGTATCATCATCCATAGGTATCAACATCATCATCCATAGGTATCAACATCATCATCCATAGGTATCATCATCCATATGTATCATCATCATCCATAGGTATCATCATCATCCATAGGTATCATCATCCATATGTATCATCATCATCCATATGTATCATCATCATCCATAGGTATCAACATCATCATCCATAGGTATCATCATCATCATCCATAGGTATCATCATCCATAGGTATCATCATCCATATGTATCATCATCATCCATAGGTATCAACATCATCACCCATAGGTATCAACATCATCATCCATAGGTATCATCATCCATATGTATCATCATCATCCATAGGTATCATCATCATCATCCATAGGTATCATCATCCATATGTATCATCATCATCCATAGGTATCAACATCATCATCCATAGGTATCATCATCATCCATAGGTATCATCATTTTGGGTCAGCTAATCATCATCCGCACCTCCGATTAGCACGATTGGCTAAGTACGGTACATGCATGTTTCATCATCATCATCATCTATATTTGAAGCTTTCGTGACTGCAAGGATTCATACTCTTAGGTTCTTTCGGTAAAGTCACGTAGGGAAAATAATAATAATAATAAATGAAAATTACTACATTTAGTTATTTTTATTTATATAAAAAAAAATGTTATTTTCATGAAAATAAAATAATAATGAATGAGAATAACTACATTTTGTTATTTTCATTTATAAAAATATTAATAAATGTTATTTTCATAAAAATAAAATAATAATAATAATAGATGAAAATAACTAAATTTAGTTATTTAAAAATAATAATAAATGAAAATAACTAAATTTAGTTATTTTCATTTATGAAATAATTAATGTTATTTTCATTAAAATAAAATAATAATAGAAGAAAATAACTACATTTTGTTATTTTCATTTATTATTCTTATATTTTATTATTATTTTAACCTACGTGACTTTACCGAAAGAACCTAAGAGTATCATCATCATCATCGTCCCCACGTGTCCTAATGAACGCTACAGGCATTAACCTCATCACCACCACCGTCGCAATTATTCCCACTCTACATCACAGCGCATGCCATCAAGTATCGTTAAAATCAACATCATCAACACACAAGACGTTTGCATTATTCACATGCAATCACATCGTCATCATCTCACGTGTCACATCATCGCCACGCATTGCACGTTTTTTTTTGTTACAATATGCACAACATTGCGTTGCCTTTTTGTTAAATTCAACACAAACTCTTTAAAATGTGTGAGCGCTCAGACATAAACATACATGTCAATAATTGTTATAGCAGTGAGTAGGTGGCCCAACATATACATCATTGTCTACAAGTGTCACATCATCAACTTCATCATCAACCCCATGAATGACAGTCCTGCAATGTAATCCTCACACTATTGCACGTGTTCATCCACAATACCAGCGGTCACATCATCATCGCCAACATTTCTCTCGTTCATATCATTTCCACGCACCACCATCATCAACATCCAGAAGCATCACATCACCCTACACCATTTCAACTCATCACATCATCATCTCCACGCAACGGGATATCCCCTCGTCTCTGATCGTCATCTCTATTCATCACATCACCATCTTCATCATCATCATCCTCTTCATCCCGACTCATCATCATCTCCACTCATCGCCACCCTCCTTTCCACGTATCGTGATACCATCCCCTCGTGTCATCATCAATGCGCATCACATCATTGTCATTTGCACGTGGTGATGATGATGTTGATATTGGTGATGTTGATATTGATGGTGATGTTGATATTGATGATGATATTGATGGTGATATCTTCTCGTTGTCCTCACCACGTCTAAATATAAACAGTGGTGGCAATATAAACAGTGGTGGCATCATTGTACAGGTTGGGGCCACCACTACCATCCCTGCAGTGCCCCCTCCATCTCTTGGGGAGGCCTTCATCCAGCAGTGGAATAATCATGGCTCACGATGATGATGATGATAACAGCGCTCGGATTGCATTGCGTTGCAGGTTATATATTTCATCACATGCGTTATATCGCATGTGCTGGGCCCTGTGGCCTGGGGTGGTGTTGTGATATTCGGGGGGGCCTTCCCCGGGCTTCTCGGCTTTCAATTTGCTCCACTGTATTTGTTTACTTCTTCATCACTGTGCCCACTGTATTTGTTTACTTCTTCATCACTGTGCCCACTGTATTTGTTTACTTCTTTGCCACTGTGCCCACTGTATTTGTTTACTAATTTGCCACTGTTCCCACTATTTGTTTACTTCTTTGCCACTGTGCCCACTGTATTTGTTTATCTCTTCACTGTGCCCACTGTATTTGTTTACTTATTCGCCACTGTGCCCACTGTATTTGTTTATCTCTTCACTGTGCCCAATGTATTTGTTTACTTATTCGCCACTGTGCCCACTGTATTTGTTTACTTATTCGCCACTGTGCCCACTGTATTTGTTTACTTCTTTGCCACTGTGCCCACTGTATTTGTTTATCTCTTCACTGTGCCCACTGTATTTGTTTACTAATTTGCCACTGTGCCCACTATTTATTTACTTCTTTGCCACTGTGTCCACTGTATTTGTTTATGTCTTCACTGTGCCCACTGTATTTGTTTACTTTGCCACTGTGCCCACTGTATTTGTTTACTTATTCGCCACTGTGCCCACGTTGTTCATCATCGCCCATCGTCCGCAGCCACGGCGCCCTTTGAATGACTCCCAACACCACTCCGTGTTGTTATTTCTGTTGTCTGCGTTGTGTCTAAGGCTAATTTCGTCACAGTCAGTTGCTATTTTTTGTTGTTTTGTGGTTTGTTGGGTCTCCCGTGTGTGTGTTTTTGCTTTATCTAAGTCGGGTGATGTTATTTGTGTAGCATCGGAGGTTGGTTGTGTGTTGTGTGTGTGAGTTGGTTTTGCTTTTGTGGTTGTATCAGAAGTTTGATGTCATTTGTGTTGTCTGAGGTTGGTACATCTTGGTTTTGTTCCGTGCCCCGTACAATAGTTATGTTGTGGTTGTTTGTGTTGTAGGTTGTGTGTGCGAGTTAAAGTCTTTCTCTTTGCTAGGGTTGCTGTGTTTGTACTCTCCAAAGGTTGTGTTTGTTTTTACAGATGTGCTTGTTGTACCACCGGTTTGTGTTATGCTGTAAACTTGTTGTATTCATGGTGGCACTGTATTTCCTTGTGTTTTTGTTCATGGTATTGTATATTTGGGTTGTGTTATACCGGTGTTGCTGCTTGTGCTCATCAGACAGCGATGATGTCTTTGTGTAGTTGTGGTTCTGTTCCCTACTGTGCTTCTTAGGGTTGAGTTGTTGCGTTCTGTATATGTTCAACTTATATCTCACAGAATTGTCTTGTGTTCACGTTTGTTCTGTGCATTTGTCACGCTTGTGATGCTGTTCGTGTTGCGCTAATTTTGATTCCGTATTTCTATTTTTTGCTTGTGAATGTTAATACTTTAAGTGTTGCTGTTTGTCGTTTGTGTGTGTGTGCTTGTTATTGTTATATACTGCACCATACATGGAGGTTTATTTTTTATTGAGCCTTTAGACTTCTATGTACTGTCCAGTCTCCACGTGAGGATGGATTGAGTTTGCTTGGCTGCCAATGGCCCCTTTGTCACAGCTAATTGTGTTAAACACCCACAGGACTAAGACAGTCATGGGCCCCCTAAAGTTAAATGTTCGTGAAAAGAGGGTATGCAAATAGCATACAAACAAGTATTTAGGGTGACTGACGCCACTTTCAACTTCTTATGTTATTGATCAGTGTTATAAGTTCTAAGAAGTTTTTATTTTGTATTTAACCCCCCAGATCTTCCACTGTTCCATTCATAAGACATGATGTGTGCTCTAAGGGCTTCTAAGCAAACTAGCCCAATTGTAAAAAAAGCGATTGTACACCACAGCCAACGCAAGTTAATGCAATTAATCTTCAATGACTAGCAGCATGATGACTCTGACCTCAGGCTTATGGAGTTGAACTGGGCGATTCACATTTTCTGCACGCTTTGTGTAAGCAAATGCACTTACAGTGCATTCTTGAGAGAAAATAAAGGATTCCTCCCATGACCAGTTTGTCTTAAGATAGCCTCTGTAGAGCTCCATGGGATATGGCATTTTACTAGATAATGTATTCAAATGTAGACTACAAACACTAAAGTGGATCAGGGTTGTATACCATGCAACAATGCGTTTTACACTTTAGCATCGGTAGTTGGTAGCGTTAAGCCGTGCCATTATGCAATCCGTATGTAGAAGTTGGTTCTTTCATACATTGTGTGCAATGGAATAGCTGCATTGAAAAGTGTGTACAGTATATTTTTGCCCGTGAAATGTGTGCACTTCTAAAGCGGTGTAGTAGTAAGAGGGGATACGTTAATATGTGCAGGTCTAGTAATTTTATGATAAACATTATTCTCTAGTTATTCGCGAACTTTGCCATCCACGAGTTTGGCTATCCGCGAATCGCATCTTGAACTCTACACGACTGCGAGAGAGAGAGAGATAAAGTGATGAGAGATAAAGTGATGAGATGTATGTCTGGTGAACTTCTTTCGCACCGTACTAGCCAAACGTGCTAATTGGAGGCGAGAGTGTGAATCAGATGAGAATGTGGTACGAGAAACTGATGAGATAAAGTGATGAGAGCTATTATTATGATAATGTTGACTATTTAACAGCATATTTACGTATTTATTTAAGGTAATTCATTAACAAGATAGGTTTTCGTATGCCAGTATCATTACTGTATCCGCAAAATTTGCTATTCACGACCATCTCCGGAAGGTAGCCCTCGCGAATAACGAGGGCACACAATACCACAAATGTGTTCATCGTGCTTTCTAGCGATGTAATGTCCAAGTTCATGCTATTATGCTTTGGTGTTGTATCTGCTCATGTGGTTTAGTAGGCTGCTGCCAAGCAGCGTGGCTACTTATTGCATCACATCACTACAGTATTGATGGGTTGCCTTGGGTGAAAAGGCACGTGTTTAGGAGGCTGCATTCAGAATTTAATGTGCCAAGCAATTGCGGATATTTAAAAGCATAATGGACTGTAGAGTTAGAGTTTTAAATCATTAACGTTCCTAATTACATCGTTGTAGAGTGTGTTCAAGGAAACAACGTTGTATGCCTCATGTTTCGAGTCGTTTTCGAAGGCTTAGCAACTACACTACGGTTTGATATGTTCATATTTCACAAGATGTTGTTCATATTTGAATGCAATCACATACTAATACTGTATGTCATACAGAACAGTGGGACTTGAAGTAATAAGGCACGTTCATTTACATATTATGATATACACAAGCAGGGGTGGGTCAAGGGTCAGCACTCAGCCTGGACCACTGAGACCTGGGTTCGAATCCAGGCAACCACTCACAAACCAGGATGTGAAATGTAGAATGTTGGCTGGATCACAAATAACTTCACAGAAACGATCGTACTTATGTTTCTCATAGGTTGGTTGAATTCCAGTGATGACACTTTAAACATCACTTTGATTGACATGGAGCAAATACTGTAATTGTTGTGGGCATCTAAAGGTATGCTGCTGGTGTGTGTGGTCTATTAAAGTGACTTCACAAGGAGCTGTGTGTGCCATCTTACATGGCCATTCTCCGACCGGGTGATGCAGAGTTTCAAATAGAAGACTGCTTTTATTTCATGATGTCGATAGCACAATTGGAATATAATTGGGAGAAAGATAACATGCACGCATATATTAAGGTGGAATGACTAGTTAATCTCATCTAAAAACAAATGAGCAATTCATCAAAATATTTTGCTTAATTCATTGCCCCCAGACTTCTTTCTTGTGCCTGCGGAGGAGTACAGCATCGTTGATTCCCAAGCTGGTTTTTCAACTTATCAGGTGTAGGCATAATTGTTCATTAAACAATTGATAGCTTATACTCTTTGGGTTTTTTTCGGTAAAGTCACGTAGGTACAGTCATTTTGCTGTGACGGTTCCACCTGAAGACGGAAGCTTGTGTTGCCTCCGAAACGTCGTAATTGAATTTATTTTAATTTAATTTTTTACCTACGTGACTTTACCGCAAAAAAACAAAGAGTATGGGACCCTTGCAGTCACGAAAACTTTAGATCTAGAATTGATAGCTTTCCCATGCAGTTTACTTTAACTGCAATTCAGTTAACCAGTCCCTCCAGAAAAACGCGGAGTTTTTTGGTGATTGTTGCGGGCAAAAATCGTTGATTATGCGGCACGTTTTCTTAAAAAATGCGATGGAATATGCGGGATATTTATGCAATTTTATGCGATTAAATTGTGGGAACTTGCAAAATTGCGGGAACTTGCAAAAACTGCGGTTTGATGAAAAAGAGAAAAAAAAGTGATTCCCCCAACACCCTATTCACTAGGCTACTACTTTAATGTAAAGAGTCATTTCTTATTACTTCCTATGATAAGCAAGCATACTACATCACAGAAAGTGCTGGGAATATTTAAGTTCTCATCTTGTTTTATTTCAGACCTTAACAAACAGATGGCTCAAATTTACAAAACATTGAGTCGAACAAGTTCTGTAGCTTTACAAAATGAATATGCTACAACTTCTGTAAAAATGAATAAATAAAATATAAAAAAATAAAATGTGTGCTTCCTGTTTTACAGAGGTAGCTATACAAAACAGACATCTTCTGTTAAAATAAGTGTTTTCAGTGCACAGTAACGTAAGCAATACAGTAACAGTACAGTCTTACAGTAATGTAAATTTACATACTACTAACAAAAAAGTGCAATCTTACAACTGTAAAGTTGCATAAACTCCTGAATAAAACTAACTACGTAGCCTCTAACACTGGCCAATCATTCACCATCCTCATCCTCCATCCCCTCTCCCTCAGTGTCCATCTCCTCCCCCTCCACCATCTCCTCCCTCTCAAATGCTCCACTGCGGACTCGTTGGTTATGGTAAAGGAAGACCAAGGCTTTGAGGTTTTGGTTGGTAGTTGATCTTCTTCGGTTAGACAACACTAGTTTGTAGATGCTGTTGCTGCGTTCAACATCAGCTGAGTTTGAGACAGCATCTTTGTACCGCTTGGCCAAGGAACTCAGCACAGGAAGTCTCTCCTGTAGGCCATCCCAAAACACATCCAAATCCACCACGCCGAATGGTGCAGCTCTGAGTGCTGCTGGACCAAGAGTCTTGAAGTAAGAATCAAATTCATCACCCTGCACTTCAGTGAAACCTGGAATGGCCTTGTAGCTTGCTACGGAGTCATCTAGGAATGCAATGTGGCGAGGGTCAAACACCCTAACCTGGAGAAACTCAATGGCCGGCTGCCCATGTGACATGTACTTGGTGAGCTTTTCTTCAGCGTTTTCATATGCCTGACCAACTGTGCAGAGGATCTGTGTCTTTGTGGTGTAAGGTAAGTTAAACCCTTCAAAGTATTCGGCACACGCCTCATACTGCAGCTCTTTGTTGGCAGCAAAGACCACCTGCAGATCCTCCAGATAAGTGAAGATCTTTGTGGTCACAGGACGTCTGCTCTGGAAGATATCGAGAAGACTTAGGAAGCGTTTGCACTTGTCAGCCATGATGTTGATCTGGACATTCAGGGACTGAGCTAGGTCTTGGTCTTGAAGCATCTCGTGGAGTCTCTCCACAGACTGTGGAGCACTTCTGCTACACACCTATAAAAACACAAATAGAAAGAAAGGAATTAGGTCAAACATACAATATGTTCAATGCAATTCTTTTTTTTACTTTGATCTTACTAAACTATTCATGTTTGTATGTGCAAAGGGGGTTAACTGATGAAGAAAAGGAAGTGTTAATTGTATTGAGGAATTATGTGAAGGAAGTTTTTACCTCGATTTCCATCTCTATGAACTCCTTGTACAGTCCAAAGTGCTGTGCGTGGTACTGCACTGCAGAGAACCAGGAGTTCCAGCGTGTTGCACAGGGGTTTGGAGGCATGACCGCCTTTTTTCTAGGCAGCTTGTTTGACAAGAAGCAGAGGTATCTTCTCTTGCGTGATCCATCATTGAAGAACATCTGGGAGAAACTTAGCATGAAGCTGTTCAACTGAACAAAAGGTTTGCGGAAGGCATTGCCAATGAGATTCATTATGTGTGCCATGCATGTGATGTGTATCGAGTTGGGGAACAACGACTGCAGAGCTGCTGTGAATGCCTTCTTCATGTAGGCTGCATTATCAGTGTCGAACACAATCACATCCTCGTTGTTAATGCTGTATTCTTGAAGGCACCTTACGACAGACATGGATACAGTGGAATGATTGCATTGCTCAAGGAAAACAGTATCTGCAAGGTAGGCCAAGATCCTCCCAGAATGATCCTTCTCAAGTGGTGCAAGGAGGATATTCAGGACACATCTCCCCTCGACATCTGGAGTCTCATCAAATATCACAGCAAGAGGTTTTCTGGCAAGAAGTGTCTTCAGCTCCTCTTTTTCCTTCTCATATACTGCTCCCAAGTACATATCTTGAAGCTGGTGAAACCCTGGAATGGCGCCGCCATTGATGACTTTCTCATTCAGAAATTTCCTCAGTGCAGGGTGGTCAGTCTTAGACAGTGGGATGTTGATGGCAGTGCAGGTGGCAACCCAGGTTTCACAAATCTACAAACAGAAAAATACTTTTGTATCATTGGGCTGTATTACACACACACACAAAGTCCAGTGTAACCTACAGAAAACTGCTGTATAAAACTGAATCATTTACAGTAAGCCTTTCACAGAACAGTAGTGTTTCTGCAAATAAAACATAATTCTTTCATGCCAAAATCAATCATCTTGCATGGGAAATTACACTACTGTTAGTCTATCTAACCCTAACGTTAACTTACATCCACACACAACATACTTGGAAATCTCATTCACACACACCTCTCTCTGTTTCAATTTAACTATCAGCCTTTTCATAATTTTACAAGCTTTAATCTAATAGGCTACTGACCTTGATTCTTTCAGCCCTAGCAACTGTTTTGGAAGTTGACGCCTCGGTGTAGGTGAGCTGCTTCATCTTGGCTGATTCCGCTGCTGCTTTAACCATCCTCGAATGTTTGTCGGTTGCAAAGTGACTGTCCAGCGTCGACTTCCGCCTGTGGTCCAACACGCAGTTGCACGGAGTGCAAAATAATTTGCCCCCACTGTCATGTAACACACTGGGAAACTGCTTTGCGCGGTCTTTTGCGCTTATGTTTGTTGGCAAATGAGAAAGATTTGCGGGCTTCATCATGGTTTCATTGGCATCGCGGGGTTTGCAGCTTTTCAATGATGTCGCGTAATGAGTGACGTCACTTCATAACGTTCCCATGGCAACAGGGGAAATGGCTGCGCTTGTGTGAAGTAAACGCAACATTTTTCAACTTTCTGCTAAGATATATGTGACTTTTTGCAACGAAAATGCGGGGATTATGAAATCATGCAAGCCCGCATATTTTGCGCGCGGAAATCTGCAATTTATGCGGCGAAAGTGCGGCGTATTTGAAAAAACGCGCCCCCCGCATAAATATGCGGACTTTGGCTGATTTTGCATGGAATCATGCGATCGCATAATCGCGTTTTTCTGGAGGGACTGGTTAACGTCTAAATTTTATCATCTTGTGGACCACTGAACCCACCTCCTGGGGTTCCAGTATAACTGCATGTTTATCATTTCAAGTTTTGTACGTTTAGAACTCAGAGGCCACAATACTACGAAAAGCAAGAGTCACAAAGGTCACCAAAATGACTAAAGCAAAACAAATAAAGCAACGAAGCCAATCGATTTGACTACAAAAATAACATTGTCATGTGAGAAATCAAATATATTGCACAAACATAAATCATTGTTAAGCAAGACATTCACTGCAGGCAAGTCGGCTTGTGCAGATTTTAATGAGACTGATCGTGATATAATTACAAAATTAAGTTACGGAAACGTTCAACAGATATAGGGTGACATTTATACTCATGGTAAAAAGACAAGGATACATGCCAAATGGTAAATGCGTCATTTAAGTTACATTTTTATAAAAATACCGTATTTTCCCGCAGACACATATACCCCGCAAAAATATTGTTTTGTGTAAAAAAATATTTCAGATACCCCGCACCTCCATATACCCCGCATGCCTTCATATACCCCGCACCCCCATATATCCCGCACCTCCATATACCTCGCACCTCCATATACCCCGCATGCCTCCATATAGTGAGGGAAAAAAGTATTTGATCCCCTGCTGATTTTGTACGTTTGCCCACTGACAAATAAATGATCAGTCTATAATTTTAATGGTAGGTTTATTTGAACAGTGAGAGACAGAATGACAACAACAAAATCCAGAAAAACGCATGTCAAAAATGTTATAAATTGATTTGCATTTTAATGAGGGAAATAAGTATTTGACCCCTCTGCAAAACATGACTTAGTACTTGGTGGCAAAATCCTTGTTGGCAATCACAGAGGTCAGACGTTTCTTGTAGTTAGCCACCAGGTTTGGACACATCACAGGAGGGATTTTGTCCCACTGCTCTTTGCAGATCTTCTCCAAGTCATTAAGGTTTCGAGACTGACGTTTGGCAACTCGAACCTTCAGCTCCCTCCACAGATTTTCTATGGGATTAAGGTCTGGAGACTAGCTAGGCCACTCCAGGACCTTAATGTGCTTCTTCTTGAGCCACTCCTTTGTTGCCTTGGCCGTGTGTTTTGCGTTACTGTAATGCTGGAATACCCATCCACGACCCATTTTCAATGCCCTGGCTGAGGGAAGGAGGTTCTCACCGAAGATTTGATGGTACATGGCCCCGTCCATCGTCCCTTTGATGCGATGAAGTTGTCCTCTCCCCTTAGCAGAAAAACACCCCCAAAGCATAATGTTTCCACCTCCATGTTTGACGGTGGGGATGGTGTTCTTGGGGTCATCGGCAGCATTCCTCCTCCTCCAAACACGGCGAGTTGAGTTGATGCCAAAGAGCTCCATTTTGGTCTCATCTGACCACAACACTTTCACCCAGTTGTCCTCTGAATCATTCAGATGTTCATTGGCAAACTTCAGACGGGCATGTATATGTGCTTTCTTGAGCAGGGGGACCTTGCGGGCGCTGCAGGATTTCAGTCCTTCACGGCGTAGTGTGTTACCAACTGTTTTCTTGGTGACTATGGTCCCAGCTGCCTTGAGATCATTGACAAGATCCTCCCGTGTAGTTCTGGGCTGATTCCTCACCGTTCTCATGATCATTGCTAACTCCACGAGGTGAGATCTTGCATGGAGCCCCAGGCCGAGGGAGATTGACAGATCTTTTGTGTTTCTTCCATTTGCGAATAATCGCACCAACTGTTGTCACCTTCTCACCAAGCTGCTTGGCGATGGTCTTGTAGCCCATTCCAGCCTTGTGTAGGTCTCCAATCTTGTCCCTGACATCCTTGGAGAGCTCTTTGGTCTTGGCCATGGTGGAGAGTTTGGAATCTGATTGATTGATTGCTTCTGTGAACAGGTGTCTTTTATACAGGTAACAAGCTGAGATTAGGAGCACTCCCTTTAAGAGTGTGCTCCTAATCTCAGCTCGTTACCTGTATAAAAGACACCTGGGAGCCAGAAATCTTTCTGATTGAGAGGGGGTCAAATACTTATTTCCCTCATTAAAATGCAAATCAATTTATAACTATTTTGACATGCGTTTTTCTGGATTTTGTTGTTATTCTGTCTCTCACTGTTCAAATAAACCTACCATTAAAATTATAGACTGATCATTTATTTTTCAGTGGCAAACGTACAAAATCAGCAGGGGATCAAATACTTTTTTCCCTCACTGTACCCCGCACCTCCATATACCCCGCGCCTCCATATACCCCGCATGCATTCATATATTTAACGTCGTTACCGCAGCTTAAGTCCATCATATTAATACGAAGTTTACATTTGTAATACATTCCACTATCAATTGTTAACGTTAAAATCATAACGTGCACAAAGAAAACAAACTAACCGGAAACGAGTGTACTTAAAACAGTAAATAAGTAACAAAAGTAAATATCCAATAAATAAGTAACACATAACTGGTAGATAAGTAAGGACAGTTTTAGCACTGGGAGATAATAGCGAAACTACGGTGACCCCGTAGCTCCCCCTTCCTCCCCCCAGCTGCCCCACCCCCCAACCCCCCACCTCTCTCTCCCCCCAGCTGCCCCACCCCCCCACCTCTCTCCCCCCAGTTGCCCCCCCCACCTCTCTCTCCCCCCAGCTGCCCCACCCCCCACCTCTCTCCCCGCAGTTGCCCCACCCCCCAACCCCCCACCTCTCCCCAACCCCCCCCCCACCTCTCCCCCCCCAACCCCCCCCACCCCCCCACCTCTCCCTCCCCCCAACCCCCCAACCCCCCCACCTCTCCCCCCCCAACCCCCACCCCGCAACCCCCACCCCCCCACCTCTCTCCTTCCCAGCTCTCCCGTCGTCGGTAAACATTTGCGCGTACTTCAAACATTGTCGTTTAATTGAACTATAAGCACTTAATTTAAATCGTGTTAACGTGCAATTTTAGTGTGAGTGCTTCATTCGGCAGTGCTTTAGTCAAAGGTAAGTGTTGCACAGAGTCCTACCGTTTAATTGTTTTAACGAGTTATGACATGTAACACGTGTTGAATATTTGTGGGATAGCACGCGCCTCCATTTGACCCAGCAGGACCTTGATTTGTTTGTAGAAACTGGTATACCCCGCGGGTTATATGCGGGAAAATAAGATAAGTCTTCTCGAATTTTAGACGGCACTGACCACGTTGGGGCTTATTAACTTGCACGCTGTATATAGTTGGTTGAGTAGACGCACGTGCTTTTAAGTGCTTAGACCGTGAGTAGATTCCACATCATCATCAATCACAATTTTTGGGCTGCAGAGAATATTCACGCGCGTGTCAAAAGTGCATGTCGTCTAGTGATTTCAATGTAGAGTATTTGTACTTTTGCCATTTCAAGCAGAGTTACATGTTCTTTACCGACTTTCTCGAAACAGGTAATCATTTAATGTGTAAATGTTGTAACGTTTTTGTGCGGGTTTTTTTAATCCACCATACTGTATGATAATTATCTTTGAGCAAACCGGTCTGCTGTAAAATTATAGTACACCAGTTTAACACGGAGGCTTTCACGACCAATATTATCTCCATATATATAAGGCAAAGTTGTGAATGTGTCTGTTCACAATGTTTAGCGTACTTCCCGACATTCAACAAACTTGAAATTTGCCATGTGGGTACTTTCCAGACTGTACACCATGCAAAAATTATAAAAATACACTTTTGTGGTTTTTTTCGGGGGGGGGGGGGGGGAGCTCAATAATGCATAGATTGTTTGCACGCTAAATGAGCTGTGACGTCACATCTGTCACGTGACCCGCGCACGTGCAAGTGTAGTGGGTAGCGCCACGCTGCGCTACGAACCCGGTGACCCGAGTTCGATTCCCGCTTACGACCACCACCGGTGACGATTATTTGAACCGGTCCTGGGCCCTCCCCTAGGTCGACTCAGCCTCAAACAAGTAACTGCTGTGGTGTGTGAACAAGCCCCGGGTTAGTACTGCTAGTCCATAATATAGGTTTTTGGGTTAATCTACTCTACAACACACCGGATTTACTCTCCAACACACCGGTGTGCTGCACTAGTAACAAATTGGCATGTTCTGTTTGCGTGACAAACCTTACTAATTGGCTGTGTCCAGTGGTGGCGGGGTTAACGACACATTTATATTTACGCGATTTAACCCAAAAAACCTCTTAGGGATTACTAGCTGTACTACCCGGCTTCGCTCGGGACTTGTATTCATCACGCCCGGCCGCCTTTGTCTCCCCAGTGGCGATGTTTTGCATATGTGGCCACCAAAATTGTATTCTGTTGTTTGTCTAGTTGCAAGCTTCCAAGTTATGGAAGTGTTCAAAATACATTTGTGGTTCTAGTGTTAGACGTGCACATTCAAGATGGCAATTGAGGCACTTATCAAAATCGACCTAGTTTCATTCTCATTGTCACAGCGTCTGTCATTTGTCAGTATATTGTTATTGGCCTGCTTGAATACAAGTTATGAATAGTGATTTGAAAATAACTTTTTTGTTAAATTATATTTTTAATGTTGCTGAATTAGTTGCTATACACTGGTTATAATGGGTAAGTGGATGTTTTTGACTTCCTACAAATGCTGGACAAATGACACTGGATTATTTTCTGTCTTTGAGTTATGTTTATGCACACTCCGCTTCACTTAGCCAGACCACGGTAGTAATTTTGGCTGATAAAATGTGACGGAGCCCATGATTATGTGCTAAAGCCAGAACCTAAAATGGTTTGTCCATAGGGTATCTTGGCATCTGTGTGAAATAGTCCAGGCTGGTTAACTTCAACAGAAGAACCAATAACATTTTCAACACAGTATTTTTAAACCATTTGAATATACTACAGTAACACGCTTTACTATGATGTCCATATATGCAAATGTCTGATATTGCTTGGATATATGCGTGTCTTCTGTCTGCCTTTCAATGACAGTGATAGTCACAGCCTGCATAACATGACTATCATTGATCAGCAATGTACGGCATTAAAAACACACCTGCAATTGACATTTGGGACCATCTGGAAGAAATAGGATGATATCACGCTTGTGTATAATCTGACCCTTGCACTGACAGATGTTATTGCCGTAACATACGTACAGTTTATTGTTGCCTCATTTCCACCATTTTCAATAAATTTAAATTGACGGATAATATACTTAACATTTACATATTGCCGATTACCACATTGCCCGAAACGCACCCAACATTGCCAGTTTTTGAAAGCTAAGCGGATGGAGCCTGTAATGGGGTTGGGTAGGCGACCACCAATGCCTAACAAGCGTGACAGGCTTTGTGGATACGCTGTGGGCAGCAGAGTGCAGTGTAGAAAAATCCCAACGTTTTCCTGTTTCCGTATCTCCACATCTGTTTCTCCGCCTTCACCGAACATGCACTAACCAACGTGATGAAGTTTGGTAAAAATCCTCTACTACCACCTAAATGTTGTGGATAGGCCCTCATCCTGTAGGGGATTACCATGGGGCTGTGCATGTCGTCTATGTTAATTAACATTACCATCTTACACTTCTGCAGTATATGTTACGAACAAAGGATAGGATACCTCATATTTTGAAGCAGCCATGGAGACACTCTAACGATAAATTACAATAAAATAGATTTTTGCACGAGCAATAACTGCATTTAATCGTAAATGAAACACCCAAAAAAATTGTGCAAATATAATATGAGAGCAAGAGGTGCCTGAGTGATGGGGCTTGGTTGACCATACTTCATCGCACTGGTAAATGGGTGTTGGTGTTGGCGAGTGGTGGAGGGGGCAGAATTTGTTCGGATATCACTTGTCACGAATGTTTGGTTAATGGGTTCGCAGTCCTGTGTGCTAATAACTGCGCAGAATGAGATCCATAAACCAGCTTCATTATATTTGATTATAGCTTACGGTTTTCTTGAGTACAATATTTGTAAAGCAATTCAAAAGAAAAGTTAACTTATAATTGCCCAGACCATTGTGGTTATATTTCTCATCCTGCGTGGTTAGTCATCAAACCAGTAATTGTAGAAAATGTATTGAAGATGACATGAGAGTTTCGCACACTGTTTAAAAGAAGAATCGTGTTGATATTAGGTTTTGACAATGAACTTCACGTATTTGAAAACATTTTGTGGATAATAGGAAGCTATACCACAGTGCAGCATAAAATAAAAATGTGGATAATCGTGGCACGGTTAATAGTTTAAATGGACCCTAATAATAGCAGATAATGATATTTGAAGATAACAGGAGTTCTACTGTATGTATTAGGCCAATTTATTTAATTATTTGTAGAAGGAAATGATGAACACCTGGAGAAAATCCATGTATTCGAGGACATAACACTGAAATCTCTGCACAGGTGGAATCAATCAATTGCTGTACTGCTATCTCCTGGCCACCCCGTAGTCCAATCCTACGATGCCTGTGACAGTATTTGCACACATTCTCCCACCCAAGTTCTGTACTAACTAGGCTTAAACCTGCTTCACTTCTAGGATCTGATTAGAACAGGCACATTGAATGTGATTTTAGTGTCAGGTAGTAGTTGGTATATGTCATCAAAACAAGGCTGGGTGTTGGCACGGCCTGTGATGTTAGTATGTCCAGATTATTTGGTGATGGCTGCTGTCAAGTTGTGTGGATCAGTAATGCATAGGCTAGAGAGTGCATCTGTTTTTGTTGCCATGTGTGCCGAGTGAGCACTGGTTGGAAATGTAATCCGATGTTTGCTGTGCGCTTGTTTCTCGGTTGGGTGGGCGTAGTGATGCAGGCAGCTGGACTTCCTGGCATTCTTTGACAGATGCTAACGCCTTCAAAAGTGGCAGCGGCGGTTCCCCCAGAATGCAAGCAATGATTAACTTTACACGGTCTAGAAAATGTGTTATGGACAGGCTTGCATGGGCCGCCCTCCTCAGTATTGCATAATAATAACATAATTTTCAGCCCATTGTCAATCCACTATGCTGGTCAGTACGGGTTGGTGACGGGGAGGGCCTAGGACTGGCTCTGGTATAACTTTGTACTGTTGTTGGCCGTCGCTGTGATTTGAACCAGTGGCTCAGGATCACAGTGCTGTGTGATCACCACTGTGCCTCTGCTCTATCGAGATGCAATAATATTTATGTGTGCAGTGATTCCACTCCCTTCCCAGTTCGACAAATTGTCAGCATTGGGATAATAGAATCAATGGATTTTTTTTTACATTTGTGTTGAATTTAATGCCTCAATTGGCTCCAGTGGTCATGTGAACCCATTTTTTACCAAAAATGTGACGAATTTTCTCCCACATTATTCCATGTGTGTATTGGGAGTGTAAGAATCCATTTTAATCAATGTGTCCTCAAATGAATTCACGCGAAAGATGTATGCAATTAATGTCATCAAACACACATCAACTACTCACCGACTTGCTACACAACATAGGTGTTGTGGCAAAGCTGAAAGTTATTATCAAATGAGCAGTTACAAATAATTATCATCTATAAGCCCCTTTCGCCAAAAATAATTTAACAAGGTTAGGAAGTGGTGCTTGCATGCTGCATATTTAGCAATCTGTTGCTTTCATTGTAAGTGGCCTTGTGTATTTTTATATAAGGTGTTGACAAGTGCCCATTGAAGGAATTTTTTTTTGAAATACCGTATAGCGTTCAATAGCGATAATCATGAATGTATTTCATACATTGATCTCCAGAATAAACCGCTTGGTATGATGAAAAATATATAATTTGGTGCTTTGAAAGAGCCAACACCTTCTGTGGACTTTGTTCAATATTTGGAGGAAAACCCAAGACTTGCAATTTACCACACCAAAATTGGCAGATTTCTAAATAATGAAGGGGCAGGGTGCCACCATTGTCCAGCAGAGGAAGTGTCCACACACAGAAGGCCGATTGTCCCATGGAGGTCTCCAGTGTTTGCCGAGTCCTCTGCTGCTGTGCGACATGTCTCATCACCCCCCACCCCCGCCCCCCCACATTTTCTCTTGCTACCCCCCCCCCCCAGGGGGGCGTGTGTGTGCGTGCGTGAGGAGTGCGAGAGCGCCAGCGTGCGTGCCATGTCCTCGCGGTTCCGCCTGCCCACGGGAGGGACGTACAATGTGCGCACCTCGGAGCTGGCGCGGGACCGGCACCGCACCGAGGCCCTGTGTCACATCAACCTCCTGGACAACACCGCCATCACGCTCCGCGCCAACGTGAGCCACCGTTTTTTGCGATGTTACTCCCTCCTTTACGGTCATAACGCCTGTTTTGTAAGCCTTTATTGTTTTTAGGCCCTTCGTGAAAGTTGCTTAATGCCTTTTGTTCGGTTGTATGACCTTTAGTTTTTTTTGTGAATGGGTGGGAGATGGTAGCCTTCTCATGGCACACTTGTTATGTGTTTTCATGTTACCTTAAACACATGTAATAGAATAATCTAGACAAAATTGACATTATTAATTTGAATCCAGATATGATCACTATAACTAAATGTCGAAAAAGGCCCTTTTATGGGCCAGAAACTGATCAGATGAGGTCTTCGAGTGTTCCAACAAAATGTTGACTGACTCTCAAAGCTAAATGTGACTTCCTGGCCAGAAACCCAAGCGAAATGTCATACCCAAGAAGATAATTTTATCTCAATGGAAGCCGTTGGTGAAGAATATTTAAATCGGCACAAAATTGTGGAGATTTAACCAATTAGTGGTGTGCCCAATTTCAGTAGAAACTACCTCTTCCCCTTACAAAGTAATCTTAACCAAATGTCTATTTTGTAAAGTAACCTGGGATAATTACAGTACAAGGATGAAAAGCAGATTGTGAGTGAGTAGAGTGCAAACATTCAGTGCAACAAGAAGTTGTGCAAAAAAGCAAGCAGAAAGGAAGCCCTCCTGCAGTGTGGTACAAAAGGTAGCATACCATGGTAACTTAAGCAAACTTCTTTTCACAATGTTTTACGTCATCTATCAAGCTTCCGTTTTGCAAATGAAGTGCAAGTCTTGCTCGTTAATTGTTGAGTCACAGTGGCCTGATGACTTGGTCACACCGAAGTTTTGTGACACAAGGCACTTCATTGCACACAGTGTCTTGTACCTACACCTGAGATGTGACGATTCACCTGGTGATTTGACAAATTGTCGCAATTCAGGGTTGCGATTCATTTCAAGACTCAATATTCTTTCAAGTGTGGTCAATGTAGTGACCTCCCACATGAAGCCACTACATTCAGCATACACATGAAAAAAAACATCTATTCTTGTACGTGTGATTCGATGCATATATAGTAAAGCGTATGAGAGTCGATGTTAATCGACGCATCGTTACATGGCTACACACAACGTCTTGAGCCTGCTTTAAACTACGTGAAGTGCTGGGGGTGCTGTAATGTCTTACAATTGTCTCGCGTAGAGTACCCCGGCAGCTTGCGGATTAGAACGTTCATCTTGACAAATGTGCTGCATTTGCTGCTATCAGATGCACTGTTAAAATTATCGTGGTTAAAAAAATATACACATACTATTCATGCTCTGAACAAATGCTTTGCACTCGGGCTCTCTTTTTGCACTCGCATTCTAAATTTAAAAATACTTGTATTTAGGACTATAAATGGAAGTAATCTATTGGTTTCCAAAGCAATGAACGAAAATATCTTGGTTGCATGCTGCTTTTGAAGTCAATTTATTTCCTGTCTCAAGAGGATTTATTTTGGGGGGTTGCGGGGTGGGGGTGGAGGTTTGGGCGCAACGGGTTTACAAGGCCGACAGGGTGTGGAGCAGCCTTTCTGTTTTAACCGAAACAGCTGCGTAAGTGCATCAACAGACCCCTGCCATTTAACAAGCCGTCAGTTCTTGTATAACTAATGGCTGTTCACTGCCTCTATGCCACCGTCTGCCGAAATGAGGAGTGCGCGTCACGGGGACGAGGAGTGTCTTTGTAGCCAAAGCCGCACTGTTAGGATACGACGTAAAATTGTGCTGTCCTCCTCGTCGAGAAAGCGCTCGTGGCCTGTCTGTGCTCGTAGCTATGCACAGTTGGGCATTGTTACTGCATTCAAAGGCTCTGAAAGTGGCGACTACATGCAGAAAAATGGTTACATGCTCTGAAGATACACAAAGAGGAGATGCTGTGTACTCGTTTTAGGTCCTCCAAATGTAGCTGAGATCATTAAAACTGGCTGTGGATCAAGACAACCTCAAGTACTATAGCGCTTTACATATATTGTCACACGAAGCAGATTTATTGCACTGCAATGTATTTTCGGGTTGTACCGATTGTTCTTCGGCCTGATGCTGCGACGTTTTGCTCCATGTATTGGGAGCTCCTTCTCGAACAACATACGGTACAATCCAAAATAACACATTGGATAGCCATAAAGCACGGCTCCGAAAACCTATGCGGCAGTAACTAAACGGATCTGCTTCAGAAGAGGTATATGCAGCATGTATAGTCATATTTAATATACACTCCTAGAATATATGCACTTATTGTGATCAGACTTTTGAGTCTTTCCAAACTTGAGAGGGTAGAAATTAACTCGGAAAACCCTGTGAGTGCTTAGAGTGTAGCATTGAGTTAAGGCATGAAATAACTGCCTTGTAAACTCAGTTTATTTTATGTGTGTGACCAGCAAAATGTCAAATTTATGCTGTCACATGAGGTTGATCCTATATATAACATACACAAAACATGCTTTGCCCAAGTAGTTGCTGAAGGCCGCTGCTGTGTTTGGCACTGTCGTGCGTCCTTGGTAAGGCTCTGAAAGTGGCGACTACATGCAGAAAAATGGTTACATGCTCTGAAGATACACAAAGAGGAGATGCTGTGTACTCGTTTTAGGTCCTCCAAATGTAGCTGAGATCATTAAAACTGGCTGTGGATCAAGACAACCTCAAGTACTATAGCGCTTTACATATATTGTCACACGAAGCAGATTTATTGCACTGCAATGTATTTTCGGGTTGTACCGATTGTTCTTCGGCCTGATGCTGCGACGTTTTGCTCCATGTATTGGGAGCTCCTTCTCGAACAACATACGGTACAATCCAAAATAACACATTGGATAGCCATAAAGCACGGCTCCGAAAACCTATGCGGCAGTAACTAAACGGATCTGCTTTAGAAGAGGTATATGCAGCATGTATAGTCATATTTAATATACACTCCTAGAATATATGCACTTATTGTGATCAGACTTTTGAGTCTTTCCAAACTTGAGAGGGTAGAAATTAACTCGGAAAACCCTGTGAGTGCTTAGAGTGTAGCATTGAGTTAAGGCATGAAATAACTGCCTTGTAAACTCAGTTTATTTTATGTGTGTGACCAGCAAAATGTCAAATTTATGCTGTCACATGAGGTTGATCCTATATATAACATACACAAAACATGCTTTGCCCAAGTAGTTGCTGAAGGCCGCTGCTGTGTTTGGCACTGTCGTGCGTCCTTGGTAATAAGTAGAAAAGAAATCGCTCATTTGGTTTTCTAATCAGCGCATTCATGGGCCCTGTCCCCTACTTACCATGAAAATGGCTGGACGCTTTACAAAATCTCCGAATGCAGGCGCGAAAATCTGTGCGGGAGACACTTGGCGAAGCAAAAATTCAGCGTTATTTATCTTCTCTGTCACACGAAGTCTATCATTCGACATTGTGACATCACAGCTCGGTAATGAAATTGTATTTGCAACATACAATGTGTTAACATCTGCTATGGAAGTTCACAGATGGCACTGCGTTTATGTGTCTAATTGGTCATTAATCGTCATCACGTTCTCCTTTGTATCATTGTTTCATCACGCATGCTTTATTTTGTGCTTTGTGCCAAACACGTATGACGTTCTTAAATATGGTTCCTATATATGTTCGTGAACAGTTCTTAAGGGTGAGTTGGGAGCGCATTGCACTGTGAATCTTTAGTTTGATTTTCAACCACGGCTATAATTATCAGTGGTGAGCAATATCTGAATCAGTCCGAGGTGCCCCCTTAACCTTCGCAAACCGACTAGCTTTAGTTGAAATATTGTCAAACGATCTACATGATGAAATGGAATGGGAGGGTCTTCATCCAGCAGCTATAAGGGCTGTAACTTTTTCTTTCTACACTTCTGAAGCCTAAAAATACTTTTTATCATTTGTTTGAGTTTACAGTATGCAAATATATTACTTAATTTAGTCACTACTGCACCTATCTGATGTTCACAGAGGTTTATATGTAAGTTGATGCATTATAATTAATGACAGCACTGAACTGTTCTGCAATTGATTTGAATTTGGTATAAATACATCCACAGCAAATGTGTAAATAACTTGTGGGGAGTTAACGGTAGCCATTAATTCCATTGTGTGCGAGCGCTTCTCAAGAAAAGCTATTGCAGAATTCGGAGAACACAATGTACAGTGGTTATTATTACAGCGCCAGCACTCCATGTGCTTGTGGCTGCTATGTTTAGAGGATTTATCGTCATTTTCCAGCACCAGGAGGGTGGCACTGCTCAAGTTGGGAATATTTCATCCCAGCAACGTCTTGCGATTCAACCGGTGAACATCAACAGAGCTGTTCATTTCTCTTTTTTTATTGTTATGGGTAATGAATGGCATGCAACAAATACGATCAAAAACCAACACCAGCCTTCACCATCCTGCACTGATGGTATAAAGTATGGCCAAACAAGTCCCGTGACCAACACTGCATGGTGAGACTTTTGTCCACAAGTGGTCTGACAAAGGGCTGCCTGTTTGTATGTATATATATACACGAGGAAGTACCAATCGCTGAGCCAACGCCTCCCAACATCCCCATCTCCCTACCCCTGGGTGCCCTCCCTCATGGTGACAAAGCCCTCGCCCCCCCCCCCTTCTGCACACCCCCCCCCCCAGCTGCCCCCCCAACCTCATGCAACCTTTCCTTGGCCTCACTCACAGCCCCCTCCGCTAGCGCACCCCTCGAGGTGCTTGGCCCCATGTGCTGGGCACCCGCACGCCCCCTCCCCCTTGCCGCCCGATGCGCTGGGCACGCATAGGCATGGCCCCCTCGACCTCCCGGGTATGCCCCCACCTGGGCGCACCGTCACCCACGAGCTGGCCCCCCCCCAACCCTGCACACTGGGCCCGTCCCTCCCCCCTGATGTCGCGAGCATGACATGAAGTAAGGGGGGGAGAGAGCCAACGAGAAGGTGCGGTTTACGGCGCTTGGTTTCCAGCCAATGAGAACTCTGTAACACGAACGCACGGCACACCAAGGTAAGTTTGTATTTATATTGATAGATGTATGAAATAAATGTGTCGTAGCCCTCCACCACCCGACACAGCCAATCAGTAAAAAAAGTGTCACGTTGACAAAAGACAAATAGTTCACTGCTTTAGCCCACCGGTGTGTTGAAGCGTGAAACCACAACATTTACAATTTGAGTACGACGTTTCGCTGGTAATTGCATCCAGCATCATCGGGAAATTCGCCAGAATAACGCGATCTAAACCCAAAAAGGCTGATTATGAATAATATTGATCGCGAAAGCCTACGTGTTAAATTGTATGAAATAAGTTGGCACGTGACAAATCAAATTCGAAAACGCATGCAGTTTGGACACTCTTGCGTGCCAATCAATTTAAACTATTAAATTATCGATCCCCATGATTTCTGGAACTGACATTAGTTTCCATGAACGGTTATCTTCAATTGCCGATAAACAATAATCTAAAATAGTGATGTAGAGACAGGAGGTTTGCTATGCCGCAACATTGTTTAGTTTCCTAGACGGTTGACATGTCGTGCCAAGAAATATTGAACCATATTGTGGGCTCGTATTATATTTCACCGATGAAAATGTGGTCTTCACTTCATAAGCCATTTACCTTGCTATTATTAAACAAACTTTTTTTTTGCTTGGCTGCATCAGACTTGTTTTTGCATGGAGGTCAAGTCGAGCACCATGGCAGCTTAGGGAATCGTCCAAATATTTACTTGCCCCATGGATAATCTGCATGCCTGAAGTAAATGGTTGTATTCTATGTGTTCCGGGATCCGGGAGAATGTGTAAGAACCTAGAGCGGGTCACAATGATCCAAGTGTGAGAAAAGTGCATTTTGCCGATTCCCTTCGTTTAGACTTTTTTCTGCCTTATAAGTACCCTGGGAAGCATATAAAGTAGTAGAATATTGACAGAAGTTGGATTAATTTGCCTTTTAACTAAGTCATCATAGATCTTTTGTACGATTCTTTGGCTTTTACATAAAGTTCCACATCTAAATTAATTTAACTCGTCATGGCAAATGGTCAGGATGTACTTAGAAATACTTGACACTATGCCAGTGGGGGGGATTTTTTTTATATTACTGATGTCCCCTGTGTAATGCGATGGATATTAAGGCAGGCTGAGTCACCGCTCATTTTCTCTCCTCATAAAACACCCCCAGTTGTGCAGTCCCTGGGCCTTGAGTTCCAACACCTTGGCACAAACCTGAACACAAAAATAAACCAACATTCCGATTATTTATTCCTTGAGACTGACAGAACATTTCCTGGATAATATTCATTGCGATCAACATCAGCAGTGGTCTATCCAACGCTGGCTAAAGTGCCCCCTGACGTCGCCATCCAACACTTTTCCGATACCACAGTCCATCTAGCTCTTGCTAGTCACTAATCTCATCGCTTAATCTCTACGTCAGTCATCCTCTCGGGCATCTTCACTTCTTTGATTGCCATTCCATCACCATCTATAAGTCAGATTTCCTTATATTAATGTGTCCAGCGAATGCCCACTTTTAAAGGGTCAATATAAATATTAGCTCATTATTTATGTTGCCTAAACTGCATTGTACTCTGTTAGCAGCCCAACTTGGCAGTGCATTCTTTCTACTACTAACATAGGTTGACTCACCATTACTTGTTGTGTGTAAACATCAGAGCTGGCGAACAAAGTGGCTACACCACCACGTTGTGCACTGTGCTGTCCTTAATGGGTGCTCACTATCAGCTGTTGCCCCAAACTCTGTTAAGGCTACATGGTGGATTTTTGTTGCTGTATCCTGTGGAGCGCGGTGGTTTAGTGGTTAAGACATTGTGCTATGAAACTTGCGACCTGAGTTCAGTCCTCTGCTACAACTATCACCAGTGTCGAGTGATGTCTTAACCAGTCCTGTTGCCGAGCATGTTACTAGCCACACCACCCATTCATGTTCCGTGCCAACCTTAATCTATATACACTTTTAAATCTAGATTGAAAATGTATTTCATTACAACCGCTTTTTGTTTTTAGTTTGTTGTATGTATGTTGAACTTCTTTCGCACAGTACGTAGCTAATCCCGCACCTCCGATTAGCACGGTTGGCGACGTACAGTGCGAAAGAAGTTCAACATATATACAGCAAACAAAACTAAAAGCGGTTATAATGAAATTCGTTTTCAATCTAGATTTAAAAGTGCATAGCTCCAGTGGCTTCCTAATATCGGAAGAAAGAGCATTCCAGACGGCCGCAGAAGCGCATCTGAAAGCAAGCCAAAGCTGCTGGGAGGATGACCGGAGTTTGTGTAATGGATTATGCTCCTTGACGTGATCAGCATAGTTGCTTGCTCACAGCGCTTGCTGAAACGGTGTGTTCAAGGCTTCAGAGGAGATCTTTGTCGTGTGTTCCGCGCAGAAGAGTGAGGCGGGCAAGGCGCTGCTGGACGCCGTGTTTGCGCACCTTGACCTGGCCGAGACGGACTACTTTGGCCTGCAGTTTGCAGATGACTCCACCGAGACACCGGCAAGTAGCACAGCAGCATCGTCTGCCCGTGAGAGCGATGTGCCCAAACCCTTTGCCAGCTGTGCCCCGGTTGATTTTTGTTCAATGTTTTTATGGGGCTTTGGCCTACGTTTGTTCCATTTTTGCTTTTCGAGTCGTGTCATGAGATGAATCATCTATTCGGAGCTCACGCAGCACAGTGCATATACCCCATGTGTTAGAGAACAGCATGCAGAAGGTTTCGTAGAACTGCCTCTTATAACCCTTCAAGTGGATGTGTTTTAATCTCCACACTAGGAAGGGAGGAACTTTTCCATACACTCTGCAATTGAGATAATGTTCGTCAGACGGCAGTCAAAATATTTTTTAATTCTCGGAGCTGGATTTTATCCAAAGGCATAGAAAACCAACTGTAATGTTATGGCGTGTTTTATACAGTCATTGATAATCGTGTTCACGAAGCTTGAGAAAACTAGCTTAACAATTGGTGTCTGGAAACCCAGATTCAAACCCAGGCTCTCAGCAGTGCCAGTTTAGTGTTTTTATCCTTGAGCCAGCTACTTCACAGGGCTTTGTTTTTATTTTTGTGAATTTCAAGTCATTCTTCCCAAGACCATCTGGATATACGACCATGAGAATACTGGCACAGCAAACTGCAATGTATTTTGAGTCCTCATATTCTTGAAAAACTGCCACTAATGGCATGTCTGCCCTGCATAGGATATCTCAGCAAAAGCATACTTGGCAGACGTGATGCATGCTGACACTGTGATGTGATCTATTTCAGTGGTGTGGTCCACTTTGGAGTAATCTCAAACAAACAAAAAACATAAACAAATGTATGAGTACTGTACACAAACCACCTCCCTCACTGCTACAATGAGTTCTCATGCAGTACTTGACTGGCCGTCACTGCTTGAGGTCCGTTTTAGGAAGCCTCGTGCAATGCAAGTCACTGTGTGACATGTGGGTGTTCGTCTTCATAGTCGACTGATGCAATATCGCCACAGAAAATTAGATACAAGTAAAGCTTGACTTGTATAAATTATCTTTGGCGTCAAATATATTCACTGTGAAAATGTCATATTTGTGAATTGCTTGCATGCACCAGCAGAGCAGATTTCATTCCTGCTGTTGCATCAATTGTTGTATTTATGTAAAACAAGTTATTGTTATTCGTCCGGTTTCAGAGGTGGCTGGACCCGACCAAGCCTCTGAGGAAACAGATAAAGAGTAAGTATCAGCAATTGCATCTTCATGAATACTGTTATCAAGCAAAGTACAAAAATAACTTCAAGTAAAACCTCGGTTGTCTGTGGGCGGATTAGATCCAGGCTGCGAATTAACCGTGCATGTGAAAAAATGATCATGTTTACACGAACGCTGGTTCTATTATTTCTAGATTTGAAGCTTTCGTGACTGCAAGGATTCATATTCTTAGGTTTTTTCGGTAAAGTCACGTAGGTAAAAAAATAAAAATAAAAATCACGACGTTTCGGAGGCAACCTGTTCCTCAATCATCAAGGGTTTGAGACTCAGTGCCCACATGGTCACACACACACAGGTAAACAATTAGTTGGAAAAAAAACAGACGATACTTCACCCCCATTCTACATAAGTAAAAAATAATAACGTTTTTATCACCTAATATACAACGTTTTCTTTACTCTTTGGTTCTTTAGAGTATGGATCCTTGCAGTCACGAAAACTTCAAATCTAGAATTAAAGTTTTCTTTATCACCATTTTTTATTCATGAGAGATTCGTTTTTTATATCAAGTGCCCGATTCCTCAACTAATCTCAAACGTTAAAAAGGTCACCCCCAGTCACAGCTGTTACTGTAGGCATATGTGTGACTCAACACCTGGCCTGCAATTGGGAATTAAATTAGGTTAGTTAAATCTGACAGTAGCGGGGCGTTGATGATTGCTATGTGTAATCCCAATTGAGAAATTTGCAAGTAAATTGTTGAATTTGGCAGATTTTAACCATGACACCCACACACAATGGAGTACTCGTTTCGAATGACGTCAGGGGATTTTTAACGTCCATTGTAAAGGTGATGGCGCGTAGTAATTTTATGATTAAACACAGGCACGGTTAATAAACCCACAGTATTAACCAGGGCGGCCGCTGGGCTCGAACCAGGAACCTCGGCATCAAGCGGTGAACACGCTGCCACTGGGCCACCCCTCCAAACCCCCATTACCCTGGATAATTGAGAGTTAACTGTAGACACATTATGGGAAAGCCAACTCAGAACCTGTTTTAAAAGCTTTTCACTTTGTGTTTTCAGGAAGTTCTCCTTACATCTTCAACTTCCGTGTGAAGTTTTTTGTGACCGATCCGAGCAAACTGCAGGAGGAATACACCAGGTATGATCGAGTAATTTGGCTGACAATCCTGGGATATTGTTGAAGAATTGTGAGAAAACGAATTGCTCATTAAAGTACAGTCTGAGGATATGGGCATATATGTAATAAGTTCGGCTATGTGAACATCTGTAGAAAATTATAGTTACACCGTGCACAATTATGTTACCGGACAAAACCAAAGCGCAAACTGCTATCAACGTGCGGGCAAAAAGTAACCGTTCTTTGGAAGTAAGAAAATGTACGTGGAATTAAGAACATATCACCGTGTATGAAAAGGTTTGGAATTTTTTACCTAAAGAGCAAATAACAGTTTGACCATGCACGAATACTACACCGAGTGTGTGCTGTTAACTGGCCGGGGCGGATTTGCGACGTTGTGCCGTACTTTAAAGGGGTAAAGCTGTCGTTATCAGATACACAACCCTTCAATGTGAGCCCCTGCTTGATATCTGATGAGCTTCACGTGTTTGGTGCTGCTGAGAGCAACTCCTTGGTCGTGCAAGTCTGTTTAAGTTATATTCCATGGCATATATGGGGTTTTGTCAGGGGTGGGGTTTGCCTTGGAACAAAATTTGCACAGTCTCATCAGCTTTCAGAAGCTAAAGTAGGAGATTGGAGCTTGGTTGCGTGACCACAGATTATTGTATGCCCTGGGGCTACATGGTAGGCAGAAAAGAACAGTGTAGCAAAATGTATGTATGTTGAACTTCATTCGCACCATACGTAGCCAATCACGCTTATGGGAGTTGCGGGAAAATCCATTGTACAGTAACTTCCATGCTCCCTGCCTTCACCAACCCGCACTGACCAGCGTTGAGAAATCAGGTTTATGAACCTCTACAATCTGCGTGCCATGGGGAAGCCCTCGCCCAGCAGTGGCCTGACAAGGGCCTGTGCATGCACATTATATCGCCACCACCAGTGGCTTTTAAACCGTTTTTATCGCATGAACATATCTGGATGGCTGTATTAAGCATAATCATATGAAGGAGATAATTCTAGAATTATAAAGCCAAAGTGTGCATTAGGAACAAATCAACATTTTTAATTGCTTCAGAGATAAATAATTGCACTTTGCATGTAATTAAACCGTTCAAATAATGCCGTGTTGAAGCACTAACTTGCTAAATGGGATTTGACATGATTGCAAGTGCTACAGCACTTGCAGGAATGCACTGTACTTGCGAAGTCACCAAACACGTTTCATTGACTCGAGGCTTCGCTGCAGAGAAGTCCAAGGCCGAATTCGCAACAGAGACCTATAACCCACGGGGTAATGTTTCTATTGTTTATTTTTTGTTCTCCCCTTGACATGCGCGGTTTTTCATTAAATCCACCAGTAGTCGAATGTGGTGTTCCTGTCGCCAACGGCACGCAAAAAACCCACCCAGTGTCACGTTTGATTTAAACCTTCACATGCAGATCAATCACTCTGGCGGCTTGGCTGAGCATCTTTACGTGGTTTAATTGTATATGGTTTACAAAAGCTGCCTTTAGGATAATTTGAAGCTGTTAACAAATTTACAATTAATGGTAATTTTTATTGATTTCTTTTACTCTGAAATTCTCACATTCCAAAACGTTGGCTTTGTTGCAGTGTCGCGATTTTCACTCTTCTTTGAAACAGTAACGAGTTGTTTTTAGTCTTCACCATTACATTTATTTATGTTAGTGTGTGCCTGGTTACTTTATCAAATGAAACTTGCATTGAGGCAGTGCTATGAAGTCGATGCGAATGCTAATGTACCGTGCTATTTTGTTTCCGCCCGCAAATACCTGCTATGCTTACTGAGCAGGTCACTCTAACTTAATCATGGTGGCTGTGCATACCTGCTTTCTATGCTGACATTGACATAACCTGGGTACATTCCTTCAGTGCAGATGTTTCCACTTCTGTCATAAAACCATTAATTGCAAAAAACAATGAATTCATCATCATCATCCCCATCATTTAAGGACTCCCCACGATGTATCGGTACAAGGGATCGTTTGGGCATACTTCACCACACAAGTCAATACAGGTTGATGAAGGGGAGTAGACCAAGACTGGTTAATTATCACTCACCACTGATGGTCGGACATTAAACGCATGTCACCGAGTTTGTAATGCAGCGCACGAACGACTTCACCACTGCTCCCTCCCATCATTTATAAATGAGCCCAAATTCACAATACAAATCTCTGGGTGGAAGAGGTCTTTTACCGTGCACATGGTCTGAAGGCAACCTGATATTCAAATTGAATTTGTGTCATGGTCCATGTGCACCAGATATTTTTCGGCAGTCCGAAGCGCTCGTCTGTTATTTATTAACTTTTTTACGAGCAGTCGTAGAACTTCAACAATGAGGGATTTGTTTTGTTATTTAGCACTTCATGGTTACTTTTTTTTTCTCCTGAGTTTGAACTTTGCGTGCAGTAAACGCTGCGATAATCTGAGCGCGATCTCCCAATTGCCGTGCAGAGAAAACTCTCTCGTGCGTGCGGCATAACAACGCTCCCTCGCCATCGCCACGCGGAATGCGTTCGCAACTCACTTTCACCCGTCGCAGAATCCACTCTTTGTTCTGTTCGTCAGAACACGCTGACAGGTGGCGTTGAAAGTTCAGGAAGCACTTGGTCATTAAGGATTTCCTATCATTATGTGCTTACCGTTGCTCAAAATCCGGACGATAGGCTACGCATTTTTTTGCTGCCTTTTATAGAGACACTGAATATGACATTCTTTGCCGTATGAAAGGGTTTCTCACGACGACCCGCTTTGTTCCCGTTGTCTGTGAGCTCTGGCCACCGTGTGTTGAAAGCCTAACAAACGCAGGGCCATTACAGCTCTCCCACTGAGATTGCCTTATCACTGCGTGCTTGATGTTTGCGGGAGTGCTGATTATAACGGCAGCGGGTGAGCACATTATCGCATTGACTCATCTTTTGCACTTTACATTGAACAGGTACCATTACTTCCTGCAGCTGCGAAATGACATCTTAGAAGCAAGGTACAGTGGCAACATAATACTTAGGCTGAGAGACATTTCTCTTGCTTCCCGCGATTGAGCAAGCCAGCACTCCACCATTATGTTGTAATTACTGACATTTTGGAAAGTTGGGGGCATTGCTGATGTACTCGCGCGCATTGGATGGGTTTTTCTCTAATTCGCACGCACTCAGTAATGGTGACTTGAACTGCATTGCCTCATAAAAAAAAGAATAAGCTGTATTTCAGCAAGTTGGTTTAATTCTCAGCTACCCAGACCATACCATGTCTGAGTATGCTATCGACAGCCGTGGTGTGCTGCATATTTTAGCAGGTTGATCAGTTGGTGTTACAACATATTTTGTATTAACACTGCGATTTTTCTCTGCCTTCCGGTTGTCCGCAGGTTGCCCTGCCCCCATAATACAGCAGCTCTACTGGCCTCCTACATCGTTCAGTGTAAGTACTTCTTGCTGAAGCTGATGCTGGGTGGGGGTTAGAGAAAATAACTGATGCTGGGGACCCCTAATTGGTTATGGTCTTTAACATTTCTCGAACCAACATATCTCCAGACCAACAGCTTGAAGCTGTGGGTCATTTACACACATTAAATGGCCTTGTCCATATTCTCTCGTATGCAATAAGTACTAATACTAACATTGCAGCCACTGGCAAGCACTGCATGTGTAAGGCTGCTTAGATAATTTCAAAGAGATTCTGTAAATGCCTTGCTTTACTTGGATCAATTCTGGAGCCTTCATTTTAGCAGTTGAGAGCCGTTTGAGGAATTAACGTCTCTTTTGACATGAACGCGTGTTGTCACAGCTCAAAGCATAATGGCAAGTGCTCTGCTAGATGACGGTTGTGTTATGTCCTCTCAATGCAGCCCCTCCCCACCTCACCCTTTCCAGCCTGTGCTCTCAACTCAAGTTACACGAGTATTGATAACTCCAGCCCAGCCCACTTGAGTCTTGAAATTCTTTTTCTTTTGTTAATTCGTCCACCGTTGCATGGAAGCTTAGCTTTTATGGGAAAATATTCACACACCCCGGAAATCATATTTGGGTACTTTTATTCATCTCAATACTGGGCATGTAATGAATGCATTGGTTCCTCGATTTAAATGCATTTGCACGCTCACAAAACATACAATGATATGCTTACCCAAGAAAACCTCACTGAGTTGCAAGACTTTTTGTAAGAGTTTCCTGCCAAGTGTTTGTAATCCTACATGGAAGAATTGATTATTTAATATTGATGTTAATGATATTATTTGTTAATGTTGCATTAAAACTAATGGTATTAATATAACTGTACAAATGAGAAAGAATAAACAAGAAACAATGTAGTATAAAATGAGATAACTGAACTATTGATTTTATTTTGTCAATTGTTACCTCGTATCATCACAGGTCATTTGCTTCTTTGGGGGGAGGGGGGGTTGGTGGGTTGTGGGGAGGTGAAAAGTGAAATGCCTACTGCCTACCTTATGTGTTTTCACACTTTATTATTCTCAACTCTGTCCATCCTTTATCTGCTTCTTGGGGATGCAGCCGAACTGGGCGATTACAGTGAAACGGAGCACCTTCCAGGATACCTTTCCGACCTGCGCTTCTTGCCACGCCAGGGCCTCGACTTCGAGAAGGAGGTTGCCAAACTGCACAAGCAGCACGTGTGAGTGGCCTTCCATGCTACGTTTTCGCAACCGTCAAAAGACACGTCCAAGCCGTGCTGGGGCTTTGCCAAGAACAACCTGGCACAGCTTTTTTCTTGCCTCAATGCTTAGAAAGTTGTGCAGCTCCGAGGGCTCATCGGCACTTCTCATTTTGCCCTTTAATACTCGCCTACCCTTCTGCAATCAGAGGAAAGCGATCATGAATTGTGAACAATGTTACTCCATCCCAGACAATCGATCCTTTTCTGTAATTCTCTGCCATGTTTTTAAACAAACGTATGGTACTGACAAACTGAGCGAAGCAAACCATTGTCCGTGTGTCTCTCTTCTGCGTCGACCCTATGGTGTCATGACCGGTTCCCAGGGTGACCTTGGTGAAAAGATGCGGCTACCTTAGGAAAGGAAACCATGCTGCCCACTTGAAGAAAATAACACGGCACAGTTGGTGCTGGCTTCGCCCAATAAGGCTGCCATGGGAATTCAGGCCGAAGTTATATGGCTCGCTTTTAAGTAGTAGTAGGAACGTGGAATAAGTCTCATCTGTCACGTGGGCCCCTTTAGCCTGCCCATACTCGCACTCGAAAAACCCACAGTTGTCTCAACGTTAAAGAGACAATCAAACAATATATCCAGTCTGAGAACCACCTGTTATACATTTGTTTCCTGTTAATCATATACAGGCTTCCCTTGCATAACGCACCTCCCCAAAGCGCCAATTCGCAGTTACACGATTCATTTTTACGCTACGCGTTTCACAGTTGTGCGCTCAAGAAAAAAAGAAAAAATAGTAAAATTTTATTTTTGCAAAATTAAAACGAATTTTCAATGATAAAAATTCTAAGTAAAAAAAATTGTGATAGCGTCACCATGTCATGGCAGCACCCAGTGTCACGGGCTGGGCTTGGTCATCTCAGATCTCCCTTTGTCTGCATTGCGCATGCTGCTGCAAGCAGCCCACAGAAGCGTTCAAGAAGCCCTGAAATTACTCCTTATTAAGTAATCATTGTAAGTAGTAATCTTTGAATCCTAATTATTATAATTTGTTCTTGAACTAGCTTTAAGTATTTTTTGTAATGTTAATAATATTATTAAGTATTGAATGTATACGTATTTTGCAAATCCAAGGCTAAAGTAATGAAATTATACTTAATTTTTCCTTCGGTAACGTACCCCTCCTTAGAATATGTATGTAGATGAGAAAGTAGGCTTCATACAGCTCGATTAGACTTAAACGCTGTTTTTCAGGAACGCATTTCACACGTTATGCGACAGACGCCTCTATTTGCTAAGCCAAGTGATGCTACGGTCCATCAATTTGATGACACATTGGGTGCATTTCACCCACCCGTAGCATAGGCAAGGCAGCAATTTTATATAGTGTTCTGAGTCATCGTGTACAATGGCTATAAAATAAGAGTACTGTACTGTTATTGTGGGCGAACACTTGAAAATAAGGCACAGTGATTACATATTTCAGTAAAAATTGTGTTTGTATTGAGCACACTTCTTCGTACATTACTCTTACATTGTAAGTGGCCATTTAAAACGTTAAACCTCCTATATTCTTGTACTAGGTTCTTTATATTTAGGAGTCATTCTTCATAGTACAGCATCCGGTTTGCTCACCAGATATTACTGTATTTGCTAAATGCTTTCGAGGGTGATTTCAGATTCAAAGGCGTCTGACCGTGAGATGTGCTCAGAGTTTACATACTGCAAATGAGTCCTTGAGCAGTTGTTCAAATCCTACTTGAAGTCACTGCAGCTCTGATGCCAAATGAAATGTTTTGTTCAAAATTAAATGCCGTTGGGTAGTGTGTTAAAAATGCCAAGGTCAAGTTTAGGGGAAAGCTACTTCACAATGAACAGCACAGATGTAATTCAAGTTAAAATGTTACATGAGTAAAAATATGTATTATTATATTCTTGGTTCTTTCGGTAAAGTCACGTAGAAGGGAAATAATAAAATAATAAACATTTATTTCTCACGACCTTTCGATTGCAACACAAGCAATCATCATCATGTGTGCTGTGGTTTTCACACCTGATGATGATTGCTTGTGTTGCAATCGAAACGTCGTGAGAATTTTATAGTTTTATTTTTATTACTTTATTATTTCCCTTCTACGTGAATTTACTGTAAGAACCAAGAATATGAATCTCTGCAGTCACAAAAGCTTTAAATCGAAATGTATTATTATGTTAAAGGCTTCAGCATCTGCCCTATAATTTGTGAAAGTGCAGGTTGTCCAGATAACAACCATAGGGGCACGCTCCACACACATCATAAATACACACAAATACAAATTTCCTTCACTCTTAAGTAATACTTATTTGGCACACACTATGATTACTTTAAATAAAATAATAAATATTGCTGACCTTAAGTGTATTCTTTCGTAAAATTGTTCATGCTTTTCTCTTTAAAATATATTACATTCGAAGTAATAATTATCTATCTGTTCATTACATAGGCCAAGCTGACTTAGCCAGGTTTTGTCAACAACTTCTGACTATCATTTGCAGTGTTTTTGGCATTTGCTTGACTGAGGACCCATGTGATCACTCGCAGCGAAAGCATGTTCTCTTACATATACGTACAGTTGATAAATACAAAACAATATAATTGTTTGAGCCCTTTGTTAATCCTTTCATGGTTGAAGGCCTCCCTACACCATGGCAGTTATAGGGTTTGTTTGACCATACTTTACCACACTGTGTTATTACTATTTTTATTCTCAGGTTTTTTCGGTAAAGTCACGTAGGTAAAAACATTAAAATTAATGAAAGTAAAATAAAACAAAACAAAATAAAATTCACGACGTTTCGGAGGCAACACAAGTCTCCGTCATCAGGTGGGACCGTCACAGCCGAATTAGCTGCATCAAGTGAAGCAATGATTCAAGATGTAATCCCTTATAAGCAAGTTGAAGGGAGGTGGAGAGGGGGGGGTGAGAGCTTATCAGGCTGTGGTAGCCAATGAATGGAAACGTATCGGGAGGGAGGAGGAGCGGTGATCAAAGACTGCACGCAGTGCTCAACACAATGAATGGAGACGTGTCGGGACGGAGGGCGAGCGGCGATCAAAGACTGCACGCAGTGCTCAACACAATGAATGGAGACGCGCCGGGACGGAGGGCGAGCGGTGATCAAAGACATCACGTAGTGCTCAACACAATGAATGGAAACGTGGCGAGCGGTGATCAAAGAACAATGAGGAGATTACTGTTAAACACTGTGGATGTTAACACTCGGTGAAGTAAATTAAAATAGTGCCTGTCAGATAAGATGGTCCAAAAAGTGTAATTAAGTCTTTTTTGTTTTGTTTTATTTTACTTTCATTAATTTTAATGTTTTTACCTACGTGACTTTACCGAAAAAACCTGAGAATGTGTTATTACTGGTTGGTGAAGTGGAGAGCCCAGGACTGGTTCAGATACAACTCGCCACTTAGGTTAGCCATGGATGGGAATTGAATTCAGTTCGCCTAGTTCACAGTGTGTTGCATTGCTCACCGCTGTTCCAGCACGCCCCACCCCCATGGGTTAGTACCACCTTAAAATGGCTGTGGGTGGGGTGCGGTTTGTTTTATGGTGACATGATGATTTGTGTCAACCTCAACATCATGACAAATCCGAAAGCTATACTTCCTACTCGCTGGTATCGGTGCAGAGCATGAGGAGTTAACGTTGTTTCTTTGGCTGCAAATATCACTGCTTGGTGTTAGCTTTAGAAGCCTGTCAAGGAAAATCGTCATGGAGAATGTCGAAGTGACCGAACACATCCCAAACTATCAAGTTTAACTCCAAAAGTCCAGACTTGAAATCTCTCCTTTGCCTTTGACTAATTACTTCCCTAAGAACATGCCCCAAAACTTTGCCATCTCTCTGCCATTCCACCTCCATTTAAACCATCACCGCTCTCATTTTTCTTGTGGTTGCTGCTCGAAACCATTATTTCACGTGGCAATTCATTCATCATTAGCTTTGAGGGGTCGTGTTGCTTGAGACATCTAATGCGCCATGTGACGCCTTACTGCTCAATGTGCTTAACTCATCAACTTCTGTACGTCATTTTGTCAATCAAATGCTGGATGAGTGCTGCCCCACAATCACGTGTTGAGGTGATTGGTTACATTGCCATACTTGGCTGCGTCGGTCAGTGCGTGTCAGTGCAGGTGGAAGCACAGAACTAGGAGTTTAAATGTAGAGTACAGCAATGAATGTACCTGCATTTTACTATGCAGCCCATCATGTATCCTGCAGCCCCATGATAACCTGTTGTACTTAAAGGTGGTCACTCATCGAGTTTGTGTTTTATCTTTTAACGCGTTTTGTTTGCATGTGTAAGGCTTATGTTTGTACGGTTGCCTCTACAGCATCTTGATACGCGCTTGTACTTCAATGCTGTCATGCGATCCAACTTGTATGTTCATTTTACGGAAGAAGCCTGAAATTGTCGACGCGTAAATAGCACCCTTTAAAGTCGGCAGCACTTCCTAGAAACTTCCAACGTGAGAGCTTGTTCGCTGGTACGCTCCTGCCCCCGTTGCACCATTGGCGTGGTGGTGCCTCGCATGCATGGGTCACGCCTCTTCGTGGTTGTGTGTTTGCGTGCGTGCCACACGCCTAATGTGAGAACGCACACTACTTCCCCAGCCGGCAGAAAATAGCATCCTGACACCTCCTTCACTTGCACAGTCACAGTGATGTCTACGATCCAAATATAACTTTGGCAAAATAAGCCACGTACCTCTTGAAATGATAAAGGCTAAAATAGAAAAATACCTTGGGTGTGTTCCTGTTTTTATTAACCAAACATTCTCAGTGTGTGTTTGTAAATAAGCAGATGTACTAAAATATACTAGTGTACTAAAATATACTAAAATTACGTGTGACAAATTGACATGTTCTGTTTACGTGACAACCCTTACTAGGTGGCTGTGTGGGGTGGTGGTGGATTTTAACGACACATTTATTTACGCGATCTAACCCAAAAAAACCTCATGTACTAAAATATGTTCACAAAAGGAATATAGAATTGTTTGTCACAAGATTGTTGTTGAGAGTTTTTTTACATACATGATGAGTATTGCTATTTGTTATACTGTACCGAGTTCCACACGGCAAGTTTATTAAGTAATCTTGGCACTATTGGTAATCTTAATTTTAGAACTTTCGTGACTGCAGGAATTATTATTTGGTTCTTTCGGTTAAGTCACGTCTAAAGATAAAATAATGCAATCGAAACGTCGTATTCTATTATTTAATTTAATTTATTATTTTATCTTTAGACGTGACTTAACCGAAAGAACCAAATAACTATTGGTAATATTTTGTCTGATCAACCTTTCTTTAAAATTGTTATAGAATGATTATGCAGTCTCAAGAACCATATTAAAACCGTTTATCACCACGGCTCATATTTGGTTCTTTCGGTAAAGTCACGTCTATAGAAAAATAATAAAGTTTATTAAAATAAATAAACTAATAAAAAACTTAAACTAAAAAACACTAATGTACACCGTAGCCCGGTTGTTAAGCTGAGTGAGTGTACTGGCAGTCTATAATGTAGACTGTTGCCTGGTTATTAAGTTTGGTAAGTGGACTGGCAGTCTATAATGTAGACTGTAGCCTGGTTATTACGTTTGGTGAGTGTACTGGCAGTCTATAATGTAGACTGTAGCCTGGTTATTAAGTTTGGTGAGTGTACTGGCAGTCTATAATGTAGACTGTAGCCTGGTTATTAAGTTTGGTGAGTGTACTGGCAGTCTATAATGTAGACTGTAGCCTGGATATTAAGTTTGGTGAGTGTACTGGCAGTCTATAATGTAGACTGTAGCCTGGATATTAAGTTTGGTGAGTGTACTGGCAGTCTATAATGTAGACTGTAGCCTGGTTATTAAGTTTGGTGAGTGTACTGGCACTCTATAATGTAGACTGTAGCCTGTTTTTTTAAGCTGGCGAGCGTATTGCCAGTCTATCATGTAGACTGTAGCAATGGTTATTACACTTTTTTTTATTAAATTTTTATTACTGAAAGAACCAAAGAATATGAATTCCTGCAGTCACGAAAGTTTTGAGTCAAAATTTGAACCTTGGCTCATGTTGATTTTAGTTTTCTCTGTGGAACGTGTACAGATTTGTCAGTTTTCAAGCTGCAATGTTTTAATGGAGAAATGTGTATTATGTAACTGTATCAACTGAGTTTATAAGTATTTATTCATTTTGTTCATGCAGAGGGATGACACCCGCTGATGCAGAGTTTAATTACTTGAATGTTGCCAAGAATGTGGAATTCTACGGAGTTGAGTTGCACTATGCCCGGGTAAGTTTGCATTTTCTTCTTATCAAATTTAAAGGTCAAAGTTCAGCCTGTTTTGTAAACAAATTAACACAACACTTTAACGCTTTCCAGCTCTGTCAGTCATTAACGGGGATGGTAGGCCACTATAACTCTCGTAAAGATGATCAAATGGGCACCAAACTGTAGTAGAAAGTTGTGTTCTTGTTAGGAACTTAACCTCCTGAAAACCAGCGAAATTGTTCAAAGGGTTGCCTAACACTTGGATACACAAAAAGGAGCCAAAAAACTATTATTGATAAGTATGAAAGTGATTTTTTTCCTGACAGCTACCCGTCACCTTTCATACTGCTAATTAAAAACTTCCTCGAACAAACGCATGTTGGAAAGCATTCCATAATCCATGCGTGTGCATGCTTTTTTCCTAACTTGTTTTGTTTTGACAAGATAACGTTTGGTGACAGAGGCTGTGTGTTATGCAATGTAACAGGACCAGAGCAATGTTGAGATCATGGTTGGGGTGACTGCAGGAGGGGTCAATGTATACAACAATGGAGTTCGAATCAGCAACTTCCCCTGGTAATCACACTCTCATGACACGGGCCTGCTGTTCATCTAGCTAGACCAGGGCTGTCTAAACTACGGCTTGCCGGCAAAATCCTGGCCCACTTATTTGTTTTTTTTTCTGACCCCGCAGTATCATTCAGGTTTAACATTAAGAACGGCTTTGAAAATAGATTATTGTGACATTTTTACTTGAACCATCTTGGTCCGCGTGTAGACTCTAGTGATACGTCATGGAGTGTTGAGAAAGGCGTCGGTGATTAGGCTCTGGTGATTGAGTGCTACAGCATTATATCTTTAACCTGTTTATCTCTTCTATTCTTTCTCTTATTACATATTTGTCATACCTCTAATATTTATTATGATTACATCTCTCTTACATTTCTTCTGAATCTGTCTCGTCTACATTGTGCAAGTTTTGTGACCCACGGCACTGTGCATTTTAGTCAATCTGCCCCTCGATGGAAGACGTTTGGACATCCATTGGATTATGCTGTTGTGACATCTTAGCATGCACCTGTCACGGGGAGCACTGCACACAATACGATGGCTAGCCGGAGTGGCTTCATCACGCCAGCTGCTTTTTCTCAGCAGTGTCGACACGCAGTGGCAATTTCATCCCAGCTCCCCGCTGAAAAGAATCCCATTGAAACTTCACCTATCGATGGCAACGAAGCACCCCGCATAGAACTAAAAACTCTGGTCACTGGGGATGTAACGCAATACGTTGAACACCACTCAACCGCTCCAAACACAGTGCATTTACTGCACCAGCTACAACAAGCAAGAACAGTGAATCGTGCTACTGTTTTAGTCAAGCTCGCATGAAGCTAGGACTTTATTCACTGTGTGTACTCTGTATTTCTGCCTTTAGGATAAAGATTGTGAAGATCTTTTTCAAACTGAAGCATTTCTTTGTGCAGCTACGGAAAGAACAGGCAAGTTTGAAAAGCTCAGTTTGCTTTGCTCTGTGCCCTTTTACGCAATGCCCTCTGAATAAACATTTGCCTCTATTGAAGTTTAAACAGCCATGTTTTAGTGAAGAAATGTGTAAATTGGCTTTTAAAACTAGGCATATTTTTGTTTTTAAATTATAGCTGTGATTAGTTTGTGCCAGTATGCTCACTGAATAGTCCGCTATGTAAAGCAAGGCAGCGTAAGATGCAATGATGTATCTATTATGATTGATAAAGAGTTCATGATACCTGTGTAGAATCACATGTCAGGATCAATATTTTTAGATTCATATTTGTTGCATTTATTGGGTTCACATGAGCCTTATAGCCATTCGAGGCCCTTGTATTCCCAAAAATATTAAAATATGTCGATATTGTTACGTTGGTGCTTGTAACTCACTGGTGGCTCATGACCTGGTTATCTTGACAAACTACCTCTACCTTAGAAGTTCCACTTTCAGGAGACATGTGCACATGGTTAAATTGGTTTATTAGCACGTGCATGTACAGTGCTTGATGCACCAGTGCTAAGCTGTCACATGATTCTTAGATTTGTTGCTATCCGTCTAATAAAGGGCCCGATTATGTCCACTACCTTCGCAATACCATTTAATGAAACCGCTTCCATGTGTTACCTGAAACCAGAGAGCCTGAAGCAGCATTATTAATAACAAATTTCCCCCATGCTTGGCGTTTTAGGTTTTCGGGTCTTTGCCTAGCAACTGCTATCATTATTTTTTTGTTAACTGTAACTTCGAGTTACCGCGTTTTCGAATTGCATCACGTCTATGCCTTCGTTCCACCTAATACCAAGCAGAATGAGACGCGGGAGAACATTATTGGCTTCAACCTGGGCAACTACCGCGCCTGCAAGACGCTGTGGAAGGCCTGCGTGGAGCACCACACGTTCTTCCGCATGGCGCGACCGGCCTCGCCGCCACAGCTCAGCTTCTTGGCGCAGTACTTCTCGCTCGGCTCCAAGTTTCGATACAGGTGACGTGCGCCGTCGCCAGGCTGAGTTGTCCTGTGCGCAATCGCTGCGCGGAAAAAGGTCACGATATGCAGTTTAATTTCACGTGTACGCGCGGATTTATAATTTGCCATTGAAGATGTGTCGTGGCAGGTCCTTGAAATACCAGGCTAATTCGGTGGTGGGGCACCCCGGTATATTTTCTTTTCTCTTATTAAAAAAAGCCATGGTATTTCTATGAAAACCAATCGTAGCTCATTTTCAGCTCCGCAATGTTATTTATATGGCTCTTTATATTGTAATACTATCAATAGCGGTATTAAAGAAAGGTAAAACGAACCACTGAAACCACATGAAATTGCAAGAAAAGTCTGCAACAGTCTGTCCAGTGCTACAGCTAACAATTCAGCATTCGTGACTGCAGGGATTCATATTCTTGGTTCTTTCGGTAAGGTCACGTAGAAAGGAAACAATAAAATAATAAAAATATAAAACAATAAAATTCTCACGACTTTCCCACAGCAAGAAAATTTGAACTGCCACTTTTTTTTACATTTTCATGCTGTGTTTTTTCACACGATGATGATTGCTTGTGTTGCAGTCGAAACGTCGTGAGAATTTTAATTGTTTTATATTTTTATTATTTTATTATTTCCCTTCTACGTGACTTTACCGAAAGAACCAAGAATATGAATACAAGCAGCATTAATAATCGCCGATGCAACTGGAGAAAGCCTTTAATTAGGAAGTTGTTTCCTCCATCACATCGATCTTAATAACATCTCAAAAAGGCATGGACAGAGAGACAGACAGATCCCAGGACGACCACAAATTTTCTTGCTGTGGGAACGTCGTAAGAATTTTATTGTTTTATATTTTTATTATGTTATTGTTTTCCTTCTACGTGACTTTACTGAAAGAATCAAGAATATAATAATTCAGCATTTGTAAACGTTCTCAATTTCATAATTACGAATTTCAATGTTACTCCAATTTTTTTAGCTGTTCCTTCCCCCCCAATAAACCCTTTATATGCGGGACACTGCGCCCACATTATTTTGAGAACACACTTTGTACTAAAAAAATACATTACATACATTGTATCAATATGTACTTGCTCATGAGTTGTTTGAACCTGCAGCGGGCGAACGGAAATGCAAACGGTACAATACGGGAAGGAAAGAGCGAACCGTCACAGGAATTTTGCCAGGTAAGGCCTCTCATACTTTGAGTGAGTGTGCCATTCTGTTTTAAGAAGCGTAGGAGTATCCGGAGCAACCAAGATAGACATAGTTTATACCTTATATTTAGTACATGGAGATATTCATACATACATTTGATCTGACGTTTTTATTTTATATATAAAAAAAACAGTAATGCAGTGGAGTTCCTGTGTGACCGAAACACCCTTGGCTTTGATGCACTGTATTTCTCTCTACTGGAAGCTGCTGTAATCCACTGCACCACTGAATGGCTACTGCTCTGCATTGCACAGAATTGTTGTTGCATTTTACATCTTTTTTGCATAAACATGATATATGAACCAGTCCTGGGCCTCCCTTTCACTAACCCACACTGGGCAAACGGGTGAAGTATGGTCAAAAAACGCCCACGACCAACACAGCATGGAGAGAGCCTTGACCAGTGATTTGGACAGATAACTATGGGCAAGGAAAACCTCAAGTGTTTTTTTTACTTTGACCATTTAAATGACAATTCTTGTCTAGGGGTGGTGGTGTCCAGTTGGTGTGGCTATTTGACTTTAACTCTTGCCATCCTTTTGAGTGCATCAGATCTCCCAGCCAGCGGTTTCCACGGCGAACGATCTCGGGAAAAGAGTGGGGCTCCAACGCAGCGACGGCGGGCTCTGCCGAGAGGCTGGAGACACAGAGTCTGCCATCACGCACTCCCCCGGGCACGCCAGACATGTACGTGGGGTGCCACAGTGGCGAGATGTTAACTACCTCGCCTGTATATACAGGAGGTCGTGGGTTTGATCCCGACCCTGACAGCTGTATATTTGGAGTTTGCACGTTCTTTATGTGGGTCGCGTGGATTTTTCTCCGGTTCCTCTGGTTTTTCCCCTTCACATTTAGAATTAACGTGCGTTTTGAGTATTTGGCTGCTATGCATTTCCACATAATAAGCCATTTCATTGAGCTATCATTTATGGCAAGGTTGCTTTTGAAAAAAGCGATATAGCTCAGTGGGTATTACCTGGTAAAATAAAAAAAATGTTAGGTTCAAATAGTTTAGTATAGCACGTAAATACGCACAGCACACGGCAATCTGTAAGTCATGCTGCTGAGCTCATGGCTGAAAAGATCTTAACGTTTTGAGAACTCGGCAGAGCACAGCCTTCCAGCTTGGTCTATGGTTCATCAACAATTGTGAGATGCAGTTTGCATGAACAACGCTATATAGAATTAACCATTACATTAGCTTTTATTAGCTTAAATAAATAGTACGCTATATTGTTGTCATTAGTATTCTCAATAGATATTTTTTCTGGTTGTATCTGTCTCAGTGTTTCATTTAAATAAAACATTTACTTATAATTGGCCTAGTATTTGCAGAAGTAAAAGATAAGCGATTCTCGTCTGCACATTTTAATGCATATTTTAAAGCAATGTTTTAAATGGCAAATGTAGATGTCATGTAGGGTTGGAGAACAAACACGCTGTTGATCATTTGCAGCCTGCGACTTTATTTCGTACGGCCCACGGCCACATGAGGCATATCACTTAGAAACAGCTCCCCAAACAATATGAATTCATATTTGTAAGTATCTTTACTGCTCTAATCAGTGAGTAGAGGGGAATATTTTCGACCTGGCAACACTGTTTAGAAATTTAGTGCGCTCGATAAACGCGAGCACTATTTAATTTTCGCATTATTGGATAATGCGTGTGAATGTGGCCTACCAAAGGTTTAGATTTGAAGCTTTCGTGACTGCAAGGAATCATACTCTTAGGTTTTTTCGGTAAAGTCACGTAGGTAAAAATAAAAATAAATAATAAAATGATTGAGATAATAATAGAAATAAAATAATAAATCACGACGTTTCATGCCCACTTCAGCATTTGTTTCGTGCTGTGGTTGTCCCACCTGATGACGGACGCTTGTGTTGCGCCCGAAACGTCGTGATTTATTATTTATTTCTATTATTTAGTCACATCATTTTATTATTTATTTTTATTTTTACCTACGTGACTTTGCCGAAAAAACCTAAAAGTACCAAAGGTTTTTTTGACAGTCCTTGCATCCCTCGATAAGGAAAATGTCTCCCCCCACCCCCTGGTGTAATGTATCGTAAATTAACGCCCATTAATTTTACACCGACGTTCGAACCCACCCATTTATGTAACATTCCGCCACTCTTGCGTTGTGCATCTCCAGCTCCGATTTGCGGGAGGGCTGCGAGAAGCGGCGCCCGTCGTCCGTGGGGAACCTGGTCGGGCTCGCGACCCCCAGCTCGCAGGAGGAGGCGGCATCACTCAACAACCACCGCGGGACCGGCTCCACCACCACCACGCCTCTGCACAGCCTCTCGCTCGACCTCAAGTCCCTGGTGTGAGTCGCGTTCCCATCGGACGGTTCCCCGTCGGCGCCAAAGCGCCATAATTATTTTCTTTGTTCGCCTTCGATGCCATGGGCCTTCGTGACCCGTTGGGACGCAACTTCTTTTGCTGCCTCAATGCATTGCTGCCTCCCCAAGTTGCGCTTTCGACGGAGGAAATAGTAGGGATTTATTGTAGTCCCACCAACGCATCCGTCTGGCTAGTGCCCATGATTTAGATTTGATCTAATTAGTTTTAATGTTATGAACCCATTTTCAATTACATCTTCGATTATGCCCTTATTTAGTGCCAATTCAGGCCTCAAAACAAAGTTGTTTTGTCTGGAATTTTCAAAACAAGCAGGGCTTGGAGAAGAGAATGCGCATTAAATGGTTGTATACTAACAGATATTTATGACTATCTTTACTACCCGGCTTCGCCCGGGACTTGGATTCTTGTCTTGGATTAATACACGGCCTACGCGGAGGGTTTTGGGGGGGGGGGTGCGTGATGTCATCAGGCACACTGCGTGACGCTGCCGCATGCGGGTGACATCACAGATGTGACGTCACCGCTCACTTGCCGTGCAAAATATATCCATTATTGCGCCCCCCCCCCCCCCAAAATACAAAAGTCTATTTTTATACTTTTGAATTGTGTACAGTCTGCTAAACATTTCGAACAGACACACATTCACAAATTTCCCTTGTATATAGATGTATGATGTAGAGGCTCATCGAAAGGTGCCTTAGAGTGCTTTATATGTATGTAGAACTTTTTTGCTTCGCCAACCATGCTAATTGGAGGTGCAATATATTCCCAATTTGTTATGGTTGTTTAGATTTACATTGCGTCTTTTTTTATTTATCTTTCAGATCATCAGATGACGTGAAATCGGCAGCGTAAGTTTGTCAAGACATGGATATTGAACCGCTGCACTTGACGCTACAGTAAACTTTCAAATTTTAACAATTTTGAAGTTGAGTAATTTTTCAGGTTAATGAAACGTTACAAACTTTACAATATTGGCCAAGAAAGGCATGAACTAACAGAGGAAAGTGAGGTATATTAGGGAGGTTGGGAGGGCGAGAGTGAGAGGAGAGGGGGATGGGAGACATGTGTGGACAGTTTCACAAGATTGTCCATTGGCCCACACCCACACATAAAAATAAATTACCACCCATGCGCCAGTGATAATGTGTGGTTAACAGAAGGCGCAGTAAATTCAGTCTCGTAAGCATTTCCTCACGGCAGTAATTTTTAGTCGCCTCTTTCAGTTGCACAAAGAATGATGGAATAAAACTAATTCCAGTGCTAAAGCTGTGGCCAACATTTAATTTTATGTGTTTATTAATTTTATCTTCTTGGTTCTTTCGGTAAAGTCACGTAGAAGAGAAATAATAAAATAATAAAAATTAAACATAATAAAATGATTCTCATGACGTTTCGGCCACAACGCAAGCAGCCGTCCTCACCTGAGGACGGCTGCTCCTCACCTGAGGACGGCTGCTTGCGTTGTGGCCGAAACGTCGTGAGAATTATTTTATTATGTTTTATTTTTATTATTTTATTATTTCCCTTCTCCGTGACTTTACCGAAAGAACCAAGAAGATGAATCCCTGCAGTCACGAAAGCTTTAAATCGAAATATTAATTTTATGTGTTTATTAATTTTATGTTCAGGGGGTCGGCGTCGGGTGAGGGCCAGGCTCCGGCGTTGCCCCCCAAGCAGCAGCAGCAGCAGCGGCGACGGCGGAAGGAGGCGTGTCCGGGGGGCAGCGGCTCGCAGGAGGCCGATGAGCTGGACTCGCGGCCCTCGGACAGTGAGAGTGACGCAATCTTGCCCCCCGAGGTTTTGGACGAGCCACCCGTGGTACGTTCTGCTCCCCGATGACAACGCTCGGGGAAACGTATCTTGCACCGCGCAAATATAATAATAATAATGCCGTGACAGCGTTTGTTTAATTCGAATTTTTCAATGCCGCTCGCGAAGACACTGCGTCTGTTGTTATTGTTGTTGCAGCTGGAAGAGAAATTCACAGTGCTGTTGCAGGCCAATGGTCTGTTACCTCACGAACCCCTAGTGTTGGTGCGAATGAAGCCAGACGATCAGGGCCGGTTCGGCTTCAACGTCAAGGTAGCTCTTTCATCAACCCGCATATAAAACAAACTCAGCCGATTCTGCAGTGGTTACTTAATTTTTACTGTGGTGTTTTCTCTAAGCGTTCCCTACATCTTTCTTCCCCCCACCCCCCTCAACTGACTCCCCCCCCCGAATGCCCTTTTCTTTAGGGTGGAGTCGATCAAAAAATGCTCGTGACTGTGTCTCGCGTGGCTCCGGGAACGCCGGTAAGGAGGAAGCAGTCTCGTATTGTCTGAAACGGGAGGGTGGCGGTGTACACTAATTCCATTCATAGATGAAAATGTTACTTCAAATTTGGTTACTTCTTTTTTTGGGGGGTACTTTACTTAAGACGAGTCAGTACCGGCCCATCCTACGAAGATAATGATTTTTTTCATGAACTACATTTGCTGATAAACCCACGTTGCAAGTGTGACTTGAAACCTCGTTAATGTAAATTGTGTTGCATGAAACAAGTGCTGCGCAAAGTATCGTATGAAGAAGAGCCTCTTTTTTTTGTTTTCAATCACTGTAATGATTTCATTCATGCCCATTGGAAAATTCTAAGCATCAAGGGTCAAATTCAAAAACGCATCAGCTTAACCTCAATTACTAACTTCCTGTATGTCATTGCCATAGATGTGAGTGCATAATCATTGGCTGACAGAGCGGATGGTGTGCTGTATCACGGATGTGCCGCCTGCCCCCCCCCCCCCCCCCACATTGGGCTTCTTCTCCCCGTTGTGGCCCCAGGCGGATCTCTGCGTGCCCCGGTTGAACGAGGGGGACCAGGTGATCCTGATTAACGGGCGAGACGTCTCGGAGCACACGCATGACCAGGTGGTGCAGTTCATCCGTGCCAGCACGGAGTCGCACTCGGGAGAGCTGGTGCTGCTTATCCGGCCCTCTGGTGTGTGCTGCTCAAGAATTCTTGCTGGCCCTGCCGCACCCCTCACGATACAACCTCTCACTGCAAAACTAGGATGCAGACATGGTGTGTAATAACCGCCCTGGAGGTTTCCGGTTGTATTCTATCTTCCGGTGCAGCTGTTAAAACACTGGGGAATTTTTTTTTTAATCCTCCCCCCCCCCCACTTCTCTCTACCCAGCATTATAATTTTGTACACCACCGTTGATTGAGAAGTCATGAGCTCTGGGGTAAATTGTGTGTGTACTCCCCCTTCTTCAAAGACACCTGGTCAGTGTGGAATAGTAGGTTAATTACCCCTTTAGAGAGGCTCTCTATAGTTTCCTCTAACAGAGACCTTTCAGCCAGCAGTTGTTAAGAGTAAGACATTTCAGGGCTGCACCTTTACCTATCAGTGCCAAACTTCATAATAAAGTTTTTTTGGGTTAGATACATAAATATCAATGCGTCGTTAACCCACCACCACCACCACCACCTGACACGGCCAATTAGTAAGGTTTGTCACGTAAACAAAATGTGCTAATTACTGCTACTTCAGCACACTGGTGTGTTGGAGAGTAAACCCACAACATTTACAATTTGAGTATGACGTTTCTCTAGTGATTATAAACAGCTTCATCAGATGATTTGCCAGAATTGTGAAGAAGTCTTCCTGTTTCGGTCTTGAACAGAGTAAAGGTGATGTCGTCACTGTGAGCCTATCGGTGCCAAACTGCCTATACCCAGATCACCCTGCATATGTTCAATTTAGTCGGTTATCCTGAGCTGAGCTGGGTTGAGCATGGTTGTGGACTGCGAGGCGGTCATAATATGGCAATAGATTTTTGAATATATCAGTGTGGAGTTATGGGTTACCTCCTTTCGTGTATTTTCTCCATATATTCTGGGTTTTTTCTCACATCCCAAACACTCCTAAATTGAATGGGAAGAATAACTAAATACCTTCACTAAGAGAGGCTTTCCTGTATGAATACAGGAGTTTATTATAATGAAACTTCATTTGGAACACTGCGTCGATCCAATATTTCTTATCATTTCGATGTGTCTGTATCTCTAAAGCACACATTCTATTATGGCAGGTCACATGTGTCATTTTACATTTCCCAATGCCGTTGATATTCCAATGAAAAAATGTGCGTGCATCGGCCTGGTTTGTGACAGGTCTGGTGTGACACACACTTGAAATTCAGCAACATGGGAGTGTGGGTTGGCGGATCATTCAGATTGGAGCATGCATCAAACACCGACCAGCAGGGCAATGCAGTATCTTTAATTGGCTGCACACTGAGTAAACTGATAACCTATTTGTGCTTCGTTTTAAGTGTAAATTTTCCCCAGGCTGCCACACAAAATGTTCAAAAGACAGGGATCACACAAACGTTCCAGAGCAGGAGGGCTCCGCTGAAAATCAATCTCCGAGAAGCAACTGTTATTATTATTTTTCCATGCTTCACCAGACTACATTCGTTGTGATATCCAATCTCGTCTTTGGTCGCCTGTGTCCCCGTGCATATTGTGACCCATCCCTCACACCGATGTCTCTGCCCACCCCTGCAGCGGTGTACGAGGAGTTGGAGCGCGCTGACAGCGAGCCGGATTTCCAGTACATTCCCGAGAAGACGAGGGAGTGCAGCTCCCCTGGCGAGCGGCATGTCGTGCACACCTCCATGCAGCAGCTGCGCGAAGCCCTCGACACGGGCCAGGCCCTGCTGCAGTTTGAGGTGAGCAAGGAGACACCCGGCCTCCGTGGCCTATGTCAACGAAATTTTACCACTGACCATAGGACTCGGTCACGTTTTTTTATATTTAACGAATTTCTTTCGAACTTTTGATATTTAGTTTGTTGTCCTTCCCCCCACACCTCCAATTAGCACGGTTGGCTACGTACGGTGTGAAAGACATTGAACATACATAAACTAAACTAGAACATTTTTTATTTAAGAGGTAAGGCCCACTGATCTATATAGCTCTTTTTCAGGAGCGACCTGGCCACAAATGATAGCCCAATGAGGTTGCTGATGTTGAAATTTTGTAGCAGCCAAATACTCTAAACACATGTTTATAATTGTGGAGGGAAAAACCGGAGGATCCAGACAATCCACATGACAACTCGGAGAACATGCAAACTCCAGATATACATGCATCATCAGGGTCGGGATCTAACCCATGACCTCCTGTATATCAGACGAGGCAGTTAACATCTCACATATCCATGTAAACATATAGCATGTTACAGGTTACAGAACAATATTTACAGTTAAAATTAAGATTTTTGTTAAATATATTGCATCCTGTAGGGACGTTCTTCACGTCATTCTCATATCAACAATGAAAGGGGGGGACCCCCAGTGATACCTGTCCCTGTGGGCACAAGTTAACTCTGCACCTCGCCTGCGTTGATCACCGTGTCTACCAATCGATTAAAATTTGGCAAAATTGGACCTTGTAACGACAGTCACAAAGTTGCATACGGAGATAGTTTCCCTGTTTACTTATTGATGACCGTTTGCATATTCATCACTGAATAAAAGGCAGCTTCATAATGACCCATTTGGTTGTCACTAACCATTACAATAGGACTTTCCTGCAACAAAATATGAGCAAAGAAATTCAAATTGGAATTCGAGCAGTTTGATTGCACCTGCCTCTGGCATTGAAGCTGGCGAGGATTGGGGCAAATGTGTTTACTTAACAGGCTCTATAGTACTAGAGGGGTCTGGCATCATTGATGAGTAAGCCTCATCTTATGAAGATGCTCTTACTCGTCCAAGGCATGTTGTGTCTAAGTTATGTGTGCCCACAATAGATATATTTTTAACACTGGAGCAAAATTCTGACTGCTGGTATTCATGACTGAAAGCATTGAAAGGCTCTTCCACAAGTTATATTTCACAACAATGAAACACTGGGATGTAATGCATATTATTATATAGATATAGCATTTAAATTGGTCATCAGTGTCCACAAATTCTGATTAAATGGAGCCTATCATTAATATTACATAGGCATGTAATAATCTATAAACCTAAAAGATTATTCAAAGCATGTATTTGTTTCTTAAATGCAAATTAAGTCATTCATAAACGTTGATGCATCTTTCAGATAATAGAGCAAATGAAACATATCGTATGAAACTCTATAAAACAGCCACTATAGGCTATACAAAATAATCTATTTTTAATTCAAATCCTTCCCCCGAATTGTGACGATTCATATTGCCAGGGCGGTTGAGCCTTTACTCGCTTAATGTTTAGTGCCTTTGGCATTGGAGTAAGCTTGTAAAGTTATCACGCTCCTTTTCCCACAGCAACTGTATCGCAAGAAACCAGGGATGAGCCTCGGAATGGCCAAGATGTCTTGTAACAGCAGCCGGAACCGCTATCGCGACGTCCTACCCTGTGAGTCGCACAAAACAGCACACACACACACACCTACCAGAGTTATTTATTGCGCTGTACACATGCCTGCAAAAAATGTGAAATGCAAGTTAATGGGTATATTTTTTGTGGCACACTTTGGCTATACAGTAAACCTTGCATTGCGAGCATAATTCGTTCCGGAAACGTGTTTGTAATACAAAGCACTCGTATATCAGTTGTGATCACGTGACGCTCGGCAGACAAAGCGTATACACGTACTACTCGTATTGAATGACTTCACTCGTTTATCAAATTAATATTCATTTAAAAATTTTGCTCGTCTTGCAAAACACTCGCAGACCAAGTTACTCGCAATCCAAGGTTTTACTGTAATTGTCAACTCTCTGTTACGTTTATCATGTGCCAGATGACGCTACGCGAGTGGTGCTGTCTGGTAACGAGGACTACATCAATGCCAACTATATCAATGTGAGTGTGTCAAGTTAACGTGCCATTACTGCGCGCAGTTGTCATTTTTACTACTGGAGCTCGCTTTCACCGAACTAGGAGCAACTCTTTGCTTATTCATACAAATATCAAATCTATACAGGGTTTGTACTGCCATTGAGTACATGAGCTTGTTATATTCAATCCAGCTTTACAGGGCTACAACTACCCTTCCAAGCTTTATCAGCTAGCCATTTACATTCTTTAATATGCTCCATATACTTTTGTTGTAGGTTTGTGTTGTTTATTGTTTGTTTCTAACATTGTTAGATCGTTAAAAGTCTCTTGCTTCTCTTGGTGTGACGTTAAACTGCATCCGGTGATGGTGTCGCATAAAATACACGATTGAGGAAATTGAGAGGAAGCGCCCTCCACCATGCGTCCCTAGTTATGGCTCAAGAACCCAAGTTCGGAGTGTGGTGCTGTGAGTTTAAGAGAGGGGAGTGGCATTGGATGGCATGGACAGAGCTTGAGCGAGTGACCTGCCCTTGGGGAGAGAACTAATATTATTTTCTTACAGTAACAAAAAACTCTTATAGGAAGCTATTTAAATTTGGGACAAGTTCTTTACAGTCTTTGCCGAATCAAGTGCCAGAGTTATATGAATAACTCGCGATCTGTGCTGCGCCGCACCTACATAACCCATAAAAAATGTCTCGCACTCATTTTTCCCTATGGCGAGTGTGACAGGTTTTCCTTACAAGTGTCGGGTTTGCGTTGCTTTGCCACAGATGGAGATCACTTCCTCGAGCACCATCAATCGCTACATCGCCTGCCAGGGACCCCTGCCAAGCACGTGTGCCCATTTTTGGCAGATGGTGTGGGAGCAGGGATGCAGCCTGGTCATCATGCTCACCACACTCACAGAGAGGGGACGGGTGAGTGAGGCGCATGTACACTCACGTGAACTCAACCACACAGATATTGCTCCCCCGAGGTGGCCGGGTGGCTCGTAGTTCACAACATTGAAACTGGCACCGCTGAGAGAATGGATTTCAGTCCAAATATCTGATTTTTATTAACTTTGCTTCTGAATTGTTGTGAGTTGATGCTCTTTTCCCGGTTACAAATTACTGCATAAGCTCACCCTCTGCCCCCAGCCCAAGTGCCACCAATACTGGCCCGACTTACCGGGCAGTGAGACCTACGGCGGGTTCTTTGTTCTATGCGACTCCGAGGAAGAGTCGGAGGCGTCCATCGAACGCAAGTTGACGCTGCGCAACGTCGAGGTAATGTGGGGCACTTGCTCCCGTGCTTTTGTGGTCGTCCCGAGATCTGTCTGTCTCTCTGTCCATGCCTTTTTGAGATGTTACTAAGATCGATGTGATGGAGGAAACAACTTCCTAATTAAAGGCTTTCTCCAGTTGCATCGGCGATTATTAATGCTGCTTGTATTCATATTCTTGGTTCTTTCGGTAAAGTCACGTAGAAGGGAAATAATAAAATAATAAAAATATTAAACAATACAAATTCTCACGACGTTTCGACTGCAACACAAGCAATCATCATCAGGTGTGAAATCCACAGCAAGAACATTTGAAAAAAGCTGCTTGTATTGTTTTAGGGAAAAAACAATAAAACCCATTAGCTGCCAGAAGAAACATGGCTTTGGAAATGTCACTGTTAGCCGTGTTAAAAGTGCCGCCATGCCTGGCCTACATTACAACCGCGTCCTCAAATTATTCGTGTAATGATTCATTTTCTCAGTAATTCAATCAATCGTCCCAATTCAGGATTTCCATTTGAATCTCAAATATATTCTTTTTTGTTGTCTAGTGACCGTGTGTTTACCATTTATAGATGAGGTTCATCATTCAAATATTAGTGGTCGCCCTGGTTATTACTGTGGGGTGTGTATTAACCATAAAATACGCGCCCTTCACAGTGGACGTTAAAGATCCATGATGTCCAAAGTAGGCGATTGTGTGTTGCCGTCATGGTCAAACTTAGATAACATTTTACAACTTGATTGCCATTTATAACAGGGATATAAATGTCAATCATCACCCCCTACTGTAAAACTTTGCAGGACCCTCCTGAAAAACAGTTGTGAGACTCTTTGAGGCTCTCCTGGGTAAACAATCAGAGTGATAACAATTTTTACGAGGTTATAACTTTTTTCCCTGTCTAATTTTGATGGTTTTAGTCCACTCCATTAACCTAAATTGAATACTGGAATACCGTTTTTGTGTAATTTGGATCAATCTTAATCGGTTTCCATGCTCACAATTCCATACACACATCGAGGGCGTCAATAAATAAATTTCAATCGGTGAACCGATGCATCATTCTACGCTGGTAACTCAAAGCCCTGGACTCCCGCAGAACAATGAGGAGCGAGGGGTAACGCAGCTCCAGTACGTGGCGTGGCCGGACCACGGCGTGCCTGACGATTCGTCGCACTTCCTGGGCTTCGTGCGCGACGTGCGCACTCGCCGCGACCACGCCCAGCCCGTCGTCGTGCACTGCAGGTAACCACGGCGACACACCACCGATCTCCACGGCGACGCACCACCGATCTCCACGGCAATGGACCAGAACCACTCGGCTTCGTTACTGTGGGACGCTGCTAAGTTAATTTTAAAAATATCCAACATATTGATGTGGTGATTACATTTTTATTATTCCAGCTCTGAGAATTGTAATGTATTGGTTTGACTGCCATGTGACGTGCATGGCTCTTCTAGCATGGTGTGTGAGACAGTGCTCCCTCTGTTGTGGGATATTCTCTAACACGGAGAGTGATTCACTGTACGAAGAACTTTCCAAGCGGATATTTTGTGTAGTGACATGACACCGACAGCAATACTTTTTTTAAATTACATTCGGTGCACGTTTACGTTCACTGTTATGTTGATATGTCTGGTGCATTTATTCCTCCTAGGCACAAGGTGTACTGTAAAATTATCGTGCAGGAATATAATAAAAAATACAGGCATATCACAGTTCCACCTGCCCAAAGTGGTCAAATCACTAGCAAAATTGAACCTGGCTTCAAAACAATAATATGTGGATTTACCTCTGGTGGTGGGAGAGGCTGTCTGAGGTTTGTTGTAAACGTCTCATTTTGGGTTTTGCAGTGCAGGAATTGGACGGACGGGGGTTCTCATCACCATGGAGACGGCTCTGTGCCTGATGGAATGTAACGAGTCCGTGTATCCACTGGACATCGTGCGTACAATGCGGGACCAGCGGGCCATGATGATTCAGACGCCGGTAAAAATGCACAATGCAACCCCAGTGGGTTCACACCCATATAAGTAAACTAAACTATGAAAATTAAAAACGATTATTATTTGACCAGATAAAGCACGCTGAGCTATATAATTATTTTTCAGAAGCAACCTACCTGGCCATAAATGATAGCTCATAAAAGTGGCTTATCATGTGGAAATGTATCGCAACAAAATACTTTAAACATGAGCGCGACTCATAACCTCTCTTTACCAATCACCAGAACCATCAATGTCTGGCGTTGTTTCTCCGTGGCAACCCCCCGCCATCTGGAACGCCATCTTCCCACTGCACTTTCACAGCATTCAATCTACATCTACTTTTAAAAGATACTTAAAGGCTCCACCTCTTTCATCTGGATTTCGAGTGACACTGAGCTTGGCTGTGCATCTCGAGTCAAGATAAAATCTGTGCAATAATGCGCACATTATAAATTACATTATTGTAAATATTATGTCAAACTTGTTTGCAGCCCGTTTAGTTTTCTGCTTTCCCTAATGTATAGAATGTTTTCCCCTGCTGTGCATGATGGCTGGAATTCTCTCTGCTTGTGTTGTCTGCATCACTTACTGCGTCTCGCGAGACAAGTCCTTACTCAGAACCTACCTCTTATAATGTTTTTTGGAAACTTTTTTACAGCTTGTTCTTTTCTCATTCTCTCTTTTTTCTCTATTTTGACCTGACTTGTCTTGTCTTTACACTTGGATTACATTTAAGTGAATGATATCTACAAATCCTTGGCTTACAACTTTCGCATCTAAAGTCTTCTGTGCCATCATTAGAACAACATAGCCACCTCTTAATCTGTGTCACATATCGTTTTATCCACCTTGCATTCATATTTATTCTAAGCCGGTGGATTTCTCTCGTGCAAAGCATCTTGAAATGTCACTGAATGTAAATGCTCTATACATTTCAATGCATGCAGCTGTGGTGCACTCTTCTGTGAACTTGAAAACCTAAGCTCGATTCCCGGCCACAGTTAATACAAGTAATGAGTGATATCTGACCGGGTCCTAGGGCTCCCCCTTCACCAGCCTGCACTGACCATAATGGTAAAGTATGGTTAAACAATCCCCATGACCGACATTGCATGGAGTGGCCATCAACCAGAAGTGGATTGACAAAGACATTAAATATTTTTTATACATTAAATGTATTTTGGGTTTAAAACATAGCTCTCGATATTATTTGCTGTCGACTTATTAATAAGCTGTTTTTTATTGTTTCTTATTGTTGATGCAGTGTGAACCTCCTTGTTTAGAGTAATTTCCATCCATGTCTTTACTTGTTTTGTTTTATCGCCATGCCACACACGCGACCAGTGTCAATACAAGTTCGTCTGCGAGGCGATCTTACGCGTCTACGATGAGCAGCTCCTCATCGCTGAAGACACCGACATGAGCGAGGAAGGCACGGAAAAGACGATCAGGATTTCCACCCCATCGCTGCCACCCTCCAAGGATGAGCTGGAGCAAAGCCCCACCCCTACCATGGCCAAGGGGGCAGAGGAAAACTCCCCTCCGGCGACGGGGCAGTTGTTGCAGGAGCCCAACTGTGGGCGGACAGGTGCCGCTGGGGATGGCGCATCCCCAAAGGCAGTGGAACTCAGCGTGACTGTGGATAAGGTGCAAGTGACAAAGCACAGGGGGGAGGTGGCGGTCCAAGAGTCGCCAAATGACAGGAGCTGAACTACAAACATGGGCGCCAGCCAAAGAAGGCTGTGGTCTCACTTCAGGTCTTTTTATTACAAAGGTAAAAAAAATATTGTAGTTTTTTTTCTCTCTGATTCTTTTTTCACATTCACACTAATATTAAAAGGGAATTGTGAGGCTGTCCGGCCTTGTGCTATTAATTTTGGCGACCAATGGATTTTATTTTTTATTTTGCTTAAGTGTAATCTTGGTCATGCCAGTTTATTGAGGTGGTTTGTTGAGATCTTGAATATGAACGGGCTGGTCTTTTTATAAAGGGATACGTTGAGCCGTTTTGCTTGTCCTACTCAATTACACGACATTAGATCTGCTGGCCCTGGCTGGAAAAAAATATTAAGTTCTCTTTCTTATAAGTATTATAAGTTTCAAGAGGTGGGTTGTAAGGTATATTAATGTCGTTTTAAAAATGCTAAAAAGGAAAACCCTAAAAAAACCTTGCACTTGTGCACTTTATATATTTTAGTAATAATAGAGCTCACTTTCAGAGGTGGTGCGGATATTTTGAGGATGTGCGATACATTCTTATCAGTAAAGCTGTCGTGGCGAACCCAGGGATTGTCTGAAGCAGAGGCAGCACTAAGGGGGCTTTGCCTCACTTACAGGACATGGTTGTTTGAGGCCCAGTCGTGGCTGCATAAGAAGATGTTTGTGCTGGTACACCCAATGGTACAAGTTTTAGGGCTACTTCAACTAAACCCACACCGATCCATCGTAATGATATCGATAACACCACAGTAGCGCAGAGTACGACCTCGAAATTGTCACTCATACCCATCGTTTTCTCTGTCTGCATAACCATTAGCTGTGAGCCCTTTGCCTTCCAACGTGTCCCTTGGGAAAAAAATTCTTGTGTGGGCAGAAAAAAGCAACGTGACCGAGTAGAATGTGGTCTCGGCTAAAATTAAATTGAAAAGGCCTTGAAAAATTTGTTTCTAATTTTATTTGTGCCAATATATTGCAATGGCCTATGCGTGGTACTATTTCTTGCTTTTTAGACAGACATGTCCAGGCCTTAATGAATGCCTCAAGGTGTGTGCCACCGCTGTGTGCTGTGCACAGGGCTGCCGCGTCAGCCACGTACGAGCGAGCGTAGAACAAATGTGAAGTGGCTGATTTTGATTGACTTCATGACTGAACGCAATATAGCCCGATTTGAGTCGAGGGGAAAAATGTTGCCAAAAAAAGAAGTCTAATGTTTTTTTGATTGCCAATTATTTTTCTAAAAGCTGGCTTGAATGCAGTGTGTTTAGCTGTCATGGAACAAGCCACATCATGAATGTCTTTCTGCAAGCAATGCTAATTCAGTCATCTCGGCATGAGCATAAATCTAGACTACTGCAATAACGAGACTGGGCCCGTGCGTCGCAGGTGCACTGTACTATATCTGGAATAAGCTTCCCATTCATATCTGTAACATAAATGAGTTGCCAAATAAGGACGTGGCATTTTTTTACATTGTTTTCAGTTTGCTCTATTTTTTTTGTAAAAATACCGATGGATGCTTTTTGTATATATTTGGTAACATAAACTAAAATACAGTTTCTTTTGTAATCCAAACAAAGTGATTATTCCTTTGGCTGATTGGAAATGAAGGCTCCTCATGAAAGGCAAGTTGGTTGTTACGGTATTGAAGTGTTTAATGCGAAAGGGAGTGGAATTTTGCTGGATTTCTGTATAGATTAACTTCATACGATGATGAAGGGACGGCTTCAGTACTAGCCGCAGAAAAGGTGTGCTTGTACAGCTATGACTTTGGTGTGTACCATTCAAGCCATGTCATGTCAGTACCTGCAAACCAATGAGCTACGTTTCTTGTAATTGAATCGGCCTTTAATGGGATTGTGCTAGATTAACAGTATAGATAACAGTAGGAATAATGATCCAGGAAATTAGAGCTGCTTACAGATCTCTATATAGTGGCATGGACACAACAGTTACCTTTGTAAGCTAGATGCATTTGTCATGTACACATGTGCGGAAAGGTTTCGGTGCCGTTAATGCACGTGCGATTGTCAGCTTTGCGGTAGAGTCTTAACTCGGGAGCCGTTTTTATGAGCAGGCAGGAATACGTGTGCAGCATCGACTCAACATAGTGATCTTTAACATGCGAGTATACTGGCAGTGGCGTAGTGTGGTCGGCATGGGCCCTGGTGCAAGGGATGAAATGGGGCCCCTGTCCAATTTCATTTCATTAAACTGAAGGGCCCCCCCCCTCCCCGCCTGCACACTCGATAGCTGCGCCACTGTCTGCCGCACAATCCGTTTCTCTTGGCTGCTTTATTTGAACAGATTGAATGAATTTGAGACGTGGGTTTTTTCTAATTTATAATGTATTAAGGCAAGTGTGTTTTACCATCTTACCTCCACTCTGTTCCATCCAATTATTACTCTCGCCAGTGGTCTAGTCATAATGGAATTCACTGGAGCTATCCTATTGAGAGCAGAAAGAAATGAATGACCAGGCTCCGTTTAAAACCGTCACCAGCATGTGGGCTTTATAATAATAGCTTGTATTTTTTTTGTGGTGCATACAAAACACGTTTACATCACGTGCGTCTAACAAGTACTGCAGATTCGTCAAACGATGTGGGTGATGGTGAATGCTTTTGCAAATGTGAGCTCGCTTAAGTCCACCTAATGCTGGAACGGTCTCACCTGGGTGAAATGGAGCCATGTGGGTGAGGTATGCCTGATACGGGCTTATTTTATGGCAACTCGTTTTCTACGATGCCGTGCCGATGTGTTCAAAAGTGATTGTACGTTTAAATGATTTTGGAGATCACGAACCCCGTCCCTTGATCTTTTTTTGTGGACTCGTGAGTTTCTGTGGTACTAGGTACTAGACCACTGGCTTTATTGGTGGAGCATATCAAGAACAAATGACACATCCGTATAATAAATTTGGAGCATGTGCTGTAGTCACTGTGGTACTGTGTACTTGGAAAGCACAATTGCAAACTTATCTTCATCCTTTGTGTAACATTTGTGCATATGTAAGGTATGTTGCTTTTGATTCGACGTTTTACTGGATGTGAATACCGGGATATGCACTGTTAAATAGTGCTTACGGCTATATATCAACTGGAAGACATTGCTTAATGTTGTTACCAATGGCTACTAAATGGTAATATTTCATCAGAGTAAATGTCTTGAGACTGAGGTATAAGTTTATGAGGCATACAGGTTCGTAACATTGACAGCACAAAGGATCATTCTCCCTGTACTGTCGTGTGATTGTCTCATTCTGATCTGATGCGGTACAACATATACGTCTACATTCTTTAGATGCCTCGGCAGTGTTGTGTACTTAGTAGGTGCACACGTGTGGTAGATTAAAAGTTACATGATAGGACTTATTAATAATGAGTTGGTATCGGACCTTAGTGTGTTTCACTTCAATTTGTGGTCTCGTCAAGCCACATCAACTCATGAACTTTGGTTCATGGGTAATTTTCTGACGTTTTCAAAAATCACACACACGTCGCTTTAAGCACTTGTAATATTACCTTTTGAATTTGATGGTTCTATTATAGAAATAAAACAGATGGTATTCTGTACAACAAAATACGTACCGCAAAAAGCGTTTGTGTTTAAGCAATTCGTCACTCATAAGATTTGGATTCCTTTCCATAACCGCGTGAGGACACATTTTTCCCTACAGATTTGCTATTCGTTTATAGCCAACAATGTTCTCTCTGTAGATTTGAGAAGTCTCATGCGTTGTTAAATATCAAAACGTTTGGTATATAGTTTGCACTTACTAATTCAGTTTGTTGTATTTTCCCTAAACAGGGGAGGTATAACGTGCGGAACGCAGTTTTGATGCGATTGTGACGTTTTTTCCCCCAGATTGGCTATCGATCTGTTTTACTGCATTGATTGCCGTAATGGTTTGATTTGGGTATTGTTGCGGTATGGTAAGTTTTAAATACTGGCCCTTAGTGATTTTTTCATCGTATTCGAGGCTCCGGTTCGGTACTAACACAACATATCTTTGACAAGAAACCATTGTACAGTGATTGGCTTCATGTTTGGTACTTTTTTGTGAGGAAAAAATAAGTAACAAATACAAACGAATTGATTTGCAGATCTTTGTCGCGTTTTTGTCCGAGTGTTTTCACCGCACATTGGTATTGATCTTTCTTCACACGTGTAAGTTCATCATCAGCCACGTTCTATCCACTGGTGGATGAAGGGACAACACCCCCCCCTACCACCAACCCACCAAATCTCAGGAGCTTTCAGTACCCACAATCCATCTCCTGCACACGATCTGATTGGTGGTATAAGTTGTAAATTGTTCCAAAAACCCACGACAGAAATCTCAACGCAATAATCGCAACGAAATTAAATTACGACATTTCGGAGGCAACACAAGCTTCCTTCATCAGGTGTTATTTTCATTTATTATTATTCTATCTTTTTTTTACCTACGTGACTTTACCGAAAAAACCTAAGAGTATGAATCCTTGCAGTCACGAAAGCTTTAAATCTGCTGCGACACCTGGTGGGAAAAGCGCAGTATTGCGCCGGGGAGACAAAAATGTGTTGCTGTGGTTTTCCCACCTGATGATGATTGCTTGTGTTGCAATCGAAACGTCGTAATTTAATTTATTTTCTACCTACGTCACTTTACCGAAAAAAACCAAAGAGTATGGATCCCTGCAGTTACGAAAACTTCTAATCTAGATTGTTCCGTGGAGGGGAACGTACATGTAAATGAGACTTCAAATAGGAGTAACTACGTGCTTTGTTAACAAATGGACTTGCCAAAAACAAATCACTTCGTCCACAGGACGGCCTGGTACCGGCTCGTATTTTACACACTGCAGTATAACACATTCCTGCGGAGGGAGCTGGTAGGAACGTTGGGTTGCTCGGTCAATGGCCAGGGTCAACGGCGGCGTGGTGTATTCCGCAAATATGCCTGACTGTGAGGGGCGGGCACAAGCCGGCGTGAGTGGGTTAAACGTTGAGTTTTATAAGGGCACCACGGGGTGACCAGCCCCTCCCCACCCAGCCCCACCCCTGCCACCCAGCCCCACCCCTCCCATTTTTGGATGCACGACGGACGGACGGACACAATAATCCTCTGTGGGTTGGTGTAACCAGGAGGTTCCGACCAGTATTATGCAGTTCCCTGCGCTCTCCGAAATTACTGCCGTTTTAGGGCTCATGTAGCTTAAAAAAGAACCTCCGATATTAAAATAAATCCCAGAGGGTTCTAATCGTCAATGCAGTGATACTTTACTTTTTTCTGTGACTTTTAAAGTGTTTTTTTTTAAGTTTTAAAACTTCCGTTGGGACAGCGAAGACACGGCATAGGAAGGTGTATAGTAACCGTTGATTGCTATTTGTAGGTCTTAAATGATAAGCTGTTTATAGATGTTAAACGGCGGGGACACGGTGAATGGTGTGAATAAATGTGGCCCATTGTTTTAAAGCAATGTTACTGATGAGACTCGTTTTAAAACGCAGCCAGCGGTAAGACAACCCCTCTCAAATTATTGGAATAAAACCCGAAATAGATGTTAAAGATGTTTCACATATTGAGCAACACTTTAGGGGCCGTCCATAAATGACGTCACGCACCTAGGGGGGGGGTCAGACATTTGTGACGAAGGGGGGGTGTGACGTCACATAAAAATTCGCAACTTTAGACAACACGTTCTACTTGATGAAATCGACTTTTAATAAATGTTTTCTCCTACAACATCAGAGTGCAGCGCCACATTAAATACGCACTACAATGACAATAGTTTTAAGCGCTTTGAAGCATGTTTTATTTGGGGGGGAGGGCAAAGCTTTGTGACGTCATATTTGAGGGGGGGTCTGACTTTTTGTGACGCCGTGTGACTAGGAGGGGGGGGGGTCAAAAATCGTCCAAAATCGCGTGACGTCATTTATGGACAGCCCTTTACAGGAGTCCACCAGGTTGGACATCTTCAGAGACACGCCTCGCGCCACGTGCTGCAACTCACTGCCAAACGAAGACGCAATATTTCCCGTGTAGCCTTAAGAGACTTGGAGCAAAAGTGGTGTTAGCGAGCAGCACCGACATGAAGGCCGCCACAGCACACGGAGGGGGTGGGTGGCAGGCACCACGCCCTACCGCCTTTTCTCCCCACGTAGGGCAGATTACACACCGCACCAGGTATTCATTTGAGGCTGAGTCGACTTGGGGGAGGCCCAGGACCGGTTCAGCGAATCTTCACTGGTGTTTGCCGGGAGCGGGAATCGAACTGTGTCGGCCGGAGTTCGTTTCGCAGCGCGCTAACCGCTGTCCCACCGCTCCCTGACTGCTGCACCACCAATGCGGCAAAGCGCGAGCGAGCGGCCACGTGCAGAGGCGGCGACTCCTCTTCACCATGGCAACGCGGAGCCCCGCCCATCACGATTCGAGACCACGCCCCCTGACATTGTAGCCACGCCCCCCCCCCTCTGGCCACGCCCTCTGGTTTGTCAACAGCCCCGATGCATCCCAGACAGCGCCACGAAGAAGGGCCGTGAACCAAAACGTCGATTGTTACATATTATCTCTGTTTTACTGGGGTTGTTGTTGTTGGTTGTTTGACTTGCATCCCACTGGGATTTTTGCACACAGCGTTGGTGTACGGTGATTTTTTTATGCAATGTTTTGCTGTCTATTCTTGGATTTCTGTTTGCACTTAGTCACATAGTCACTTGAAGATGTTTTCTTGTTCATGTTTTTTTTGTTGCGGTTGCACCCGATTCAAGAGCCGAATGGCTCACAAGGCTATACCTAATAAATGAACTTGAACTATATGGCTAGAGCGTGGCTATAGATAGCTAATGGCTATGAAGAAGGGCTATTGCTGAAAACGTTGCATTTTTTATATTAAGGCGACAGCGTTGACGAATGTGTTGAATTTGCTGACCATCTTGTAACAAATTGCTTGTGTGATAACTGCGTTGGCAGTGGTGCAAAAAGCACAAAGAATAAAACAAACCCTCACTCCCATTCGTCAATAACACAGGGTGGGGCAATAAATACCTGACACATTTTATGTAGAAGTAGCAATTTCACAGAAAATTAAAATATTTTTGTACACTCATGCAAAATCACAGCTTCATGAGAATACCTTAGCTTATTATATAACCGAGGTCTTGAAAACATTGCCCTTCAAGTGACCACTATTTTCATGTATGCATTGACGCAAACATCCAAATAAATGTGTTACAAAATTGTATCCTTCGATTATCAACTTCGCTAAGTTTTTGTAGGGAAGCGTGCAAACTCATCCTTCAGCATGGTCCGAAGAGAGATTATCTTTAGGTTCACTGACTTTTATCGATCGGCTTGGACTACGCTGATGAACAACCTCGCCCAGATTTGCAATATCGACACTTCTGGGTCGTCCTGGAGGACGAGTGGCTTGTGTATTGGCGGTTTCACAACATTGTTTGGCATACGGCAGCATTGTGTTCCTGGAAGGACATCTACCAAACATTGTAGATTCTCTTGAGGTCTCTCTGAGCTTGAATGATTGAACCTGACTTCATGTACAGCTCCAGGATCATTGCTCCCTCGATATTTGTCAAATCTGCCATCTTAGTGCCTCTTACAAGGGTCCTTTATCATCCGAAATAAAAAAAAGAATGTGAACATTAACACCAGCCTTAAGGTGATTCAGTTGGGGGTGGGAAAGGTGGGGCTGGGTGGAGAGGGGAGGGTGGGGAGGGGAGGGTGGGGAGGGGGTGGGTGGGGAGGGAGGGAGGGACTGTGTGGGTGGGGAGGGAGGGGCTGGGTGAGGAGGGTGGGGCTGGGTGGGGTGGGGTTGGGTGGGGAGGGGCTGGTTACCCGTGGTGCCCTTATAAAACTCAACGTTTAACCTACTCACTACACTATACACGACACGATACACTACACTTATACAGGTAGGAACAAAAGCTTCCACACTGCCCACCAGGGATTATTTTTCTGTCTGTCGTGCACGAATGCGCTGTCCAACCAAGTTCCTACCTGCCCACTCCGAAGGAACGTCTTTATCATGTGCAAATTCATAGCAGCCAAATACTCTAAACGCGTCATGTTGATTGTAAATGTGGAGGGGAGGAAGCCCCGGAGGACCCGGAGAAAAATCGATGCGACCACGGGGAGAGAAAGAGACGTGCAAACTAAACATATACAGCAGCCATCGTCAGGGTCGCATACATGTACAACGATACAGTTTACTAGTATTCTTGTACAGGGAAATAGAGTTTTCAGGTCCATACGGCGTACAGCCGTTTCAATACGGGCAAAAAAATTAATATGGCCAAATAAAACAAGTGTATTGTTTAACCCTTCACAATTTTCCGTGTTTATTGTTGTACATTTACAACATGAGTGTGTGCATCCACATACAGTATCAAGCAAGCAGCATCAATCAGCATGCAAGATCACAGACAGTAGCATGATAAGTAGCATCATCGACACCAATTATCACAAATGTATACATAAAACAGTTTTTGTTTCTTAATATATTTTTTTGTCTATTTGTTTGTCTTTCTCCCTTGTGATGGAACTTTGTAGGATAAACGTTGAGATTTATAAGGGGCACGGGGTGACCAATACGGTCTGAATTGGTCTGTAATAAGAAATCATTGATAAGGGGTTGACAGGTGTGTAGTGGTGAGTGTACTAGTGGTGAGTGTACTAGTGGTGAGTGCACTAGTGGTGATTGTCTATATTTTTGTATTTCTCCCTAGTAATGGGACTTTGCAGGATGAACGTTGACATTTATAGTCATTTATAGTCTGTACTAAGGTCGGGCACTTAATAATAGTTTGACAGGCACGGGGTCGGGATCGAACCTCGTGCTCACCAGGCGAGGAGGGCGTTGCCATCTTGGCCTCGCCCGTACATCGCCGCACTGGCCTCGCCCATCACCGCACTGGCCCCGCCCATCGCTGCACTGACCCCGCCCGTCATCGCACTGGCCCCGCCCATTGTCACACTGGCCCCGCCCATCGCTGCACTGGCCCCGCCCGTCGTCGCACTGGCCCCGCCCATTGTCACACTGGCCCCGCCCATCGCCGCACTGGCCCCGCCCATCGCCGCACTGGCCCCTCCCCCTTCACGTTGTTATTGATGCTGCTGCGGCTGCCATCGTCGTCGTGTTCGGCGGACGCTCCGGGCGACGCGGCGTTTCACTTCGTTCGCTTCCTCCACTATGGACGGCAAACACCAGCAGCACCAGCAGCAGCATGACCCACGCCTCGGCCACCCACCCCCGGGCGACGCGTCCACGCCGTCTCCGTCTCAGCAGCAGCCCCAGCGCCTGGACCGCGGCGTTCGCCAGGCGTTCCGCAACGCGGGCGCCTTCGTGTTCGTGGGGCTCGCGGGCGCCGCGGCCGCCTCGGTGTGCCTGGTGCTCGAGGCGTTCCTCCGCCCGCTGCTGTGGGCCGCGCTCTGCGGCGCCTTCCTGCACCCGTGCAAGCGCGCTCTGGCCGGCGGGGTGCGCTGCTGGCTGGCGGGACTCCGTGAAGCTCCGGCGGCGGCGGGGGTCGACGGCGGCTGCTGCGGGCCGCGTCGTCCCCTCGTCCTCGCAGCCCTCGCGCTGCCCCCGGCCCTGGTCGCTCGCGCCGCGGGTCACGTCGCCCAGCGCCTACGTCGAGTCGCGCTCACGCTGATGCCGGACCCGGCCTCGTCGTCGTCGTCGTCTTCTCGAGCAGGACGCGGCACGGCGGCGCTGCTCGTGGGGGTCCCCTTGGCGGTGCTCGTGGGGGTCGCCGCGGGCTGCGGGGCCGCCGGGCCGCGCGCCTGGCTGCTCGGGGCCGTCGAGGCGGCGTGTGGCCTCGGGGACGCGGCCGTGGCGAGATTCGCTTCGCCCTGGGTGCGTGACACGCCGAGATTACGCGGAGGTGTAGTGAGATTTACTGTGGTGTAGTGAGATTTACTGGGGTGCAGTGAGATGTAGTGAGATGTGGTGAGGTGTAGTGAGATTTACTGGGGTGTAGTGAGATATATTGAGATGTAGTGAGATATATTGAGATACACTGAGGTGTAGTGAGATTTACTGGGGTGTAGTGAGATTTACTGGGGTGTAGTGAGATGTGAGATATACTGGGTGTAGTGAGATTTACTGGGGTGCAGTGAGATGTAGTGAGATGTGGTGAGGTGTAGTGAGATTTACTGGGGTGTAGTGAGATATATTGAGATGTAGTGAGATATATTGAGATACACTGAGGTGTAGTGAGATTTACTGGGGTGTAGTGAGATTTACTGGGGTGTAGTGAGATGTGAGATATACTGGGTGTAGTGAGATTTACTGGGGTGCAGTGAGATGTAGTGAGATGTGGTGAGGTGTAGTGAGATTTACTGGGGTGTAGTGAGATATATTGAGATGTAGTGAGATATATTGAGATACACTGAGGTGTAGTGAGATTTACTGGGGTGTAGTGAGATGTGGTGAGATTTAGTGAGGGGTAGTGAGATGTACGTGAGATATACTGAGATTTAGTGAGAGGTAGTGAGATATACATGAAATATACTGAGGTGTAGTGAGATATACATGAAATATACTGAGATTTAGTGAGATGTACTGAGGTGTAGTGAGATATACTGATAGGTAGTGAGATATACATGATATAAACTGAGACAATCGTGAGATGCACTGAGATACTCTTGAGATTTTGAGACGATCATACTGATTGGTGGAAGGTAGAACGGCACGGTGAGTGATAGAGGCACACGGTTATTTGGGGATGTCTGGGAGTGAGGTGGAATCAGATTCTTTATTTATCCTGGAAAAAATCCGATGAGCTATGAAGCTCTTTTCCATAGATGTCCAGTAACCACATTTACCAGTTACCTACACGGATTTTTGTTTACATCAAAATTGTTATCTTAACTTTCAACGTTACTCCCCATAATCATCTTCATAATTTCTCATGGAGACGTTGCTGAAACTGTAAATAATAGGTAGACATAACCATAGACGGGCATAGAAAGGAGCTGAGAGATATTGAGACCTAAACAGAGGCAGGTCAAGGACAGACACGGAAATTACTGGACAGACACATCGAAACAGACTTGGAGACAGATTCGAGACACAAAGATAAATAGAAACAGTAGCGTATAGGGGCAGACCTGGAGATATATAAGAGACGGACAATATAGTGCGACAGGTAATTTTGGGTTACCTTGAAAAACTGAGAGCCTGTTACAAATGACCGTGCCGCACACGGTTAAAAACATGTGCATGAGGCCGCATATTCACCATTATTAATGTCTACACGACGTACTGCGAATAATAGCAACATTCAATAAATTATTGAGTAAGTTACAGTGTTTGTCACGAGAATTCATTTCCATGTGTTGTTATGCCAGTGCACTATTACAGTATTAGAGTATATTGGCTTGTTATTAATTGCTTATCATTACTGCATTAGGGTATAATTTTTACTTATTGAAATTAATGCAATGTCAGCAGCATAATGATGGCTTTTCAAAGATGATCAATCAATTAACTCCAAATTCCACAACATTTTTGTCATCACATTTACCAGTTACCTACACGGATTCCTTTACATCATTGTCATCTTACCTTTCAACTTCACCACTTTTCCCCAAAGTAATCTCCCTTAATATTTTTCCCAGCCATATCATAACTCCTGTTTCTGTCACCACGATCAACATTTCCCCAAGGATTAAATGGACGTAAGCTAAATCCATGAAGAAGTGAACTCACCATGCGGGTGTGGGCTGTGCAGGTGTGGACGGTGGTGTGCGGGTACCTGCTGGTGGTGCTGCTGTGGTGGAGTCCTCAGACGCAGCAGGCCCTGGGAACGCTATCTGGCCTGGTGTGGATTGTACTCCTGCTGCATCTTGGTACCGCAAGGAATCTGATTTTTCCTCTTGCTATTGTTTAACACGGAGCTTTTTCGCTTATTGTCCATGATGTTGTGGCCCAAAATTACACTACACAACACTTTTGTTGTGTAATAGATGAGTTTGAATAAGCTGACGATCGTTGAAGGGAAGGTCATGTAAAATTAAGGGAATAGGCTATCATCATGGTGGATGCTCATTTATGCCGCTAGCACTACACACAACCATTCCACTCAGTCCAGGGGCACTCTTGCCCTTAAAACCTGCGTTTCACACATTTTATCCCAATTGTGCCATTGGAGTAAGGTCATGATACAATTCCTAACTTGCTAAGCAACGTATCGCCCCATTTTAGAGAATGGTCCATGGAAACGGATATCACAACTACTTCTGAAATCACTCGTGGCAGGGCTTAGATAATAAATTCACTGCACTTGAAAACTTGGTTTACTCACAGGCTTCCTAGATTCTTAATGAGTATGTATGTATGCTGAACTTATTTCGCACCATATGAAGCCAACCATGCTAATCGGAGGTGTGAAACCTCAGTGGTGCCAAGCTCAGTGCCGATGTTGATGACACAGCATGAGGATGTATTTATCCAGCAGTGTATTGACTGTAAATTACTATTTTCTCAAATATCCATCTAAAATAATTTCAAGCACAAATATGCTTACTACCAAAATATTTTTGATTCAGTGTAATAATTATCTGGACATGCCGTCTGTGTCTCTTTCTATGATACTATCGACATCCTCACCTGTCCCTTCTGTCAGTTGATTATTCCCGATGGGGCCAAACTAATTTCTGCAACGGTTTTTCACATTTCCCTCCTTTTCCTTCCACTTTTGTGTGCATTGCCGATCTTGTCGGGGCTCATTCCCGTGATGCTCATTTTAATCTGGGGTGTTTGCAGTGTCCCTGACTGGTTCTTGGCGCTCCCTGGTTCTGCTGCTGCTCATCGGCCTGGTGGTGGCCGGCTGGGTACAGGACGTGCAAAAGGGTCATCACGATGGCACAGGTGACGACCGATTTAACAGAAAGAAAATTGAGCCCGCCATTGTCAGGAGACATGAACCCCAAGCTTTTGCTAAAGGTCTATAGGCTGTAAAGTTGATCAGATAGGATTTATGGCTGTGGCTACCTCTTCCTGTTCTGCAAGACCCACACCTAGAGAGACTGTCAGCTGTCAAATTAATTATCTACAGCATCGGAGTAGGTATACACAAGATGCTGTGAAGGACAGCCAAATGCGTGCATACATACTTTTTAGTGAAGTGTTTCTTAGTTTAAATCTATTTGGGATATAGACTGTGGGGACACTTCTTGAGAATATTTAATCATCAAACTGACCACAGAGCCCTTGGTGTCCTAAAAAAGGAGCTTACTATTTCACCACGATTGCATAAGACAGTGCACAATATGTAGTGTATGTGGTATATAAGCTGCATGGGTTATACATGAGTACTCAAGTTGATAAAGGCTATGTTCTTTTAACATTGCCCAAAGCCTTAGGCAGGCTGTCATTGGGACCTGACGTTAATGATGAGACTTAAATTAGCACGAAATACCTTCTCAGCATAATTTAACCTCTCTTCCAGTAGAACTGCTGTATAATTCAGTACGTATGTGGCCGCAGACTCTTTTATGTTTTCTCCTCTGTATTGCAGCAATTTGGAATGTGTGGCATGTGATTTATCCGAGTACAAGTAATTTTGTCCTCGTAAACAATTAGTTTTTTTCATCTCTCAAAAATTTGATCCGGTCTTTTTCAATGTTACTGTGACTTGCCAAACAAGATTATTGTTCCCAAATGTGCAAGCGCTGCTCATTTTACGCATGCACGTTTGTTTTCTGGTTCAGTGTTGGGCATTGAATTGGCCAGTGCTGACAACTGGAATGTAGTTATCTCTATCAAGAGTCGGTGAGGGATTTGAAAGTAGTAAGGGATTTATACATGGATATTTTTGCAAGACCGCCTGATTATTTTTATTCTTGTGTGAGTCGTGATGACGTATGGTTAAACAATCCCAGTGACCGACATGGCCTGGGAAGGCGTTTATCCAATAGTGGGTTGACAAACATTTGCTAATTATTATCATGCGTGAGTCATATCACCAACAACCGTTGTTGGTCAGACTTTGACCTAACCCTTACGCCATGACATACGCCTTATTTAGGTACTGCAATGTTGTTAATGTCAACTCAAGGTAAAACATGGAGTCCTTCATTATTGTACGGTATATCATTTATTTTCTCCGGGAATAGCTGCAGTAGTTTTTTTGTTTGACCTCGCGATTTCATTAGGCCATTGGTTTTAGTACAATGCAGCAGTGTATTGATTGCAATGCGGCGAATGCTGGATCACCTGCGATGTCCAAAAAATTAACCCGTAAAACAAAGTTTTTCACTATAAATCCTTTATATGCGTGGCGGCTAGAGTCCTCTCGTCCTCTGGCTTGAGATGGCTGCCACCTATGGGTCAGATGATTGTCTGCCACCATTAAGCAATTGGTAATTAAATATTTTAAAAAAATTCCCTAAACAGTGTAACATTTTTGAAAAAAATTTTCACGAAAATTAATTGTCACGCACAACGAGTCTGTGTGCAAAATGTCAGCTCGATTGGATCACGGGAAGTGGGTTAAAAAACGACCGAAATATTTGCACGGTCGTAAGCAAGCAAGCAGGCAAGCAATTAAACTTAATATAAAGGATTTAAAAAAAGAAAGTAATCAAAGACCCAACACAGGAATTCCCTGTCTTTCGCCTGCACAGAAAACTATGGCCTGCGCTTCATTGTGTTCCAACGACGCGCGGCAGGTGCGGCTATTACCTTCACAAGTGGTTTAAAATGAGAGGGTAGCCCTATCGTGAAAGTGGTGAAGTGCAATCTGTTCATCACACAACCGAGCACTGCCCCACTGTGTGCTTACACAAGCGGTACGAACGCTTGGACGTCAAGCAACGCCTGTTGCCATCGAGTGGATTACAAAACTCGACATACAGTTCTAATGTTTTGGCAGTTGCTGTTAAAATGCCAAACGAAAGAAAGAGATGAAAAAGAATGCAGTGGCAAACACACAGCTCGATGAGGACTTAAGCTTCATCTAAGAACCCGTTGCATTTTGTGGTGAAATATTGCAGCAGGGTCTTGTGACCCTGATGCTGAAGCTTGCCAAAGATAATAGTACAGTCTAGGTATTGCATCACTTCCCTCTGGTTTTGTTTATATATATCCTTATTAATGAATGCAGGTTTTTGCCTGTAGATTTTGCAGTGCTTTCAATACATCTGGGCAAGGAGCCAAATAAAGCTAAACTATTCATGATTACGCATCACTCTTGCCACCACGACAATCTCCTTGGCATTGGCTTATATAAGGAATGATAATTAAAAAGTATCCATAATGATGCATTTTCAATTATACAAATGCAGCTAAAATGGACCAGAACCTCGAATAATGTTCAATAGCTTTAACCTCCATACGTTGATTAACATTGTGTTCACATCAGAACTCTCTGTATGATGAAATAGAGTAAACTGATTCATAACAACAACAATTGTTGTGTTTTCAGATTTTTTGGTTGACAGGAGTGTTTCATAAAATGAGTGCATAGAGTGCTTACGTTTGGTTTGATCTAGCTCATTATAATGAGCAAGTGGTTTCAATTCAAAGCACCTCATTTGTTTGTCTCAAGAGGTTGGTTTTCCTTCATCTCAAGTATTTTTTCAGTAAAATTAATTCACAACCGTTTCTAAAAAAGAAAATCTTCGGATAAAAAATATAGACTGAGTTGTAACCCCCAAAACTGTGACCGAATCATTATTACGTTTCACGGTGCTCCCCGAAAATAAACATTTAATGCTTGTGAAAACTCAAGGCTAATATATTTTTTTGGTTTCAAACTGTGCACAGGAGTATCACTGCTTGACCGAGTGAAGAGGATGGCCACCTCTGCCGTGGCGTTGGTTGGCTTGGGAGGCCACCATAAGGAACCTGCGGAAACAACAGAGCCCACTCCTCAGGGTAATGGTGTGTATATCCTGCCACTGTGCTCATATAGTGCCTACGATCTTCTAATGGTAATATTCATCATTGCCCAACATTTGTTTTTGTTGATGCCTGAATGATATTTAACTTAACATTTCACTTGAAAAAGATCATGATTCAAGCATGCCTCATTGAACCTAAATTTAATGGAAAGGGATTAATATTCAGTATAATGTGTTATCAAGTTGTGATTTCGCATTTTAACTCTTGTTTTGCACAGTTTCTGGTACAACTGATTCTGTGGATGGAGTACACCAACCTGCACCCGCTGCAGACCAACCTCCTGCGTCTTTGAGTCAAACCCTGCCTTCCGCACCTCAAGACCCACCTCCATCAACTGAGACCTCATCTGTCGCTGACCAAGTCCCACCCATACCAACCAACGAGCAGCCTCAATCTTCCAACATCCCACAATCCTCTTCCCAGACTCCACCCACCACAAACCAAGCCTCTCCCCCACCTGACCAAGTTCCACTTGCATCGGGAAAGAAAAAGTACCCGATGAATTGGGCTACCAAGAAGAAGGGTGGCAAGAGCGATGTGTATTTTGTGACCCTCCTGTGGGCCATAGTGGGTGTGCAGGCCTGGCTCAACCTCTGGTTGCTGCAACTTCTTCCCATCCCTGTCTTACGTGGGTACTCTTTTGTATTCTCAATCATAACCAGAAATCTGTAGATTTACTATATTGAATTTATTCACAGCCCTTTGTCAGTCCGCTGCTGGATGAATGCCTCCCCATGCTGTGTCGGTCATGGAGATTGACCGTACTTCGCCACACTGGTCAGTACAGGTTGGTGAAGTGGGTGCCTGGACCGATTTGAATATCACTCGCTACTAATGTCAGCCATGGTGAAAAAGCTAGACTGGATACCATAATAGTGTTAAAAAGTGTATGCATAGGATTTCCTGCATATGCTATCGTACATTATGTCGTGGACAGCAGAGGGCAGTGCAGTTGTACTGTACATCTTGTGCTCACACATCTTACATCCCACCTTCAACCAGGCCTGACCAGCTTGGACAAGTATGGTCGAATAACAGCCATGACCCGCATAGCATGGGGAGGCCCTCATCCATCCGTCAACATAATTATAGTTCTAGAAGACTCAACACACGCATGATGCAGATTAACCTGGATATTCGTGAGCTCTTTAGGGTGCCCTTTGTGTTGTGTGTTTCACAGTGTGGGTGCTCAAGAAGGTGGTGGTGTCGTTTGGAGTTTGGGACTTCGTGGTGTCGCATGTGTCGCGGTGGTGGCAGTTCCTGTCGTGCCACCTGCGGGAGAGGCAGGACGCCCTGCTCCCCAGACCCGTGCGGGCCCTGTGTCGCGTAATACTTGACATCGACCGCAAGGTAACAACCTCCAGCGCTGCGCAAGCACAGCCCTTCCACACACGGTGCTCGAGAGAGATGCACGAGAGCGGTGTTTCACAACTTCACTGATCACCTATTTTTCCCTATTGGCTTTTTATTGTCGTTATGCTTGTTACTGAGTATTTACGATCTCAATGATGAAGCTACTCCACTGATTATTTTTGGCTTTGCTATAACATTGGTATACCGACCTCCTGGTGAAATTCAATATCCTGTGTCCATGTTAATCTTTGTTAACCTCGGTTCCTCTTTCCTTCCACTTTATTAAACATCAACAGTTTTTACAGGTTTTCCTGATCACAAAAAAGTTTAGTTCCTGTCCTTCTATGAAGGTGTACAGTCTAGTTTTTTCACCGGTCTCTTGTCAACTTTCCTTGGTTCTTCTTGCTGTTCAATAGTCTTCTCCATCAATATTTATTTTAAATTAAGCCACTGCACACGACATGCTCCCAATGATTCGGTAATGATGAAAAGCTGTCACATGGGAGATCGCGAAGGCTCAAGTTGAGAAGCACTGATCTCTAGGGTGCATGTTTAGAAGTGTACATTTTGTTTATGTTGAAATACAGTGGATATCCTTGAATGATGAACGATAGCAATTCCATAAGAAGTTACCTAGTGCATGCCTCTCGTAACTTTCCATGTGTTTTCCTCCCTCCTTCCTATCACTGACTGCGTTCGGGCATAGCTCTGGCACTACGGAAATGACAAGGTAATTTAATGTGTCTCGCCGCTTGACACCACAGCCATTTTTTCCCCTAATGACCTTCACCTTGTCTTTCTGTGGTCACCTTTCATGATCGCTTGCGCAGAGAGAGCTATTCCATCGTGTTTTTTTGAAAGTGGACTGGGTGACATTGGGCAGAATCGATTGCGGAGAACTTAATTTAGAAAATGTGCCCTCTAATTTTGCAAGGCGATATCAGCAGTTATGATAGCACTTTTTTATTGTGGCAATCGGTTAAATTTTGGGCCAGCTTTTGTTTGTCCACAACTCATTTGTTAATTTTAGATCATAACTACAGAAGTTCTGGAGTTTACAAAATTGTATGAAAATATACATAGGTAGTTTTTGCTCGCACATGTACTTATTAATGATGGATTATAAAGCAGGTATAGGTATATAAACATATACTTAATCAGTAGAGTTTATTGAAAATCTGAGCAAGCAAAACTTGTGAAATTCTAATTTTAATTGCAGAAAATAATAAAATAAACAGTGGCAGAAGATAACCTCCTTAAGTTTTTTTTGTGCTGTGCTGTATGGGTCTCGGATGTGTTTTTTGGATCATACCATGTGTCGAGCATGATGTCTGACATTTCACTCCACGTCTTGGGAGCTTCTCCAGGAACTGAATTGAGCTGAAGAAGCTCCCATTATATGGAGAGAAACATCAAACGTCATGCCGAACAACACCCGGTACGACCCGAACACACATCACATAGCTAAATAACCGGTTTATTGCATTTACAATGCACGTACCTCATGTCATTCCAAATTGGAATGCTGTGGATTATTCGTAAACTACATGAAATGAAGTTGCTCCGAAGGTGGAATTGTGGTCGTGAATGGGGTGCGTCTGTGTGTCTGGCTGGTGACGATCCACAGCTGCAAGAGTGGCTGGAAAGCTCAGTGGACACCCTGATCAGCGTGCTTATTGTGCTGGTGCTCGTGCTGGGCGCGCTGCTGCTGGGAGTCTTTCTCACGGTCAAGGTGCACCAGGAGAGTGTGCACGTCATCACCGTGACGCACAGCTTCGTCAACGAGACGCTCGTCAGCAACCCCGAGTGGGCCAAGTGAGCTTTCGCGACGGCAATCTCTCTTAGGCGCACGCGCGCCCACGCGCCCCGGATGCCCCGCACGCACCGAAAATTCAGAGCTCGCTTGAAATAGACGTGTGACGACAGGAATTTGACGCGTAAGCATGCCAGCTGCTAATACCATGCCTGCACGCCAGGCGGATGCTTTTGTCAGTTGTCATGCATATATGGGCTCACTTGTACTTGTTTTTTGTATGTGTCCTATAGTTGGCTCCCGGAGGCAGTAGGAATGCAGAAGGCTGTTGATTCAGCTGCCAATAATGTCTACCAGTATGGCCGGGAGTGGATTACCAGCAAGGTATTGGCCTTGATTGTGTCTGACGGTGGTAGGCACCTTTTACTTCAGCACTGTCTTTGGATGGGTTTTTTAATATATAAACGTTCCCATTAACCAGCACAAGATATGCTGCAATGGTGTACTGGTGGGCAAATTGGACTTGCAATCCAAAGGTCGTTAGTTCACCTATGCTAGTGCAGCAGTTGAAACAATGGGCAAGTTTCTTAAATCACCCCGGTTCTGTCCACCCACCGTTATAGATGGGTCCACCACAGTTATTCAATTGGCAGGCCGCGTGTAGTGGGGTAAAGTGTAAGTGTTGGAACTCCTACTGGCCACCAGGGAAGGGTAATACAAATACAACCCTAGAGCTCCCTCTAGTAGAGGCCTTTCTGCCAGAAGTGGTGTCCACAGCCTTACATCATAAGGTCGCACTCATTACACACAAAGTGCTTTCCAAAAATGAACCAATACCTTGCTGATCTCGTCAAGGAGCATAAACCATAACGCAACCTCCGGTAATCCTCGCAGCAACTTTTGGCGATCCATTGAACAAAGACGGTTACTGCATTGCGCACTTACAGATGCGCTTCCGTGGCCATCAGGAATGGTCTTCTTTCCGATATTAGGAAGCCACTGGAGCTATGCACTTTTAAATATTACTTGAAAACGAATTTCTTTAGAAATGATTTTTGTGTTCAGTTTGTTGTCCTTCCCCCACACCTCCGATTAGCACGGTTGGCTCTGTACGGTGCGAAAGAAGTCAAACACATACGTACAGTGACGCTATTGGCTGTGATTTCTCCTCCTGTCGTGGTGACGCGTATGCAGTTGCAAAAGATGCTGGGTGGTAAAGTGAGCAACACGACACATATTGAGAACCAGGTGCTCGAGCTCTGGGACCGCCTCTACCACTCCTGGTTTGTCAATGTGAGGGCCCTTTCCAGCCGCACCAACATTGATGCCACCTGAGTTCAGCTTGACCGACAATACCCGGCTTTAAGGACCGTGCGTTTTGTTTTAACCTGGCATATTGTTTCGTATATGCTGGTAATAACGTGGGCAGATCCAGTGTCTCTTGCATGCAACGTGGTTGTTTTTGGAGGACTCATGAAATCTTTATAAAGTGAGAAGAAAATTGAATTGCACTCCCAATGCCTTAAAATGTGACAGTTTTTCTGCGTCTCCACGCTCCACAGTAGCGTCACGAGCCAGGCGCGTCGGGTTAGTACTCTGACTCCTCAGCAGCAGCTACCGTCGCATTGGATGGTACATTTCAGAATTGGCTTGCACATTCCGGTGGTGTCAGTTGCGATTTTTTTTACATTCTGTACCTTGATTTTAATGGGTAGTTTTTTGTTACGAAGTCAAAAACAATATAAATAACGATTAAAGTTGTAATCGGCCTAAATTTAGCCCGGTATGTCAAGGACGCACTATTTAAGAATGCATGTGCTTATTAAGGTAAACGGCTATACAACAATCTAAATTGGACCTGGGTTTAATATTTTGTTATTTACAGATTGCAAAACATGGAGCACGAGTCATAAGTGTGTGCAGACATTGCTCCCTTTGAGGATTAATCACACGGGATCTTATGACGGGGTTCAAGGCGCAGCCAGACACTTTGGCTCATGCTGCTCGTTCTGTATTGCATCTGTGCTGCAGAATGCAACATTGAACGCGATCCAGAGAGGGCGTGCCCCGAAGCAGGTCTCGGTGCGGTCAGGCTGGGTCATCGGCGACATGCAGGACTGGCAGGTGGCTGCCTCCTTTGTACACGAGAACATCGAGACCTTCCTGTCGGTAAGCTGGACGCTACTCGATGAGTCGACGCACATTGCCCACATCCATGCCCGTCCATCAGTCCCACCGGTGGTGTCTGGTGGCAATGTTTGTTATTCCCGTATCCGACACCGGTTCAGTAAAACTATAGGTTTTTCGATTTAAAGCTTTCGTGACTGCAGGGATTCATCTTCTTGGTTCTTTCGGTAAAGTCACGTAGAAGGGAAATAATAAAAATCAAACAATAAAATGCAATTCTGTGAGAATTGTATTTTATTATGTAAATAAAACATAATAAAATACAATTCTGTGAAAATTGTATTTTATTGTTTTATTTTTATTATTTTATTATTTCCCTTCTACGTGACTTTACCGAAAGAACCAAGAAGATATAGGTTTTTCTTACGTCAGAAATGGATTGTTACGGAAGAGACCAGTTAGGGTGCCATATAAGAGTTGTCTAATATCGTATTACTAAATAGCAAATGTTTGTTTTTGCATAAGGACTTTTTGATCATCATCATCATGGCTTTGTCAGTTGAAAACCAGTCTCTTTTTTTACTTTCACTGCATAAGATAAATATTGGGTGTGTTTTTATTCATTTAGATTTTACTATTTTCATGCAGCTGTGAATATATTCCTGTCATTGGCCTCGTGGCTAAGTGCATTTTGGCATTCTAATCACCCTCTGCTGACTACCTTCGTTGTGTTTTCTGTCAGATCCTGGAGTCCTTGTGGGTCGTTATGAGCCACAACGTGAACTTGCTGGTCAACTCTGCCTCCACACTACTCACGCTACTCTTTTACGGAGGCACCGCCATCCTCAACTTCGTGCTTTCTCTGGTAGCTTTGCCAATAAGCATTGAGCTCACTCACATGGTGTCATTGCAACAGTCGCACAAAGAAACATTTTAAGCAGGCCATGCCGTTGATCCTGAATTTGAATTAAATAAGATCAAGCTTCCCAGCACAATGAAATGTCAAATGTGGTTGTTGCGTCCTTTGTAAAGATGAACTTTGTGTTGATCGTCCTTGCGAACTGTTTGTGCTACCTATCCAAGGTCCTATACTTAAACCCGACTTGGTTAAGAGCAGGCCAGATTCATATTTAATTACCTGTGACGTCTATGAATCATTTGCAAAGGCAGGAAAGTACCGTGTTTGATCACAGCTCATCCTACGATGCTCAGTTGTTGCCCTGCAGGAGTGCGGCGATGTCAGGGTCGCGGACTGTGTTCGTGGAACGATATTTGAGTGTGTGCCACCGGTGGTTATGTGCGTACTGTGACCGTTACGCTCTGTGATCGTCCTTGCAAATTGTTTGTGCCACCTGGCAGGTGATATTCCTCACCACACTCTTCTACCTGCTGAGCTCCAGCGACCAGTACTACAAGCCTGTCAAGTGGATCCTCTCCCTCACCCCCCTCTCACAGAGTGGCTCCTCCAGCCAGTTCACGGGCCACATCGTGGAAGATGCCATCGGGTACTGCAAACATTAGGAGAGGATAGGGAAGTGCACTTTGTTTAGCTATGCTCGATCATCATACCAGCGTTCTCAATTGAACTCTCACTGCTGCCTGAACTGCTATTGAGTGAGATCAAACACTCCATCATATGGAACTTGCCTGCATCTTAGGCCTTGTTTTCATGACCACTGGAAACATGCTGGCTTCATTACAGCACGAAGCCAATCTGAAGAGTCCGTGTTTACGTATCAACCCACTCAGGCAAGACAGTTCCCATTTAATCCCAGAATTGGACAACAGAGCTCCCTTCCCACCACGAACTGCTCTCTTAAGAGCTGACCCAACCCCACAACAAACAAAACCCGTACGCTGCGACACCCAGAATTTATGCTGGTTATCTGTTCGTGTCGTTTAAAAAAAAACGCAAACGGACCCTCTTTGGCCAGCAAGCATAGGGATAGATATGACCCTGGACTATTCCTGAGCTGGCCCAGCGCAGTACCCCAGTGGTCATCTAAAATGGGCCTTAAATATCACATCAGGAGAAATGTTCCAAATAGCTATCATTGTGGATTTAATTTATATATGAATAACTGCAGTGAAATGAACAATCGGTTATATGAATAATTGCATTTCTTGATCACTTATTCAAAACATACAAATATGTGGCTGTGCATGCAGAATGCTAATTTTTACCATGCTGTTGCTTTTTGCCAGCGGGGTGTTTGGAGCGTCTGTGAAGATGGCATCTTTTTACGGACTCTACACCTGGCTGACACACACCTTGTTTGGAATTAATGTTGTATACATCCCAGCAGGTAAGACATGGAAGAACTGGTATACTTATACTAACAAATCACTTGATTAGAACTCCATCCCTTACCAGTCCAGTATCTCTGGCAAAATGGCAAGCACTACCCACTTGTAATCAGGTCTGAATTATTTTTTCGGTAAAGTCACGTAGGTAAAAAAGAAAACAAATACATTTTTACCTAAGTTAGTTTACCGAAAAAACCAAAGAGTATGATCCTTGCAGTCACGAAAACTTCAAATCTAGAATCTGATTTATTTTTCAACCGGATGAGAGCTTGAGCTTGGATGTCTCTTCTTTCAAGGGAGACTTGAATTACAAATACAAGAATAACAAGCAATTGCACAACAAGAAGACTACATGTAAATGAACCCTTAAAATAACTAAAACAGGCAAATAAATATGATCAACAGACTAGATTGGGTGTATAGAGTGCTAAGTACGCCATGTTTGAATGATGCAACTTCCTGCAAATAAATTTTTTATAATTACACTACACTTAAATCCAAACTGCATTAGGAGCAAGCGAAATTCGTATTAAATTACCTGTGATGTCTGAATAATTTACAAAGACAAGAAACTGGCTGTGTTTTGATCAAAGATCCTATGATGCTCAGTTATTATCCTGCAGGAGTGCGGCGATGTCAGGGTCGAGCACTGTGTTTGTGGAATTATACTTGAGTGTGTGCTGCCAGTGGTTGTGTGCGTGGTGGGGAGCAGTAGTGAAGCGTTTAGCGTGCTGCGCTACGATTCAGCCTCAAATGAGTACCTGGTGCGATATGTAAACATCGCCACTGGGGAGACAAAGGCGGCTGGGCGTGATGCTGGCCATCCACCTCGTGTGCTGTGCCAGCCTTCAGAGGTGCTCTCTAACAGCAGTAGCTCCAACAGTCTGTTCAGGCTATATGGGGGATCATCGTCTTTGTTGTGTGCGTGCTGTGGCCGTGCACTCTGTAGCGCTGGCTGCTACCTTGGGTGCGGTGCCCTTCCTGGGCACATACTGGGCAGCGTTGCCCGCCGTGCTGGAGTTGTGGCTGGTGCAGGGTGACCGTGGCCTGGCCTTGCTGCTCTTCATTATCCACCTGCTGCCCTCCTCTTGCGTGGACACCGCCATCTACTCCGAGATGTCGGGGTAAGGTGCCATTGGCATGGTTGGAACAGGGGCGTGGGCATGTGCCAGGTTGATTAAGGTGATTGTAGATGATACATTTTACAATTGGGTGAGAAGTGAACTTCTGCTTCCTTGTGGGTACAAATTTATGACATCACACCCCCTATTTAAGGTACAGGACTGAAGGACATTTTGACAGTTCTGGCAACTGCATGGTGATGCTGGTTGTAACCACCAACGAAATTTCGTACCGAATTATTAAATGTTGTCAGATTCTACTCCAACACAGCGCTGTGCTGAAGCAATAATAAATTGGCATGTTTGTATGTATCTTGAACTTACTTCGCACCGTAAATAGCCAACTTTATGAATTAGTCATGTCGGTGAAGGAGGGTTTACCACACATTTTACTTATGCGATCCGACCCAAAAACTATTACGAATCATATTAGTCGTGAAATACTATGTGTTTTAATGTAGAATGTCGTCTTGTTTTCATTGTTTCAGAAAGTAATTGGTCTACGTTACAACGTGTTTGCAGTCACGTGGGTACTTAATCACTGACCGTCGACCCGTAAGGAGCAGATCATTAAACCGGTACTTGTGTAAAAAGGCGTGAACGAACACGGTTAATCCACAACTTGGATGATCTGCCCATGGATAATCCAGAGTGTACCCGTGTGCTCCTAGTGGAGGCCACCCATACCTGACGGGGTTGGCGGTCGCTGGTGGCGTGTACTACGGTGGCCTTGAGGGCGCCATCATCGGGCCCATTCTGCTCTGCACACTACTTGTCGCCTTCAACATCTACAGCTCCATGCTCTCCAGCCCCAGCACTCCCACCACCCCGCTCGCCACTCCCTTCGAGCATGCAGCCGACTTCTTGCCCAAAGAGTAAGTACGAGCGAATAAGCTAATGCAGCCAAGAATGTCGCCATAGCCATCTGTGGTTGCACGTGCAACATCTATCAAAGAGAAAGTAGATTACAAGTGTCTGATCTGACGTGCAGAATGCAAAACGGAAACAACAAAGTTCCTTTGTTGATCATAGGGTGTTCAACTTATGAAGACTGCAATAAAGTTGAATGCAGTAAAGTTTTTCCAATAACATCATCCTCCTTTGCCAGTAGAAAAATATAATAATAGGATTTTTACACTTTTTTCTGTAAACAGAAAAAAAAGCGCCTTTTGGCGTCATCTGGTCGAACACCATATGAGACTCGGCTCTAAAGAAAGCTGTCTCTGGTGTGGATCAATACATTTCAAGGACAATGCATACATTATCAGAGTGTTTTTTGTTTGCATTCTGACTGCAGGTATTGTGGTTAATGTGAACATGATTCCTTGTAAAAAGGTTTCAGTTTTGTTGCCAGAAAAAAGGGTCAAAAACATATTATTTTGCCAATAACTTCAGCTTTATAAACAGCACTGATATTTTACGTAGCATCATCAATTGGTAAAAAAACAGAATCGTATAAGTTTCGTTGATAATGTTTCCGTGCAAAGTGGTGCGTTGGGATGAGGGTTCAATCTAGGCCACTACGAATTTGGCAACAACAACCATCTGTGGCTTCTCAGCCTTTAATTGGTCACAGTCATATTTTTGGGTTTCACTCTTGATATCAATGTCAGCCAGTTGTTGCTGGCCGGTGTCTCTTAAATCATCGTCGTAACATGCCAAATATGAGGGGAGAATATTTGAAAGGCTTTTGTTTGCCGAAAACAACAACAGATATGAAAGTGGTTAACTTATATTGGGGTGGTAAGCACATTGCACGATGAACCCAGCAACCTGACTGATTCCCAGCCATTGCTTGTGAGGTGGTGAATGATATCTGAACTGGTCCTAGGCACCCCCATCACTAAATTCCACTGACCAGCATGGTGAAGTATGGTTAAACAACACCCATGACCAACTCTATGTGGGGAGGCCTTCATCCGGCAGTGTATTGGCAAACGTTTGTTTTCTTGTGTTACGTGACATATAATCTTGTGTGATCTTGTCGATGTGTTTCTGCCAGGGTACCCAATGAAGGCACCCAGCAGCAGTGAGAGCCTTATGGTGTCATCTTCAAATACTGTTCTGCAAGTCACAAAGAGACCAAAGCTGTCAAAACAATAACAGGTTGGCTTCCATGTTCACGGTTGTATGCAAATGGTTACCGTATATGCCTACATATATAAAAGGCTCTTTGCACTTTATGCATGTGTTTCAAGGTCACTAAATGAAAATGCTCTGGACACATCGGAGTATAAAAGTGGTTTGGTCATAGGACCCCTTGTACCCGAGCACCCCATATTCGCCCAAAAGTAGTTGCTTAGTTCTCTCGCTGGTGCTGCCATGATGTGATCTGTACATAAACATGCTTGAGGTATTATCTAGCTTCCATCTTCTTGCAGGGGTAGTTAGGAGTTGAAACCCTGAAATCCCCCTCGGGGTATATATTTGGAGAAAAATGTAAAATGGACTGGAGTGATTTGCATCTTAGAATCTATTGTTTGGCAAGTTCAAGACATGAATAGAATTTGCAGAACTAGGCCATGCATTATAAATTGTTTATATGGATTATTTTATTAAAAAATGTATACATATATTTAATTTACCTTTGGTGTTCAGTTCTCTATATTTACACTAATTTTATATATGTACGTGTTGTGTGCATTTGTCAAATACTGCTTTGTTCAAGGCATGAGTTATCGTGCACATTAATTTAATTATTTATTCACATACGGCTTTTATATTTTAATCTTAAGGTCAGGACACCAGTCCAGCAAGGCAATCTGTGTGTGCACTAATGGATGTACTCTTTAATGTGCATGGTGTGTGTGCAATTGAGTTAAGATTTGTTGTTTCTGGCCACTTTATGGCTGGCCTCCACTGTATTTCTACTGTTATAGCATATATCATATGCAATCATGTCTACAATGAATACAAATCGATTAATACGGCCATTGAAACAAGTCATTTGGCGCTCTAAAAGGATGGGGTAAATGCACATCGTTCGTGTGGGTTGCAATTCTAACTATCATGCAAAGAAGTGCAATAATTTACATAATTCAGTCACTTTCCAATTAAACTTGTATCGAGGAAATTCCCTGGAAAATGTGTTCAAAGAAAATAAAATGAGGCATATTTTACTCCCGTGTTTGTACAATGGAAAATGCAAGAAATCCTTGGCATATCCGGGTTTGTACTGTGTATTAATATGCAAGCTGTTCAAAGCAATTAAGTATCACACACATGAACAAGTGTGTATTTTCTGCAAACACAATATCGCATCTTGTCAGTTGTAAGCCTGATAATGTTTTGTTCTGGAACCATGCTAGTCACACTGCCAAAGTTTGGTCAAATCGGCAGTGAATTATTCAATTAAGATACAATTGAGGCAGAAAAATAGTTTAACAGAACTAGCGGATCTGTTTATTAATGGTCTTTTATATATATACAATCATGAACGAATGTTGTCAGCAGGACTGTCAAGTAATTTCATGTCTGTCTCATGACAGAAACGTACCATGTGGTATGGTTTTTTTGCACTGAGCTGTTAGCTATGCTGTATAACAATTATTATTCCTTCAGTTGCCTTTGGAGGAGAAAATATTTTACTTCGGTTACATAGTTTCAGACTTTTTTTATCTTTTAACAGTGTTCATGCAGATGCTTTTACAGAAATTGAAGCATGGAGTTGATTGCGTTAAAATATATAATTCAACAATGTTAGGCAATGTTTTAATGTTGACCTGGCGCATTATGATAAACATGATTAATATGAATGTTCTGAGTAAACGATGAGCTGGTGGTCGCCTTTGCTGTTTGCCTTTGTATAAAACATTTTATATCCCGATACCTTTCACGGCAACAGGCTAGTTTGTGTGCCTGCATCGTGACTGGGATTGACACCTCTTGAGATGCAGAAAAAATGTGGGACGTGTGGGAAGAATATATTATGATTCTCCAAGGGAGGGAAAACATGCAAATGCATTGTCTTGAGCAGTGGTATTATTTCGCAACTTACAAAAACCGGGCCTTTCATTTTCACGGGAAGACTGCCGGATTTCCCAGGACAGATGCTTCAAACAGAGCAGGACATGTGGCAATCCTAATCATGGCAAAATTAAACATCTTCAAAGGAGTCCATTACATCTTCTGCAGTTTGGGAAAATATCAGACTTTATTTCGACTGGAGGAATCTGATTAGCTTTGTCACTCTTTTTCACGGATGTCCGGTTGAAAATGTCATTGGAGTTGCACTGTGAAAGCCATGTTATCAACTGCCTTCGATTTGGCCTCGCAGCCATGGAAGTAGTGGTAGTTTCGATGCAGCAAATACCCTTCCAAGGTGAATCTTTGGGCAGCACAATACTAATGAACCCATATACACTGTATAACATGGATTACTCCACAATATACTCCCCACATTCTAGATTTGAAGCTTTCGTGACTGCAAGGATTCATATTCTTAGGTTTTTTCGGTAAAGTCACGTAGGTAAAAAATTTAAATTTAAATTAATAAAAGTAAAATAAAATAAAAAATCACGTTTCGGAGGCAACACACAGCTGTATCAATCTCTAATTTACTTGATACAGCTGTCGTGGCTGTGACAGTTCCACCTGAAGACGGAAGCTTGTGTTGCCTCCGAAACGTGATTTTTTATTTTATTTAACTTTTATTAATTTAAATTTTTTACCTACGTGACTTTACCGAAAAAAAAACCTAAGAATATACTCCCCACACACGATAGTGTGAACCCTGTATTCTCAATATGCTGTGGGATAATCCATTTTTTTACAAGGTGGGACTTTAGTCACGAGTCTTAAACGTATTCTGCAAGTCTCTGCCTCTTGCCTTGCACTGTATTTTGCCATAAAATAAAGCTTTCGCGAGCACTCTAAATCAGGAATTCTCAACGCGTTTTTTTTTAAATTAAAGCCAGGTTTTCTTTACACTGAATATCAACACGTACAATAACTTCTGATCCCACTTTATAGTTTAATTGAATAGCATATAGGTATTGTGTTGCAAAACAATTCAAATGAACCAATTAGTGCAGCATGTTAAATTAATGTTTATTCTGCTATAAAATGAACCCATAATTATCCGTGTATTTCTGTTTGGATACACCAGACTGGTTGGCTCAAAGTATTATCGATTATATAAGATTCTTGCCTTACTACGAAGTGCATTCAGTACAATCATTATTGCCTGTCTAATTTTTACACTGCTAACGAGTGAAAAATTTACTCGTGCAGATTCAACAAGGAATCTCCCTGTAGCTATTGCAGACATTAAAGGCTGGCCATTTAAGATATAGGGCGTTTTCTTGTTTGCTTAGGTAAGAAAATTTATTTCTGGAACTACAAGGCCACGCTGATGTGAAAGGAATGACACTTTTTAGTGAAATCAAAATGTTAGCAGTGCTGTTAATTAATTGTACAAAGTGACCCCATTTCCTTATACAAAGCACGGGGAGACTCATTTGGCAACTGGTGGCTAAATCGTGCTACCACTGGCTCGGTAAGTGCCATCACACGTATTTGTTGAGCCAGGCGAGCAGATCGGCACGTGCTTCCTTAATGTGCTGCTCGTCGGCCGGGCTGATGTCCTCGTGCTTGCGGTGCACGAAGCCGTGCGTCTGTCCGGGAAACACCTTCACCTGCACGTCCACCTGGCACTCAGCCGCAAGGCGTTTCTCCAGCGAGTGCACCTAAGGGCCGCGTGGCACGACGGGAACACGCACACGCAGTTTCCGTTGTACGATGCCGAACGTTAAATCTCCAGAACATTCAGATATTGAAAAAACACAAAGCAGAGGGAATGTAATTGCACCACGTGTTATCGCACATTCTAAGCTGCAAGGTTGAACACTATAGATGTGTGCTTTACCATGTCCAGTGGAATGAACGTGTCATTTTCTCCAAAGATGTATAAGACGGGATTCTTGAGTGCATACCGGTGCTCCTCCTCTCGAATGATACCTGAAGCATGCAGGCGTAGCCAGAAAATAAATTGCACCTGCCATCAAGATGACATCCTCAAATCCATCCGCTGAAAATTAGTATTATGAATACAATCAACGTGAATTGTATTATTGGCTTATTCGGCTTCTGCATTTGGAGATTTTTACCGTAGCAAGCCACACCGGCTCGCAGCTCGGAGTTTGTGAGCAGCAGGTGGTGGACGGCCAGGCCTCCCCAGCAGAAACCCAAGACCCCAATCCGCTGCACCCCACACTCCATCTTCAGGTAATCCATCGTGGCATCGATCTCCCTAGTATAAGTACGTACAGTCCACACACACAACTTGTGTTTGGTACAGGGCAGCAGCTACAGACACTTATAGGTGTCATTGTTGTGTGGGTGTGAATACACAATATAAAGGAATTCACACTGGTGCATAATAAGACATTCCCACATGTATACGGTTAGACAAACGTTTGTCGCGCAAAGCCTTCAAAATACATAGGAAGGGTGTAACGATTCAACCACCCACCGATTTGATGAATGGTAATTATTAAATTAACATTAAGTAAATGTTTTTACATGTGTGAAGTTAGCACCCTCTGCTTTAGATATGAGTGTAAACAATCATTAAACCTTGCATTTAACGGGAGCTAAATAAATATATAAATCAGCCGGTGTTCAACGTAGGGACGTTTTATTACACAACTACTCAAAGTGTTCATCAAGTTTACCAAAGGGCAGACACTTTAAGCAACTGCAGAGTTCACATTTCAGATTTGCATAGTTCATATGAGGTATAATTTTGAAAGTAATACATCCTTTTTTCTCAAATATATGGTTTATGGAAATAGTGAATGGTTTGACACATTCTAAACTGAATGCACCATATTCTTGGTTCTTTCGGTAAAGTCACGTAGATAGAAAACAAAATTTTTAAGCAAAAAACCCACAACGTTTCGATCGCAACACAAGCGGTCTGCTTCAGGTGGAGAGAAAAGAGGGGGCAAGCCTCCAAATGTAGCTGCTTATAAGGGCTCCAGAGTGAGTGGGTGGGGGAAAGGGCTGCGCAATAGACAGGGGGAGACAGGAGGTGGGGTGGTAGAGATCGGAGGAGGGAGGAATTGCAACCTCAGTACACCTATCAGACAATAGGGGGGGAAGGAATGGGGCTAAACAATGCACCATTCCCATCTCAGCAAGGATGAAAAAGTCAGTTCAACCAAGCCCATCTAACATGATGATATTGTGTGAACATTTCTCCCCCATAAAGAATGGAGGACAAATTATTAACTGCATATTTGAGGTACAGTCCTAGTTGGTTGACATACTATGCTCCGGTAAGAAAAGGTCACTTCATTTTTTACGCTATGATTACCCACACCTGTAAAGTGTCTGACACGTACCTCCGAAATTGTGGAACTGCGAATGACATTTGAAGCGGCGGCAATTTGAAACGCAACAAAGGCCCAAACACATGAGTAGAAACCCATTTAACAACAATAATAACGAAATGTCTTCTTACTTGGCGATGTTGGTGGGCTGCTTGTCCTTTCGCCACTCCTGAAAGGTGCTCCAGTCATGGCTGGGGCCCCAAGGCTCCTTCCCCAGGAAAAAGTCTGGGACGATGCACCTACCAGGTCACGTGCCACGCGCCAGACGGCAACGTTCGTACGACCCGCGGTTAATGGCCCATGCATTGACAGCTATCAATTAAAAAAATACCTGTTCCAGCTGCTGAGCCAACTTGTTCAGGGGTGGGGGAAATATCTGCTGCCAAGTAAACATGCCCTAACGAGAGTAATTCAACCACCCACCGATTTGATGAATGCTCACTGTTCAATTAACATTAAGTTAAAACATTTACATTGATGACGTTAGGGATAGGGGAAATATCTGCTGCCAAGTGAACATGCCATAACGAGAAAGCTGTATTTCTCCATATGAAGAGACAAACAGTTCCATCGTTTAGGACTAACTAAAGTAAACATAACTTAATCACGTCCAATTCTGTATGAACAACTGCATTGTATTTTAATTAAATTCCTGGTAAGGTTCTGCTGACAATGTCCAATAGCCATACAAAAAAACATCACTCAACATAAGTATTGAGATATTGCGTAATCAATGTACAACATGCATTACACACCGATTTAATCATGTGCGTATGAACCATGATCAATCCACGGCTGGGTGAAGGCCTCCTCAAGCCGGTAACGTCTCTGGCGATCCTGCGAAGTGGTAATCCACATAGCGCCTGACTGCACAAGAGCTGATTGCATAGCGAAATCTCCTCGGTGGACGTTCTCCGGAACGATTCTCATAACTTGGCTGACCACCCCGTAGTGCATGAATTACACTGGTCAACAAAAAAAACATTTTTTTTCTGGCCTGGACTTTTGCAGCTATTTTAAACTAATTTCAGGGTGCTGATTCAAAATCTGATCTCAGATTTGCTCTATCACATCTCATTTGTATGCTATCGGCATACCCCATTTTCATTGATTTTACCCGAAATTAACTCTGTCACTTATGATTGCAAGTTGTTGCGAGTCAGTGACTGCTTTAATGTTAAAATATGGTGCTGTATTTTTAGGATAGTGTGTTTATAATATAATTTTATGTAGATATCCACATTTATTTAATATTTTTCTTCTGCAGTTTTTATTGAAAATGCAATATTTGATATCTCAAAAACCTGATGTGATAGACACAAACTGATGCCAGATTTGGAATCAGCACCCCTAAATTACGTTAAAACCGTTGGAATACCTTATGCCAGAAAAAGTGTGTTGACCAGTGTTATTAACGGTGGTTTATTCTTTATTGTAAATGGCCATACATTTTAAGCTGGAATTTCCCTGAAATATAATTCAAGTACTGTCCAGTAGTTTCGTATTCTCATGCACGTAATTTTTTATTGTTAATCTAGAATATGTTTAATCTACGTGCAATGCTGAATGCTGTAACATTGTGCAATATTCACAAAGGAAATGCTGCCTCAAGTACTTGGGATGGCTTACTTTTCATCAGAAAACACATTCCTTCGGAGTGGGCAGGTAGGAACTTGGTTGGACAGCGCATTCGTGCACGACAGACAAATAATCCCTGGTGGGTAGTGGGGAAGCTGTTGTTCCTACCTGTATAAGTGTAGTGTATAGTGTAGTGTGTAGGTTAAACGTTGAGTTTTATAAGGGCACCACGGGGTGACCAACCCCTCCCCACCCAGCCCCACCCTCCCCACCCTCCCCACCCAGCCTCTCCCCACCCAGCCTCTCCCCACCCTCCCCTCCCCACTCAGCCCCTCCCCACCCAGCCCCTCCCCACCCTCCCCTCTCCACCCAGCCCCACCCCTCCCACCCCCAACTAAATCACCTTAAGGTTGGGAATGTTGAAAGAAACACGAGGCAAAAAGATCCGCTTTTTTCTTTTCAAGGCTTCCATCTTATGAATGAGCCACCCTCCCCCAGTTCCATTCTGTGAATGAAACATCGCCCGTCTCCTCATTGGCGGTGCCCCCCCCCCCACCACTAACCCCCCCCCCCCCACCACTAACCCCCCCCCTCTACCAACCCCAACCCACCGCTCCCATTGGTCGGCGCCCCGAGCCAATGGGAGGGCTCTGGTGGGGCGTGGCCATGCACGACAGACAGACAAGTAATCCCTGGTGGGCAGTGTGGAACTGTTGTTCCTACCTGGATTAACCTCGCCTCTGAACAAAGTAAGCAAGCAAACAACACACACCTCCATATACATCGCTGTCCCTCCACATAAAAATAAAAGTTTTTTTTTTCACACATCCCATCAGCTACACGGCCTTTTGGCCATACATATTTTAAGATGCACTTGTTCAACACAAGCAAACTCTGGATTGGTTCCGGCACATATGCAATCTCATCCACGCTCACCAGCAGTTGGACCAGGTGTCAATATAAAGGCCCCTTAACTATGAGTCGTAATACGACGGCCATCTGTTGTTCTGCATGTGTCTGGGCACCAAATATATATATATAAACTACTTTGTTCTGTACATTACACGACGATATTAGAACACCAACAGCAGTAACATGGGAATAAACCATTCTCGTCTTGCGAATGGCAGCAATATGTTCAGATACTAAATGCCAAAGCCGAGCTCTGCTAGCCACGACGAGAGAGAGAGAGGGCTTCATGACAGAGAGACTTGGTCCAGCTGTGCCACTTCTCCGTTAAATGAGCACAGACTTTAGGGGTAATTTTCCTCTCTGGTCCATGGGAATGTAATGACATACGTGAATCCTTCTCCGGCCAGCCAGTCCGCGATGAAGCGAGTGTTGGGCAGCCTCCACCCATAGATGTCCTGGATGATGATGAGACCCCGATCCGAGGGCTGATCCCCATGGGCACCGGGCTGAGCCGCACTCAGGTAAGAGTCCACGTGTCCCGCACGCACCTCCCTGCCATGCCCAATGTAGGGCATCACGTCTCCCAGCTCGCACGGACATGGATTGGCCTCGTTCGCCATCTCGATCGTCTTTCTCTTCTCGAGTCGAACTGGGGATTTCGCAGAACCTGGAGGGAGAGACATCACGTCGAGTACGTTCAAAAGTCAATGCCGGCATTCGTTGATGTTTGCCAAAGAACATCGAGTCACACGGCGTCACAAAAAGTCAGACCCCCCCCCCCTCAAATATGACGTCACAAAGCTCTGCCCCACCCCCCAAAAAAATAAAACATGCTTCAAATCGCTTTAAACTATTGTCATTGTAGTGCGTATTTAATGTGGCGCTGCACTGTTGTAGGAGAAAACATTTATTAAAAAGTCGATTTAACTAAGTAGAACGTGTTGTCTATATTTATTTAAAGTTGCACATTTTTATGTGACGTCACATTTCTCAACCTCGTCAAACATCGTCACATATGTCTGACCCCCCCCCCCCCACCTAGGTGCGTGACGTCATTTATGGACGGCCCCTAACTCACCGATTGCTCCGGAATTATAAGAGGCTCCGCAAAGTAAGACTCACTCCAAATCTGTGTCCGGTGTCAATAAAGAAAAAAACCTCACCTTGCGAATTAACAGGTCCCTGCGGGGTGGGCTGATAGGAACGAATAACCAAAGAATATAAACACAATGTATTATTACACTTGTTTAGCCAGGAAAGCCTCACTGAGTGTAAGTGTTTGCAGTAGGGGGCGATGTTGCTACACCTAATCGGATGATACGAAGGGAGAGTTTGAGGCCTAGTTCTAGGCTTTAGGCCTAGCTGTAGGCTTTAGGCCGCTGTGAGTTAATTTTTTATTTAAATGTTTTAATTATTAATGTAAAAGCTTTAAATGTAAATGTTTCTATTTAAAAAAAAACATCAGGGAATGTAACATTGTTAAACATTAACTCCCTTTCACACACGTGGGGGTACGATACGAAGGGAGAGTTTGAGGCCTAGTTCTAGGCTTTAGGCCTAGCTGTAGGCTTTCGGCCGCTGTGAGTTAATTTTTAATTTAAATGTTTTAATTAAAAGCTATGTCAGGGAATTATAAGGGAATGTTACACTTGTTTAGCCAGGAAAGCGTCACTGAGTCTAAAGGTTTTTGTAGGGTCCTGCCAAGTGTTTGCAGTAGGGGGCGATGTTGCTACATGGACGGACGGACGATATAATCTATTGTAGGCTGGTTCACTTCGTTCCTACCAGTATAAGACGCACCTCCAGGGCTGAGTGGAGGGGTGGGGGTCACGTCTTATAATCCGGATATTACGGTGCTCGTATAATACACACTAGGTAAAGTAGGTAAAGGTGCAGCCGTGCAGCAGCTTGCCCAGACTACTGCTATGCTGGCAGAAGGGCCGACGAGAGTTCCTTTCTGGAATGCTAGAGGCTATTGTGGCTGACTCTTCCTCGCTGGCCAGACATCTCGGCAGAGGTGGAATCATGCCCACACTTTACCCCACATTTATACCGCTGGGGTGGACAAGAGGTGGTGGAGTTGGGGGGGGGGGGGAGCAGGAAATTCGCCCCCATCGTTTCAACAGCCTCGCCCCGTGATGATGTAACACGGAATGTTTCAGCTCTCTCTCCATCCGTTCTTCCAAGGCCTCCTCCCTCCCAATGGGGCTTAGTTTGACCATACTTCACCATGATTACAGCTTACACACAACGTGCTTGCCACCAATGAACCACCACGAGACCTTGGCTGATCTGGTCAAGGAGCATAAACCATGAATCACGCAAATTTCGGTCGTCTTTGCAGCAGCGGCTTCTGGCCGGCCAACGAACACAAGACGAACACCGTGTTGCGCGCTTTCAGATGAACTTCTGCGGCCGTCTGGAACGTTCTTCATTCACTGGAGCTATGTACTTTTAGATCGTCCGGATTGAAAACTCGTTTATTTCGAATTGCTTTTTGTTTAGTTTGTTGTCCTTCCTCCCCCCCGCCCACCTCCGATTTGCATGGTTGGCTACGTACGGTGCGAAAGAAGTTCAACATTGTATGTGGGACAGCTATATTTCGACCAATATTTCGACCAATACAACGTTTGTGGGCCACACACCGTGATTGCAATGGGTGGAGCGCCATCTGCTGGTTAAACGCGCTACTGCACGTAGAGAACATGACACGTGCAGAGATGGTTCATCTGAAATCACATCCTTACAGAGTGATTCTCTTGTGTTCTGCATAGGAGGTACGGAATGTGGATTTTTTTTTCATGTTGCAATTTGTCCAGGAGCCCCCCCCCCTTTTTTCCTGATGACGACCGCTTGTGTTGCGATCGACACGTCGTAGTTTTTTTGTTATTTTCTTTCAACCTAACTACGTGACTTTACCGAAAGACCCAAAGAATATGAATTCCTGCAGTCACGAAAGCTTTAAGTTAAGATTTACTAATTGGCTGTGTCGGGTGGTGGTGGGTTTAACGACACATTTATATTCACGCCAAAAATCACACATACATCACACGCACATACATCACATACATCACACACACACATAAATCATACATACATCACATACTTACATCACACACACACATACATCACACACACATACATCACATACATCACACATACATACATCACATACATCACACATACATCACATACATCAATCACACACACATCACATACATCAATCATACACATATATAACACACATACATACATCACACACATACATACAAAGATCCCCCGTGTAGCCTTAACAGACTGTAGGGGCAAGTGCACCAGGTGTTGGTGGTGCTGGTTGTGCTGGTTGGTGGTGTTCCGTGTGTTTGGGTTAACTATTAACACGGAACCTTTTTGCCAGTATGAAAGTATGAAAAAAAAGTTTAACCCTTTCTGGCAACAAAACAGGAGTTGTGTTCTGATGTTCAAACACCAAACCTCAACAATTTTTGCAAGGAATCGAGTCACTGCATTAAAGACGCACTGCACTTTGTGCATGTTCACCACAAAAGCACGTGTGGTTACCGCAACGACTTGATTCCTTGCTGGTTAACTATTGCTCTGAGCATGCGTAACAAAGTTGTATATCGAGAGAGGGCAGCCCGTTCCGAACGAACGGGGATGACAAGACACCCCGTTGTCTTCACCGGACACTGAACGGTGGATGTTGGCCCGACGTTTTAATGTTTCCTGGGCAGGCTTCTCACTCGACTCACCGGTCATAGCCGCTGAACATTCACCAGACATCATCACCCTACACTCACCCACCCAACCCTCATGGCTCATACAACTCGCCAAGGCCGTAATTGTAATATAGAGGGGGGACACATCCCCACCAATATATTCAAATATGGTCAAAATGTGTCCCCCCCCCCCCCAATATATTGCTATAAAATCGATTTCTGTTCATATGATTGTGGTTATGGTTGTACTTTATTAATCCCTAATCTCTGCCATTACATACAATGAAATGTGATGCCGCCGCCACGAAGCCGTTCGGCAGGCGCCCAAACCCCCGACTTCGCCACCACCAAGCAACGGAGCCAACCCCGCGTCCCCCTCACCTCACCTCACACGAACACACCCGCACGCATTCCCCCCCCCCTATAGAGCTCCGAGGGGAGGTCACCTGGCCGACCGGTTTTTATCCGAGAAACCCTTATCGGGGTTAACTCTCACGGTTTCCGGCGATCAGGGAATTGGACGACCTCCCCCGTGCTACGTTGCGCCGCGGCGCTGCGACCAGCCGTAATATGGTGTGGTCGCGGCATGGGGCATTCGGCCACCGCGGTTGAGGTGCATTTTCCCCCCACACACACCCCCACGGGTCGACGGGGCAAGCAGGGGAGGGACGGGACAGCACGAATAGCGGGACCGCAGGAGCTGTTGCGCATAGTCATGGAGGGTTGGGATAATTACGCTTGAGCGCGCAGGCACCATTGTTAGGGGAGTTAAAGGATAAGGCTATTAGTATAAATAATTGGGAGAGGGGAGGCGCGCGAGGAGCCATGCACAGCTTCCCATGACGGGCCTTTGTGATGGACACCGCCGCATGAACCTCGATGATGGGGGCCTGCGTGAGAAAAGGATTGATTGGAATTTGCGCCGTGCAGGTCGCTCATTGATTAGCGGAACAAAGGCACCGCGGAGCTGCCTGGCCCGGGCGAGGGGGGTGCGAGCCATTGTTTGGGGTTCACGCCGCGCGGACAAAGGATTAATTAGCATAGCGAAGGCGCACGGTGCGTGGGAAGGGGGTAGGGGTCCGGGAATCAGGATAAATGGGAAGCGCAAAGGGGAAATCGGACGGTTCTCTCCAGGCCAGCGGACCCGCAGCCGCTCCAGCCAGCGACCCGGACGTCCGTGCGACGTGTCGAGGTGCGCTGTTAGCACCGGGAGCAGCGAACCACCGCGGGCACCAAACAGTGAGTGGGGAGGTGAAGTAGGGTAGCGTAAGCCGATAAATAGGGAATAGGTACAGGTTTGGGTGGAATAGGCCAGCCTCGTCGACTCACTGATTCAACATCAATTCGCAGGTAGCATATAATAAATCATTAATAGCGAAGCGTGGTCTCGCGTGATCTTGTTGAGCAGTGTGTCGCGTGGGGAGCTGCGTGTGTGTGCGTGCGACCACCCCGTGTGCGATACAGGTGCGCGATCATAACGCGAGTTGAGCTGGAGTGCGCGGAGCGGCGTGTGTGTGTGTGGGCGTGCGTACGTTCGCTCCGTGTGGGTTGCAGGCGCGCGATTAGGACAGGGAGGTATCGTAGTAGGGAGGGGCAGAATACTACTCGGTAATTAGCCATGCCGGCTACGCGGACCCGCGGGGGAGGGGAATCCTCGGGCGATGGTTCCCACGCCACGGGTGAGGAACCTAGCAGCGGGGGGGCGATTGATGATGCTAGCCCGGCCGTTAGCATTATCGAGGGAGGGATCTCGGGGGCTAGCGACCCCCACATATTGGTGTCAGAAGTGGGATGATCCCCCGCACCCCCAAGAGAAAGAGGCCCCCCAACCCAGATTAAAATCAAATGCACATTTACGGGCAAAGGAATTCCATCATGGAAATCGTTTGCCCGCAGCATCAGAGGGGTTAAAAAAGTTAATGGGTGGTCAGATGAGGAGGCGTTGCAGCAGTTAGAGTTACATTTAGATGGGCGGGCAGCTGACTTTGTGGAAGCTTTGCCCGCAAGCGCACAAAATCAGTGGGAAAAATTAATGTGCGAACTCGAACGGCGCTTCGGCGCCTATGACGAGGAGGATGCGCAGGCGGCCTTAGAGGCACGCCGTCGTCAACCCGGCGAGGATCTGCGAGATTACGCCGAGGATGTACGCATGTTGACCCAGCTCGCGTACCCAGAGTACGAGGCCAAAATAATTGAGGGCCTCGCCGCCGGTAAAATCCAACGATATTTGGCACGCACCCCGTGGTGGCAGCCAAATGTAGACGGTGCACGCCTCTCCTTTAACACCCTCGTCGAGCGCGCGCGAAAATGCGAGAAACTCTCAGGTGAGCGCGCGCAGCCGCGAGGGAGGGGACGAGAGTGCGCCGTGGCGAGCCTACTCTCCGACGAGGAGGAAGAGCTCGCCATCGCAGTAAGGGGAGGGGCAAGGGAGCCCCAGAGACCCAGCGAGAAAACCCCGGGGTGGGTGGCGGGGCTACAGACCGGCATGGGAGATATTGCTGGCCGGGTAGACCAAATGGATGGTAAGATAACCCATGTAGGTGAGAGGGTAACCCACGTAGGTGAGAATATGACCAAACTGCAATCCTCCGTTGAGACCATCCGATCCGAAATGGGGGACCTAGACTCCACGGTAGGAGGGCTAACTGGAAGGATAGCCCGACTAGAAGCAGAGTATGAGCAGCAGCGCACTGGGGGAGGAGGGAGTGGGCAGAGAGCCCACTACAGAGCCGCCACCCCTCCCCGGGCGTGTTATGTGTGCGATCGGCGAGGGCATCTCAGGAGGGACTGTCCGCAGGTCGCCCGAGCTAGACAAGAGCTAAGGTCAAACACTAAGGCCCCCCTAGAGAGGGGACCACCGGGGGGTCAAATCGACGTAGCCCCGACACAAACAAGCTGTGAGAATAATGGCAAGCGAGTGATCTCCACACAGGTTCCAGCAACAATGCCAACGGAAACGGTGACTCCTGACGACTGGCTGCGGGAGCTGGTGGCGGGGATCACGGGGGCCACGTCGCTGGTGGAAGGGGAGGTAAACGGAGTGCGTACCCGAATTCTGCTGGACACGGGGGCGGTGGCCTCGCTCGTGAGCGCAGCGCACTGCAGCGCGATCGGGGTCGACGTGCGTCACCTGCAGGCCCCGGACCGCGCGCTGCACACGGCGAGCGGAGCCGGAATGGGGTTGCTAGGGAGAGCCACCCTAGAGGTCCGCATAGGCAGCCAGGTGTGCACCCAGGAGTTCTACGTGTCGAGTGCGTTGTGTCACGAGTGTATCGCAGGTACCGACCTCCTAGAACGGTTGGGACTCAACGTGCAACCCCGCCAGCGATGCGCCACCATGGAGAGCAACGGCGAGCGGATACCGTTCCTGGGACGAGAACCGACGCGCCCCCGCTTCGCACCTGTGGCCGCTATCCTGGCGACGGCAGTCACCATCGGCCCGCTCACCGAGATGCTGGTGCCGGTGGCAACATCCCCCACCGACCCCGCGCTCCGACCATCAGGGGAGGTAATGCTAACTCCTCACCCGGAGTTGGCAAAACGGTATGGGGTTGTGGGATCCGCCACGTTGGTAAACGCAGATGGGGGCCGATTGTTTATGCGGATGTTTAACCCCCACAGTACCCCAGCGATACTGCGGCGGCGCACCCCGATAGCCACTGTACACCCCCTGCACGCACGCCACTCTAACGACTCGGTGTTCGCACTCTGGGCTGAAGACCCCGGTCGTCCTGAGGGTGACCAGGACCTGGCCTGGCGAGTCGGCCCGACTCCCCGAGCCGAGGTCATTCCCCTGCTCGACGCGTTACATGTACCATGGGCGGATTTACCTAAGGGAGAGGCCGATCGGCTGCGCGAGTTACTGCGGGAGTATGCCGACGTATTCAGTGAGCACGACTCGGACGTGGGTCGGACCGATCTTGTTAAGCACCAAATTGACACCGGTGCAGCCCGACCCATCAAACTCCCTGCGTACCGAGTGGGCGCACCCGAACGCGCCCAAATCAAAGAGGCAGTTGGGGACATGCTTCGTGATAACATAATTCAGCCCTCGGCGAGCCCCTGGTCAGCCCCAGTGGTACTAGTAACGAAAAAGGATGGGTCAACCCGGTTCTGCGTCGATTACCGTAAACTAAATGCAGTCACGCTCGGCGATGCCTTCCCCATACCCCGCATCGATGACACCTTCGACAGCCTCGCCGGAGCGCGATATTTTTCCACCCTCGATCTCGCGTCCGGTTACTGGCAGGTGGAGATGGCGGAGGAGGATCGGCCGAAAACCGCATTCACCACCCCGATGGGACTATTCGAGTTTCGAGTACTCCCGTTCGGACTCACCAATGCGCCTGCGACGTTCCAGCGGCTGATGGAGTTGGTGATGCGGGGCTTGCAATGGGAACAGTGCCTGATTTACTTGGACGATGTGATAGTGTTCAGTAGATCTTTGTCTGAGCATTGGTCCAGGCTACGAGAGGTGTTCCAGCGATTGCGAGCGGCTCATCTCAAGCTCAAGCCACGTAAGTGTTACATCGCACAACGCGAGGTGGGGTACCTCGGGCATCGCGTCAGCGAGGCAGGCGTGCACACTGATCCGGAGAAGGTACGCGCCGTAGTGGAGTGGCCACGGCCAAGGAATCTGACGGAGATCAGATCATTTTTGGGGCTCGCCACCTATTATCGTCGATTTGTAAAGGGATTCAGCGAGATTGCACGCCCCCTCACCCAACTCACCTCCCCTAAGCACCCCTACCAGTGGACGGGGGCCTGCCAGACGGCCTTCACCACTCTCAAAGACCACCTCACCCACGCCCCCACCCTCGCTTTCCCCGATTTTACCACCGATTTTATTTTGGACACCGACGCCTGCAGCAGCGGGCTGGGCGCGGTGTTGTCACAGGTACAGGATGGGACGGAACGAGTCATCGCGTACGCCAGCCGGACTTTGAGTGGGGCCGAGCTTAACTATTGCGTGACCCGCCAAGAGTTGTACGCCGTGATTTTCGCATGTAAGCAGTTCCGGCCGTATTTGTACGGCAGGAAATGTCGCGTACGCACTGACCATTATGCTCTGCAGTTCCTTCTTACATTCAAGGAGCCGCGGGGGCAGATGGCCCGGTGGTTGGCGCAGCTGCAGGAGTACAACCTGCAAATCGAGTATCGGGCTGGCCGGACGCATGCAAACGCGGACGCCTTGTCGAGGCGACCCACGGTGGACGCCGAGACAAGGGTGGAGGAGGCCTGCCCGTGCTTCACGGGGGGACGCTGCCGGCAGGCAACGGACCCCCGAGCGGCCGCGGCCACTGACCCCCCCCCAGCGAGAGAGAGTGCAGTGTGCGCCACAGAGACCCTCGCAGGTGGCACCAAGGATCCCGTCGACCGCACGGCAAGCGCGGGACCCGCGGCTCGGGACCCGATCGGACGGATCCAGGAGGACGTCGGCTGCGCCTTCCCGGGCCTGAACGACGAGCAGCTGAGACAGACCCAGCAGCGAGATCCCGATCTGGCGGCAGTGGAGGCGGCACTGCGGGAGGAAAAGAGCGCCCTACCAGGACCCTGGAGCGGTTTGTATGCCCGGTTGTGTGTGCAGAACGGAGTGGTACGGGAGTTAACCGAGGCCGGCCAGCCGGGGTGCATCTGTGTTCCTGCCCAGGTGCGACCCCAGCTGCTTCGGCTGGTGCATGACCACCCACTCGGGGGCCACGATGGGGAACGACGCACTCGAGAGACCCTGCGTCGCCAGTATCTCTGGCCCAAATTGGCACAAGACGTGGCGGCCTGGGTACAGGGCTGCCGCGCCTGTCAGCAGTGCGGGCCGAAACCGGCACGATACCAGGTACCCCTAAGGCCGTTCCGCGTCAGCCGCACGAATCAGCTGGTCGGGATTGACCTACAGGGGCCATTCCCGCGATCCCATCGAGGCAACCGATATATCCTTGTCGCAGTAGAGTATTTCACCCGCTACCCCGTGGCAGTGGCCATCCCTGATAAAACGGCCTTGGTGGTGGCCCGGGCATTCGTGGAACACTACGTACTTAAGCACGGGATCCCAGAACGAGTCCTCACCGACCAGGGTAGCGAGTTCGAGGCCGAGTTGTTCCAGGCACTGTGCCGAGAGTTCGGAATCCAGAAGGACCGAACCACAGCATACCACCCCCAAGCGAACGGTATGGTGGAGCGCATGAATCAGACCCTAGCGGGGAAACTCAAACGTATGGCGGCCGCAAATCAACGGGATTGGGACGAACACCTCCCCTACGCCCTTTTCGCCTACGCCACCACCGTACACACGTCGACGGGACAAACCCCGTTTTTAATGATGTTCGGCCGTGAGTCTCGTTTACCCGCAGATCTGCTATTCGGCGTCCCTTCCCCCCAGCCGGAGGAGGGAAGCCGCCCCGTGGAACACCTGTTGGAGACCCTGCGAGAAGCCCGAGGCCGAGCATACCCGCAAGGGGAAGCCGCGCATCGGCGGCAGGAACAGGGCACCCGACCCCGCATGGAACCCCCCTTATTCCTGACAGGTGCTAAGATGTGGCTACACACCCCTCGCGTCGGGGCCGGGCAGGTGGGGAAACTGACGACCTACTGGCGGGGACCCTGGACCGTGGTGCGGCAGATATCCCCCTGGACGGTACTAATCTATGGCGGGGAGAGGGATCGAGAGACGGTGGTCAACGTCCGCCGCTTAAAACCGTGGAAAGCGGCCCCGGCGAGAGAGGACCCCGTCACCCGAAGGCCCCGAAATCCCGGAGTACCCGCACCCCTCGTGTTGGGGGGCCTCGCACACTACATGGGCCCTGCCGGGCCCCCGAGACGCCCCGATCCAGTCCGGAGAAGACGCGGACGACGGCCACTAAACCCTTCCGCTGCTGAGTTTGTGCCCCAGCCCACAGGTGCCGGAGGACGAGGAGAGCCGCTGGAGTGGAGGAGGAGACCGCCGCAGGAGCTACAGAGGACGGAACCACCCGCCCCGAGGCCAGCCACCAGGTCCGGACGGATCCCCCGGACCCCGCAACGTTTCCTCGTGGGCGCGGCCCAAGCGAGGTGCTCCAGTCAACCCGGGACGGGGACTGGCACCTCGGGGGGCTATGTGATGCCGCCGCCACGAAGCCGTTCGGCAGGCGCCCAAACCCCCGACTTCGCCACCACCAAGCAACGGAGCCAACCCCGCGTCCCCCTCACCTCACCTCACACGAACACACCCGCACGCATTCCCCCCCCCCTATAGAGCTCCGAGGGGAGGTCACCTGGCCGACCGGTTTTTATCCGAGAAACCCTTATCGGGGTTAACTCTCACGGTTTCCGGCGATCAGGGAATTGGACGACCTCCCCCGTGCTACGTTGCGCCGCGGCGCTGCGACCAGCCGTAATATGGTGTGGTCGCGGCATGGGGCATTCGGCCACCGCGGTTGAGGTGCATTTTCCCCCCACACACACCCCCACGGGTCGACGGGGCAAGCAGGGGAGGGACGGGACAGCACGAATAGCGGGACCGCAGGACCTGTTGCGCATAGTCATGGAGGGTTGGGATAATTACGCTTGAGCGCGCAGGCACCATTGTTAGGGGAGTTAAAGGATAAGGCTATTAGTATAAATAATTGGGAGAGGGGAGGCGCGCGAGGAGCCATGCACAGCTTCCCATGACGGGCCTTTGTGATGGACACCGCCGCATGAACCTCGATGATGGGGGCCTGCGTGAGAAAAGGATTGATTGGAATTTGCGCCGTGCAGGTCGCTCATTGATTAGCGGAACAAAGGCACCGCGGAGCTGCCTGGCCCGGGCGAGGGGGGTGCGAGCCATTGTTTGGGGTTCACGCCGCGCGGACAAAGGATTAATTAGCATAGCGAAGGCGCACGGTGCGTGGGAAGGGGGTAGGGGTCCGGGAATCAGGATAAATGGGAAGCGCAAAGGGGAAATCGGACGGTTCTCTCCAGGCCAGCGGACCCGCAGCCGCTCCAGCCAGCGACCCGGACGTCCGTGCGACGTGTCGAGGTGCGCTGTTAGCACCGGGAGCAGCGAACCACCGCGGGCACCAAACAGTGAGTGGGGAGGTGAAGTAGGGTAGCGTAAGCCGATAAATAGGGAATAGGTACAGGTTTGGGTGGAATAGGCCAGCCTCGTCGACTCACTGATTCAACATCAATTCGCAGGTAGCATATAATAAATCATTAATAGCGAAGCGTGGTCTCGCGTGATCTTGTTGAGCAGTGTGTCGCGTGGGGAGCTGCGTGTGTGTGCGTGCGACCACCCCGTGTGCGATACAGGTGCGCGATCATAACGCGAGTTGAGCTGGAGTGCGCGGAGCGGCGTGTGTGTGTGTGGGCGTGCGTACGTTCGCTCCGTGTGGGTTGCAGGCGCGCGATTAGGACAGGGAGGTATCGTAGTAGGGAGGGGCAGAATACTACTCGGTAATTAGCCATGCCGGCTACGCGGACCCGCGGGGGAGGGGAATCCTCGGGCGATGGTTCCCACGCCACGGGTGAGGAACCTAGCAGCGGGGGGGCGATTGATGATGCTAGCCCGGCCGTTAGCATTATCGAGGGAGGGATCTCGGGGGCTAGCGACCCCCACAGAAACAAGAAAAGGTAAAAAAAACAGAGCAATGTAATACAATACACTATTAGACATTATTGTAAAAAATAAATAAAAAGTCCATCCCATGTGTTAGTATAATTTTTTTATATTTTAGGCAGGAAATGGCAGAACATTCGTTTTCAAATTAAGATATTTCTTTTCTGGGGGGGACCCCCTATAAGATTTGGTCCCCCCTAATGTTGACTCCATGGCTACGGCCTTGCAACTCGCCCAGGGCATCTTAAACACAATAAACACAACTCTCCACTCGGGGACTCACCAGACGCACTCACCGCTGGACTTTAACAAATGCCCGTCTCGTGATGTGCAGGGGGCGTGCGAGGCAGCGTGCAGGAGCGCCGTCAGACCACTCACAATCACTCTCACTAGACACTCAGTTATTCCCACGAAACACTGACCACTCACGTTCACTCCCACCAGACACCACTCACACTCACCACTCAACCACTCACGTTCACTCCCACCAGACACCACTACCACTCACCACACTCACCACTCACGTTCACTTGGACCAGACTCACCACTCACATTCACTCTCACTAGACACTCAGTTACTTCCCACTAGACACTGACCACTCACATTCACTCTCACTGGACATCACTCACATTCAGAAGACACCCACAACTCACTTCCACTCCCACCACTCACCATTCACTTCACCAATTCACAATGACAATCGTGATTAAGTGTGGCCAATTAACCCACACGATGTGCATGGAGTAGGGAGGCCCCGTCATCCAGCAGGGGCCTGACAAACGTGGGTTTCCTATTCCATGTTGGAAATCCAAGGTTTATGGCAAGGCAGTAGCCATGGAGTCAACATTGGGGGGGACCAAATCTTCCAGGGGGTGTGGGGGTCCCCTCCCAGCAAAACAAATCAACATTTGAAAACGAATTTCCTGCCTAAAATATTTTTAAAAATCACTAACCCATAGGATGGATTTTTTATATTTTTTTTACAATAATGTATAATAGTGTATTGTATTACATTGCTCTGTTTTATCTTTTTATCTTTTCTTGTTTCATTGTATGTAATGGCAGAGATTAGGGATTAATAAAGTACAACCATAACCACAATCATATAAACAGAAATTTATTTTATAGCAATATACTGTATGGGGGGGGGGGGGACATTTTGAGCATATTTGAATATTGGGGGGATGTGTCCCCCCCCCAATATATTATAATTACTGCCTTGGTTTATGGTGTTATTAATTATACGTATACAGTATGTGTATATAAAGCAGACGTTGATATTTGTCCAGTACGGGCATCTTTCGATATAAGGGGCACAGATACGTTCCTGGAAAGTTTTCCATAAAACAATATAATACAAATCAACGGGAAAATAAAGTTCAATATACAGAATTTCGCTGAACGGACCTTTCAGTGACTTATTTGTTCCGTATGTCAAGGGATTCCCGTACAGTAATTGTATTTTTAGCAGTTATTTCTTATGCCCACCAGGAGAGGGCAGTGCGACAAATGGTTCTGAACTTCCACCCCCATCACTAATCCGCAATGACAATCGTGATTAAGTGTCAACTCCGACCACGCGCGAGGAGTGTGGAGTCTCATACAGCAGGGGATTGCTCAACGTTTATTTTTTCCCCAATTTTATATTGGACATTAAATGTATATTTCATTATAAATAGAACGGTGTTTGTTAAAGAGAACGTGTTGCTGTTTGGCCAGTATAGTACTGGACAGACCTCCCTCAACACACTGAATTTGTTCTTGAAAAATTGTCCGTCAAGCGAAAATCCGTATATCGAACCATATTTTCGATGCCCTTACTTCCACCCATCCCATGCCTCCGATTCTTTCTAACATGCATCCTTCCCCCAGAATGCCCATGCCCCGCACTGTTCGGTACAGCATCTAGTGCGTTTCCTTTTAGATGCTACATTAATCCAAATTAAATAGCATTTACAGTACATGCTATTTAAATCCAACGGAAGGTCTTGAGCATGGGCTTGTATATATGGAGTGGGAATTCCAGATTGCAGCAGAGGGGTGAACTCCCAATGAAGAGGCCATGTAGAGGGGAGTACAGTGAGATGAGAGGTAGGCAGGGGAAAATCCATGGTGGCTTTTTGAAGACATCCGGTGCTGGATTGCGAGCCAGTTAAGCGACCAGATAACTGGGTTCATGTGGGCTTACTTGTAGGTGTGGATATGGAGTATCACTGCTGCACCCTGGATTCAATTGAAGTGTGGCGGCAAGGGATTTTGGGAGGCCTCAGACTAGCAGGGTTAGTGGAGAGCCACAGTAATCAACACAAGTGATTAAGCTATTAAGGTCTCAGTAAATGGGGCAACAGATTTTAGATGCCAACAGATGCAAGCAGTCTTGCACAGGTGGAGGTAGGAAATCCTCCATGTGGAGATGCGAGAGAAATTCTGAGTAGAAGATGGTGCCAAGGTTTCGGATGCTCTTCATCAGCTGGACGTGGTAACGTTCAATACATAGATGTGTTTTAAATATGGATTACAGTTATACATGAATGAGTGCTGCGCTTAAATAGCAGACATGCCAAATGAAATACAGTACTGAATAGCGTCTTTATTTACTTAATGACAATTTACAATATAAAACTGCAACCTTTAGTCTTCTGCATCACCTGCCTGAATGTTATGAGAATATTTACGGTAAGTGCAGATTTCGCAAAACATTTCCTTTGCCCAATTGTTACTGCAGCTCTTGTCCTCGACACTTTTGATACATCGGTATTTACATGGCACGACGAGGGTATACAACAAAGCAAGTCAGCTAGCAAACAAACAGAACACCAAGGCACGTAAAATAAATTTGCATGCATGTGTGCAGACAGACACCACAGAATACAAATAGAGCACATACAGTCACAGATATGACCTCACATACTGGACCGCGCGCAAATGTTCATGTGCGGGGTCCCATTTGTTCACGCGAACGCGCACACACACACACACGCCACACACGCCACATACTCAGGTCCACTCGCACACTGGAGTTTATCAGGGAACCCTGCAGAGACGCGCAAGGGCAGTTTAGTTTCGTGAGCCAATGAGTTGCAGCAGGAATGTGAAGATGTAGACAATGTCCATGTAGAGGCGGAGGGCTCCGTTGATGTGCTCCTCGGGGCTGATGGAGTTACGCCGATTGCCAAGCAGCAGCTGTGTGTCCACCGCCAAAAACTGCAGCGAGAGTCATATTGGCCGCCAGCTTTTCACCATGGCCAAGGTGTACTATATGCGTATCCTATACATTAGCTCGGAGTTCTCGTTAGGTCTCTAAACGCACGTATATCAAATGTCAACAAAGATCATTGGATACAGAATAGTGGATTATTTAGAGACAAACCACTGGGTAAGCAGTGTTTTGTAAAGATTTTCTCTACCATAGACCACATTCATACTATCAATAAGATTCTAGAATAGATTAATGGATTTCAAATACCATTGTGCCTAGCCTTTATAGACTATACAAAGCATTTTGACTCATTGATAATTGCTCGTCATCCAAGCTCTCAAACGAATTCCAAAATTAAAAACATTTTTAGAAGTAATTAAAACGTTTCAAAAAACGGAATAGCCACACTGGGATTTCATGAAGAACGTACCAACATATATCACAAGGTAATAAATACGCTTTCACTAAAGTTATTCAACGCAGCATTCAAATATGTATTTGTTTTAATTGGAGAAACAAAGGCATAATAAGACTTCATTTTACCACGTGAGAACCCAATGATATAATGTCTCTTTTGCAAGGGTGAACTGGATCACCAAGTAATGACAGTACAATACATTTCAGAACTAAAAATATGGAGAATAATTTATGATATTAAAATGTTAGTATGACGGGAATCCCATTGCTGTACAGGCTTTTGTGAATTCTGTACAGCTATCAAACACTTACAGTGCGAGTACAACATTACTTACCACTGTGAAGATCACAGCTCCCAAACCCGCATAAACCGTCTGGATCCATGGGATCTGAAGCCAGACAGTGAAAGCACAAACATCATGAGCTACATTTCAGAGTAAAGCTGCATAGTGTTCGCACAACAGGGTATACTTATCATCTAAGTCTAATTTCTATTTATAGAACACCTTTACTCAAGGCCTGATATAGCTTACAAAGTGATGACAGAGTTGTATCAGTTTAAACCGTTTAAACAGGATGAGTAGTAATGGCTTCAATGGAAGCATTGTAAAGAACAATTTTAATTCCATTTATCAAGTTGTTGAGCCAGCTGGCCAGGGTTGGGCAAAACCTAGCCCACTTTTCACCCAGGCAACTGGAGAGCACAGACTAAGTGTTACTCACCTAGCATTAAAACTAACAATAACAGTTAAGAGACAAAAAAAACATACACCATTCAAATTAATCTAGGACGTCATCCACTGTGGAGATGGAGCAATACAATTAGCCCCTGAAGGTGCTGAATGGATGATTACATCACATGATTGCAGTGGCTTGGGGAAGTTTTGATTCAGCAGTGGGCTGACCATGACCGAGTGGTGTACTAAATGTGAAGTGTGTGTCGTGGTTTTTCTCTGTTTTGTGAAACTTGCGTATCCGAAGGGGACGGTGAATGCGGCTATGAGGCCGGTGAGCAGCAGCACCATGGAGAGGGCAAACATCACACCAGGACACGAGGTGAAGTCAACCTGGAACACACACACACAAATCTCACAATGTGTATATTGTATATACCCATTCAATATACACAAAGACAAACAAGTCAAAGATCCCCCATATAGCCTTAACATACTTTTTGGGACAAGTGCTGTTAGCGAGCATCTACAAAGACTGAGTCGACCTAGGGGAGGCCCAGGATCGGTGGTGTTGGCCGTCAGCCGGGTTCGTAGTGTAGCGTGCAAACCACTGCACACTACTGCTCCCTACGTATTCATGACTGCAAGTACATGTGCATATGCAAACACATCACAGCTGTCATTGTGCTGTACAAGTGAACCACAGTGGCAAAGTATATCTAAACCAGTCCTGGGTCCACCTCCCCACCAAGACAATGATCACTCGTATAGACTGTTGGGGCAAGTGATGCAAGTGAGCATCCATGAAGCCGAGCACGGCACACGAGGGAGTTGGTGGCCAGCACCACTCCCAAACACCTTTGTCTCCCGAATGGCGAATATTTACACACCACACCAGGTACTCATTTGAGGCTGAGTCGACCTAGGGGAGGCCCAGGACCGGTTCAGATAATTAATCGAACTTGGGTCGCCAGGTTCGCAGCACAGCGTGCTAGCCGCTACACTACCCCTCACTACCTCCCCACCACACCTTGAATTAACTGTATGGTCGAACAACCCACATAACTGACACAGTATGGGGAGGCCTTCTTTATCCAACAATAGATTGATAAAGGGTTGCACATGTACAAACACATATTAGTGGAGGATATATTGCGTTGTGACTGTTGTGGGGTTTTTTTCCCCGTTACCTTAGTCTGGAAGCAAAAGAGTGTGACAGCGCCACACACTGCCGCTGTGACGCCAATGCACATGAGCACTGAGTTGGTGTTGTAGAAGCTGTGAGCAAAGGGCAATGGACAAAGATACGTGGTTAACAATAGGGCTGGACTCTTAAAGCAGTGGTAAATGGTGAGACATTTGGTGAAATTAAGTTCTCATGAGACCTTCTCTGAGTGAATTTCAACACTGCTTATTGCACTGCTGTGTACATCAATATCATTGTCATTATCAGAAATCACCAACCTAAGCATGACTATAATTTATCAAACAATATTTTTTTCAAAATGCATGTAATTATAACAATTGTTTCATACTGTCGACACCACCATTGCTACCAACACCATTGTCAACATTTTCCAAAATGTGTCAGCTGACCCCACTTCATATTTATGCCTCATTGTTGGAGCGTACATTTTCATTATCGTGAGTGGTTCAAGAGCCCGAACTGTTAACTAGGTGCCGCGGTGGCTAGGAGATGTTAACTCCCTCGCCTGGAATGCAGGAGGTCGTGGGTTCGAGCCCAACCCCGATGCCCCATGGTCACGTGGATTTTTCTCCAGGCCCTCTAGTTTTTCCCATCCACATTTAGAAACATGAATTTAGAGTATTTGCCTGCGATAAATGTTTACGTGATAAGCCACTTCGTTGAGCTATCACTTGTGGCCAGGTTGCTTCTGAAAAATAGCTAATAGCTCAGTGGGCTTTACCTGGAAACAGAAAATTTAAATTTTTTTTTATATATATACCTTGCCAGCATTCCAGTGAGGTAGGACATTGCCAGCGTCTGTAGGAAAACAACGGTGACATATATATTCTCAAGTCATCCTTTGTCGACACGTTTATGTAAACATCCATGCAATGTGTCCATCCGTGTAAAAGTAAAAACAATAATCTACGTGCAAAATGCTTACGAGGACGGCCAGCAAGATGAAGTTGAGTGGGAAAAGCCTCCTAAACAACAAAGGAGTCATAGCAATGAGCACTGCAGACAAATCAGTGCAAGAAGATGCATTCTGAAATAAATATGCAAGTACATTAAATTATATTTATAGCGTTAGAATTAATATACTGGACCCGAATTGCACCCAAGCCTCTGGTTACTGTTTATCATGTAAACGTGAATGGAATAGAAACATGAGTTCTGGAAAGCGTTTTTGAGCAATAATGTATTATTCTTTTATTAATTTTCTTAACTTAACCCAGTCATGCATAGCTGACTAAAAGCGAAACCAAATATTTTGCTGTTGGATTTATGTGATTTTAGTCAAAAATATCCCCCAAATATGATGAAAATGTTTCCAATAATTTATTTTAAAATTATAATTATGTCCATGACAGTGAACACTAAGCTTCCACCACGAAGTTACTATATGGTAACCAGTGATAGAAGAAATCTCTTCTATCACTGTTTGTAAAATGTCTTTGTTGCAATTGGCCTCGGTAGCGAGAAGTTACTTCCGTCACCTGGTACACAGGAGGGCATGGGTTCGATCCCGACCCAGATACCTGTATATTTTGATCTACATGTTCTCTCTGTGGTCACGTGGATTGTTCTCCAGGTCCTCTCTACATTTAGAAACATGCGTTTAAATTATTTGGCGACTATACATTCCCACATATGATACAAACCACTTCGATGAGCTATCATGTGTGGCCAGGGCACCTCTGAAAAGGCACTGATAGCGCAGTGGGCCTTACCTGGTAAATAAAAAACAATTTTTTTAAAAGAACAAGGCCCCATAATTTAGATGGCATGTCCTTGCCAGAATATCTGGAAACCCAAAAGCATTTTTTTCATAAGCCTGATTCTGCTGACGAGACCCAGAAGGTCGAAACCAGTCCAGAGTTGTCTTCTTCTTGGTTTTTTCGGTAAAGTCACGTAGAAGGGAAGTAATAAAATAATAAAAATAAAACATTGTAGCCGAAACGTCGTGAGAATTATTTTATTATGTTTTATTTTTATTATTTTATTACTTCCCTTCTACGTGACTTTACCGAAAAAACCAAGAAGATGAATCCCTGCAGTCACGAAAGCTTTAAATCGAAATTTCAGAGTTGTCTTGCTTAAACACATTCTGATGGATAATATCGGTTTGAAAAGCCAATAAGCCTATGACAAAAATATATTTTGTATGAGAATGGTCTGTGTTTATGTAATTTCTCTACACATGTGGAGTGCTAGTCAAGTACACGATATTTTCATAACATTGGCCTGGGTCTTGGGTATGGGCACAACTCATACTACTGTTATAACAGATAAAGGTACAGGCCTGACCTGCCAGTGCTTGCTCACGCCACTGCTGGTGGAAGAGCCTCCACTAGAGTGAGCCTCTATAGAGACCTTCTAGAGGGTATTTTGACCAACTGCTGTTTTAGAAGATTCAAATATCTACTGTAACACGATGTCTCACCTTGCCTTGGTGCAGCAAACCAACCCGAGATATGTAGCGAAGAAGACGCCACTGCATTCACAAAAGGAAGGGGCTCTGTCAGATGTATGTAAACAGTGGCACAATTTATGGCTTCATGTTTGGGTACATTGTTTAAACAATTATAAGCAGGAAATGATGAATCATACTCACTAAGAGGCCCAGTATATTGCTGGGTTATTCTGCACAAATTTCTTCACGGGGACACTGTTGAGAAGCACATGAACAATATTAAAATTCACTTCTAAAATCCTCCTAATTGCAAGGTTCATAATAATTTTCCTGGTGTTTGGGGCCCGGAGAATTAAAATAAAAGTAAGTGTAAAAAGACTGCTATATATTTTACTGTTTATAAAATAACTCTTCATAACTGGAGTATAGTCGCAAAATAATATCATAAATAACAAAGGCTTGCCCCAAAGATACACATGTTTAAAGAACATTTCCTTCAGTGTTATCCTGATTGTGCTATTGGCGCCATGTCATGCGACAAAGTATTCAATCGGAACTCTCGCAGAGTGGTGCAACCCTTCGTGATTGAAGAATGACCCACGGATACAGATATCAGAGCTTTCTCTAAGATCCCAAGTGGCTTATAATCTACACTTAAGGGGTAGCACTTTCCCACCTTCCCTGCCACCGAGAATAACGTTTGTCACATGACAGTCAAACTAATTTTTTTCATTCTTTAAGTGCATAACCAAATTTAATGTGTTTTCGTATGTGCAGTTATTCGTGACCAAGCTGGGGCCATACACCTACTACACTTGGGAGCCCAGTTTAATCACAGGTGATTGTGTGGAATTGGACCCAGGCTCTCAGCAGTGGCAGCTTAGTGCTCTGACCTCTTGAGCCACCCGGCCAACTTTGTATTGGCCCACTAGACCTTTCTCAATACGGTCCCCAAGACTTCTAACGCGCAGCGGCCAGCGACTCGAATGACAGTGTGGCAGATGGGACCAATAGATTTTTTAAATCCAGACAAGTTGTAGTTAGAGTAACTTGAAGAAGCACCTCCAATTATCACGGTTGCTACGTACAGTGAGAAAGAAGTTCAACATACATAGATTCTTTATGCCCCAAAATCACCCTCTCTCCTCTGGCAACGTCTCCCCGCCACCACCGACTTACACGAAAGTGCACACCGCCACGAAGCCGAAAGTGACGAGCAGCTGCACAAAAAGGATGATGTAGACCTGTGGGGCACAGACGTGTCTTGTATTCAGTCCAATATACAGCACTAAAACCACATATATATACACTATAATGACTGATGTAAATGTTCATGTTTAGAAGGGCTAAGCATATCTAATACAGATGACAGTGACTGCCATTAAAAGGACTTTCTAGAAGCGCTAAGAATATCTCATGTATACAGACGGTCATGATTTTGTGACACAAAATACACCCTGGAGGTTGATCAGATTAACTCGTAGAGCAGTTCTACATTGCTTAAAGTCCCGTAGTGAACACTTAAAAATGTATGATCCCCCATCATCAGTGCACCAAACAACATCCCACGGAGTGTAACGCTGACAAATATAAAAGCCTGCTTCCGAGTACACATTTTACGACAATCCCCAAGGAGCCTACCTCACGCAACTATCAAAGTTATACTTTTATCATGAACATCTAATTGTGTTGTTGATCATTGCACGGTTGGAGCGTAAACTGAAAATAAAACTATAGCCTATGCCCTTTAAACGTTGTGGAGCTTATTAATTCACATTTGTTGTGTACTACATAGGCAACCAAACAACCTAGAAAACAATTATGTAAGCAGAGCGTGGCATTTTACTTTCCTGCAAGGCATTCCCATAGCTCTGGGTTAATGCCACACATTGGATCTATTGGGTTGGAGCATTGGGAGCAGTGGTTAGTGGGGAGACCCTTATACTGGTAGGAACCTCCTGGTTACACCAGCCCACAGGGGATTATTGTTCCGTCCGTCGTGCATCCAAAAATGGGAGGGGTGGGGCTGGGTAGAGAGGGTGGGGCTGGGTAGAGAGGGTGGGGCTGGGTGGGGGGTGGGAGGGGTGGGGCTGGGTGGGGAGGGGCTGGTCACCCCGTGGTGCCCTTATAAAACTCAACGTTTAACCTACTCACGCCGGCTTGTGCCCGCCCTCAGTCGGCCATATTTGCGGAATACACCACGCTGCCGTTGACCCTGACCATTGACCGAGCAACCCAACGTTCCTACCAGCTCCCTCCGCAGGAATGTGTTCCTCACACCATATGGGTCAAGGGGGGGTTATTTGATCATACCTCACCACACTTGTGTGGGTGGGGAACAGACATGCGAGCACAAGAGTTCAGTACAACAATTTACTTTGGTGCACTGCCCTCTGCTGCGGATCATGAAACTCAATAACCTGCCTGGCATGCACGCAGATTTCCCTTTAGCTTCCGAGATCTGACGAGATCGAATGCATTCCGGGTTGTTTGGTCATAGGCCTTGAAATCTAACTCCATTATTTTTATATATTAAAAAAATAAATCCTTTGAAGGTCACTGCTGTCAGACAACAGTCACACTGGAGGTTGCAAGGGCATGTTTATCTTCGGTTGAGGGTCTAAGGAATTCCGGAATCTGGTTATGCTGCACACCTTTTGGATGAACATTCGTCGTACATTCTTGTCATCCCAGACTCCGATGGAATTTTCATTTGTACTTACGCCTCCATACTCTAGACACACACGCAAAGGCATTGTGGTTAGAAGTGGTGATGTGGCCAGCACTATGCCACACTTGCGTTTGTAATGCTGTCCTTTCCAACTAAGGATGAAAGCATTCATCCATTAGCTTTGTCCATCTGTCTGTGATGGGAGCGCATGATAACTCCCAGAAAGATTATCCAATGTTAACAAAGATTTGATATTATAGTGTGTTGCTGTTAGGAACTTATCCTAAATAAAACCGGCCAAATATATACAAAGGGTTGCCCAAAACATGGAGACAATCCAAACCGTGAACCTCTCCAACAGGTTTATGCCATGTCGCCACCCACATATATAGGCCAGAAATGTAGTATGACAAGACCAGTCAGGCAAAGGTAGTTAGGCTATGCTCAGCCTACCACGCAGCTCTGTATAGACACTCTTAAGCAATCTAATACTATGTGGATGTTGTCAAGTTAAACAATTAAAACATATGCACATATTCTCATTCTGAAGTCAATCACACAGACTGCGGAGCACACCATTCAATGTAGTTTCTTAAGATAATGCTGCCTCTAAAAATAATCCTCTCATGCACCGTCATCCCAAACACTTAGCTAATATACACAACATTAGCACCCAAGAGGCAAAACCAACTCTCGAAAACGGGCCATGAGCGACATTTAACAGTCCAGTTTTCAAAAACACGAAAAACTGCTTGCGTTTCATGTGCACTGACCTATCCCACGTCACTAGTTCTCACGTGAGCAGTGAGGAGGCCTCTGTGTGCACGACAGATGGGCCCACGGTTAAATGTCACGTCCGAGTGGCGACCGTGCATTTGTCCATTAGGTGCGGTCACCATAAACAGTTTTCCCTTTACTTAAAACAAAGAGTCACTGAGTCACCGTGATGTATGGCTTACACTGGACTCATACGGGCACCAAATTAAATGAGTGTGCCACTTCTAAGCTGGCTTGGATATGTCTGAAAAAACTGTTGTGGTGTTCAGTTTCAGTTCCACGTGACAGTATTTATGTACTATGATAAAAAAAATAGAAACTTTCGGAGATTATCGTTTCATTTTGGCAAAGTAACAAATTCGCGGACTCGGGTAATGCTCTGAAAAGTATTTGGCAGTGTTCACATTAATTAGAGGGCTTTGGTGAAGGGTGTGGTGCAGAATCACAATTCCAAACCAGGGCAGGTTTGTTAGGCAGTTGTGTCAGGTGTGTCCCTCCACAGGTACGGCTCTGAATTATCTAAGCCTCGTCCTGCATTGTGATTCATGATCTGCACACACACACTGGATGGATTGTGGCTTGGCATGTGCACGGTGAGCAGACTGTGGCTTGGCACTCATTATTTCACATTGCTTGCCAAAATACTGCCGTACAAACTAAAATGTAACTACACATTTACGTGTACATTTCTGTGTACATGTCATGGGCCACTCATCGTTGCAAGCGCTGCTGTAGAATGTGGCCCAGTCATGTTATTTAGTGAGCGCAGATGCCACCTCATGTTATATTGGGCTTGTTTTTAGTCCCGAACTGTTAAAAGTCAACAACAAAACCAACATAATATGATAGGTGTCTGCGTTTACTGAATTACGTGGCTGGACCATTTCCGAGAACACTATTGGCAGAATTCCAGGCGAGGCTCCCAAAACAAGTTCCAATAGTCCATGCACCACCAAATGTCCCTTTGGCCCCCCAAGTTCACTCTCTTTACTGCTGTATCATTGTTAAGGTGTCCCAGACAATAAATCTACTGCCCCCCCCACCCCGCCTAAGCAAAGTGTATCGCTTGCCTGAAAATAAAAAGTGACACGACTTCATTGTCACCTCTTTTCCACTTTTCATCTGCAAAAAGCTCATTGCTGTTTTTAGTAGAGGCCGTTTCATTTCCGCCATCTAAGATTAAAAAAGAAAATCACTCACCGGGCCCTCCAGTACTAGGGCCAACGTTCCCGAAGGACGGGTGCAGGGGAATGGTCGGCATCATGAAGGGCGGTGGCGCGGTGCCCCCTCTCTGCGGCTGCGATGCATTAGGGGGTGGATTCTCTCCCGGGTATCCCCCGGGCTGCCCCCCAGGTGGTGGGTATCCCCCGGCAGGAGGGTACCCACCGGGCTGCCCCCCAGGTGGTGGGTATCCCCCGGCAGGAGGGTACCCACCGGGCTGCCCCCCAGGTGGTGGGTATCCCCCGGCAGGAGGGTACCCACCGGGCTGCCCCCCATATGATGGTGGGTAACCGCCGGGGGGATCTTGGCCCGGGTTTGGGTAGGGCTGGTAGGGGGGAGGGTAGCTAGGCTGGTTGGTGCCATAGTATCCGGACGGAGCGCTTGGTTCCGACATGGTCGTGTAGTACGAGGGTCGTCACACGCTGCTCCGCTTGTGGGTGTGTTTCCTGCGTCTGTCCGTGCGTCTGGACAGGAGCCTGGAAATGTAAAAGGAGCAAATTGATAAAAGACAGAAAACTGATCATCAGTGGATTGGATTATAGATCCAACGATATGAGTGACACATTGTTTTCATACATTAACACATACTTGTCAACCCATACAGTTTATCCGTATTCTTGTACAGGGAAATTGAGCAAAACAATGTTTTGTCTATTTGTTTGTGTTTCTCCCTTGTGATGATGGGGCTTTGTAGGATGAACGTTGAGATTTATAAGGGCGCGGGTGACCAATAAGGTCTGAATTGGACTGTAATAAGGTAGGCACTGATAGGGGGTTGACAGGTATGTTCACACCCGCACCCTCCCCCACCTCTCTCTGTGATGGGCAAGATAATCGAATGTATTTATGGTTTAGGTAAATGATATGTAAATGACATTCTAATATACAATTTTAGCCGATGGGAGCAGACAAAACTGTGAAAATTAGGCAATTGAGAATTAAAGCAAATGAGGCCTGACTGCATACCAGTTCATGAACTCACTGCCAGGGTGGCCTACTCCAGAAATAATATCCGCACTTGTACTTTGGTAAACACATGTACTATATACTAGCTTAAAGTATAGAAAATTCTGAAAGCATATCTTTACTGGAGCTTATTATTGGATCCATTGTATACAACGTGTACCATTCCCAAATGTCAGGCAGTTCTAGATTGATTTGATTCACAGGGATATTACACCACTTTAGGGAAAAACCTAATTACTGTACAGTATTAATTATAATTAAATAATAATTTAAAGCCCTTTGCCAATCCACTGCTGGATGATGGCGTCTCCATGCAGTGTTGCTTTGTCGGGGTTGTTTGCCCATACTTGGCCACACTGGGTCAGTTCGGGTTGATTTAGGGCAGAAGGTGGGGGGGGGGGCATGGCCCAGGGCCAGTTGCAGTTATCGAGATATCGCAAATCCACAGGCCACACGGATATTTGCCATGCCGGAAATTGACCTCAGGTGGCAGGGTTCACGGTGGGGCAGCACAAGAAAAAACAACTCTGCTTTTATCGTATTACAGTGCCACCGCTCCACACACATTTGCATTGGGTTCACTGTAATCTGTTAAACAGTTAAACATTTTCCATCGAGGCTAAGCAGATGTTCGCTTCTGCACATCAAATGGTGTATGCAAACACAGTCCAGAGGAAGCAGCTATATGCTCCTGGCACAGATAACAGTTACGCTTGGAATTCCACTTTTAAAAAATACATTATTTTTTTTGTATACCAAATAAAGGGTCTGCTTTGTCTTGAATTCAGACTGCCTCCAACTAATACAGTGCTCAACTCAAATACTCAGACCGTGGGATCGGAGATGTACGTTGAGTTGAGTGATTAAGTAAAGTGTATTGCCAAGTAAAGATGCAACGTTGGGCAACCCAACGTTGGTCTAACGGTGCCAACCACATGCCAACGTTGCATGTTTACTGGAAGTATATTAATGAAGGCTCATTGAATTGATCTAACCGACTGTCATGCTTAAAAGCTGCTATTTGGGAAATTATGACTGTCATCACAAACCATCCATGGCCTTTTGATAAAACTTTATTCATACTCGACCCTGCAACGCTGCCTTCATTCTTTACAAGACTGGCAAGGACATACCCCATGATGACCACTGTATCAATTATAAAGAATAATAAAGTAATGCAATTTACCAAGCAACAGATTCAACAGGAGTGAACAGTCCACCGGGGAAGATGTTGAACCATGCCAGGGGCACATGTCTGTGTGTGTAGCATATTGCACTGTGGACACACCTAGTTACTGAACAATGCATGCTCTACACCTCCGAGGGCTGCTCACATGCATGCTTTGCAGGAGAGCTATTATAATTCGAATTCCTGCATAGTCTGTATGTCAAATATGTTGGGTGTGCACCATATCAAGACGACCAAAGCCTAGGAGAAGTTACGTACTCAAATGAATGAAAGGGACCGTGGAATACACACATTTGCAAAGGAGCGCAGAAAACTGATATTTTTTTCATGAGATGATATATGATTTAACTGTCCAAATTTTTTACACGGCCCACTTACCATCCTTCATTATAGGATACAATGTGGGTAATCCCACATCTGGCCAGCAAGGAAGAGTAGGCCAAAATTCCCTCAAACGGTGTTCTCCAGAGGCCCTTCTTCTTTCAGCAGTGACGTGAGCAAGTAGTTGTTGGGCAGCACATGTTCTTTGACCTTATACACTATAGTTTACCTCCGGGAAAGCTCCCCCTTATGAGTAATAGGATCGGATATACAAAATCTGTGCTCACCATAGTATTTATGCAAATACTCTATAAAGGTGCTGTAAATATCATACATAACGTTGAGGTCGTTTGTTTTAGATGCGATGACATCACCTTGGCCCAAGTGAACTGTAACGGTATGAGGTGGCTTAGTTTTACAATACTATGTCAAAGAATGTAGATGGCACTACTGATCCCGAGTTAACATCTTGGTGACCACCTGTGATTAATCTGGGTTCTCAAATATTCATGGTCTCATTCCATTCACCAAAGGCTGCATATGTAAGAAATAAAAGTCACATTCAATATTATTTCATCTTTCATTCAGCAAATTCCATCAAAAAGAAAGAAGCATTTATTTTAATTGAAATATGCCATACTCTCTGCAGGGCATATAAAAGGCGTGTCCCGACTATTCTTAGAGTCCAAGAGTATAACAGTTGAAATGCGACGTGACATCTTCTGTGGCTATTTTCAGACAAAGTCGTGCACCGTTTGCTGTAAAAGTAAAAAATCATCCGTAAAACAGCTCTCCATGCCCGACCTCGTTTCCACCAAAGCCGCAATTCACGCCCACGCAGTATTGGTAGCACGGGCCCTTTTACTGCCCTTTTACTGCCCTTTATTGCGTGTTCTGTGTAACTAGGACAGCTTGTCTCAGCCAGTAGCGACAGTGGCAAGGCTGGCGCTTTAGTTGTTTTGTAAAGGAATTACTACACTAGAGACGGAAGAATATCGAGCAACAGTTTTATATAAAACTGACGTTTCAGTCGGAGCTGTCCGGTGCTGAGCTCCAGAAAATAGTCGAGTGGGATGGGGGTGCCCCAGAAACCTCGGTGGGAAATAAATTCCTGCTTTTTTATACGCTGCAGTACCAAGAATACGTACAACACTGTATCATACTAAATCTTCCTTGTGTGAATCAACATGTGGCAACCACAGCAATTGTTACAGAACTAATGACTGAATGGAAAATTATGTTTTATTCGAGGAAACACAATCTCTGTACGTTCACTACGTGGGTGGAGTGGGGGTACAGTGGTTAACTGATTACACTTTTAACCTGATGACCTAAGTTTGATACCCAGCCACAGCTCACATCTGTGGTGAGTGATAACTGAACAGGACCTGGGGGCCCCCCAAACCATCACCAATTGGACTGACCAGCGTGGTGAAGTATGGTCAAACAACACTCGTGACTGACACGGCGTGGGGACTTAAACCAGAAGTGGATTTTAAAAAGGGATGAAAATTAAATTGTTTAACAATATTAAAGTAGATTCCAAGTCGTCAAGTCTTTATGCCAATTAAGATAATCACGCCTGACAAAGTTAAACATCAAGGGAAATCCAACAGATTGTGTGAAGTGTTGATAATCACAGGTTTCATGGCAACAACACCTGGAGTAGGTACTTAACACATCCACCATTTCACCTGCAAAAAATATATCTAATCAACATTAACAACCCACATTCGTTGGTGGCATGAATAGTCATTGTACATATAATCCGAAACGCACATTATTAACAAAACAAACCAGATAAACAAATGTTTAAACCACCATAAACACCCCCCCATGTCTCTTAGTCAGAGCCACGTTTGGCAGGGGCAGAAGTCCTCATGAGTCATCACTGTTGGGCAGGGCGATGTCACCACTGGACATGTCGTCTTTCATTTCATTAAACCACGCAAAGCTCTGCTGGTGATGACTGTGTGAAACCTTTCAGATGATTTGGACACACAGACATGAACCGTGTACAAGTAATGTATAAACAAACATGTACAGCCGGTGTAAGAAAACATTCGCTTGTGTGCGTGGCACTACTAATCGACATCACACGCTGTGGAACCGGCAACCAATTCCTGTGTCCACGGAAAACATACGTGGTGGGGATTTACCCTGCCCTTAACCAACTAGCACTGACCAGGGTGGTGAAGTATGGTCAAACATTCCATGACTGACACGGTGTGTGTGTGTGGGGGGGGAAACCCCTTCATCCAGCAGTGGCTTGACTAAGGGCTGTAGATTAGCACGGTGTAATGCTGCGTTAACTTAACAGTGAAGGGAGGTCTTTGTAATGTACTGTACTTTAGACAGCAATTACATTTTATTATATTAAAGAATTTTACTCCGAGTTATCTAGGTCAGCCAAATTACCTTCACGTTGTACCGTACTCTGTACATGTTACATACAGTACTTCACTGTAGTGTCCTGCAAATTTAACTTTCTGCAAGACTATTGTCGTTTTAGAAACAGAAGTGTGTTTGTTTACGTCTGCGTGACAAGAGTCAGCCTGGACAATGTCGATCTTCTATCTCGTAAAGCTAAGCAGGACACCCGCCTGCCTGCCTTGGATGGATAGACAGGAGAGACGTCGGCCACGTGGTGGACACCACAGAGGCCACGTGGTGGACACCACAGAGGCCACGTGGTGGACACCACAGAGACCACGTGGTGGACACCACAGAGGCCACGTGCACCCACCAAACACAACAACATCGTTGTACCATACTTCTTTGCTCCCGCCTCTAATCATTCTCACTGCCTTCAACAAGCCGAGAAGACAAGCGTGTCGGTGGTGAAGTATGGTCAAACAATCCCCACACAAAGGGAGGCTCTCATCCAGTAGTGGATAGGCAACAACAAAGATGGGTTGTTGTCAGTACATGCACACAAAGTAAACGTACAGAGAGTATAGCTGCTCGTATGATTTCCCACCACCAACCACCACGATGACGACCGATCAACCCTAACAAGTGTTGCTTTCATTCGATGAACAGACTGCGTGGCACTACTTAATCGACATCGCACTAAAACGTCTTCATCATCAGCAGCATCATCATCGCGTTCCTTCGTAATCAGATCAAGATGTAACATCGCCACGTGTGTGTGGCTACAGCGTCGTGTGTCAATCCACTGCTGGATGAGCGCCTCTGCAACGCCGTGCGTGGGTTGCGGTCTAAGTTACTGGAGCCATACTTCACCACGCCGGTCAGTGGTGCGGGATGGCGAAGGCCATAGTGATGTTGTAGTACATTGTACTAACACGCACGACAACGTATGCCTGTGGTTAACAGTGTGATTGGTGTTTGTTTGTTTGTTCAGCAACTTACCTTGGAAGCGCCAGGAAACTCTTCTCTTGAACGACAACAGCAACAAAAGCCGCACGTGGTGGTGATGATGATGATGGTGGTGGTGGTGATGTCTTCTGATCTGAAGCTCCTGGAGGAGGAGATGGAGAGGGGTTCCTTCTCGCCTGGCCTGGGCAGGGATGAACGAGAGAGGGAACTGACGTGAGTCAGGCAGGGAGTGGTGGTGGTGCTGATGTTGGTGGGGGTGGTGGGGGTGTTGGTGGGGGTGTTGGTGGGGGTGGTGCTGATGTTGGTGGGGGTGGTGGGGGTGTTGGTGGAGGTGGTGCTGATGTTGGAGTGAGTGGTATTGGTGGGGGTGATGTTGTTGGAGTTGGTGGTGCTGATGTTGGTGGTGATGTTGTTGGTGGTGCTGATGTTGGAGTGGCTGGTGGAGGTGGTGGTGGTGCTGATATTGTTTGAGTGGTGGGTGGTGCTGATGTTGTTGGAGTTGGTGGTGCTGATGTTGTTGGAGTGGTGGTGATGTAGTTGGAGTGGGTGGTGGTGCTAATGTTGTTGGAGTGGGTGGTGGTGCTGATGTTGTTGGAGTGGTGATGGTGCTGATGTTGTTACAATGGTGGTGGTGCTGATGTTGTTGGAGTGGGTGGTGGTGCTGATGTTGTTGGAGTGGTGATGGTGCTGATGTTGTTGGAGTGGTGGTGGTGATATTGTTGGAGGTGGTGGTGCTGATGTTGTTGTAGTGGTGGGTGGTGGTGGTGTTGTTGGAGTTGGTGGTGGTGCTGATGTTGTTGTAGTGGTGGGTGGTGCTGATGTTGTTGGAGTTGGTGGTGGTGCTGATGTTGTTGGAGTTGGTGGTGGTGCTGATGTTGTTAGAGTGGTGGGGTGGTGCTGATGTTGTTGGTGGGGGTGATGTTGTTGGAGTGGTGGGTGGTGGTGATGTTGTTGGGAGTTGGTGGTGGTGCTGATGTTGTTGGTGGTGGTGCTGCTGATGTTGTTGTAGTGGTGGTGCCGACTCTTGCGTTGTGCTGCGTGCGAGCTCGTGGTAGGAAGTGGAATGGAAGTCTCCGTGTCCGCCCCACCCCGACACCGTCGTCACTTGCCAATGACGAATTCCGCACAACCACCACCACCCCCACCCGCATCGCTCCCACGGCGAAGACTCCACGGGGTCGTCGTCTTCTTTACTAACGACTGACGGGGCAAAGTTGCTGTCTGCGTAATGTTTATAAGGATTATAAGCACGTAAGGTTTATAACCCCGTGTTCTTGTGCGGGGAAATTGAGTTTTCACGTCCAAACGGAGTACAGTCGTTTCAATATGGGCACAAACAATAATGTTTTTTCTCTTAGTTTTTTTCGGTAAATAATAAACAATAATAACAAATGAAAATAAATAAATAAAATTTGGTAAAGTTAATTAGGTAAAAATAAAATAATAACAAATGAAAATTAATAAATTAAATCACGACGTTTCGGAGGCAACACAAGCTTCCTTGTGATTTAATTGATTTATTTTCATTTATTTATTTTTACCTACGTGACTTTACCGAAACAAACCTAAGAGTATGAATCCTTGCAGTCACGAAAGCTTCAAATCTAGATTTTGTTTTTTCGGTAAAGTCACGTAGGTCAAAAATAAAATAAATGAAAACAACTAAATTAAAGCACGACGTTTCGGGCGCAACACAAGCGTCCTTCTTCAGGTGGGGACAACTTAGCGAAAGCACAACCGCTTAAGTGTGTGGCTTCAAATCTAGAATCATATTAGTTTGTTTCTCCCTTGTGATGATGGAACTTTCTAGGATGAACGTTGAGATTTATATGGGGCACGGGGTGACCAATGAGGTCTGAATTGGTCTTTAATAAGAGGCATTGATAAGGGGTTGACAGGTATGTAGCTATGGGGCCGGCCATAAATGACGTCACGCACCTAGGTGGGGGGGGGGGGTCAGACATTTGTGACGATGGGGGGGGGGGGGGGGTTGAGAAATGTGACGTCACATCAAAAATTTAAATAAATATACACAAATATTCTACTTCATTAAATATACTTTTTAATAAATGTTTCTCCTACAACATCAGAGTGCAGCGCCACATTAAATACGCACTACAATGACAATAGTTGAAAGCGATTTGAAGCATGTTTAATTTTTGGGGGGGAGGTGGGGGGGGCAGAGCATTGTGACGTCATATTTGAGGGGGGGGGTCTGACTTTTTGTGACGCCGTGTGACGAGGGGGGGGGGTCAAAAATCCTCCAAAATCGCGTGACGTCATTTATGGACGGCCCCTATATGAAGGTCAACTCATGAAGATGTTGGTGTGGCCGGAACACCACGCCGGGACGCCTTTGGCACCCCACAAATGCTGCTGGGTTTGTTTTTCTTTCCTTCCACATCGCACCAAGTGCTCGTTTTTTAAGGCTGAGTCTACCTAGGGGAAAGACCCAAGATCAGAACTGGTTCAGTTGATCGTCAGTGGTGTTCGCGGATTGCCGGGTTTGTAGAAGGGTGCGCCCTAACCGCTGCGCCACCGCTCCCCACTCTCCCACAAAGACAAAGATCCCCTTTATAGCCTGAACAGACGTTTGGGGTACACATGCACACACATACAACAACAACCGCCATTCGCCACTAAGTTGCGGTGACGTCACCACGACGCTTGTGCCAGGCCATGTGCACCTTGAGGCCACGTGAAGTGTCGAACGCCCGCCGGCAGTAGGTCACGGGGCAGACCCAGGTGCCACGGGTCGACTGCATGAGATGAGATGACACACAGGCACAAATACTGGAGCTGCTTATCATCGTACACACATTAAGATAAACGCATCACGCACAGATAAACGCATACACACGAAAATAAAATAAAAACAAAGATCTCCCTCCCACCCCTACATAGTCTTAAACAGACGGTTGCAACAAGATCTGTTAGCAGGGACAGAATCACACAGAAATACACACAGACACACAACACACACACACAACACACAGCCACACACAGAAATACACACAGACACACAACACACACACCACAAACAGACAACACACACGACACAAACATAAATACACACACACAGAAATACACACAGACACACAACTCACAGAAATACACACAGACACACAACTCACAGAAATACACACAGACACACACACACACAGACACACAACACAGACACACACAGAAATACAGACACACAAATACGCACAGAAATATACACAGACACACACAACACACACACACAGACACTCAACACAGACACACACAGAAATACAGACACACAAATACGCACAGAAATACACACAGACACACGACACAGACACACACAACACACACAGAAATACACAGACACAGAAATACACACAGACACACATACAGAAATACACACAGACACACAACACACACACAGCCACACAGAAATACACACAGACACAGAAATACACACAGACACACACAGAAATACACAAAGACACACAGGCACGCAAAGAAATATACACAGACTCACAGAGACACACAGAAATACACACAGACACACATAATACACACAGACACAGAAATACACACAGACAACACACAGACACACAACACACAGACACACACAGCCACACACTGAGAAATACACACAGACATACAACACACACACAGACCCACAACACACAATACACACAGCACACAGACACACACAACACACACACACAGACACGCACACACAGTGGAACTCGCACACGGGGTGCGGTTTTTGTTGTAAAATACGTTTTGCCCAGGGTAGCTTGGTCAATCGTGAGGTTTTGGCTGTTACTGCTCTTAAAGAGCCACAGTTCTTCCCCCCCTCACCTAAAAGAAGCCCAAATACTACGCGAGTTTTTCTTTCTTCAAAGGGGGACATATTTACGATATACTGTACAGTAGTTTGAAGACAGGGGTATACTGTTAATGGCTTTTGGCCCACCCTATACACAACACCACCACCACACGTTCCCAGTAAACATGATAAGTTGGACCCAAAGGTTTCGACCACACGCCAAAGTTCAACCAACATTGACTACAGTGGTTTTGAGAGTGGGCTGCTGTTACATATTTGTACTATGCCGGATGCCTTCAATTAAGGTGCTCCTCTCACACCACTTTGCCCTATCAGTCCCGTGTCGTCTATCGATGGAGATGTGAGTCGCGGGTTATTTTTTTGTCCTGGCCACCAGTACCATTGTAGACTGATGGCCTTAATCTAAGTTGTCTTGTGGTTGTTGTTTGACTTGCATCCCACTGGGATTTTTGCACACAGCGTTGGTGTCCGGTGCTTTTTCTGCAATATTTTGCTGTCTTTTCTTGGATTTTCTGTTTGCACAAAGTCACATATTCACTTTAAGATGTTTTCTTGTTCATGTTTTTGCTTTTTGTTTGTTGCGGTTGCACCCGACTCAAGAGCCGAATGGCTCACAGGGCTATACCTAATACATAAACTTGAACCATTGAACTTCTTTCGCACCGTACGTAGCCAACCACGCGGAACGGATGTGCGGCGGAAGGAAAACAAACTAAACACAAAAGCGGTGCTAAACAAAATAGTTTTCAGTCTCGATGTGTTTACGAAAATAAAAAGCGCACAGCTCCAGTAGTTTCCTGAATATCGGAACGGAGAATGTTCCAGACGGCCCGCAGAAGCGCATCTGAACGCGCGCGATGAGACGTTGACCGTCTTTGTTCGATGGCCTATAGCCAAAATCCTCTGCTGCTGCTGTGATGATGATGATGTCGACGACGACCCGAGTTCACACGATCGATGGTAATCAATCAATCGTGGTTCATTTGCAGCGAACACTTTGTGTTGTAACGAGCGCGAACACTTCTTAAAGCATTCGCTCGGCAACCAAGAAGCCAATGCGGACGCGGTCGGATCTTGCAGCTCCACGTGGCACACGACGGTGTTTGTACACAAGCCGCATCTTGATAATGGGTTTGTTGTGTGTGGTTTGGGCTTTAGCAAGACCGTCCCGTTCAAAGCGGTGAATTTGCAATCATCTGAGTCGCCGTAGATGCCCCTTGGTGCACGCCCCACCGTCGCCATGGTAACAACAACAACACCGTCGCCTTGGTGACGGACGAGCCGCTGCTGCTAAACGCGCGAGGCCTGCTCCGCTGTGAGCAACCAACTCGTCAACAACCAACTCAACAACCAACTCAACAACAACAACCAACTCAACAACAACAACCAACTCAACAACCAACTCAACAACAACCAACTCAACGACAACCAACTCAACAACCAACTCAACAACAACAACAACCAACTCAACAACAACCAACTCAACAACAACCAACTCAACAACCAACTCAACAACAACCAACTCAGCAACAACCAACTCAACAACAACCAACTCAACAACAACCAACTCAACAACAACAACCAACTCAACAACCAACTCAACAACAACCAACTCAACCAACTCAGCAACAACCAACTCAACATCAACCAACTCAACAACAACCAACTCAACAACCAACTCAACAACCAACTCAACAACCAACTCAACAACCAACTCATCAACAACCAACCCAACAACAACAAACTCAACAACAACAACCAACTCAGCAACAACCAACTCAACAACAACAACCAACTCAACAACAACCAACTCAACAACAACTCGACAACAACCAACTGGGTAAGTTAATTATTATTATTTCCACCCCTCTACAAACCCGGCAACCCGGGTTCGATTCCCCGCTCACGGGCAACACCACTGACGATCAACTGAACCAGCACTGATCTTGGGTCTCTCCCCTAGGTCGACTCAGCCTTAAAAAACGAGTACCTGGTGCGATGTGGGGGGTGGGAGAGCAGCATTTGTGGGGAGTCAAAGGCGGCCTGGCGTGGTGTCTACCTTATTACAGAGAAATTCAGACCGTATTGGTGCCCCTTATAGATCTCAACGTTCATCCTACAAGCTTCCATCACAAGGGAGAAACACAAACAAATAGACAATTACCACTAGTACACTCACCACTACACTCACCACTAGTACAGTCACCACTACACTCACCACTGGTACACTCACCATTAGTACACTCACCACTAGTACACTCACCACTACACTCACCACTAGTACACTCATCACTACACTCACCACTGGTATACTCACCACCACTACACTCACCACCAGTACACTCACCACTAGTACACTCACCACTAGTACAGTCACCACTACACTCACCACTGGTACACTCACCATTAGTACACTCACCACTAGTACACTCACCACTACACTCACCACTACTACACTCACCACTACTACACTCACCACTACACTCACCACTAGTAAACTCACCACTACACTCACCACTACTACACTCACCACTAGTACACTCACCACTAGTACACTCACCACTAGTACACTCACCACTACACTCACCACTAGTACACTCACCACTAGTACACTCACCACTACTACACTCACCACTAGTACACTCACCACTACACTCACCACTACTACACTCACCACTAGTACACTCACCACTACACTCACCACTAGCACACTCACCACTACTACACTCACCACTAGTATACTCACCACTACACTCACCACTAGTACACTCACCACTACTACACTCACCACTAGTACACTCACCACTACACTCACCACTACACTCACCACTACACTCACCACTACACTCACCACTAGCACACTCACCACTAGTACACTCACCACTACTACACTCACCACTACACTCACCACTAGTACACTCACCACTACATACCTGTCAACCCCTTATCAGTGCCTAGCTTATTACAAATTCAGACCGTATTGGTCACCCGTGCCCTCATACATCTCAACGTTCATCCTACAAGCTCCCATCACAAGAGAGAAACACAAATAGACGAAACTAAATGTGCCCGTATTGAAACGGCTGTAAGCCGTATAGACCTGAAAACTCAACTTCCCTGTACAAGAATACGGGTAAACCTTTATGGGTTGACAGGTGTAACAGTATACACACAACTATGCTACATGGTACTGCATTTGGGTGCAGTGTACCAGCTTATGCAACATGCTGGACTGCAGTATTATAGTGGCTGGGTTGTTCTATGGAATGACTTCCCCCGTCATTGTAATGTGGAATGTATAAAACTGCCTGTGATTTTTTTATTAAAACATGAGCGCCGTTCCCATGTTCTTTTGATAGGGAAACCACTTTGGATTTTTTTTTTATCACAGTGTAATAAAAGACTTGACCACGATATCTGGCTCAGTGTCCTTTATTCGGTCCGTACTGCGTCCCCACACGGCTGTCTCTCTTATTCTCTCTGTGCTGGTTCTGATGTCACTCCAGTCCACATCAGCAGCCCCGCTGCTGTTCTTGTCGCTCTTGCAGCCCCACAGCAGCTCCGCTGCTGTACTCCCACACAGCTCCCTTGGCTGTTCCTGCTGCAGCTCTGACGGCCTCGTGCTGTCTCGCCTTCTCGTCGCTCCTGCGACTCCTGGCAGCCACCCCGCTGCTCCTCACACACAGCCTTACTGCCTATCTCTATCTGCAGCTTTACACCTCCCAGTAGCTCCCTACTGTTCCCAGGGTTGGCTCCCGCTTCTGACGGTGCCCCCTCGGCTCGTACGCCCGCGTGGCCCCACACCTTTCCATTCACACCCCGACTGCCTTCTCCTTCCGGTTTACCCGCTTAAGGACCCCCTACCTTTCACCCACGTCACCTGGCTCCGCCTCCTCGTGACGTCACATCCGGAAGGTCGCTTTCGCCCGCATTACACCACCCTCCCCCATAGAAAAAACCCAGCCGACCTCGGCTGAACAACACCAAAGCGTAATGCGGTGAACCGACCTTCCCCCTTAAAGGACACTAAGCATGCAATATAACAACAAGAACAACACACAAGTAACATCGACGAACGTACGAAAGCATGCGATAAATACGACGGCAAGAACAAGAACAATAACAACATACAATCAACGAAACGTAAGCGATTTGGAACGAGTGCGGGTCGCCGGCCCGTCCCGGACGGTCGGCGGCCCACTTGTAGAACGGGGACGCGATGGAACACGAGAAATGACAGGGGGTAATTCCCTTGCTGCGATTGGAAGTCCACCGACATCTCGTGTCCCTGACGAATCAGTCTTGGTCATATTCGGCGAATGCGCCTGCAGCGGGGTCGGAAGGGTCGCCGGGCTTGAAGGTCCCGCAGCCTTGGCAGGCGCCCTCCGAGCAGGCCCACTCCTCCCCCGCGGTGTCACGGTCGGCCTGTCTGGAACAGGTACGACAGGCGCTCTAGCAAGATCAATGGACGCAGGCGGGGAAGAGTCAGAGTCAGCAGCAACAGACCCCGGCAAGGCAACATTGGGAGATGACGCATCACGTAGGGGAGCAACATATGGTTTCAACCGCGACGTATGGACAAACCAACGGCGAGAACCAAACTGAACGCGCGCCGACTGTGGATTGGGAACCTCAATGAGGCGCACAGGACCATGCCAAGGTTTGTGCAATTTAGGAGAGGTCCCCGGCCGCACCTGCGGGCAATGGAGCCAGGCCAGGTCTCCCACCTTCCAGGGGCACTCCCCCTCAGACCGCCGAGCATACCGCTCGTTCCGGGCCTGGGCTTTGGCCGTAGCCACGCGGGCGTTTTCCCGCGCCTCCGTAACCCGGCGAACCGTGTCCTGAATGTATTCAGGGAGTGGTTTACGAGGTCCCTTCACCCCAGTACCCAATTGCACATCCACCGGAGGCACGTTTTCCCGACCATACATAAGGTAAAACGGCGAATACCCTGTAGCCGCATGGGGCGTCATCCTGTACGCCGAAAGCACTCCGGGGATGTGCAGATCCCAATCCGATTGCTGTTCACTCACAGTATGGCAAAGCATGGCAGACAATGTCCTGTTCAGCCGCTCAACCATACCATCCGTCTGCGGATGGTATGGAGATGTCCGTATCTTCTTGGTCCCAAGGCCTGCGCACACTTCAGCCAATAATTTAGAAGAAAAATTTCGGCCCTGGTCCGTGAGGAGTCTCTCCGGCGCCCCCTTGTCCATAATGTACCCAAACAAAAAGGCGTCGGTGATGGCCGCGGCCGACTGATCGGGCAACGGCCAGGCCATCGGCCAACGGGAGAGATACTCGACCCCTACCAGCAAATATTTATTTCCCCTCGGCGATGGTGGGAAGGGTCCCAATATGTCCAGTGCCACCAATTCATTGACTCGAGACACCTGAATCGACTGGAGAGGCGGCACGTAAGGATGTTTAGGCGGCTTACGCCGGGCGCATTCAGGGCACGCGCGCACGTGCCCTACGACATCTGTCGCCATGCCGTGCCAAAAATAATGACGTTGTAACGTCAACAAGGTCTTCTGCACCCCTAAATGCAATAGTGTGTCACAATGGAGAGTTCTAATCAACTCAAATCGCAAGGACGTTGGTACCACCACACGCCAGCTTTCCTGGAACCTTTCCTGCCACATAAGCAGACCATCTCGGAGAGCGGTTCGCGGCCCCACAGCCGAACTCGGACTCCCATTGTCCCTCATAGACCGCTTCCGCATGGACAACAACGACTCGTCCATCATCTGTTCCCGAATCCAGACAGACCGCGGCAGATTCAAAACCCCATCAGTCGGTCCCGGTTCCATCGGAGTATCCGACTTCCCGACGGCCAACGTGAGCGGCTGAGGGGGGTTGAGAATCGGCGAACACCTATGCGTCCCCGACGCACATTTACAAGGGGCGCGCCCTGGTAATCTGGAAAGTGCGTCAGCGTTCGCATGGCGCACTCCCTTCCGATGTTGAATTTGGAAGGAAAACTCCTGCAGCGTGTCCAACCAACGTGCCCACTGTCCCGATGGCTGGTCCATTTTAAGTGCATATTGCAAGGCCGCATGATCCGTACGCACAATAAAAGAACGACCGTAAAGGTACGGTCGAAATTGCCGTAGGAAAAAAACAACCGCCAAAAGTTCTCTACGAGTGACACAGTAGCGTGTTTCCGCAGGCGACAAGACTCGGCTACCATACGCCACGACGCGCTCTACGCCCCCTTTAGACTGTGATAATACCGCCCCAATACCTGTGTCACTCGCGTCCGTATCGAGAATGAAAGGGCGATCAAAATCGGGATAATCCAATGTCGGGGCCGTAGCCAATAGATCACGCAGACTCCGAAAGGCCGCCTCTTCCGGCTCTCCCCAAACAAATTTCCGTCCTTTACCCGTAAGGAGATGCAAGGGCCTCGCAATCGTCGCAAACCCCGGCACAAATCTTCGGTAATACGAGGCAAATCCCAAAAACCGTCGAACATCCCCCACAGAGGCCGGAGTCGGCCAATCCCGGACACACGCCGTCTTTTCCGGATCCGTGGACACCCCCTCGGCACTCACAATGTGCCCCAAATAACGGACGGACCGTTGCAGTAGGTGGCATTTCTTTGGTTTGAATTTCAAATTGGCAGAGCGCATCCTCGTGAACACTGTCTCCAGCCGCGTTAAATGTTCCTCAAATGTGCGGCTGAACACAATAATATCGTCCAAATATATAAGACACGTCTCCCACTGCAACCCCGTCAAAACGAGCTCCATCAATCTTTGAAACGTAGCAGGGGCCGCATTCAATCCCATCGGGAGGCAGTTGAATTGAAATAACCCCTGCGGCGTACGGAATGCGGTTTTCTCCCGTGAGGACTCGTCAAGGGGAAGCTGCCAAAATCCCGAAGAGAGGTCCAGTGTGGAAAAGAACTTAGCCCCCGACAATGCGTCAAGGGAGTCGTCCATACGCGGCAGGGGGTACGCATCTGCCACCGATATCTTATTCAATTTCCGGAAATCGACACAAAATCTCAAGTTGCCATCCTTTTTCTTAACCAAGACCACAGGAGCGCCCCATGGGCTGTTAGATGGCGATATAATGTCCGCAGCCAACATGTCTTCCACCGCCCCCCGAACGTGTTCTCGCTCCGCTGGACTCATCCGATGCGAATTTAACCGAATAGGGGCAGCGTCGCCCGTCTCAATGTGATGGGAAAGCAACGATGTGCGTCCCAAATCCAAATCGTCGGAGCTGAATACATCCGAATACGTCAGCAACAATTTACGCAGCGCATCACGTTGCCCCACGGACAGGGAAGAATTTTCGTCACATAAGGTAGCGATCCAACGATTATCCGAACCCCTTGGCTCGGAAACACCAGCGACCACTCCTCGGCGATGCGGACAATCGTGCGTCGCAAACGCCGTAGTGGCATGTGCCACAACCGTACCGGCCGGAACACGGACGTTTTCCACCCCCGCATTAAGCACCTGTAAAACCGGTAATTGATCCGGCCGGACGATGGTCTGTGCCCCAACTAACGCCAATCCCGTTGTTATCGTGGCGGATGGTGACAACAAGACCCCTAATGCTCCTAGCCGATTGGGCAGGGGCTTCCGATACCGCAAGGGTATAAGCATCTGTGAACCAGGTGGGATGTCCACAGATGCGACGGACAGCGCCTGCACCTGTACGGCCGAAGCAGGTCGCCCCCAGGGCGACGGCAGAAACGAGATTCGACGGCCCCCCGGCAATTCAATACAATTCTCATTGATTTTAATCAAAATGGGCATCTTAGCCAAAAAATCCGTGCCTAGTAAGCAAGGAACCGCCAAAGATCTCGATATTAACACAACGCCCGAAGCCGACACATCCCCTATAGATATCTTAGCATCCACCTGGCCCACAATCCCCATACTACCCCCGTTTGCAGCGACGCAAGACCCATAAACCGGACGCACAGCCCCCGGCGGAATGCCCAACAGATGGAAAATGACATCCGATATAATAGTCGCAGACGCTCCCGAGTCGACCAAAATGCGCACGTCCACACCTTGTATGGACCCCGGTACAGTGGACGAACCCGTAGCGGCCGCGACAACTCTCCGTGCCAATTTGCGCCACTGCGTAACTGAATGACAAGGCCCCGTCGATGGCCTTTCTTTAACAACAACAATAGGATCGCGCAACACAGGTGGTGGGTGAGGTGTAAAGCCTTGCCGAGTGTCTGGTGCGTGCCGACATGCCTGTTTCGGAGGTTCCTTGGTCGGCTTGTCCGGTGTTGTGGGCTCCTGCTGCGGCGGACCCGGGAAGCGGGCCCAGCAATCTTTGGCGTAATGGCCCCTACGGCCGCAGCGGAAGCAATCGGCCTCGTTGCGCCGAAGCGCAGGTCCTGCATCCCGGCGGCCCCGTCCCGATGGCGTAGCGCGCGGCCCCGGCCTTCCGCGTCCCGGCCATGGAGAGGAGGCAGCCGTCAGCTCCTGTGGACCCCGCTCATCCGGCACATAGATCGCCCTTGTGGGGTCCCACCCCATCGCGCCTCCTTCCTTGACGGGCCCACCCGTCCATGCCGCCACTTGCTTCCAGCGACGGAGATTAAACTGCGCGTCCAGACACTTTGCTGCCGCCCGGGACGTGAGCTTCTCATGCCCACACACAGGCATGGGGATCCCCAGATCCCGAGACAGCTCCAGCATTTTTCCCAATATGAGGGGCTCGAGCAGATCCTGTGGCGTGTCAGGATATGCTGCCATGGCCAGCTCCAACACCGCACCCCTGAACGCCACGGGCGATTCTTCGGGTGCTCGTTGTCGTTGAGCGAATCGCCGATGCGCGTCGTCAGGTGGCTCATAGGCGTCGGCCATTTCCTCAAAAACTCCACATAAAGTCTTCTTCTTATCGGCCGTTATGGAACGGAAAAATCGCACAGATTCGTCGTCCAGTAGAGTCGGCAACACTTCCAAGGCCTCCGCATCGGTCCATCTTGCTGAACGAACCGCCGCCAAAAATCGGCAGGCGAAAGCGCTCCAATCGCCCCCGATAGAGAATTCCTTAACTGTAGTAAGGTGGCGACTCCGACTCCTCTTCACGCCGTCTTCCAATGATGGTTGTTGTGGAGGTAAATTCAAAATGGCGTCGGCCCGCGGCGTGGCCAAGATGGCGGTTTGGCGCCGCGGAGCGCGCAAGATGGCGTCTTCTTGCCGCGTGGCCAATGGCGGCGGCAGGGCAGGCAACGTGGCGGCCCGTGGAGCACCTTCTCGTTCCATCGTCGTCCTTGGCGTAACGAGGTGACACAGATGCGCCAGGACGTCTTTGAGTGTCTCCAGTTGTTCTGCCACCTGTTGCCATCTTTGCTCAGCGTCCGATGTTGTTGACGGACCCGCCATCGCGCCGACATCTTCCACGCCCGTCCCCGTGCTCGCCTCAGCAGGGCTCTCCTCCACCACCCCAGCAAAATCCGTGGTCGGAGGGAATTCGTCGTCGTCGGACGAAGAAGCCGATGCTGGCGCCGGGGGAATTTTCTTCCTTACTTGCTTAGACATGCCGTTTCACTTCTGACCCCAGTGTAATAAAAGACTTGACCACGATATCTGGCTCAGTGTCCTTTATTCGGTCCGTACTGCGTCCCCACACGGCTGTCTCTCTTATTCTCTCTGTGCTGGTTCTGATGTCACTCCAGTCCACATCAGCAGCCCCGCTGCTGTTCTTGTCGCTCTTGCAGCCCCACAGCAGCTCCGCTGCTGTACTCCCACACAGCTCCCTTGGCTGTTCCTGCTGCAGCTCTGACGGCCTCGTGCTGTCTCGCCTTCTCGTCGCTCCTGCGACTCCTGGCAGCCACCCCGCTGCTCCTCACACACAGCCTTACTGCCTATCTCTATCTGCAGCTTTACACCTCCCAGTAGCTCCCTACTGTTCCCAGGGTTGGCTCCCGCTTCTGACGGTGCCCCCTCGGCTCGTACGCCCGCGTGGCCCCACACCTTTCCATTCACACCCCGACTGCCTTCTCCTTCCGGTTTACCCGCTTAAGGACCCCCTACCTTTCACCCACGTCACCTGGCTCCGCCTCCTCGTGACGTCACATCCGGAAGGTCGCTTTCGCCCGCATTACAACAGCACAAAGGATGCATGGTTTACGTGTACAGCACAGGATATTTGAATATATGTTAACAGATATCTGAAAATATTCAAAAGGTAAGCTAATCTAGATTAAAATATAACAGCTCTTTACCAACCTACTGCTGGATAAAGGCCCTAGCTAGGCCGTGTCGATCATGGGGGATGTTTGACCATACTTCACCACGGCTGGTCAGTGCGGATGGTAGAAGGAATGAGAGAGGTGTGGGTAGCACTGGCTCAGAAATCACTCACCACTGATGCTACCCGGTGCTGGGAATCGAATTCGGTCATCAGGATCATATTGCTAACCACTGTGCTATGTACAGCTCCACAAATGTTTTATGAAGATTCAGTGGTTTGATGACTTGCTTAATGTCGTCTTGTTGATGCAGTAAACACATGTTATGTTCAAAACCAATGGCCGGTTGGATAAAATAACTCTAAAGAAATATACCCTCAGTTTTACCATTTAAATCAGTGCAACTTCGGGTAAAATTCAACTTCAGGTGCTTTGTGCGACTGACCATTACACTAAATCCATTGAGACATCTGGAGAGCTGTAATTATTTACAGACTTTAGCTTACTATTTACAGCACTGTAATTTCAGATAACTTTCAAATTCTGTGTGGGACTATGACACCATCACATTTCCAATTCTCAACTTGTAATGTACAGAATACATATATATTTATGCATAAAAATGTTCAGATTACATGAAGACATTTTATTTTTTAAATGTCGTTCTTTGATGTGCAATTTTGACCTTTGATTATGTGAATGTTATGATTGCCCGATGCAGCTTAATGACATTGCTATCTGTGCAGGCTGCACAAGTTATAATGGATCAGGAAAGTGAAGGTGCCCTCTCCCATCTTCGTGCGAGTGAAGAGGCCATCAACTTCCTTGCCTCCATCGGTACGAACACTGGATATAAGCTCCTTATATAGTGAGCATGAACCTGTTTTAACCCTTTACGACTAAGTATGGCAAACGTTTATGCATTAGCTCTGCCCACCCATCTGTCCGTAATGGACTGGCACTATGACACTCATATAGATAATAAAATGTTAACTAAATTTGGGAATTACTTTTTGGAAAACTGGACAAGTTGATGAAAGAAGTTTGCTCAAAACTCGGAGACACAATTACATAAAAAATGCCTATTTGTAAATATACGAATGCATTTTTCCCTGACAGCTACAAGTTGGCTTCCATACTGCTGATGAAACACAAATAATTATCAATGCACGTTGAAACGCAATGCATAAAGCATGTGTATTTATTATTTTTCCTGACTTGTTCATCAAAAAATAACCTTATCAGAACCGTGTGGGCCACAACTTTAAATAGGATACACTATTTAAGTTATGGTAGTGAGTTGTGTTGTAAATTGGGAATAAATAGTTTTATTTAGATTTACATGAATTATTTCATGAAATCTATTGTATTTATTTCCATTAATGAAAAAAGTCCATGTATTGCCATGCAGATAACACTAACCCATAGTGGTCCACCCTTATGAATAGCATCACAGCCAAACAAACACAGCAGCAGTGCACTGTGATGAAGGTGAGCGAATGTTCTCCCTTGTGAGTGCAGACCCACAGGAACTGAGCCGCTGCCTGTTTGGGGATGAGCTGATGACCATGTCACGGGACGGCACGCACCTGGGCGAATTCAGGATGCGAGTTTACTCTGCGCCATACCGCGAACACCCCGACAGTGGTGGAGGCACGCGCTTCCTCGTGCACGCCACCAGCAAAGGAGCCATCAACGACATTCCATGCGGCACAACCGTGTGTGGTGGGTTTTGCACGTGGTGTGCCACTTTGCACCAGTTTTTTTGAATCACGCAAGAATACGCCAGAGCTCGTCAGATCTCTGAAGCTCAACAGGTATGAGCTTGATTAGTACTTGGATGGAAGATTTAATGGGTATACCAGGTGTTTGTAAGGTTAGGCTGAAAGGTAGCCAGCAGATAGTAGGACACCAACGGATTATTGAATCTGTGTGGAACTTTGAAAGTTACTCCCTAATATGTGAGGGTTTTCTCCGGGTACTCCACTTTCATCACACTTGCCAAATACTCATGAGCGAATTGGCCAAGCAACCCAGTGCAGAACCCACCTGAATATGAATTGTGATACTCTTTACCGATTAAATAAATAGATTACTTGGTGATACCGCATTGGCAGTGGTGCACAAGTTCCAAAAAACTAATGGATGACATTTCAGGCAATGCCCTTTCTACATAGCACGTGATGGAACACAATCGTTGATGTTCATAGCACATGTGCTATTAAGAAGGACCATTGTCCTTTTGTCACCAATTATATATTTTTATATTAGGGCAGTGTTATTGACAAAAAATTTTTGTGGATAAGTAGATTACCTTAGCATAAATTATACAGTAGTTGTGACAGCTCCGAAAGCAAAATGTAGGGGGTTTGCCTAAAATGGAAACAAGAACAAGAAACCCATGTAATTTAACAACCTTCTTGAAACTTAATTCTAGATTTGAAGTTTTCGTGACTGCAAGGGTCCATACTGTTTGATTTTTTCGGTAAATTCACGTAGGTAAAAAATAAAATAAAAAATAAATTAATGATACAGTAATTTTCCTGTGACGGTGCCACCTGAAGACGGATGCTTGTATTGCCTCCGAAACGTCGTGATTTACGTTATTTTTATTTTATTTTTTACCTACGTGACTTTACCGAAAAAACCAAAGAGTATGGGTTCTTGAAACTTGTATAGCTAAACGGTATTCCTGCCAATGGATTTAACAAGCTGCTATAAATCTCTACATTAGAGGAAATATATTTACCTAATTATTATGGCAATATTGTTTTTCAGCATATGTCACCACCAATCTTGTGACACTGGAACAACACCATCATGAATATCTTGAGGTATGGAAAGTCATTTAAGAAAACTGAAGTATTCATTGTTAATTCACTTTTGATATCTGAAGCGCTGAAGAAAGTTGCAACATCGTCGCTCATAATGACGACTCATTGCCAATGGCAAAGGCATTAACATATAATCTTTGAATGTGAAAATACAATCGTTTTCTAGAGTGAGATTATTTTATGAAGACCAATCAAGTTTTACTTCTTTATATTGGGCAGGCCTATGACCAAATTACCCGCAATGCACCCGAGCTCCTCATATCTCAAAAAGTACATGGGGTTGAGCATGAATAGTGCTTGGATGAGCAACCACCATAATGCAGGCTCCTTTGAAACTATGTTGTGGACAGCGGAGGGCAATGCAAAAAAGTGCATTGCTGTACACTACTCTACTCCCATTCAATTGCTTAACCCAAACCCGCATATTGTCGAATAACCATCATGACCCACGTCCAGTGGGGAGACCTTCATCCAGCAGTGGATTGTAAATGTATAACATTGCGTAAAGGCCTTAAGAGTTTCAACATATATGCTTTTTTATTTATTACGTGCCTATTTTTAGTATGTGCCTCTGGTAGTTATTCAATGTGTGTTCCCCATACAGCTGAATGAGCAAGCCCTGGACAGGAAGGTGGAACTGGTGTGGCAAGAAGAGTCACTACTTGTGAACAAGGTCGTGACTGAGGGAGAGGTGAGAATGTATATTTTAATGAAATGCGTAATTGCTCTAAAAATGGAAGTTATCACAGTTTTCCATGATACATCATCCATTTCTGTCTCATTGACACTGCTTTTGACAATGGTGCATTATTTTTCCATGAGATTTGCTATTTTATCGATTCATTCAAATGATAAACAATACAGTTACACAACATTTAAGACAAATGGAAACATTTGAATGCTTTGACCTAACCAATTTGGCATGGATGATAACACACTGGCTTAATTTAGACTCCTCTTAGTCATATCTTGCCGAGCAGCTGGATCGCACAGGGTCATTACACCGTTGGAAAAGTGAGTATGAGTTTAAAGTTTTAACGTACTTTTATCAAACTTGTATTTTTTACCTAAATTTATTCCAATTGTGCTTTCAGCGGGAATCTATTCAGAACTCGCGCAGAACACTGCATTACCCCGTGGTAGACAATAGATTGCAGAAGGTAATAGCATAGAATATCTTCTGAGACAATAAGTTGGCAGCACTTTTCCGCCTACGCTAACGACAGATATATTTTTTGACATGACAGTCAGACCATATGTTAACTGTCAGAGCTGAAATTAGCTAGATAGACTGAAAAACAAAGTTATTTATTTATTTGAAGAGTTATTGGTGGTACTTGGTGATACTTGAAAACCCAGTTTCATCACAAGCACCTCGGCGGATTCGAACAAACTTGAATTATGACATTGGCGTCTTGTTAATATATGGTTTCTTGTATATGAACACTTGCATGCAGGAGGTACTACGGGAGTCTGTGCGCCTGGAGATGAACCATCTGGCCGGCTTTCTCTCGGAGGCATCGTGCCTTCTCCTAACCAGGCTGTTGACACGGCGCGCACACGTACCCCATGACCTCACCTTCCTGTGCCTCGACTCCGATTCCTGCCTTGCGACCTGCACTTTCGTACGTGCGTGCACACCACTCAAGTGGCTTTAATTGCATCATTAGATTGAAGTTTTCCACCAGCTTCTTGAGCCAATCGTCTAAGCCTGTGTTTATACTTCCTAATAGTGATAATAATCAATATACACTTAAATCTAGAATGAAGCGGTAAGGAATCTCACTGGCGTTAACCACTGCTATTTTTGGCAAACAAAATTATTATACATTTTTGTCTGAAATGTGAATATTTAATTGCTAATAGCAAATAATTCCATTGATTTGGTGCCACTTTCCAGGTATTCTAATGCAACTGCATGAGCAAAATTTAAAGCTCAAAACAACACATTGACAAGCATCATGCTTGATAGTTCACAGGTAATGGTAGTAATATTTTGGAGGCACATTTGAATGACATAAATAATTAAACAAAACTGTCTTGCCTAGAGATCCTTGGGTACAGAAGAGCTGAGCGTTGGCGAGGAAAAGGTGGAAGTGTTTGGAATCGAAAGGACGCTCTACTCTCAGACAGCTCCACCAACCACGTGGCATAGCTATTATTTAAGAGATGGGTGAGTTAGTTTTTTTATTGTCACCAAAATCATTTGGACTAATATCACTTGTGTTAATTTGAAATAAAATACTTCTTAATGTGCCTGCATGTACCAAAATGAGAAATACTCTAACACTCCTCTCGGACAGAATGGTTTTGCCCATGGAGGTGCTGCTCAGAATTTGTGTGTGCGCTCACGTGTGAACTTATGACACCTCTGCTTTACAGGCACCTGGTGAGGCGTGAGCAAGTGGGCTCACCTACCACCATGATGATTGTACGCCTACCCGCACAAACACCTGCAGCAGGTACAGTCATGTTTTTTTTTAAAGATATTGATGATAATGATCAGAATCAGAATCTTTATTTATCCGGGAGAAATCCAATGAGCTATGAAGCTTTTTTTCAGAGATGTCCAGTAGGGGCTGGTCAGAAAATTACAAAAATAAAATGATGATGGCCATAATCACCCTCGTCGAGTCCAATATTTTACACATGAACAAATTGTAGTTATGCTATTTGAGTCTTGGTGTGTTGTTGTTCTGCACATGCTTATTATTGATTGTCTTAATTTCATAATACAGAGGAGGCTGATGAGAAGGAGGGTGGCACTGATTCTGGGGTGGAGCAGCAGACACTGAATTGGGAGGAAGACATGCAGATGTACTCCCGTTTCCTCGACAGAAAGGTTGTAACTCCAAACATGACACTGCTCCCATTACATTCTTGTCTGCTTCGATCATAGTGTAATTAGACACAATTAACTCATTATAGACTATAGCACATTTAATGGCCTCTCACCTGGACGTGAAGTGTCTGATATACAAATGTAAATTGTATGAGAATTATTTCCACAGTTGTGAAATGAACACCGTAAGAAGCATTATCGCAAATTAGCTTCCTGGACTACGGTGAAGATACCCTACGTAGGCACGTTGATGTCATTTTTTTATTGACTAAAAAGACCATGCACTGTTTTATCAAAATTAGTTAATGTGGATTAAAATACGGTATTGCACTTACAGTTCACGGAAAAACTAGATACTTTTAATTATTTTACAGATAGGAAAGTTGCAAACTGGAAACAATATTTCCATGACATTTGGAAAAAAACACCCATTTCCCTTGGATGCCTGTACAACGTATAACTAGTATTTGTATTAAGACTAGATGTTTCTTAGCGTATGCAGGGTTAGTTTGTATACTGTGTAGTTTTGTACGAACTGCATTGTCATTTTGTGATGATTTGTAAATACAATGTTGTATTTATTAACATAAACAACAGCCAATCATCTGTGTGATATTAGCTTTGCTTCCCATTTATCATACCAAAGGAATGACCTTGTGAACAAGGTACAGAATTGTATTCATTGATGCTATACCATTTAATAAACGTAAAAAATACACAGAATGTATGTAAATATCGTATTAGTCATGATATATTCACTGCTGGATGAAGGCCAACATGCTATCACTATTGCGAATGGCTTTGTGATACAACAATTCATCTACTGCACATGAGCTGCTTTCATCACTCTATCTCTGTGGTGGATGTTCCTTCTTTAAGCTGCTTGCGAAAAAACAATAATTATGTCTTTAACTTGGGTTTGCTCTCAAATCCATTTGATTCTCTTCACGTCGCACAATTTAATTCCAAGAATGCACCTCTTCATGCTACTTTGCGCACTTGTAAGCGTTCCGTTTTCTTAGTCGAGTCAATTTTGTATATGTATGACTATAATGCATATTTTACATCCATTGGAATTATCGTGGTGGGACAGATGTAGCAAAATATTTTCCTAATGCAATAACTGCTGTACCTATGACTCAGTCCATAATCTCTGCTTTGTCGATTAAATGATTACCACTTCATGGGGAAGTCAATAGTAGTTGTCCTATGGAGAGATTGCCCTCTGTCATATGAATGTAAAACTTTCACCGTTGACTCAGCGCTGTAAATAGAAGATGAAGACTGTCTCATTACTCATTTGAGCAGGAAATTACTTTGGCAACATGAGACGCTGTTGGTATCTTGCTGCAGACCGTAGTAATTCGGGAGGCTAGCGTGGCTGGCATGGGCCCTGGCGCAAGGAATGATTTGGGGCCCATGTCCAATTTCCCCCCTTCATAGCTGGGAGCCTGGGCCCTTCCTGTGCGTGGGCCCTGGTGTAGTTGGACTGAAACGCCACTGCTGTAATTTGTAAGCTGGTTGCTGATTAATTATGAACTTTAAATTGTAAGCAAGTATTGCCTTACTAAGTGATGCAACTTCCTCACGGATGTTTGGGAACCATTTTAAAGGGGTCAATTTTTCAGGGGTGGGGAGTGGAGAATGCCCTGGCTGGAAACTTTACAAGAGCATCTTTCTTTGTGTAATCCACAGCACTTACCTGTAATTGTATCTCCTTGCGTAATGCACATATCCAACTCCCTGGGGACTCAGATATTGAGGGATATGTGAAAAGGTCAGATATGCGAGCATTTATTTAAAATTACAGTGACATCATTCACAAATCCGTAAGTTTACCAGACAAAAACAAATGGCTTACTTTTAACGTAAGGAAACACGACTCTACTTTAAAAGTAGGCGATGTACACAATAAACATTGCTGCGTATGAAAATGTCAGATTAAGTGAACAGTTATAGAAAATTACATTTGCACCATGGGCAACTACCACACTGGGTGGGGGCAGATAAAGGGTGCCACGGTGGCGAGATGTTAACTACCTCGCCTGGTATACATGAAGGCGTGGGTTCGATCCCAACCCTGACGCCTGCATATTTGGAGTTCTCGCAGTCGCGTGGATTTTTGTCTGGGTTCTCCGGTTTTTTCCTCCACATTTAGAAACATGCCTTTCGAGTATTTGGCTACTATACATTTCCACATGATAAACCACTTCGTTGAGCTATCATTTGTGGCCAAATCGCTTCTGAAAAGAGCTATATAGTTCAGTGGGCCTTACCTAGTAAAACATTTTTGTTTTAATTTGCTGGGACAGATTTGTGATGGTGGAATACACACTGTTGTACGCATCTGTGCCTCGTGGCAGGAGGAGCTGCTCTCAGAGCATGCGGAGTATGCAAGGGCCCACCCTGAGCTGCGGGCTTTGCTCGGCGACTTCCTGCAGTACCTGCTGCTCCGTAAGCCGGCTGACCCTGTGGCCTGCGCCGCGCCCTACTTCGCCTCCTTCTCGGCACTGGAACGCGACATTCCCAGCACTCGCAGCCCTCCCACCCCTCAGTTCACCACCGATGCCACTGCTGCCGCATCACCAGGGGATGGGGTTGCTTAGCATCCACGCATTAGCGCTGCCAAAGCAATTCTTACAAAATGACTGCGCCTGTTTACAATTGCAACACAATGCCCCATAACTCAACAATAGGCCTGTTTACAATTTTTTTTTACAATTGAAACAATCCACATATTTCAGGCAATACGTAAACATTCTGTAGTTGACTCAGGCCAATTGCTGATGTAATTTTACATGTATGTTATATACTATACTGTACATTCAACCATTTGTTTAGTTGAAAATCTAATTCCACATCATCTTTTGCGAAATACAGTAAAAGTAAGCTTACGGGAGTGAAATGTAATACGATGCAGTACTTATTTGTCTGATGTACAGGTGTATATTTCCAAAAGATATGAAGCCTTTGTTGTTATTTTGGTGAAACTCATTACTTGTTGGCCAAATGTTCACAATGCAAACTCCTGTATTCAGAAGATCCATTATTCAAGATTTTTATTGTACACATTTCAGAAAGCACATGGAATGTGGGCTGTAACCCATCTGCAATGGATTGTTGCCTCTTTCCACCATCTGGCCAGTGTACAATTGATACCTTGGGTTACTGGACAAACATGGTAATATATATTTGATTTAATGCTTACAGTAAATGTGTAAATACAATATATTAACATCTACATTGGTTATTAAGCCGACAGATTTAGACGTTAAATATCTGCTGACATGTCTACACGCATAATAAAGTCTTGTTAAAACATTCTCTTTTCTGATTTTGTCGCATAGTTTGTCAAAATACAAAGCACATCAATGCTACTCAATGTACATTGCTACTCAATGTACATTGAGTAGCAGAGAACGGTGGTATTTTTGTAAGGATTGTATTCAGACATACATGTGTAATAAAGGACTCTGTCAGGCGATGTAAGTCTCCGTTCGTCCTTTATTGGGTTCTTCTCCTCCGCATTCCGCTGGCCTCCTCCTCGGACCAGCGTCGTCTCTCACGCGCCCCGCGCACTCGCTTCCTCAACTCCTCCACTCGCCCTTCACCCCGCTGGTCCTGACAAGGGACCAGCGTCTCCTCTCGCGTGCCACGCACGCCCTGCTAGCCACTCCGCTAGCCCCGTGTGCCCCGCACACTCTGCTAGCCACCCCGCTAGCCCCGTGTGCCCCGCACACTCTTCTCTCACTCCGCACACCGCTGGCCGACGGTGTGCCAAGCCCCATCAGCCACGTGGCTGATGGCGTGGCGGCCACCTAACGTGATCCCGCCTCTTCACTCCATCGACTGGCCCCGATCTCTTCCGGGCTCCCCTCTATAACCTCTCTCCCACGTGACCCTGATTCCTCCCTTCCGGATCGTCACATCCAGCCTTCCCATTTACGCTCGCATTACACATGTATGACATTTACTATGCAGTGCAAAGTCTTATGGGACTTATTTTTGACCAATATTCCCTTTGAAACACTGGGAATAGCATATTGAAATTAACTAGATATGGCCAGGTGCTAAAACTGAGCTGCCACTGCTGAGATTCTAGTTTCTAATTTGGGTGTCAGCCACCTGCCATTAATCCAGGTTCTTCATTTGAAGTGACTTGGTCTAAACCCAGTTACCAATTACTATTCGAAATAACACGACATTTAGTTTTTTTTTTATTTAAAGCTTTCGTGACTGCAGGGATTCATCTTCTTGGTTCTTTCGGTAAAGTCACGTAGAAGGGAAGTAATAAAATAATAAAAATAAAACATAATAAAATTATTCTCACGACGTTTCGGCCACAACGCAAGCAGCCGTCCTCAGGTGAAAACCAGGTCCGTCGAGGCGACAGAGTCTGAATGAAACAGCACACGAGCTTGGAGCATATATATAAGCTGGGCGCCTTGACAAAGGAATTTGCATATCAAGAGGAATTTAGCATATTTATGGGAAATGCAGGAATGTGATTAGTACTACATATGCATGTGCATTATGCAGGATTAACAGCATAAAAGAAAGTTGCAGTTGCTGCTGCAGCAGCATCAAAGAAAGTTGCAGTTGCTGCTGCAGCAGCAGCAACTGCAGCAGCAACTGCAACTTTCTTTGATGCTGTTAATCCTGCATAATGCACATGCATATGTAGTACTAATCACATTCCTGCATTTCCCATAAATATGCTAAATTCCTCTTGATATGCAAATTCCTATGTCAAGGCGCCCAGCTTATATATATATGCTCCAAGCTCGTGTGCTGTTTCATTCAGACTCTGTCGCCTCGACGGACCTGGTTTTCACCTGAGGACGGCTGCTTGCGTTGTGGCTGAAACGTCGTGAGAATAATTTTATTATGTTTTATTTTTATTATTTTATTACTTCCCTTCTACGTGACTTTACCGAAAGAACCAAGAAGATGACATTTAGTATTTCGTTTTACACCTAAGGGGCCGTCCATGAATGACGCCACGCGATTTTGGCCGATTTTTGACCCCCCCCTCCCCCCACGGCGTCATAAAGCTCTGCCCCCCCCAGAACCATATATCCATTTTTTAAATAAAAAATGCTTCAAATCACTTTAAACTATTCTCATACTCTTTGGTTCTTTCGGTAAAGTCACGTAGGTAGAAATTTAATGAAACAAATCACGACGTTTCGATCGCAACACAAGCAATCTTCATCAGGTGGAACAACCACAGCAAGAAAATGCTGAAGTAGGCGAGAGAGCTGCCGTGGCAAGAGTTTATATAGGTGTAATAAAAGACTCGGACGCTTCTCTCTGTCCTGTGTCCTTTATTTGGGTTCGATCTCTTTTCCCTCACGGTACTCCCCTATGTACTCTCCACTCTGCAGCCCCAGGCTGCTGTCGCTCACGTAGCCCAAACTCCCTCCTAGCAGCCCCGCCGCTGTCACGTCGTGCAGACCCCTGCTGCCGACTCCTCCCTTGCAGACCCGCTGCTCTCTGCAGCCTCCTCGCTGCTCCTCCTGCCCCGGGGTCGGTCACCGTTGGCCGACGGTGCCGATCCTCGTGGCTCAGGTGTGTGGCGACCTCGCCACTCTCTCTCTCACCCTTCGCCCTGCGTGGCCTCTCACTTTTCCCAGTCCCCGATCACTCCCGACTGCTTCCGGTTACCCCCCTTATAGACCCTTACCCTCTCCCCCACGTGACGTAACTCCTCCCCCCATGACGTCACTTCCGGGAGGTCGTTTACGCCCGCATTACACCACCCTCCCCCGTAGAGAAAATCCAGCCGACCTCGGCTGAACACAACTCCAATAAGCAATGCGAGCGAACACGACCGACTACGAAAAAGGACACAGAACACACGATAATATACGGAAAGAACAAGAACACAACACAATAATTAACGAAATGTGAGGGATTTCGAGCGGGTGCGGGTCGCCGGGCCGTCCCGGACGGTCGGTGGGCCTCCCGCCGAGCGGGAACGTGGCAGGGTTTTAAGAGCGACAGGCTGAAGTTCGTCTGTCGCTATTGGAGGCCTGGCAACGTCCCGGTCCCCTATTTTCGAAGGCGCAGCATCAGAGGCGTCCCGCGATCGTGCCCGCGGCGGGGTAGGAAGGGCTGCGGGCCTCAAAGGTTCCGCAGCCGTGGTAGGCACACCCCGAGCTGGGTCTGCTTTCCCCTGCCGCGTCACGGCCGGTTTGTCTGTGAAAGGCACGACAGGCGCTCTAGCAAAGTCAGCAGGCACAGGCAAGGGCGAGTCGGCAGCAACAGACCCCGGCAAGGCAACCTCAGGAGATGACGCATCCGGTCGAGGGGCCACGTATGGTTTCAACCGAGATGTATGGACGAACCAACGCCGAGAACCAAACCGAACACGCGCCGACTGTGGGTTGGGAACCTCGATGAGGCGAACCGGCCCTTGCCATGGCTTATGTAATTTAGGAGAGGTACCTGGCCGCACCTGTGGACAATGGAGCCAGGCCAGGTCCCCCGTTTTCCAAGGGCATTCCCCTTTTGAACGTCGCGCACACCGCTCGTTCCGAGCCTGGGCTTTGGCCGTAGCCATGCGAGCCTCCACCCGCGCCTCAGTGACTCGGCGAACGGTGTCCTGAATGTAATCAGGAAGAGGCTTGACAGGTCCCCTCGCCTCGGTTCCCAACTGTTCATTAATCGGCGGTACGTTTTCACGACCGTACATTAGAAAAAACGGTGAATATCCTGTAGCCGCATGCGGCGTCATCCGGTACGCTGAAAGCACCCCAGGGATATGCAAATCCCAATCCGATTGTTTTTCACTAACCGTATGGCACAACATGGCAGACAGGGTCCGATTAAGCCGTTCCACCATACCATACGTTTGTGGGTGGTAGGGAGATGTCCGTATTTTTTTGTACCCAGCGCCGCACACACCTCCCCCAACAATTTGGAGGAAAAATTCCGGCCTTGGTCTGTAAGGAGCCTCTCCGGCGCCCCTTTGTCCATAACATACCCAAAAAGAAAGGCGTCCGTGATAGACGCCGCTGACTGGTCAAGCAAAGGCCAGGCCACCGGCCAGCGGGAGAGGTACTCCACCCCTACCAGCAAATATTTATTTCCCCTAGCGGATGGCGGAAAGGGTCTCAAAATATCTAACGCCACCAACTCATTAACTCGAGACACCTGGATGGATTGTATCGGCGGTACATATGGATGTTTAGGCGGCTTACGGCAGGCACAATCGGGACACGCGCGAACGTGCCCGACGACATCCGTCGTCATGCCGTGCCAATAGTAGTCTCGCTGCAGCGTCAATAGCATCTTCTGCACCCCCAGATGTAAAAGCGTGTCACAATGCAGAGTCCTAATCAATTCGTACCGCAATGATGCCGGTACAACCAGACGCCAGCGTTCCTGCATCCCTTCCCTCCACATCAGCAAGCCATCACGGAGAGCGGTTTCCGGCACGCCGCCCGCACAGAGTCGCCCACTCCCCTTGACAGGCCGCTTACGTAACGTTACCAAGGAATCATCCAACATCTGTTCCCGAATCCACACAGACCTCGGGAGATGTAGAATGCCATCAGCCGGTCCCCCATCAGCCGACCCCGCATCAGCCGGCCCCGGCTCAAGTGGAGCTTCCGGCACTTCGACTGCCAGCGCGACAGGCGGAGGGGGGTGCTGAATCGGGCCACACCTATGCGTCCCCGACGCACATGCGTAAGGGGATCGCTGCGGCAGCCTGGAAAGTGCGTCCGCATTAGCGTGACGCACTCCCTTCCGATGGTGAATTTGGAAGGAAAATTCTTGCAGCGTGTCCAACCATCGCGCCAGCTGGCCGGATGGTTGGTCCATTTTAAGAGCATACTGCAAGGCCGCATGATCCGTGCGAACAATAAACGAACGACCGTACAAATACGGTCGAAATTGGCGGAGAAAAAAAAAATAGCCAAAAGTTCCCTGCGAGTGACACAGTAGCGGGTTTCAGCGGGAGACAAAACCCGGCTACCATACGCGACCACGCGTTCTACACCATCTTTGGACTGAGATAACACCGCCCCAATACCCGTGTCACTCGCGTCCGTATCCAGAATGAAGGGATGCGAAAAATCCGGATAATCCAACGTCGGTGCTGTAGCCAATAGATCGCGTAGGCCTCGAAACGCCGCCTCCTCTGGGGGTCCCCAAGCAAACTTGTGTCCTTTACCCGACAGGAGATGCAAAGGCCTCGCGATCGTAGCAAAATTTGGAACAAACCTCCGATAATATGAGGCGAACCCCAAAAACCGACGAACATCCCCCACCGTGGCAGGGGTTGGCCAGTCACGGACACACGCAGTTTTGTCCGGATCCGTGGCCACCCCGTCCGCACTGACGATGTGCCCCAAATAACGCACGGAGTGTTGCAGCAGGTGACATTTCTTGGGCTTAAATTTCAAATTAGCAGAACGCATCCTGGTGAACACGGCCTCCAACCGCGATAAATGCTCCTCAAATGTGCGGCTGAAAACGATAATATCGTCCAAATATATAAGACATGTCTCCCACTGCAACCCCGTTAATACCAACTCCATCAACCTCTGAAAAGTGGCAGGGGCCGCATTCAGCCCCATCGGAAGACAGTTAAATTGAAATAACCCCTGCGGCGTACGGAAAGCAGTCTTTTCTCGCGAGGACTTGTCGAGGGGAGGCTGCCAGAAGCCCGAAGAGAGATCTAGCGTTGAAAAGAACTTCGCCCCCGACAAGGCATCGAGAGAGTCGTCCATACGCGGCAGGGGATACGCATCTGCCACCGACACCTTATTTAATTTACGAAAGTCTACACAAAATCGCAATTTGCCATCTTTTTTCTTGACCAAAACAACAGGTGCGCCCCATGGGCTGTTAGACGGAGATATTATGTCCGCAGCCAACATGTCATCCACTGCCCCTCGAACATGCTCTCGCTCAGCCGGACTCATCCGATGCGAGTTCAACCGAATAGGGGCAGCGTCCCCTGTGTCAATATGATGGTAAAGCAACGAGGTGCGTCCTAAGTCCAAATCATCGGAACTAAACACATCAGAATAGCTCGATAACAATTTACGAATCGCACAACGCTGTTCCCCAGAAAGAGCTGAATTCTCCCCACACAATTCAGCTATCCAGCGGTCATCCACAGCTCCGGGCCCCGAAACACCTCCAACAACCCCCCGGCCGGACAGATCATCATCAGCTGTAAACGCAGTAGTGGCATGTGCCACAACGGTACCCGCCGGCACACACACGCTTTCGGCACTCGCGTTAAGCACCTGCAAAAACGGCTGCTGGTCTGGCCTAACAATAGTTTGTGCCCCAACCAGCGCCGATCCACCCGTGATGGTGGCGGACGGTGACAACAAAACCCCAATCGCTCCTTGACGACCAGGTACAGGCTTCCGATAACGCAAAGGAATGAAAATCTGTGAGCCAGGTGGAATATCAATAGACACTTCGGACAACGCCTGCACCTGGGCGACAGGAGCAGGTCGCCCCCAGGGCGACGGCAAAAAGGCCATTTTACGGCCTTCCGGTAATTGAATGCAGTTCTCATTAATTATAATTAAAATAGGCATTTTGGCCAGAAAATCGGTCCCTAATAAACAAGGAACCGCAAGAGACCTCGAAATTAACACAATTCCCGAGGCCGACACTCCCCCGATAGCAATTGTAGCGTACACCTGGCCCACAATGCCCATGCTACCCCCGTTCGCGGCGACGCAGGAAGCGTAAGCCGGACTCACGGCCTCTGGTGGGATGTTCAAGAGATGGAATATTACATCCGAAATAATGGTCGCGGACGCTCCGGAATCTACCAAAATCCGTACGTCCACCCCTTGTATCGACCCAGGTACGGTGGACGAACCGGTAGCAGCCGCGACGACCCGCCGAGCCAACTTACGCCACTGTGTTACCGAACGACAAGGCACGGTCAATGGTCTCCCGTTATTAAATACACCCGGATCGCATGACAACGGTGATGAGTGAGGTCTCAAGCCTTGCCGGGTGTCTGGTGCGCACCGACTTGCCTGTGCTGGCGAATCCTTCCTTGGAGCGGCCGCTGTCGAGGCCTCCTGCTAAGGCGGACCCGGGACGCGGGCCCAGCAGTCCCTGGCATAATGGCCCTTACGCCCGCAGCGGAAGCAGTCGATGTTGTTGCGCCTTGCTGCGGGCGCCCCGTCCCGACGCGGCCGTGTCGGCGGCGCAGCCCGCGGCTCCGGCCACGGAGCAGCGGCAGCCGACAGCTCTTGCGGGCTCCTGTCGTCCGGCACATAAACAGCTTTCTTGGGGTCCCAACCCACGGCTCCCCCTTCGACGATGGGCCCACCCGTCCACGCCGTAACCTGCTTCCACCGGCGCAGGTTGAACTGGGCGTCCAGACACTTAGCCGCAGCCCGGGATGTGAGCTTCTCGTGACCACACACCGGCATGGGAATGCCGAGATCCCGGGACAACTCCAACATCTTCCCCAGGATGAGAGGTTCCAACAGGTCAGGCTCCATCTCCGGGTATGCGGCCATTGCCAGCTCCAGTACCGCGCCCCTATACGCCACCGGAGACACCTCGGGTGCGCGTTGTCGTTGCACAAACCGGCGATGAGTGTCATCCGGCGGCTCGTAAGCGTCTGCCATTTCGTCGAACACACCACGCAATGTTTTCTTCTTTGCGGCTTTTATAGAGCGAAAGAATCTAACGGACTCATCATCAAGGAGAGTCGGAAGAACTTCTAATGCCTCGGCGTCAGTCCACCTCGCCGAGCGCACCGCTGCCAAAAATCTGCAGGCGAACGCACTCCAATCGCCCCCGATGGAGAATTCCTTGACAGTCGTTAGGTGATGACTGCGACGCCTTGGCGTGTTCCCTCCAGCCGCTGACTCTTCCGGTGGCATGTTCAACATGGCGTCGCAGCGTGGTGTCGACAAGATGGCGGCCTTCCGTCGCGGAGGGCCCAAAATGGCGGCTTCCCGCCTTTCGTCGTGCGCCACGCCCAAGATGGCGTCTTCATGCCGCGTGGCTGATGGCGTCGACATTGAAGACAACCCGGGCCCCTGCGGACCACCAACATCGCCTTCCGACGCCGTCCTCGGCGTAACAAGCGCACACAACTGTGCAAGCACGTTCTTGAGAGTTTCAAGTTGCTCCGCCATCTGACTCCATCTCAAATCCGCGTCCTTTGGTGCAGACTGGTCTGCCGACGCGGCGACGTCTTGGACCCCTGGACCCGCACTCGTCCCAGCACGGATCTCCTCCTCTGCCAGAGTCGGATCCACCGCAGGAGGAAGGTCATCGTCATCGGAAGATGAAGCCGATGCCGGAGACGGAATATTCTTTTTTCTCAGTTGTTTAGCCATACCGTTACACTTTGACACCAGTGTAATAAAAGACTCGGACGCTTCTCTCTGTCCTGTGTCCTTTATTTGGGTTCGATCTCTTTTCCCTCACGGTACTCCCCTATGTACTCTCCACTCTGCAGCCCCAGGCTGCTGTCGCTCACGTAGCCCAAACTCCCTCCTAGCAGCCCCGCCGCTGTCACGTCGTGCAGACCCCTGCTGCCGACTCCTCCCTTGCAGACCCGCTGCTCTCTGCAGCCTCCTCGCTGCTCCTCCTGCCCCGGGGTCGGTCACCGTTGGCCGACGGTGCCGATCCTCGTGGCTCGGGTGTGTGGCGACCTCGCCACTCTCTCTCTCACCCTTCGCCCTGCGTGGCCTCTCACTTTTCCCAGTCCCCGATCACTCCCGACTGCTTCCGGTTACCCCCCTTATAGACCCTTACCCTCTCCCCCACGTGACGTAACTCCTCCCCCCATGACGTCACTTCCGGGAGGTCGTTTACGCCCGCATTACACCACCCTCCCCCGTAGAGAAAATCCAGCCGACCTCGGCTGAACACAACTCCAATAAGCAATGCGAGCGAACACGACCGAATACGAAAAAGGATACAGAACACACGATAATATACGGAAAGAACAAGAACACAACACAATAATTAACGAAATGTGAGGGATTTCGAGCGGGTGCGGGTCGCCGGGCCGTCCCGGACGGTCGGTGGCCCTCCCGCCGAGCGGGAACGTGGCAGGGTTTTAAGAGCGACAGGCTCAAGTTCGTCTGTCGCTATTGGAGGCCTGGCAACATCCCGGTCCCCTATTTTTGAAGGCGCAGCATCAGAGGCGTCCCGCGATCGTGCCCGCGGCGGGGTAGGAAGGGCTGCGGGCCTCAAAGGTTCCGCAGCCGTGGTAGGCACACCCCGAGCTGGGTCTGCTTTCCCCTGTCGCGTCACGGCCGGTTCGTCTGTGAAAGGCACGACAGGCGCTCTAGCAAAGTCAGCAGGCACAGGCAAGGGCGAGTCGGCAGCAACAGACCCCGGCAAGGCAACCTCAGGAGATGACGCATCCGGTCGAGGGGCCACGTATGGTTTCAACCGAGATGTATGGACGAACCAACGCCGAGAACCAAACCGAACACGCGCCGACTGTGGGTTGGGAACTTTGATGAGGCGAACCGGCCCTTGCCATGGCTTATGTAATTTAGGAGAGGTACCTGGCCGCACCTGTGGACAATGGAGCCAGGCCAGGTCCCCCGTTTTCCAAGGGCATTCCCCTTTTGAACGTCGCGCACACCGCTCGTTCCGAGCCTGGGCTTTGGCCGTAGCCATGCGAGCCTCCACCCGCGCCTCAGTGACTTGGCGAACGGTGTCCTGAATGTAATCAGGAAGAGGCTTGACTAGATATGGCCAGGTGCTAAAACTGAGCTGCCACTGCTGAGATTCTAGTTTCGAATTTGGGTGTCAGCCACCTGCCATTAATCCAGGTTCTTCATTTGAAGTGACTTGGTCTAAACCCAGTTACCAATTACTATTCGAAATAACATGACATTTAGTTTTTTTTTTATTTAAAGCTTTCGTGACTGCAGGGATTCATCTTCTTGGTTCTTTCGGTAAAGTCACGTAGAAGGGAAGTAATAAAATAATAAAAATAAAACATAATAAAATTATTCTCACGACGTTTCGGCCACAACGCAAGCAGCCGTCCTCAGGTGAAAACCAGGTCCGTCGAGGCGACAGAGTCTGAATGAAACAGCACACGAGCTTGGAGCATATATATATAAGCTGGGCGCCTTGACAAAGGAATTTGCATATCAAGAGGAATTTAGCATATTTATGGGAAATGCAGGAATGTGATTAGTACTACATATGCATGTGCATTATGCAGGATTAACAGCATCAAAGAAAGTTGCAGTTGCTGCTGCAGCAGCAGCAACTGCAGCAGCAGCAGCAACTGCAACTTTCTTTGATGCTGTTAATCCTGCATAAGGACGTGAGGCTGGGGGGAGGGAGTGGGCGGGGCTACAAGTGGGAAGCTGAGTGTGGGAAACTATTGTCATTGTAGTGCGTATTTAATGTGGCGCTGCACTTTGATGTTGTAGGAGAAAACATTTATTAAAATGGCGCTGGAAAGCTGAAATTTAGCATAAATTTCACTTGAAAATATTCAACGTCTAACTAAAACTGCAGATGTTCGGAGTATTATATTGAAATTATCTTATAATTATAAAATATTAAAAGTTATAACTATAAAACAATACTTATAAAACTTTGTAGTAGAACGAAGCAAAATGAAGAGTACAATTATAACAATCACATTCATTCCACAGAATGAAAATCCCTGGTAGAATCATTATAACAAAAATGTTTAATAACAATCATTAAAAACGTTTACAAAATGTATGCTTCTCCATTCTCCCACGGAGAAGCAAAATGCTCTTTCATGGAATAAATAAAAGGTGACCTTAGTAAATTTAAATAATCAAATAGTTAATAATGAAAATTAATCAAAATTAGTGTTGTTATAACAATTCTATTGTTTATATTTATTTAAAGATGCACATTTTGATGTGACGTCACATTTCTCAACCCCCCCTCCCCCCCTCGTCACACATCGTCACAAATGTCTGACCCCCCTCCCCCCTAGGTGTGTGACGTCATTTATGGACGACCCCTGAATTAGTAAAAAATTATGTTTATAGATTAATTAAAAGTTCAGTTTAACGGCCATACAACGATCACTCCAACAGGACATGTGAGAAAGTGCAGTCGCCACCTAGTGTGCATAGAACGTTCTGTGGTGCTAACCAATAGTAATTTTTTTTATGATGAAATACAATTTATTTTCCGTGAGCATTTCAAATAGTCCATGAGCCCAGACCAGATAATGCACTTGCCAATACCACCTGATGTTATGTGCATAACTTCAGCGGTTCCAATTTGGAGTCGGTTATAAAGTTATTCACTCGTATTTCCCTAAATTATAAACTGGTATGGCAAAAAATGTACTCCCTTAAAGTGGTACCAATTTCTGATTTGACCCCATGGACTAAAACGTTATAATTTTGAACTTGAGAGATAAAACATAACTTTGTCTCATATGAGATGTAAACAACAATCTGAACACTGCAGTGGGGGAAAAGTCAAAATATTGCTGAGCTATTGACCCCATGGACTAAAAAGTCTAAATTTGGAGTTTATAGACAAAGGGTAATTATGCCTCGTACGAGCTGCAAACAAGAATCTGAACATTGCGGTGTATGGAAAAGAAAAAGTCGAAATATTGCTGAGCTAAAAAGTATTTTAAGTGGAATTTTTCGATTTAAAGCTGTCATGACTGCAGGGATTAATCTTCTTGGTTCTTTCGGTAAGGTCACGTAGAAGGGAAATAATAAAAATAAAACATCATAAAATACATTTTCATGACATTTTTTTTCATAATAAAAAATAATAAAAATAATAATAAAAATAAAACATAATAAAACACAATTTAATGATAATTTTATTTTAATAATAAATAAAATAAACATAATAAAATACAATTTTATGTGAATTTTATTTTATTGTTTTATTTTTATTATTTTATTATTTCCCTTCTACGTGACCTTACCGAAAGAACCGAGAAGATATTTTAAGTGGCTTGAACTGCATAACGAGGGGAGGCGTGGCCAGAAGTGGCGTCTCGGCGGGAGGGGCGTGGACAAAAGTGACGTCATGAAGGGAGGCGTGGCCAGAAGTGACGTCACGGCGGGGTCAAAGGTAGCGGCGGCGCTCGCTGGCGGGGAGTTACGAATCCGCAGTGCGTGCAGCCGCGGCGACTTCACACTTCGCTATTGTCGAGCGAATTACAGTTGTTGTTGTTGTTTAACTGTCGTCGCAGGCCGTGCTAAGGGGGCGCTTTAACGCGCAGCGGCGGTGATGCATAGTTTGTATATAAATGTGATAAAGTAAGTAATGCAGCAGGCTTAAGAGTGTTGTACTGTACTTGGGTGTTATACTGTACTGCACAGTAAACATAGGCCTGGCGTTCGTGTGTTAAGTTCTTAAGCGAACGTATTGTGCGTTGTGTGCTTATTATTGTTGCCTTTGTTCATATTTGACTTGGGCCGCAGTTTGAACGCGTTTGCCCCATAAATAATTCTCAATTTAAGTGGATCATTGCACAGCGCTTTGATGAATGGCACCGTGCGTTGAACTTATTTCGCACCGCACGTAGCCGACCTTGCTCATCGGAGGTGCGGGAGAAGAGAATCGATTAATCTATTCACGAGTACGCGAATCTCCGCTTGAATAAATGAACAAATGCATACAATCGAATAGTTAGGTGAGTGGATACAGGATTGCATTATACTGTAGTTTGAATCGGTGAATCCATGATTAAGTGAATGAATGATATCCGGAGGAAGAAGAGTAGGAGGAGCAGAAGGAAACGGAGAGTCGAGGCTGCGTGCGATGGTGAGGTCCGACACCGTCACCACCACCCATTACAGTCCTTTGTCAATCCACAGCGAGATGAAGGCTACCCTATGCATTTCAATACGGCGATTGACCATTTACCACGCTGGTCCCTGCAAGTTGGTGAAGGTGATTAACGCCAGGAGCGATTAAGACATTACTCAGCCGAGCTTAGATTTCTGGGCTTGCAGGGCAATGTCCTAACCTCTAAGCCAGCCGTTTCATCTCCACGCTTCCGTCCAATTTCCATGTGTTCGTTGCTTGACCACTTCCCCTAAATGTGCTAATTTTAAGATGCACCGTACCCAATGTCAACCGAATAAACCTGACAGGAAAGCCTTCCCACATTGATTCTAAACATTACAGTCCAATAGATGAATAGCAAAAGCCGTTCGCTCACATTGGAGTAATTGAGGAAAGTTTTATAAACATACGTTCATATTATTTGGGTGCTATATTCACGTGATAAGGCAATTTGAGTTAGCATTTGTCGCTTATGAAAAATAGCTATATAACTCAGTGGACCTTACCTGGTGAAATAAAATAGAATTGTTTTGGACCATTGGCTTCTTTCCCTTCTAGTTAAATGTCGTACCAATGTTCACTTTTCTTTTAAGTTTAAATTAGGTATTTAACTTGTGTATATTCTCCAATTCATGTGTGAGTATTAATTTAAGTAAGAAAAGAGTGAATCTTAATTTTGATAATGCGCTGCCGTAATACAGTTTTATTTGGACATTTTGAGCATTGTATATTGTATTAACGATGTTTTATTTCGTAGACTCTGGACACAAAAAACATGTTCAGCACGGGGGTTGAGGACTTCGACCTTGAAGATGAGGTATTCATCTCCTCACATGTTCAGCAGACTGTTTGCAAAACTGCAAATCTTGAAAATATTATTTAAAAAATCAGCCAGCAGTATGTTTCTGATAGGGATAAAAAAGGGTTAAATGTTTTTGCTGACGGGCCTAAAACAAAAATAGGCAATTTTATCTGACAACCAAAATAACTCCCTTCTTGCTTTGTCAAAACATTCATGTGACTTGGTGTCTGTTTTTCACAGTGTTCCAAGCCCACATGCATCAACAGTATAATTAATTTGCTTTAGGATGCTGAATGATGTGCTTTGATAAAATTACAGGAGTTCATGTCGATGCTGGTGGACGTGGAAGAGCGGATTGCTGGTGGAGGGCGGCCGATGTGCAACTCAACTGGTGGAGCCATGCATCCACCCATTGTGCAGACCGTGACACCATCCACGAGCAACCACCAAGGCCCCGCAGCTTCCGCAATCCATGCTGATGATGTGGGCCAGGGTGTGGCATCACTAGATCCTTTCGGCGATGTGGACTTTTCAGACCTGGATGATGAAGTTTGGTTGAACTTCACTCAGGAACTAGATGTTAACGGTAGAGAAAACTCAGCTGCGAAAGAAACGGCAGCAACAGGTGAAACCACGAAATGCCCAACTTTGGGTTCCCGTGAAGCTTCTGACTTTGGTCTGAGTGTCAGGACTATGACTGTCCCACCTGCAAAGAAGCTGCGGATGGCATCAAATTTGGAGAGTGTTCAGATGGGTTCTCGACAGAGCACGGTAAGCATTGGACATAATGGGTCAGGCAAGGTGTCGGTTCAGAGGTTAAGAGGACCTGCTAATGAGAGCAGTGAGAAATCGGTGATGTTTATGGCATCTGCACGGTTAAACCCTGTTCCAGTTGCTGATTCAGAAAAAAATTGCCACTCTGGCACGATGCAGGGTGCCGTTTGGACGAATTCCCCTCAACAGCCAAGGCCATCTTCAACGCAGATTGCACCATCTCACATTGGACTGCAGCAGCAGAACAGATCTTCCAGTCCGCATGTAGGAATCGCAAGTCACAGGCCGTCAACTCCCATGACAAACTCTCCACTTGTGCAATCATCTCGGGGCCTCGCCGTCTGCAGCTCCCCCATGCTCACCCGTGGTCAAATGAGAGGCCATCTCTTTCAGGGCCATGGAGCAAATCCGTGCTTGCCCACCACGCCCACGATAAGGCTCCACAACCCGAGTGCATCGGGACAGCGCTCGGCAGCCACTACTCCAACGTGGCTCATCACAAACCGACTCGTGCAACTCGTCTCGGCCTCCAACAATGTGACTCCCCGGCCCTCGCCTGCTGCTTCCTCTGCAGTGCCGAAAGCACGCCGGTTCCCTGGCCCTGCTGGCCTCCTGCCTCAACAGGTATTTTCTTTGCCATTACGAAAGCAGAATGTGTTTTTGTGTATAATAATATTAGTGCTTTAGAGTTTTCAGAAAATATGTACTTTAACAAATCCTTTTGTTTCATCCAAACATTTCCAACAGCTGAGCAGAAAAATGGATGACATCATGATTTCTGCTCCACAAACCCCAGCTCATGGAGCCATCGCAAAGCTTAGCTCATTGGTAATGTCTCTTTGCAGAACCACTGCACATGCTGTTCCTTTTCTAATGTGCAGTTCATTGTTCCCAACATGATTTGCTGGAGCCATGTGTCTCTCAACTCTTCCATACATTTTCTGTAGCCCTCTTCACAGCAGTCATCATTTGAGGAAGACTTTGGCCGGGGGCCGTGGGTTGCCATGAAAGCAGCACTGGGTGTCGATGAGAGGAACCCTTCCTCTTTTTTGTGCACGCACAGCATCATCATGGTGCTCCGCAAGGTACTGCGGCTTCTGGAGAAAATACTTGTTGTGTGGCATGAGTTTTCTGTTATGTCCATAACCTGCAATGACCACGACTGAACAAAATATTCATCAGGGGATGAAATAGAAAGTGTCAGTGACTTTTCAATGTTTTTTGGATTTTATAGAAGCCGTTAAAATCTCACGGTGCTGATATTGGTTTCCTATGAAGTTCAGTGAAACCTTTGGGCACAGATTATTCAACTACCATTGTGTTTGTCCATCCAGCAGTAACCTAGGCACTGTATTAACTCAAGTGATCCGTCATTTTGTGGGACAAAATGTGGATTCTGGTAATCTGTTATCACCCATTTCACAACACGATATGACCTACATTTATCTTGAAGGTGGCCATCTGCCTGCACTTGTGTGAGCAATGTCAGGGCACACAATTATTTTCATTGGTTGTTGTTCAGGCCAGCCTCAAGCAGCTGCCAAAGGGAAAGGTGCCGACCATGTGCATCCTACTGAAATCTCTTGTCCAAACCGGCAGTGATGCAAAGGCCGTCTTCAAAGACCCCACTGGTAATCACATTGAAAACATGAAACGTGTCTTTATTGTGATGCCACTGTGCATATTGCAGAACATTATGTAGTTAACAAGTACTTATGGGCAACGTGCATATGAGGCATTGTACAAAGGAACGAGCAACATTTTCCATACACTAAAGCATTGCAAAATCAAGTCCACTGTCTGCTCCATTGAGCGAGTTGTGCGTTTTTGAGTTTAAGATGTATTTTGTGCCTGCAGGAGAGATGCATGGCACCATCCACAGGCAGCTCGTTGAGCAGCATCAGTCACAACTGAGGGCTGGTGTGGTGTTGCACTTGCAGCAGGTAATAATGCATTTGAACAAATAGGAATGCTACGTAGGATATGACATACGTGAATGTATTTGAGGAGTAGACCAAGCTGTGAACAGGTCATGGCAGTCATCACTTGTGACTCCAGCTTGAGGAGTTTGCAAATGCTAATGTGACTTTTCCAATTTCAAATATCACACACATGCACATGATTAAACTGACTAAATAGTAAGGAAAATAAATGTTTAACAAAGCACACTGCTAGACTGTTGTCACATTCAGACCTCAGGATATCTTAATGGCTCTGAATTTGCAAAGAATGGTGAAATATTTGTCCTTTGAAACTACTGCTGTCATATGAATACATCCCATAAGGGTTTCTTTCAATGACGTTGCTGTCAAGTGGACCTCCTGGCTTGCAGTACCAACTACTTGTGTGTGTATGTGTGAACGGACAGGTGGGAGTGCTGTCCCCAAGCTGCAGAAACCACTACCTGAACATCACTCCTCGGAATGTGGTGCGGATATTTATGTCAGAAGGCTGTACCGAGACCAATTCGAGCTGCAGACAAACAGCCGGTGAAGTAGCCCAGGTGAAGAGAATAACACAAAGTGCACTTGCACGACACAAATCAAGAGATGTGGAACATTGTGTATGCATCATGTGTAAACTGCTGTTCAAATTATTTTTTGACCTACATAATGTACATTGTCCATAGAAGGTGCTCTGGCAGTATATATATACTGGTAGTGTGTCTATGCTTGTTTACAAAGTAGCGTAATTTTTAGATTTTGTCTCCTGTCTCAAGTTTGCTCAAGAAAGCATCCACAAGGTGACAGCTGGGGTAGTGGAAACTCAGGCTGAGAGCTCAGCAGTCACGGAGCGAGGAGAAACAGAGATGAAAGGAGGCTCACGGCAAACGGATGACAATCTCTCGGGCTTGGGTAATGCATCGCAACAAATGCCACATTAGACCTCCCTTTGAGCTACAATGATTTTGTGGCCACAAAAAAAGTGTAACTCAAGTGTATGTGTGTGTATGTGCGTGTGAAAACAGATCATCTGGACAGCTTTCTGGAAGACCTTCCAGAGGATGCGTTTGCAGATTTCTGACAATGCAGTGTAAGAAGACCAAGTGCTTACAAAATCACGAAACTTGAAAAGTGCTGTCAATCAAGATTGAAAAGTGCTGTCTGTGGATATGCTTCTTATATATTTAGCTTTTTTTCAATTTGCATTACAAAAAATGCTGTGTTGGTTACACTTGCCAAGATCAATATCATTTGATTTACAGTCATGGCAGTAGACTGATTCTTTAACAAATGCTCAGACAGACACATACTGTGTACTTTCAATGCTGTTTATGTCACTTATTACATTATTTCCCTTCGTTTGAGCTTCTATTTGAAGATCATACACACTTGATGACCATGGTCATTTTTGTCATTTGTTACAGCAGCAATACCAGGAATATACATTTGTTGGCGTTATAGTCAATATTCTATAAAGCATGTCCACGTTTATTAATGTCTATGGTGTCGTCACCTGTCATGTTGAGGTGCTTCACAAGTTACAGCTGATGAATGAAAACAACTTTCTTCAGCGTGACTCGTATTGCATTTCACTCGAGCTAAGAAAGCTTCCCACAACAATTTACTACAGTACTGTACTTGGCAACGTCAGTACAACGTACTGGCAACAACGTGTTTTGCATAAATGTACTAATGGTATCTTCTTGGTTCTTTCGGTAAAGTCACGTAGAAGGGAAGTAATAAAATAATAAAAATAAAACAATAAAATAAAATAATTCTCACGACGTTTCGGCTACAACGCAAGCAGCCGTCAGGTGAAGAATGAGACACTGCCAAGCTAGGAGCTTATATATAAGCTGGGTTGGAGGTGGAAGAGCGCCTTAACAAAAAGCATGTGCATATCAAGAGGAATTTAGCATATTCATGGGAAATGCGTAGGAGGTGGGCGGGGGGGTTTCAAAGTAATATTATGCCCATGCATTATGCAGGATCAGCAGCACCAAGGGAGGGTGCAGGGAGTAGCATTAACAAAGGAAAGGAATGTTAACAGTATGTAGCTGCAGTTACTAAACAACCACGTAGAAAACTAAAGTATAAACTACATAAAAAAAACTAAAGTATAAACTGCATAGCACCATCAGTATACTTACTATACTCTACAATAAGCTGAGTTACTAACAGCAAGTAATCATTTTTACGACGTAGAATTGTAATGTATTACTTGCTGTTAGTAACTCAGCTTATTGTAGAGTATAGTAAGTATACTGATGGTGCTATGCAGTTTATACTTTAGTTTTTTTATGTAGTTTATACTTTAGTTTTCTACGTGGTTGTTTAGTAACTGCAGCTACATACTATTAACATTCCTTTCCTTTGTTAATGCTACTCCCTGCACCCTCCCTTGGTGCTGCTGATCCTGCATAATGCATGGGCATAATATGACTTTGAAACCCCCCCGCCCACCACCTACGCATTTTCCATGAATATGCTAAATTCATCTTGATATGCACATTCTTTTTGTTAAGGCGCTCTTCCACCTCCAACCCAGCTTATATATAAGCTCCTAGCTTAGCAGTGTCTCATTCTTCACCTGAAGACGGCTGCTTGCGTTGTAGCCGAAACGTCGTGAGAATTATTTTATTATGTTTTATTTTTTATTATTTTATTACTTCCCTTCTACGTGACTTTACCGAAAGAACCAAGAAGATGAATCCCTGCAGTCACGAAAGCTTTAAATCGAAATTTACTAATGGTATGTTATAAATTACATGCTGTTGATGAGATAAGCACATGTTCTTGAAAAGCAACATAAACATACTCTTACTGAAGTGATTAAAGTGACATCTTTTGTTGAAGCTAAAGCAATTTACAGCTCGTCATTTAAGGTTAGCTCTGGACATGCCTGCCGTATTTTTAATTGAGAGTGAGTAATTTTAGTTCCTGTGGTTCGTAATAATACTATACTCTGTCATTTATCAGGGAAATCCTCAGTACCTCAACATTATTTTCAGGAGAGGGGTTCCGCATGTTTATCAATTATGGAGCATTGCAGATGGAAACTGAGGAATAGCACAACAACATTGAATTTGTGAGCTATATTTTAGAAAGCAGTCTTACCTGTCAGCAATGCCTTCTAAAAGGCAATGGGAGTGCCAGATCTCAAGGAGTGTTTTATACAGGGCAAAGAAACGAGAGTTCCCAAAGAAACTCCACGCATACTTTGGGACAGCATTGAAAGGTCTGCGCAGACCGGTTCACCTCCCATTTTTTGTACTGTTATCTGGCCACTTCTAAGCCTGAGGGGATTTGGAGGTTTCAGAAATCTCGACATGCTCCACAAACTTCTAAATTCCAAAGAGGTGGGCCACAGGAATGTGCCATCACACCCGATAAGCGGTCGCACATGGTGTCAAGTTCGCAGCCAGGTGCTTTCTTGAAGCTCGTACAGACCACCCAGGCTTTACGCCCTATCAACTATTAATCATACACTAATCTGTGCATGTTCACTTGTGTAATAAATGCATGCAATGTGATTTACATATTTTGTTACATCTACATCGAGGGTGTGTGGGGGTTAGGAAGGGGGTCTGGTGGTGGGGAAGCGGCCACATATCAGTGGAGAGTGAATATCTTAACCGGCTTTTCCCCCACGACACCAACATAGATATCGTCAAACAACCCGCTTGATAAATCATGGCGTGTGGAGGCCTGAACATTATTTATTGCCAAAGGGTTGTGAATTATGATTACTAACTACTACATGATACAAGTACGTTACATAAAGTGGCGTGTGATTATAGTGCTGAACCATAACGCCCTCATGGAGGAATCCAATATCAATTGAAATTGCCACTGTTCTGATCTTTTCCGTGGTCGGAACAAGTAGAGGGCATATATGTTCACAACCAGCGGTGGTAATTCCACATTTCCATGACGGGGCAGAAGCAATCGATGGGATTATCGCTCTTAGTCTCGTGATAGCTTGCCGTACTGATTGACGTACGTCGTCATCATAACAAGTGATGCTCAACACAAGAATACGACATCTTTAGTTGACCTCTAGGGGGCACGTGAACACCGCACTTTGTCCGACCGCAACATTCGTGTGTGGGGTGTTAACGTCGTCTCTCCACCCCCTTTAAACGTGACATCGTTAAACAAAGCAGTCTCGGGAACGCATGCAACTTCAGTTACACAACCGTGCACTGCCATTAGCCACTCGCACAACAACCACAACAGCAGCGGGTTTACTTCACAAAGCCACGATTTGGTTTGTGTGAGTTTTGAGTGGCCCCAGCATGGGCCCTGCTGGCAGCGTTTTGCTGCGTTGCGCCGGGGTGGACCTTGGGGTCCAATGGGCCCTCGGTCTGGTGGCAATCGTCCTGCGCACAGAAGTCTTCTTTGATGCCGCAGGTGAGATGGTAATGCTTAAACTTTGCTTTGTTTTACAGCTAGAATGCTTGTCCGGTGAATTATATTTGTAGTCCATGCATCAGTCTGGTTTTTTTGTTGGTAAACCGCTTGAAGTTATTAGGTTACCATGCCTGTCAACCAGTTAGCAGTGCCTAGCTTATTACAGACCAATTCAGACCTTATTGGTCACCCCGTGTCAAAGTTTATCCTGCAAAGTCCCATCACAAGGGAGAAACACAAACAAATAGACAACATGTATTGTTTCCCCCCGTATTGAAACGGCTGTATGGACCTGAAAACTCAATTTCCCTCTACAATAATACAGTTAAACCGTATGGGTTGACAGGTGTAGGTTACTTTTATCATGCGTGACTTTTCTAGTCGTAGTGCCTTACGCCGGTAACCCCAAGCAAGCCTAGCTCGCAGAGTTTCGGAATATATCGAGTGAGATGTGAATCCCTTTGTTGGTAATGACTATGACATGGGGTGATGGGACCTGGCACGGACAATGGAGGTGATTGTGTCTTTTCGTCTTGTCTTCTGCAGAGGTGTTCAAACTCGTGCGTTGTTGTGGAGCATTAATGGACACATTTTTCGCAGAATTAAGATATTTTAGTCCATCGCCCAATATCCAGCAAAATTCGTGGAAGCGCACCGCTACAGAGTTTATTTGCTGGTAGGTTAATGATCACTTCCAATTTGTTGAGAATATTATCATCAGCCATGATCTATCCAATGCTGATGATGGCCGAGAATAATACTTTATGAAGATACATTTCTTGTTTCTCCAGCGTGAATGTTGATCACCGAGTAGAGTTACTCTGCCGTGTTTATTAATGTAGATGAGAGTTTATTAAGATTGAGACATGAGAGGAGTAGGAGTGGAGGTAGTTTTGACCATACTTCACCATGATGGTCAATTCGGGTTGGTGAAGGTAAGAGGGTATAGACGTGGTAGTTTCTAAGTACGGAATAACAATGGATTTTTCTTCACTACTGTATACACAACGTGTAGTAGCCGTGTAGCTTATAACACATTCTGCATCCAAGAACACCTTATAAACAAATGGGTTGAGTTTTATACATCTATGTGTATAATGCGTATGGTCTCTAATCCGAACACTGCTTAGCTTCTGAGATTTGACGGTATAATTCCGGATGATTTGGTCGTAGCTGGCGCGTATTAAAGGACGCCCTGTGGTTAAATAAAGAGGCCCACGTGCTGATCTGTAGGAGCTGTAATGCAGGAACATCCCAATATTTACGCAAAATTACAAACACACATACACATGGACAGCTGCTATCACATTCTAAAGACTAATGCAAAGCCTAAGTATTTTCAGTATAAAAATTAGGTTTTAAAATGTTTCATCAATTGTTCCTAACGTGAAGAAACTAAGTTCAACCAAAATACATAATACATTTTAAGCTTCAATACATGAGAAATCCCACAGCACCTTGTGGGATGAGAACCTATGATCTGGGCCCATACAACCCATGACTTAATTTCATACGGCCCTTGGGCACATAAAAGTGTCTCACTTCAAAACGACTCATCAACGATATTTATCCGCAAGCAACTTAGCTGCACAAATCGGGTATTAGAGAGGAATATGTTTGACCTGGCAACAATGTTTCTCATTTGAACACGCTCAGTCACTTACGTAAGTGCGAGGACTTCATGCAATGACAAAAAACAACTGAGGTACTGTATGTGTAAATGTGGCCCTTGGTAATGAATAGGTTTCCCACCCCTGCATTAGCATGTACGTATGTCACATTCTATTAAATGTCATTTAATGCACTATAATCTCTATGAACTCATTCCCCATTGCTCCTCTTTAATCCTTTTGCACTTATGCCCTGACATTGTGGATGCTGCTTTATCTAGGTTCTGGTACATTTCTGCTGCTTACGTACTTAAGCCGGAAATGGAGCAGCACCAAATTCCTGCGCCAGCAAATCCAGAGTGGTCTCGTGTCCGTCTGGGGACTCCGGTGGGTGCATTTGTTCATATGTGATGTCGCTTTATACAGGGAAATAAGGAGAACTCTATTCTGCGTCTTCACATAAATAAAAGTCTATTTTAGTCCACCAGCCTCATTGAGAGGTGATTACACATTTACTAGTGAAGGTTGTACATGCTCAGTCATAAACTTAATGCCACTGATGTTTCTGTTTTAAGGCTGGGTATGTATCTGTTCCTGCGAATCCTTCGCGAGGGGAAGGACAGCCGTTTTGACAAGGTGCGAGACAAACCGTCCATCTTCTTCATGTTCTGGACATTGCAAGGTACTTAGCTGGGAATGTGTCCACCAGAACTCAATGCAACATGGCATCAGACGACAACACCATATTCAGCACAGAAACACAGTTTTTTTGCCGCGTTATCTTGGACTTTGAGCAAATGGGCAGTGTCATTTAAAGAGTGTTACAGTTGCCTCCAAAAGTAACTTGACAATTCAGACCCTTAATCGAGTGAAGCTTGATTAAGCATAAGAATAGCGTGCCTGCAGGTATGTAACCAAGCAGACCACAGTACGACACTGTGCTCATGTTCTTTGTTTCTGCAATCCCTGGTCAGAGTCTAGCAATGTGAGTGTGCCAACACTTTTTCTGATGCGATGAGATAAGGCTGTATCATAGTTTGCCTACAGACAAGTAACTAGACATACCAGAACAACACCAAAGTATATAATGTTCTTACCCTGTCCGTTCCATCCATGGTCGTGGTCTAGCTGTGTGGGTGTTCGTGACGCTGCTGCCCACGCTCATCGTTAACACGAAGAAGCAAGACTCGCCGCTGACACGACGCGACTATCTGGGTTGGGCCGTGTGGGTTCTCGGCTTCACCGTGGAGATGCTTGCCGATCACCAGAAGTCCTTCTTCCGCAGCGACCCCAATAACGTAGTGCGTTTCTTTTTCTCTCATGTCACCTAGGGTTGTTGTCAGTGTGTACATAGTACACAATCATTAGCATCCAATGTTGGACCTATAGTGCAGGTGTGAGGAATATTTTTCCTTGAGGGCTAAAGATGACTTTCAGATACCTATGTCAAGCCACAAATTGAAACACAGTATGTCCAAGTGTAAAATATCCCTTCTAGTACCCAATTAGTGCGGTTAAGATGCTTGCAATGATGGATGAATATTGTTGAGGTGATTTTTTAAAAATATTAAATGAAAAGAAAAATAAGTTGTGATGATGAGTACTCTTGTCATGTCATTGCAGGGGCATTGAAAATTATTGGCTTGATGGCACTACAGTGCGAGGCAAAGCCACATTAAATGTTTTGATTCCTTAATAACGCACAACGCTTTTTCAATCTACTACTGGGATGATGGCCTCCCCAAGCTGTGTTGGGCATGGCAGTTTTTTTTACCTTACTTCACATTGGCCAATGCAGGTTGATGTAGGAGACTTTTAGCTGTGGCCAGCAATTGAATTAAGATCACTGCCATCATAGCACAATGTGCTAACCACTGCACCACCACTCCACCCCATAATTATTAAATCTTGATGCTTCAAAAGTCACATAGCACCTTAACGCGTGCCGTTAACCTACAACTTTAATTTGTTCATTCCATACAGGGAAAGTTTATCCAAAGCGGACTGTGGGCATACAGCCGACACCCCAACTACGTGGGTGAGATCCTGCAGTGGCTGGGCCTCTTCGTGTCAGCCTCGTCGGTGCTGTCTGGCTGGGAGTGGTTGAGTGCCGCATCGCCGCTGCTCGTGTGGCTGCTGTTGTCGCACGTGAGCGGCGTGCCCATCCTGGAGCGGCAGGCGATGCGGCGTTGGGGTCTCGATCCCGCATACCGCGCCTATGTAAAGCGCACGCCCGTGCTCTTCCCATTCAGCCCCTGGTGATGACAAGTTTCCAGCGACATCCCCACGGTTGTGGTGCCGTGGGCCATTCCCATGGGGAGGCACCCGCAGTGCTAATTTTGTTTATGAATATAGTGATGGAAATACTCATCAATAAAGTGTGTTTTACGTTGCTCAAAGATGATTATAAGTGGGCACATATCATTCAGCATGACTGACTTGTGATCTAAAGACCAAAACATGACTGAACATGAAAAGATGAAATTAACTAGTCTGAAAATGAAGACTTAAGATAATTTAGTAACTTTAGTTGAGACTGCAGTGCATTAAGGATTGAGGAAAGCAGAACAATTGTAATTGGCTATTTATGGAACCATTTAGAGAGTTCACTGATTGACATAATATCGGGGAGGTATTTGCGCACCCCTCAAACCAATATTGAATAACTAAGACTGTTTTAAGTATGTTCTTACTGCGATAACTTGGTTGATGAAAATAAAAAATGTTGTCGCTATATCCACGACTACTGTGTATTTTATAATTTGCCTTGGAAATGTATTTTATTGAGGTGGCCAGGTGGCTCAGTGGGCGAATACCATTTCAGAGCACTCAGCCAGCACTGTTGAGCTCCTGGGTTTAAATAGGCGTCTGTGAAAAAGAGCTTTATACCTCATCGGATTCTTCCAGGATATATAAAGATTCGGAATTTTTTTTGGTGTGGGCTATTTAAACGGAATCTCGAGTGGAGTTGGTTGACGGTTTAAATCTGTTCCCCCAAAAGCTGCCCGAACTTTAGTTTTTTTTTACTCTGGCTTTTTCCTGCTCCCAGGACTAAATCTGTATTTATTTGCAGAAGACGAACACCTGCATAGCAGGGACATGTGAGGAGTTGTGTGGATAAGAGGTAATTGAAGAGACCTCCAGAAGTAGTTATGTGATGTCATCTTCAGAGGCCATTCTCGGACAGAGTAATGCACCGCTATGAAATATCTCCTTTACCAGTGGTTATTGCAAACATGATGCCTTGTATAAAGGTGTCCGTTTTTTGTACCAGTTGAAAGGGTAAAAACCTAATGCACCGCTGTCTGTAAGATTTCCTCGTATGCATTTATTTGTATCCTATCAAGATGCTGATAGTACATGTAGTGTATAGTCGTGAAAATACATTCTACAATGAGTCGGTAATGTAAACTTGTCAAAACATGTTGCTGACTTCACTCAATGCCCTCTACAATTGACAATTTGTCTTTATCCTCTTAAAATATAAACCACAGTTCATACGTAATAATTGCGCTCTTATGTCACACCATCTATTTTTAAAATAATTTATTTTATACCTACGTGACTTTACCGAAAGAACCAAAGAGTATCGATCCCTGCAGTCCCAAAAACTTCAATTCGAGATTTCACACCATCTCTCACCTCGTTTGTCAAGAGATACATTGAAGCTGCTCATGCGCTCTATCAAATACAATCTGGCCGTTAGCCCCGCCCCTCTGTGACAGCCAATCACATTCTCAAAATATCCGGAGCGTTACCTATACGCGCTACCAAATACAATATACATACTCGCTGGTTCTAACCTCCGATAACCTTACGAAATCGTCTCTACTGGATTTAATAGTGAAAATTTAACGTGTATGTCATTGACGCAATGTTCACGACGAGAGTTTTAGTAAGTCTGGCCTCCACCGCCAAGTGCGGGAGGCCGCGCTCACTTTTGGTTTTGGCCGGTCGAGTAGGCCTGAGCGGGAGCCTACGGACTTTCCTGAGCGCCCTGCCCGGCAGCTGCACTCGGTCAAGGCCGCCCCCGCGGGGAATTCGGACCCCGGGTCGCGTCGTCGTCTGCGCTGGGGAGTCGCAGGGAACGTTTGACTTGAAAGCTTCTTCCAGTGGTGGAGCCCAAGAGAATGTGAGGAACAATGGGTTATTGTTGAGTGGTCACACTAATAACAATAGGTGGCGATTTGACGGTGGTGGTGGTGATGATGGCAAGGTCTTTAATGCGCCGCTGCCCGTCGCTGCTGTGTTCGGTAAGAGGCAACTTTCGTGGGATACTTTTTGTAGAAAAGCTTTAAGTTGCACTATTATTTTTCGTTTACCAACCTGCACTGACTACAGCTCGATGAAGTATGGTCAAACAACCCCCCGGTGACCGGGTTGCCGGTCACGAATGTTTGCTTTGACCGCACTGCGACATCAACTTACAGTAACATCGATGCAAATTATAATGTAGACGTCGTGTTATGCAAACGTCCACGTTTAGAAGAAGAAAAAAGCAATGTTAAATATCGATTTAAAGCTTTCGTGGCTGCGGATGTTGTTGGTTCTTTCGGTAAAGTAACGTAGAAGGGAAAAGCTACAATAATAAAAATAAAACATAAAACATTCTCACCACGTTTCGATTGCAACACAAGCAATCGTCATCAGGTGTGAAAGCTACAGCAAGATAATGTTTGCTCAAGTGGGAGAGATGTTGTGGTAAGGGGTTATACAAGTTAGAAAGAACCAAGAATACAATGTTAAATACACAGGCGTCATTTGCACCGTGTGTCGGGGGTGTTAAGCTGCTGCTGGTGTTAATTCTTACACTTTGCGTAGGTCTGTCGTTCTTGTCAATGTTCTGGGGCAACGAAGACGACGAAGAGAAGACGCCCGAGGAGAAAATAATTCATTTGCTTAAACAAGCAAAGGTACAATAACCGCACCGGTTTGCGCAACTCAACCTTGATAAATTACACTTTGGTGTGCCGTTTCCATTCATGGTGGCAATGGATTAGTAATACGTGGCCACATTTTGGGTTTATGAAGGCATTTATGGACGTTTTTAAATGGAGAGATTCTATAAGTCGCGTTTTACTGTTTAATGGCTTGATTTGAAGCTTTCGTGACTGCAGGAATCCATACTCTTTGGTTCTTTCGGTAAAGTCACGTAGGTATAAAATAAAATAAATCACGACGTTTCGATCGTAACACAAGCAATCGTCATCATATTAAAATTATGTAAGACTGTCTTGCGCTTTCGATGTCAGATTTGTGAGCACGTCATTATCAGCGCTCACAAAGCAGTGAAAATTCAGTAATTTCTTTTTTACTCGGGGGACAGCAAAATGCTCGTGAAACTGTACTTTGAAGCTTTGCAAGTGTTCCCTAATGTCACATTTTTCTTCGTCTGGAAGCTGCATTGCCGGTGTGACCAAACAACATCTGAACATTTGGAAATGAACCGTAGTTTGATCAAGTCGACGGGACCACAGATTTTCCTGATTATAGCTTCTATTTTGTTCTATACTTGGAACAAAATATGCAGTCATAGGTTGAGCCCATTTAGTTGGCTGAAAACATCTGCCAAGTAGGCCAACTTAGCTAACCAAGGAAAATCACTGAAGCAATGTGAAAACTCAAACTTAGTCAAGTAGAAAAATCCTCATTTAACCAGGCAACTCAAACAGGTGTGCAAGTACCTTTTTTCTCGAGAAAGCCAGCGGACTTCAGGATGAAGAAATATGTAGTTGACAGTGATCACTACCCATCTCGTCACAGAGAGAAGTAAAATGTTCTTGAATTCAAAGGTCGAGCCTTGATGAAATTTACTGATTCCTCCAAAACCGTCTGCAGGTCAGCAGGTATTTTCTTTTTAACTAGAGCCACCCTGTGGATGCTGCAGTGGATGGATTTGCGAATGGTGCCACAGCTTTAACACGAGTAACAACCCCACTGCGTTGGCCTTTCAAAGCACAAGCCCCGTCAGTGCTTATTCCAATACATGTTGACAAATCAATATCCATTCTCTTTCATAACTTCAAAAATAGCCTCTGCAGTTGCACGCATAGGCAACAATTTGTAAAAGAGGTCCTCATTCACCTCTCCATTGAGGATGTTATTTTACAGGTAGGAACAACAGTTCCACACTGCCCACCAGGGATTATTTGTCTGTCCGTCTGTCGTGCACGAATGGGCTGTCCAACCAAGTTCCTACCTGCCCACTCCGAAGGAACGTGTTTTTAATTTTCCATGGGACCCCTGAAATAGCCTCTCGGACCACCAGGGGTCCACGGACCACAGGTTGGGAATGTTGCTTTAGGCTCTCTCGCGCTTCTTCACGTGGAGGCCCTTCTGCCAGCAGTGACGTGAGCAGTAGCATTTCAGGGCAGCATTTTTACCATTCTGTATATGTGTGTACTTGTGTTTGTGCTGCCTCAGCTTTGTGTGCTGAAAAAGGATTTAAAGGGTGCAGAGAAGAAGCTGCACGAGGCACTGTTTATGGCTGAGGAGGAGAAGCACACGAATGCAATAATCTACACCTATGACCTGGTAAGCTGACTTCAGCTTTAACCACAGCTGTATCATGGTTGTATTTGACCAGCTCCAGACTGTAAACCCACTTAAAGCACACATACCTAGAGTCAAGTACATTAACACCGTTAGCTGACATAACAATTACATTATAAATCCAGTTCATTATGAATAACACAATTACAATTATAATTGACCCAAGGTGTGTAGCCCACACATGCCCCATGTGTATGCACCTTGGTTATTTTATCATGATCACAATTGACACTTCATGATTGCTATGCTGGGTATGGTAGCACATGCCTGTGATAAATTATTTTAAAGTTAGAGGTTGATAGATCACACAGAAACTCAAAAACCTGCGAGGTTGCCAAGAGATGATGGTGGAACAACAGGTGGGTCTGTGATCTTGTTTCTTGATTTTTGAGTGTTATTATTCCCTTATTTGTGTGGGTTTTCTCCAGAAAATCCAGTTTTCTTCCACAAACAACTCTTTAGAAGTCCAACATCTCAATGCAGGACTCATCTGAGAAAAAGTTCTTCTGACTCGGTGAACATTTTCTGGGTAAATAAATGATTTTTGTGTTTTGTGTGCAGATGGCCAATGTAGCTTTCCTCGCAGGAAAGCTGGACTCTGTGAGTACACGATTTTCCCATTGCAGTAGAGCATCGTGTCAATTCAGTTAATTAAGTACACATTCTTAAATATGTATAATGCTTCAATGCTTAATTTATGTGTAATAATATGCAAAATTCTGCTTTCACCCTACTGACCACATCACAACCTTGGTCCCTGCATACCTCACGAATAAAGGAAGCCCCATATCCCCTGTGGCATTTGAGATCCTCTGATTTTTATTTGGTTGTTCCTTTTATCCATAAAAAGATATACACGTGGGAACGGTATTTCAGCTGCAATGCACTCCTTTTCTGGAACTTGCTTCAAGCAACTCTTAGATCAGCCACTATCCTCTCCCGATTTTAGGTCTAAACTAAAGATACAGCTGTTCTTTCTATCTTTTCTTTAATTTGTGGTCCACGACTGCCAATGTAATATTTTATTATATATCCATAATCTCAGTACCTCTTCATAATCAACTATTCCACACCTCCGATTAGCATGGCGGACTAATTACAGTCCGAAAGAAGTTCAAATGACATACGTAAGCAAATCTTTCATTTAAAAATAAACCTATAACATAAGTGCAGGTTGGAAAACCATGATTTTCAAGTACAAAAATGTAAAAGCATAGCCTTTGTGAAAATAAAAAAGCAGGAAATACTGAGGGTTTTGATTGTTGTTAATTAAGTGGAGTAGACTTTGTAAATTTATATCTGGCTCCCTAGGGTCAGTGTTTTACTTTAAATCGCTTCTAGTTTCTTTAGAAATCTGTTTTGCTTAGTTACTTATTTTTGTGTAAATTATGATAAATCTTCAGGTAGGTGTTCATATATTTTACTGTATTCTTACTAATTGTCCCTTACTCTTGGATATTTGCCACCCCTATATTAATGTATTATAAGGTGGTTTATAAAATAAAGTTGTATTGAATGACTGGAATGTTTAAATAATATAAAAATCTGAAATGCACGTTTTTGTTATTTTTAGGCTGAGACCTTGTATAAAGCCACATTGGGTTTGATGCTGAGCTCTGGTGTTGAGAAGGTATCAAATTGGATTATCTTAGACCACACACACACACCACAATGATGCCATTCATTTGCAGTGATATTGGGCGATGTATTTACTATTCTGATCACTACACACTGTAAGAAAGTGAATATTGTTATTCTGCACTTAGGACAATAATGCCGCCATTGAGATATCGCTGAAGCTTGCGGCCATCTACGCTATGCAGGGCAAGTGAGTACGATTTCTGAAAACACAGGCTTATGTGACATTTAAGTACCACCAGTGTCAATGGGTTTACATCTCTGATGTCTTTGTTACTGCAGGAATGAGCTTGCAGTACTTGGATATGAGTGGTGTGTGAAGTTGATGGAGGAAAAGCTTGTGCGACTGACAGAAGTGACTGATGGGAGTTTATCAGGCACGTTGTGAATCGCAGCATTTGGTGACTAAATATTAAGTGGATTTTGACCGCCCACACCCATCTTCCACGCTTGCCACTGATGTGCTCATACCTGTGCCTTGGTTTGTGTGTGCGTACAGAGGAGTACAAGGCCAATACACGGTTGCTGCTGGGGATGACGCTCGACTCATTTGGGCGTTACCTCCGGGCCAACGGTCACTGGGAGTTGGCGCGCCAGCAGTACGTCAAGGCCCTGGCCATTTCACATGAGGTGCAGGGGGATCAGCACCCACAGGTGACCAGGTTTGGTGTGGAGGATCTTTAAAAATTATTATTCCGTGTACAGTACAGCTTTTTTGTCAATCCACTGTTGGATGAGGGCCTCCCCATGCCGTGTGGGTCATGCAGGTGATTTGACCAGACTGAACAATACTGCTTAGTGCTGGTTAAGGAAGGGAGATAACATATATGCGAATGTACAGTACAATTGTTCACCAGAAGTAACATTTTCTAATTAGTTACGTAAATATGCTACGAATGTTCTTATTCTGTTCGAATATATTCACCACGTTGAGTTATCATGTATTACCCCTGATAATGCGCATTTGTTAAAATCTGTAAAGCAATGCTGTCCACAGCTAAGACACTTGGATGTTACTTGTGCTGCTGCTGCTCAGACAGTGGTGCTGATGAGTGACCTGGCCACCACCTTGGACGCACTGGGACGCTTCGCCGAGGCCGAGGAGTTGTCAGGGCGTGCATCCATCATCGCCGAGGAGACCGAGCATCCGGAGCAGCCCACTGTTTTCCTGAACCACGCCGGGGTCCTCCTTCACCAAGGCGCGGTAACAGGGCATGACGAGACGTGACGCAAAAGGGTGGCACAACAGGGTAGGAATGGGGGATGTTTCAAAGATAGCCAGATGATGATGGTTGACAGATTAATTTATTTTACAGCTGTTTGTCAATTCACTGTTGGATTAAGGCTTTCCCATGCCTTGTCAGCCAAAGGGGTTATTTAATCATACCTCACCATGCTGGTTGGTGTTAGTCAAGGCGGGGAGCATAGATGTTTGAATATAGTACAGTAAAATGGATTTTGGTAGCCTTTTCTCTACTGCCCACCATGTAGTCCTACAACTTTTTTTTTTGCATGATGGTCACCAATCAACTGAGACTTAGTTAAGGCTCCATTTTGGAAAAATTCCATTCCGATAGTTTACAAAAAAGAATTGCATCTCATTAATATTTAATGGCGATAAGCAATGTCAATATTGGTATGTTTTTGAAAGTTCTTTTCCTATTTTTCTGACTTCAGAAAACTACAGCCTGGCCGAGGCCATGTACATGAAGGCATTGAAGTTCGCGGAGAAGCAAAAGGATGCGATCACTGCTCAAGAGGTCAGAAAGGGCCTCGATGAACTGCAGAAAAGAAGAGCAAAAGCGCAGATAGCAGCAGTGTGAGGACAGTGGCTGTGGAAGTGATTTATCAGCTGCATCTGAAGTCACGACAGTAAGTGGAGGAGACTGGGTGTGTTGTGTGTGCAACACGCTGGACATTTTGAAAAGTAAATAATTCGTTGCACATTCATATCCTTTGCATTGTACGAATAAGGGCATTCCAAGTGTAATATAAACACAAAACTTATTGTAAATGTTTAGTGTATTAAAATCTGAAAATATATTTCCTAATTGTTTCGTGTCATGTGCATTATGGCATTTGCAAGTGCTAAAATTCTGTAACATTCTGAGCTAATGATGTATATTAAAACATCCAGTGCATTCAAAGTGTTTTTACTTTTTTATATATATCTACTAGCTTTACTACCCGGCTTCGCCCGAAACTTGAATTCTTGTGTTGGATTGATGCACGGCTTACGCGGAAGGGGGGGGGGATGTGTGTGTGTGTGATGTCAGCAGGCACACTGCGTAACGCTGCCGCACGCGGGTGACATCACAGATCACAGATGTGATGTCACCGCTCACTTGCCATGCAAAATATATCCATGATTGCGCCCCCCCCCCCCCCAAAATACAAAAGTCTATTTTTATACTTTTTGCATTGTGTACAGTCTGGAAGCTACCCACATGCCCAATTTCAAGTTTGTTGCATGTTGGCAAGTATGCTAAACATTTCGAACAGACACATTCACAAATTTCCATTTTATTTATAGATGATGTGAAGCATGGGGGTGATGATGTAAATTATTATGAAATGATGCGAGATGAAGATGTGATGTGTATGATGACATGTATCCCCATGCACCATTTAAATGATTATAACATTACAGGTGTTATGAGAATTAAATAATATGAGAATGACATGCATGAAGGTGAAGTCAATGCTGATAAGATCCGTTATCAGCGTTATGGTGATGTCATAGGGATGATGAGATGCACGATGGTAATGGTAATGTTGGGTCATCATGATGATGTTTAATGGGTCTCAACCCACCACTGTGGCAAGCATCCCTGAGTTCAGCTCACCTTAGGGCAGGCAGTAGTCATCCACTTGATGAATGACATATTCAAAGATGATAACCAGTACAATGGTTAATTATAATAAATACAATATAGTTCTATAAACACAAGCCTGGGAAGGGTCAAACTAATACGAAATAAGTAAGCACTGTGTAACCACAATAATAAAAAATGTAAAAAAATAAAACTTTGAATGTTAGGCAGTGTACTCTAGTGATATAATTAATAACTAATGCAGGGATGGGTACTGCTCTATACTGTATTTATATTTCGGAGGGCATAAACTAAAGGTGGCTGAGACTGCTGATATAAGGCGAAAACTACACAATAACTTTGTGTATATGACATTTAATTTGTAATGATGATTTGAACAGGTGATATCACGATTTGGAGAGATAATGATGCATGTAGATGATACAATTCAATGCGTTAAAATATCAGGATGTGATGCGTTTGGATGATGATTATGTGATGATGGGAATGTGATAGGAGGAAATGCATTTGAGGTTTAAAATGATACTATGATGCCCGGAGGGTTTAAGATTATATGGTTTAGGGGGATAATGATGTGATTTGTGGATGTGTGTCTTCTTCAAGACTTAAAATAAATTGTTAGAAAAAAATATATCCATCCAATGCATGACCTTGAGGTGACTTTAATGCCAGGGATGGAGGCTGGAAATATGGAGATCATTCATAAGAACAATATCAATATGATTTAATATTGATGAATAGATGCATTCTGACACCCAGTCTTAGCATGTTATTTATGGTGTATTGGCATAAAATGAACACTAATTAGCACAATCTCTGATTATACGTTGTCGGTGGCGACGGTGTCTGCATACAGCGAGGCTTGACCAACCCCGCCAAGGCCTCTGCAACCTCTGGCGGTCCACCCCTTCCCGCGGTCACATTCCGCGACCTCTGCTCACAGGGAAGCACCACCAACCCTTCTCGGGCCTCCGCCACTTCTGGCGGTCCGTGTCTACCCAGCTCACACTCCATGGCCTCCAACCATCTGTGCTACAGGCGGGCATCTCCTATTCCTGCCAGCATGCCACCAGTACCACCGGCCACCATTGCTCATTCATCTTGGGCCTCCATCCCTGCCTGCCGGCACCTATGCTCATTTGCGCTCTGCTGTCTCTGGCTGTTAGTGCCAGTTTCTGAGCTCTCCTTTCAGGGCTGTGCCTGGTGCTTGCTCTTGACTGCGGTTTACTTCCCTCTTTACATCTTGGACACGTCGTCTTCGGCGGCCTTGGCCTACATTGGGCTGCGCACTGCGGCCGTCTGGGCGCCATGCCTGCACATTGGGCTGTCTTTGGTGGTCGCTGGTCGACGCCTACGGCGACCACGAGCAGAGCACTGCCACCATCTCGCCGCTGTGTCCCACCATCGCCAGCAGTGTTTTTTTTTCCACCGCCAGCTACCAGCTCCGGCTTCTCCAAGCAATGCATCACCTGCTGCAGTGTCTTGCCACCTCCAGCTTCCTACTTGAAGACTACCTATCCTACTCATCCACTGCTCCTGATCGGCATACATCATCATGTCAGTTCTCCTACCTTTGGGTCATTCCTACTTGATTTACTTTTCTCTTCACCCTGATCTTTCTTCACTCGGCAATACTTACCAGCTTTGCCTCTTTCGCTGAAATCATAAACGTGGCTGCGGAGGTCGCAGGGCTACGGTCAGTAACTCCTCGCCTTCTCACTGCTTTCTCCGCCGCCTCTTCAAAACCCTTTCCTCACCACAAACAATCATGACAACTACTACTCTGTACGGCAGGCATCACATTCGGCCGATTAAACATCCCTTTGATCTTTTCCCTAATCACCGAACTATGGATCAGAGAGCGAACGCAACATAAAATGGGCTTGAGCAGCACACGTCACTAAAAAATAATTTTGCATTGTACTGTACAAGGCTGGGAGCAAAAAAACTCCGATCGTAATAAGGGAAGTCAATAAAGTACTGGGCGTTTACAGTACATTTTATCACAAAGAAAACCACAAGTAAAATGTATGATGAAATTTTCTTAATTGTTTGTGTTTCACGGTGAAATAAATCCGAGACATTGAACAACATCATGGTTACAGTCAGTCTTTTATTGACATGGTTTGTATAGACCACGGGGCGGCACTGGTAGTGCAAGAAAAGCGAAGTAGCGCGTCCTATCCAGTAGTTTGTGACCCACAGTAATTGTATTGCTTGAACATGCTGCAGCTGCCCCTCCACATAAAAAAATAAAGTTTTTTGGGGGGAGAGGAGGAGTGTTGGGGGGGGGGGCGCTGGGGGGTGTGGGAGGGGACTGGGCGTTTGGGGGTTACGGGGGGGTGTAGGGGACTGGGGGTGTGGGGGGGGCTGGCCGTTTTGGGGTTGTGGGTGGCTTTATTGGGGGTGTCTAGGCGTTTGCGGGGGGTGTAGGGGGACTGGGGGTGTGGGGGGCTGGGCGTTTGGGGGTTGTGTGGGGGGCTAGAGGTGTGGGGGGGTGTAGGGGGTTATGGTGGGGGAGGGCTGGGGGAGTGGGGGCCGAGGGGGTGTGGGGGGGGCTGGGGGAGTGGGGGGGCTGGGCGTTTGGGGGTTGTGTGGGGGGCTAGAGGTGTGTGGGGGCCGAGGGGGTGTGTTGGGGGCTAGAGGTGTGGAGGGGGGGTGTAGGGGGTTGTGGTGGGGGTGGGCTGGGGGTGTGTGTGGGGGGGGTATCCTGAGCAGTCTGCGCCGGACGTTGCCCCTTTAAAGGCTCCGGGACGCTGTCGCCATCTTCCGCGGGCCTTGTGCGAGGTGCGGGGAGCAGTCGCCTCAGCCCCGCTGCCTTGCTCGCCTATCGCCCTCGTCAGCACGTCTCTCTCGTTGAAACGAGCGCGAGTAGTCCGACAACCGTATCGTGTTTGTTTCGTATGATTTCGAGTGTGATTTAAAGAGAAATCCTCCTCCCCCCTCGGGACCACGGCCTGACCGGCCAGCCCCAGCCCCGATCCCGCCGGCATAGGCGCATCGGTTCCGGCGGCGTGGCTAGGAAAGCCGTAGGCATCGGTGGGTTCTACACTTTACAGACACAATTCTAGACACAGTTTGCGTTTAATTCGTCATTGGAATCATGAACCGTGATCAGTCCACTCCTGGATGAAGCTCTCGCTCCCGACAGTCCATCGCCAACCCTCACGGTTCTACGATGTTAACAAGGAACCACTTTTGCAAATGATTTGGTGGTGTCGGTCCATCTTCGCTGTTGAATGTCCGCAACATATGAGCACCGTAACGCGCCTAATTGTGGAAGTCCTTTTTTAATTTATATTACAATTGTAATGGGGGTCCGATTCGCACACTTATGTTGTGTTTTGACTTCGGAAAGATTTGTGGACTTGGAACGTTTAATTGTAGGTGGCTTTGGTGAAGTATGTGAACAGGCGCTCTGATGCAAAGTTTTGCCGCTAATTTGTGAACCGGTCTGCAAATAAATATTGTTGTAGTGAGGACTTTTGAAGGCCCTTAATGCAATCCAACTACGTACATACAGTTGTGTTTTTTAACGTTAACACTGCCGTGAATTTATCCATAAAATCGTGAGTTTTGAGACTTGTTTGGAGTGCCCTGCCAGCTGGTGTCAATGTATCATGTTGTCTCTCAAATGTGTGGCCAATTCCATTGTTATGAGAGCGACTTTGTTGCCATGTCAATGTGTTAAAGCCACGCTATTAATAACCAGGGGGAACTTGTGGTGTGAGCGTGAACTTTCCTGGTATCTTGACTGGGGTTGCGTTACTTTGTAGGACAGCCTAAACCTGAAGCGTATGCCATAAACCACGTATTAAACGACTTGCCAGTATTAAAGCGCAGCTGAAAACATTGAGATACAAAACCTATAAATATAAACCTCAGCTGTATACGAGTCCATTTGCTTTTGCATGTGTAACCAAGTTAACGGTTGAGCAGTGACAGATTGGTTTCCACACTGTACTCGGAACTCGGTCACCTGGATTTGATTTCCGGCCAGAGCTAATATCAGTGGCGAGTGATATTCGAACTGATTCTGGACCCCACCTTCATGAACCTACACTGACCAGCGTGCTGAAGTATGGTCAATCAATCACCCCACACTTAAAAAGTGTGGGGATGCCTTCATGCAGTTGTGGGTTAGAAAATGACTGCAAGAAGTCATTACGATTTAATCGTCTCTCTTTAAGATGATACCTGAAATAGAAAAATGTATGAATGAAAAGATGCCGACATTCGTTTGTATGCATGTATGTTGAACTTCTTTAGCACCGCACGTTGCCCACCGTGCTAATCGGAGGTTTAATCTGTGTTCCAGATGAAGGGGGTCAGCCTTAGGCAGGCCATCCTCCAGGCCTGGAGGGAACGCTGGCCTGACTATCAGTGGGCCATCAACCTCAAGAAGCTCTTTCCCAGGACCACTTCCTGGGATGTGCAGGGCTTGGCAGGTAAGATTTGCTTGAGAGGTCGTTTATAACTTTTAGGGTCATGTGCATACCATGCAGTGTTAAATGCATTTGACAATACCAGAGATGGTCATGAAAAATGTAATTCATGATGTTGGTGATTTAGTTGGATAATCTGTTACATTTTTTTCTTAGATCATCTTTTGGAGCAGGCTATGGTTGGCCCAGCTCCGAATGCGCTTATTTTCTCATATCTAAAGTATGCCATCAACTCACAGGTACCTGCCTTAACCTACAAATTGATGTACAGTAAAATCTTAGATTGAGAGCATAATTCGTTCCAGAAACGTGTTTGTAATCCAAAGCACTCGTATATCAAAGCACTCGTATATCAGTTGTGATCACGTGACGCTCGGCAAAGCGTATACACGTACTACTCGTATTGCAAGACCTCGCTCGTTTATCAAATTAATATTTATTTTAAAATGTTGCTCGTCTTGCAAAACACTCGCAGACCAAGTTACTCGCAATCCAAGGTTTTACTGTATTTACACTCATTGTGTATTTCTCGCACCATCTGCATAAATAATTGATATACAACAGTGAATGCAATTTTGCGTAATACATTTCCTGACATTGAAATAATTGTATTCCACATAGTAATTGTCAAATTTAAAATCTTTATTGCCTCTAGATGGTGTCATATTCAAGCATTCTTCTTGCCATCACAAAGGTAAAACTGATGTTTAATTTTGTATTCATAATTTGCTACTACGTATACTAGCATATTTTGGACCATGAATATACATTGGTTGTTCTTAATATCAAATGTTATGTCATTGTGACCTTTTAAAAACTTGATTTGGTGTCACCCATGTCACTTGCAAATTAGACTAATCCTTGTCTCTTCTGAGTTCATATCTCGTGAAAAAATTACCTGAAACTATAGTCACTTTAAAAGAACATTATTTTATGATCTGAAATGTTATAAGAGTTATTTAAATATTATTGTTGCAGGAAATATGTTCGGTTTTAATTTATTTATGGGCATATTTGGTAATAAAACAATGTCTGTTTTTATTTAAGTTTGAAGACACTTCAAAGGAGCTCTGCATGAAGACCCTGCTGGATCTCATTAACAACATTTGCCCAAAATTGAGGTGGGTAATCCATAATAATCGCCTACAATGTAAAAAAACCAACATTTAATAATTCCCTGTTTACTGACAGGTCTGTAGCTCACATTGATGTCTTCTCTTCATGCACAGCTGTCATGGAAAGGCAGAGGAGTGCATGGGTCTGTGCCGTGCCCTGCTCAGCTGCCTACTGTGGCTGCTGCAGTGTCTGTCGCACTGCTTGGAGAGGCTCAGAGCCAATGCCGCCAACTCCGCCAATCCCGGTGGGGCCGTCTCGAGCGCCGGCGTCGACAATATGCTGGGCCCCATCGCCGGGGCACTGGAGAAGCTGCTGGGCACCACAAAGAACCGTGCACTTCTGCACATCGCACGTCTCGAGGAGCAGAGTATGGGCACGCCACCTTATATTCAAATCAGTGGGCACGTTGATGCATGTTTAAGCCACAATGACAATTTGTTTAACGAAACTTGAGAATTTAAATGGCTGACAATTTAAATATATTACATCCCCAGCACCTTTTATGAATAGGTTTGCCAAGGTTTTTTACAAATGTATTTTTGTTTTCCAATTCTGTATTTTGAAGTGTGCTTGTTATTATCAGGTTGTCTGTGCAGTGTTGCCAATGCAAAGTGTTGTTGCACTATTATAGCCTGTGGATGTAGCCAATGTGGTTGTACAGGCCCTTGATTGTTGGTGTGATTGGCACGCAGGCATCTGGTCGGTGGTGGAGCAGACCGCGTGGAAGGTTCCCGAGTGCTTGATTGGCGTCAACATCCAGGATGAAGTCCGTACCCACCTGGAGGACAGCATCCTCATCATAAAAGGGTAAAACTAGGGTGTAGCAGACAATCCTGAATATTGGATTAAACTATTTAAGTCAACTGAAGATAGCTTGCCTCAGTTCCTGACTACCCAGATTTTTATTTTAGAATTATATCTTGCCAGTATTAGTTTCCGACATGACGTTGCTTACTTATGACCATATCACCTGGAATGGTCTGATCTCGTCAGATTTTTCGAAAGCCGGGATAGTGCTTGGATGGGTGACCACTATGCATGCTGGGTTGTCATGGATCTACAGGGCTATGATACATAGGTTTTTGAGGATAGTGCAGCAAAATCCACTGTCGCACTACATGCATGTTTTCCGCCTTCACCAAATCGCACTCAGCAGCGCGTTAGAGTATGGTCAAACAATCCCCATGGCTGACATGGCAGGGAGAGGCCCTCGTACAGCAGTGGATTAACAACAAGTTGTGATTCTTAAAAAAAAACCACCATTACCTTTGCTGGTTGTTACATTCTCAGATACATTTTACCTGGGTGCATTCGTGACTGATTGTGTTTATTGCTTTTGCAGAATTCCTTCGCTGTTGACCATACATGAAGAGCACTCCTACAAAACAGAATACCCCACGGTCCACGCTCTGGTCACACTAGAAGGAACCATGAACCTCACTGCTGACGGCCAACCGCTCATGGAGCACTTACTGCTTGTCAAGAAGATGCAGGTACCAATTGACGCTGTATAATACATTCGAGTTGACTTCAATTGTACTTATTTTGCACCGTACGTAGCTAACCGTGCTAATCGGTGTGAGATGTGTTGTGAATTTCTGATGTTTTACAACATGCTGCACCAGCTGCTTTCCGCACCAAAGCATTGAACCATTGCTTGTTGACTCATCAGTGCGTAGTTCTGCACGACTTGTCTGCTGTTATCCTTTGCTGACTGTGTTTACTCTTTGCTCTATGCCAGCGGATACCCATGCAGTACCTGTTGCTGGAGGTGTGGAAGGCCTGCATGGTGGGGCTCATAGAGGCTCAGGAGGGAATCGAGGAGCTAAAGTGGACGGCATTCACCTTCCTCAAGGTTTCATTGTTTACTAAACGTTTTCTGGATTTGGATTTGAATCTGGATCCAGACTGATGTGCAAGTTAACATAGGCCTCATTGGTTAACTCGCCATCAATTGAAACTTCCCTGTGTCTCTCCCTATCTTTTTTGTCTTGATCTCTCTTCGTTAAGTATCTCCTTGTCCCTCACACCCTTTCTCTACGTATGTCTCTTATCTCTCCCTCACTGTGATTGGAGTTGTTGCATAGTAGCTACTGTTCCTTTACATGTTCTTGTCCCCCCCCCCCACCCATACTGCAGGCCTTGGTGGTCAAGTGACTGTAAAAATAATATTCGGCGTTTTTTTCGAATATACAAATAAAACTGTCGGTATTTGACCAAATTTGAAGGCAAAGCAGATATTAGGTGCACCCCTGCCTTTGAGTGTGCAAATTAGTTTTTGTCATGCACATTTAAAACTTACTTAATAATGATATCGGCCATGTTCTATCCACCGCTGGATGAAGTCCTCCCCATGTCATCACCATTCTTCATGGTCCGGTGATGCCGCAATCCATCTCACTCCTGTGCATGCGTTAATCCCATCACTCCATCTCTGATGATTTAATGTCAAATTATGTGTTATTTGTATTTCCAGATTCCACAAGTGCTGCTTAAATTAAAGAAATGCTATAATGGAGAAAAGGTAATCGTGTGATTGTGAAACCCACATTCCTTACATTAATGTTTATCTTTCTAAATTCCTCTGGTGTGTGAAAAGCTAGCAGTGACGGATATTAAAATGCTGACTTTTATCCACAGGACTTTTGCGAGGAACTCAACCTTGCCTTTGAGCATTTGGTGAAACTAACCCCACTGCTGGACAAAGCAGACCACAGATGCAAGTATGTACTTCACGGAATCCCTCATTGTAACAAAACCATGAAGAAATTATTCAATGACTTGCATCGTATTTTCTAATTGTCCCCATTGCTTGTGCCTTAATTATCCTTGTATGTACTTTAGCTGTGACTGCCTGCAGCTGATACTGCAAGAGTGCAACAAACTGGAACTCCTTTCTGACATTCACATGAAGAAATTGATTGGAGTCAGGTACATGAATATAAACATTTTATAAATGAAGCAATATTTTTTTAATGTATTACATCGTTAAATATTTGTTTACAGAGGGAGAATACAAGGTAACGTGTGTGTAAGCATAGGTGGCATTTGTGTGTACAGAACTACAGATCGCGAACAAGTACCTCAGTCCAAATCTCCGGAGAACTCCAACGTGCAGCCAAACCCAGGACTCATCCTCCGAGCTGAGCCCACCGTCACCAACATCCTTAAAGTGAGAACGAGCGGCTTTCCAGGAGCCACAGACCATCACTATTCTACACGTTGCTTAATTTCACCTCTTATATAAACCTTTGTCATGCTTTTAAATATTACAACTAATGTAACACATTTTATCTCACCACATTTCTTCTGAATAAATTGTATCTTGGTTCAGCAACATGACAGCTTTATCACAATTACACGTGTTTGTAAATAGGTGTCGCGTACCCTCTTTCACAGACCATGGACGCAGACCACTCCAAGTCTCCTGAAGGCTTGCTGGGAGTGCTGGGTCACATGCTGTCAGGCAAGAGCCTAGACCTGCTGCTGGCCGCAGCTGCTGCCACTGGCAAGCTCAAGTCATTTGCGCGCAAGTTTATCAAGTATGGCACTTATCTGCACAGAAACGGCTCACTCTAGTAAATGTTTTTTTCATTAGTGGCTTTTCACTGTCGTGCACCTAGTTTGGTGTGTTTTATGTTCATATGTATGACTTTACACCCGGAATTTAAACGACGATCCCCAAAGGACTGGTTTGACATTTATACCATGGCTTATTTGTATTTTTGTTTTCTTCCGCACTTTTGGCTGCATAGGCTGAACGAGTTTGCCAAGCACATGAGTGGAGAAGGAAGTAAGTTGAGACGTCATCATATGCACCAACATACGTGTTGGAGTATGCACCCGAGAATATTCTGGAATAATGATGCGCTAAATAAACTCCCAAGTCAAGGATACTGAGGCTAACCTGCTAATGAAAATTTCCCGGTATATCTGACTTCCAGAAGATAATGTACGCTATACTCGTGCTTTAGTAAATGAAGCATATTATTTATGTGTTATAGATTAAGTTGCGTACGTGTGGCTAATGTGCTAATTGTAAGCTGTTGTGTGCCTTTCAAAGCCAAGGCCTCTCAGGTCCGAGCGTTACTCTTCGACATCTCGTTCCTGATGCTGTGCCACGTTACTCAGATCTATGGCTCAGAGGTAAGCCAACATATACAGCCTGGAATACCACAACCTCGCACTGTGTATAGCAATGCAGCACAAGAAGTCTGGCACTGAATGTGCATGCTGAGTGCCGGATGTGGTCATTTTGCAGGTGATCACGTCAGACCCATCGGCGGGAGGTGAGCTAACTTTCTTCGAGTCGTGGATGCAGCTGTGCATGCCAGAAGAAGGCAAGAGCCTGAACCCAGAGCATGGGCTCCGCATTGATCCCAGCAAAGTGGAGGCACTCATCAATCACCTCAACTCTTCGGGCGAGATGAAGCTAGTGTGAGTAGTGCGCTTTATATCAGGACTGTATCGTGGACTGATTGACCTGTGTTTAGCCTGACTCCAGGTTAAGTCGGGTGATATCACTTGATTATTTATTCTGAGTCTGTCTTTCCGCAGGCAAGTGAAGTGGCACGAGGTGTGTGCCAGCCTGCCGGGGGTTGTGAATGAGGTCCTGAATGCCTGGGAGCATGGACTGCTCACCATGGAGAATGTCCAGGTATTGCCAATGTCCAGGTATTGCTTTGCTTTGTGTTAAAACGTTATTTGTCAAGTTCTGCTTACACATTGGCATAATTGTTTGCATGTTTGTAATTACAACATAATAACGTTTACCAAAAATGATTTTACCATGAAGAAGGCCCATTGACTGAAACATCACCTGTTATATTGGTGTGTAGGTTATTTGAGCACCGCAGCTAATTCTGTATCAAGATCGTTTTTTTTACTAATGTACCAAATAAGAAATGTTCACATTGCTGTTTTGTTTAGCTTAAAGCTATACCTGTGGCTTTTTAAATCAGTTTCTGTGGTCGTATTACCTTTGGAAATGCTAATTATGGTTCTATATTCTAGATCTAGAAGAGTTGGGTTTTTTTTCTGCCTCCCCCACCCCCCAGAAAATCACTGACAACCTGAAGGGTAAAATGTGCAGCATGGCCGTGTGCTCGGTGGCGTGGCTCGTGACTCACATCCGGCTCCTGGGGCTGGAGGAGCGGGAGAAGCCACTGCAGCTCATCCAGCTGCTGGTATCGCCCATCCAGGGAGAGAGCACCCTGCAATTCTATTCGGAGAGGTGAGATGCACACACCTACAACACATTAGACGCTGCTCGCCACTCAGTGGCATCACTATGACATCTTGTGCCAAACTCGGTGCACTCTGCGGCCACGTGAAGTGCCAAACGTTCGCTAGCAAGAGGTCACAGGACGGAACGAAGTCTGTTATGAGGTTAACTGCTTGAGATGGTGGCAGATGTACTATCTGCACTCCCCACTGTCCTATCTTGTCGTGCTTCAACTGACTGGTGCTGTGCTCATTATCCAGAGTGTCATTCCTTCGTTTTTCCTCTGTTCGCTACCACTTAGTAGTTAACTATTTAACTATTGCACTAACATCAGCTGTTTAGGTCGTTTTAAGATTTGGAATTGTTCACGTGTCTGCCTAGCTTCATCTAAAGCTGCTCCCCCGCCCCACCTCCACCCTTCCTCGTGCCCGCAGGGTGATCATCATGAGCTCCATCCTGGAGAGGATGTGCGCCGACGTGCTGCAGCAAACCGGCATGACGGTGCGCTTCCCCGGCGGGGCCCCCAACGAAGGATCTCCGGCACCGGTGACGCGGGAGCTGCTGCCCGGGGCGCGGCCCGTTCGCGAGCTGCTCTCGTCCACGTTCTCGGCCTCCATGGCACGAGGGCTGCTGCACACGCGCGCCCTGCACGCGCTGGAGGCCAGCCTGCACATGGGCGGCCTGCACTGGTTCACCAACAACCTCGTCAAGGTGGGAGCCCAACGGGGCACCACTTTTGGGAATGTGTTTTTCTTTTGTCTTGTTTCAGTTGTGCTTTAAAGAATGTGAAACATTCTAAAGGTCAGGGGTTGTATTTACATTACATTGATGTTTTTGTCCATCACATTGTTGACAGTAATCACCGCACAATTTCAGATTCATATAATTAAAACTACAGTGCAAATAAAACTATGTTACTGAAGGCCTGCCAATGTAGATCCAAAGATGCCTGTGTTTTTTTAAAGGTATTAGAAATGGTATAATCTGCATGTATCGGCTCACAAAACGTTTCCCATACTTGTCAATGTTGTCTCTCCATCTCTATTTCTGGCACCCTGTTCCTTTTCCAATATTGTAGTGTCCAGTCTGTTGTGGATATGATCCAACAGTCAGTTACTCTTTCCACTTGGCTTTCCCATTTCCATTTGAGTATTTTCGCTGTAATAAATGCATCAGTTACATAATTCTTTTAAAATATTAAGGCTTGCTAATTGGGGTGCACATAGCTCACCGTGGCCTCTCACAATGCACAGGAGCTGCTGCAGGAGACTCGCAAGGAGAGTGCGGAGACAGCGGTTGAGCTCCTGTACAGCATCTTCTCACTGGACATGCACCAGCTAACGCTCTCGCTCCTTGGCCATGTCCTGCCACCCCTGCTCACCAGCCCCGCCAAGTGGCCATTACTCACCGACCCACCAGGCCGGGCTCTTGCCAGGTTTGCCTGCTTGCAGACGTCCACGACACTCATGCCATAACCACTCATTTGTCCACTTGTGTTGCCGCCTCTTAACAATTGTCATTCATTTTTCGATTTCAAGCTTTCGTGACTGCAGGGATTCATATTCTTGGTTCTTTCGGTAAAGTCACGTAGAAGGAAAATAATAAAAATAAAACATAATATAATAAAATTCTCATGACGTTTCGGCCACAACGCAAGCAGCCGTCCTCAGGTCTCATTAAGAGACGCTGTCTTTCCGACAGCTCTGTTTCTTCACCTGAGGACGGCTGCTTGCGTTGTGGCCGAAACGTCATGAGAATTTTATTATATTATGTTTTATTTTTATTATTTTATTTTTTCCCTTCTACATGACTTTACCGAAAGAACCAAGAATATAATTGTCATTCATGTTCGAAATGTAATTTTTTGCCATCAAATACTTCACTTCCTCAAGTGTATGAAGCTTGTTGATTTATTGCTCTTTCTGCATTTTTGGTAGTTACCTGTTGATTAACCAGTGGTCGTTGTTTTGGTGTTCGGTTTAATGGTTGGGAGTGCGGTGAGCATTCAGCTAACAGCCTACTGTGTGACTTGGCAGGCTGGCAGTCTGGTGTGCCATAACCTCATACTCCGTGTACAACCGCAGTCAGACGTCTGCTCGCTACAGAAAGAGACCCCGGGAGGACATCGAGGTAAAGTACTGCCCTATATGAGCAGTCTTATACGAACGTTTTTTTCAATTATTCCACAGTATACTTAACGTTTCTTAAAAAGTGGTATTTTAATCCACAAATGGCTGAGTTTTTCTTAATCTGTGTAATTGTACTTGTTAATTTGATACTGTTTGGCTGCGAGTCCTAGAGTTCAAAGCCACTGCCATAAGTATTTTTGGATTAAATAATTTATATGAAGTTGCATTTTGACATTTTCAACAGGATTATGTCAGCCTCTTCCCGTTGGATGACACGCAGCCGTCCAAACTCCTGAGGCTGCTGAGCTCGAATGAGGAAGACCCCAGCATTTTGTCCAGCCCAGGTGGCCTACGATGCACTGCCCTACTATGCACTGCCTTATTGAGATCAGCTGTATTATATATTTTATTGCAGTAGACTTGTGGTTATCCTCATAGTTGTGCTTGTCTGCATTCTATCCTAAAGGTGACCGATCCATGAGTAGTTCTCTCTCAGCTGCTCAGCTCCACAACATCAACATGAAGGAGCCTCTGAACCGTGTGCTGGGTGAGTGAGGCCAAAGTGATGCTTAGGGTAAAACAATAATGGGACAAATTAATCTTGCATCCTTTTGTAATGCTTCAAGTCCAAAAATATTTAAGATTTGCTACTCCGACAACCCTGTGGCCCACAAATGGTACCATTTTCAATTCCATAATGGCTACCACACATATGATAAGCTGACATTCTTGAGAGAGCGGCCATTATTTATAACGCATGTTTTGTGGTGGTCAACATGTCATCGCAGCCAATGCCATCAGTTCCTTCTGTGAGATTTTATAGTTAAAAATTACCTCCAATGAGTCCTTACATCATCCAACCATCTGGATTTGAGTTTCAGTGTGTACAGTAAAAGTTCAAATGTTCAGCCTTTTTCTCAATCGATTGGTGGGTGAAGGCCTCCCCCCCCATGCTGTCTCAGTGATGGGAGTTTGTTGACCTTCACATTGGTTGAATTGGGGGAAACAAGACTGGTTCAGTTTAACACGTAGGCTTTCGCGACCAATGTTATTCATAATCAACGATTTTTGGGTTTAGATCGCGTTATTTATAAATGTGTCGTAACCCTCCACCACCCGACACGGCCAATCAGTAAAAAATGTGTCACGTTGACAAAAGACAAATAGTTCACTGCTTTAGCCCACCGGTGTGTTGAAGCCACAACATTTACAATTTGAGTACGACGTTTCGCTGGTAATTGCATCCAGCATCATCGGGCAATTCGCCAGAATGGTGAGGCTCTGCTGTCTCCCGTTCTTATATAGAGCAGCAGCAGGGTGACGTCATCATTAACTCATTAACTCATCAGGTGCAAAGATTCAAGGGGGGAGTGATTGTAATTATATACTAGATTAGTAATCAGGCTATTGTTACGATGCGAGTTGTAGATTAGTAATCATTTGGAATGTGTTTTATTGTGATTATGCTACATTAGTAATCAGTTAGTGGTTGTTTCCCTTATAAGGAATTGTAATGTATCTTATTTAATAATACGCTTCCAGGCCGCACTAAGCCTGTAGCTGTCTGAGCGATTAAAGTTATTTCTGTTTCTCTCAATTTCAATCGATTCTCTAATTAGTCTTTGCCAGTAGTAACTAGTTTTACACAACACTTCCACGTTGTCAAAATCAATTGAGTGTCCCTGTTGGCATGCATGTTCTGCTACTGCCGACAGTTGTGTTTGTGATAGTTTAATATTTCTCTGGTGTTCTTTTAGTCTTACACTAACGTTACGCCCTGTCTGTCCAATATAGCATCTGCCACATACACAATTAATCCGATATACACCTTCTGTTGATAATTTAGGTAATTCGTCTTTAGTGCACATTCCAAATGATTACTAATCTACAACTCACATCGTAACAATAGCCTGATTACTAATCTAGTATATAATTACAATCACTCCCCCCTTGAATCTTTGCACCTGATGAGTTAATGAGTTAATGATGACGTCACCCTGCTGCTGCTCTATATAAGAACGGGAGACAGCAGAGCCTCACCATTCTGGCGAATTGCCCGATGATGCTGGATGCAATTACCAGCGAAACGTCGTACTCAAATTGTAAATGTTGTGGCTTCAACACACCGGTGGGCTAAAGCAGTGAACTATTTGTCTTTTGTCAACGTGACACATTTTTTACTGATTGGCCGTGTCGGGTGGTGGAGGGTTACGACACATTTATAAATAACGCGATCTAAACCCAAAAATCGTTGATTATGAAGACTGGTTCAGATATCATATGCCACTGATATGAGTCGTGCCCAGGAACCGAACTTGGGTTGCCGAATCAATAGCGCAATGCACCAGCACATTGTGTAGGCTGCATCTGTTATCATTCATTATGTTGGACAACATTCAGCTTGTGCTTCATTCATTACCACTTAAACGAACAATAATTCTCACAGCAATCTTTTTTGTCTCGTTTTTACAGCGAACCTATTTCTGCTCTTTTCGTGGAGCCTCACATCCAAGGTGGCTGGACCTCAGACTCAGTTTGTGCAGTGGTTCGTGGAAGAATGTGTGCAGTGCGAGCAGGGCAGTTGTACCAGCATCCTCCACTTCATGCCTTTCACCATGGTTAGTTCCCCACACAGATTTAAGACAGTTGTTAGGTCATTCTGTAAGATGGTACGTACAATTATACAGTATGCGATCAAGGGCAGGAATGATTTTCGGACCGCGCTCTGTATATAGTAAATACGAGCCGAGGCTCATATTATCATACACCTTGGAATTATCCATGAATATGAAAAATATATTCAATTGATAGCGTTATTGAATATTCAATTGATAGAACGTTATTTTTTATATTGATATATATATAAAGCAGTTCCAGGACTGAATTGTGCAAAAAATTGTACTATATTTCCAAGTTAAAAAAATTCTGTTCAGGTACACGTTTAGTATGGCTAAGATACCTGCAGAGATGGATATCATTCGTGGGCATTTTAGAATCGGTAGGCCTCATGTGGCTGCAAGGCCCTAGGTTCCTCACCCCTGCATTAAAGTGATCGAGTTGAGCTTTTTTCAGTCCTTTAGAATGCTGGTCATCACGATTCAAGTACATCAGCTTTCATATTAAAGCAGTGACGAGCTCATTACCAGATGAGGTCCTTTTCGAGGACTTGGCTATGCAGACGGCATTGGGAGTTGTCTGGAAACATCGTTTAATGCGCATGCTACCACTGCTTTTGTCACAGGTCTCAGAGCTCATGAAGCTACCTGGCATGAACAATCCCAAGCTCATCTTGGCCATCACGGACCTCAGCTTGCCACTGGGCCGACGAGTTGCTGCCAAGGGGGTGGCAGCTGTGACGCTAGCCCTGTGACGGCAAGCGCAAGGATTGTCTTGCAGATCATGGTAGTGACAAGTGTGAAAATTGTTAATTCGTGATTGTCCATTGGAAGATTAAGTGCTTGCAAAAAAATATTTATGCCGGCCGGTTCATTTGGCTGTTCCTCACTTGTTGAGGGTCAGTGCCTCAGTATCCACATGTCCACAAACACATGGCAATTCACATGGTTTGCATTGCCTCTATTTTTACCAGACCACTTCTTCCTCCTCCACTTACCACGGATAAAAGCGAGTTTACGATACAGTTTTTGTATACGACGAAAAACATGTGTAGCAATGTTTATTTTATTTACAATTGTATCAAAAGTACATTGAGCTCACTGGTAAAATGTTTTCAGGCATAGAAAAGGCGATTACATGTTACTCTTAATGGTCACCATGACACTTGTGTATCGAGTAATGTGCTGCGAAAAAAAATACTCCTTGGCAATAATGTAATAGATGCTGTGTCCACAGATGCCTATTTATTATTATTGTTGGTGACATTGCGTGTTACAAATGTAATGTATATATGTAAAGAACAAGTAACTTTTGTAAGGTTAGGTTTATTTGTATTCAGAATGTGCGTGTGTTTTCATTGCCATTATTTACAAATGATATAATTAAATAGTGAAAAGGGCCTGTAATTTCCAATGAATAAAACTATTAACATTCTACAGAATTGCTATGCATTGCAGAGGGTGACGAATACTAAGGTGTTTGTGTACAAGGTATCACTCGTATATCACTGGTATATATCCCAAGACTGGCATTGCATCTTTGCTGTGCGGCAATGTGCAGTCAGGTGTCTTAAAACAGTGGAATGTGTACTCAGTCCAGACACTCCCTCTCAGTGATGGTCATCTTCCTTTATCCAGGAACAACGTTTTCAGCTTATTTGGATAATTGCCCATATCTGTCACTCTGTTAGAGGACAAAACATGCTTTAAGAAGATGCACACCCAAATGCTACATATTGGTCAGAAACCTACTTGCTGTACAGCATTCTGTAGGCACATTGGTGCCCTGCAGGTGGGTTTCTCGCACGCAGTGCCTCCATGGCAGCACGATTCTCCAACTCACTGGATTCTCCTTGTCCATCACTGCACATCTGTGACAAAGAGCTTCATAGCTCATCTTATTTCTCCAGGATAAAGATTCTGATTGTGCTTCAAGACCTCTTAAAGCAAATCTGTAGAGGGGGTCCAGGCCCTCAATTAGTCAATGCCATTCAAAAGGTGTTTGAGGAGAACCTCTGTTGGTTCCACTTCTGCGCTTAACTGCCCAATGTCATGTTTCTTCAGAAGCCGAGGCAGATAGATGTCGTGCAGGACATCAATTATCTCTGCAGGACACGGACATTGAGAAATGCACACACTTTGCATGTCAATTATTGGTCTCTTGAAAATGTATACATTTGACAAGATTTTTTTTACGGATTGAATTTTTTTTGCATTAGCTTTATCAAATAGCACAATAGCACCTAAGCGTTACATACCTCCAAAGGTCTTATTTTTCCAGTTGGGAACGTGGGAAAGTTTCAGTTCGTACAACTTCCTTTGTAGCAACCATGGTGGTATCCTATGGACAAAGTTTAAAGCGACTTCATAAGATATTGATTGTCACGATTCTAGGCCAGCACCTGAGGATTTGGGTTCCAGCCCACATGTGGTTCAGCATGATGTTTGCCATTTCAGTTCCTGAACAATATCCCAGCCTATGGAGGGAAATGTGAGACATGCCGAATACGCGGTAAAACATGAAAACAGAACAATGCAGCACAACCATGAACACCTATGCAGTAGTATTTTAACGTGCGCTTGTGTAGCGAATGAGATTAAGTCTTGATAATTGCACAAGCTCGTCTTGATGTTTGTTTTGTGTGAATGTGTCCTCGCCAAACAAACGGAAAGCTTTACAAAGGTACATCACGAGTATATTTCAATCACATTTCAATCATTTCATTGCTTATTACAAGACGAATTATGCATTACTCACTTCATTTTTTGGCTGATTCCATCCCAGTCAATATCCGCACTGTCTTCAACTTCCAAGTTGTACAAACTGCTCGTGAACAAGGACAATTTCGTTAGTATTAACAAGGACAAACGTTAGTATTAACAAAAAAACCACATGCAATTCGTTTCTACAGTTCTCCAGTATCGACAAATACCTCTGAATGAGTTGTATTCTGGATGTATCGCCTTTCCATCCATACGTCAGTGGTGTGATCTTTGCCAACCGATTGCAAAGAACTGCCATCCTAAAAAAATATAGTTCAGCTTCATAGATGTTTGTTCAGTTTAAACAAATATATGTAATGTACAAAGACTACCGGTATATAGTTTATACACACACGGCTCTATGGCAATAGATAAGAGTTATGCTCCACAAAGATATACTCTAAACTTGTGGCAATAAGGTTATACGAATCTTGCCGCACACTGGATTACAAGACTCATCCCTGACATTTGATTTAAAATACGGGTGAACTGTCAATCTGGAGAATAAGGAAATAGATTAGTTGAATTTCATATTAAGTACCATTTTGCCCTGCACTGGTGGGAATTTCTGTTGTCCACGCTGGCGGAAATGTGTTTCCAGGGAATTTCGGAGTAGAGAAATCTCTGCAGGATACGGATCGTATGTTCGGAATCTGTGTTGAGTTGGTCCACCCCATTGTGCTGCTGCTGAGCTTGCAGGTAGTCCTTCATTGCCTGCAGCAGACTCTCAACCTCCCCATCACTCCAAACGCCCTTGGTCAAACCTTAAACCACACAACCAAGACAATCGAAGTTTCAAGAACTAGTGACCAACAAACCACCATTGGAGACATTTCCCATATCTCTGAACATGTCAGTAGAAGGCAGTGTCGTGAAATCCACTGTACTATACTCCCAACGTCTATACTCCGCCTGTACCCACCCACATTGAAAAGCGTGAATTATGGTCAAGTAACCCCCACAGCCCATACGGCGTGGTTGGGTGCCCTCATCCAGCAATGTATTGACAAAAGGGCGGTACATATTTATAATACAATGCAATTAGCAATTTGCTTCACCCAAATTGTGCATGAACTAGACAATGCAGGCAACAGAAGTCCTTACCATCGTTCATCAAACTGAATTTGACGGACAGGTTCTTCTGCCCGCGCTGCATGATTTGTGAAATGCGAGTCCAATGTGGACCCAACTCCCGGGTGAGCTGCGTCAGCTGCTTCAACTCTTCTTCCGAGTACCTTTTTCCAAGACAAGTGTCGCACATTGCCATAGACTTAATCACAAGAAAAATAAACAACTATTTTGCAAACAAGTTCATGAGCAAGAAAATGTGGACACGCAGTCCTCAATTTACGAACACCAAATTTACATATACTCGCACTTAGGAACCAGCTTCCATGAAATATATAAATATATTATATTGACTTAAAAACACGAACTCGCAATCGCAAACTGAACTGCGGAAGTATTTTGTTCAGCGGAGCGATCCTCTGCAAGATGTAATGAGTCGGGCTCGCGCTGGGAGTGGGTTTGTGTGTGAAATTGAGTGTGGGCAACGGTTAGCACGCTGTGCTACGAAAGCGGCGACCCCAGTTCAATTCCCGCTCACTGCCAACGCCAGTGACGATTAACTGAACCGGTCATGGGCCTCCCCCTGGTCGACTCGGCCTCAAACGAGTATCTGGTGCGGTATGTAAACATCGCAACTGGAGAGCTAGGTTTAGTACTGACCACTCACCCCCTCGTGTGCCGTGTTGGCCTTCATAGGCATTGCTCGCTTAACATCATTTGCTGTTCAGGTCATACGGGGGATCGTCGTTGGTGTCTCCCCGTGATTGTATGCAATTGTGGTGACTCATTGTTCCCCCTTTAGAGAATAAGGCCAGCATCATGATTCAGGGCGAGTGAAAATTTAAAACGATTATATTCCTGTTACTTTGTTACTGTACAGTATGTTTTTGAAGTGTTGCATGCACATTTACAATATTTGAGTTTAACGATGCTTCCCTTTTTTGTTGAACCGTAACAAATGTCATAAGACCGTGCATTTAACTAATACAGTACATTGTGTTCCGACTTACAAACGGGGCCCAGGAACGGAGTGTGGTTTGTAAGAAGAGCACTTCTCGTACTTACCTTCCAGATTTCAAGTCTTGGCCTTCATATAAAGTCATCCCACGTTGGAATATCTGCTTCATTGGTCTTGAAATACCCTGAACTGCAAAATGAAGAGAGAACGATCTTACCTCGTATGTCACTTGAGCAAACACAAGCCAATGCTGTACTTGAAATATCTTAATTATAGTTGCACCTGCTGTAAAGTGGATATTTAAATAGCTGTAAAACTGAAGTAGGTGATGTGTTGTGCCAGTGTACACGTACAGCACCTTTTGTCAATTCAAGGATGAAGGCTGCCCCACACAATGTGGGTCATCGTCAAGATGACCGCACTTACCACACTGATCAGTACGGATTGGTAAAGGTGGGCGAGCATTGTACAAGAATAGATTTTTCTGCACTACCCTCTATTAACCATCATATATGACAAGAGTTTCCTTGAGCTTTTTCCCATATGCCAAACACTATTGGTTTTATCAAAATATCCCAACGTAGGACCTTCCTGAAATGGTTAGCACCCGCTTCTATGGTTTGCACGGTTGGCTACGTACAGTGCGAAAGAAGTTCAACATAAATTAAGAGTGGATACTGTCTTGGGTAGTGATTAGCTTTATAATGCATTGTAACGCACGCAGGTAATTGTAGAAGTTGTTCTGCAATCGGTATTTTGAGATTAATTTCTTCTCCGCGGGGAAGTTCGAGGGCAGGAATAGTTTCTGTGGATCCGTGAAGGCATCGTGGTCACGAATAAAGTCGCAAACATTCATGTGCAGCTGTTCCACCTCTGCCTTACTGAAACGCCCAAACCGGACCTTGATTCCTGCAAGCCAGCAAGAGCAACACACGCACACACACGGTTCCATTATTGCTGGTTATTTTCTATAGTTAAACAGCACAATAAAACACACTTTTTGTAAGACTTGTTTACGAGTTATCGGTTTGGGTGTCGTATGTTGACGATATCCTACGAGGATACAGTCATATTCCTAGGGGATGAAGGGGGTTGGGAATTTAAGGGTTAAAGTGCAGGACAGATGGGCAAGTTGTAGGGGTGGTGGTGAATTTGTAAGGAATGAACATAGCAAAATCGGTCTGCCTAGAAGTAAATTTTCATACTGTATATTATAATTGTCTGAAATGTACATGCACCTTATTAAGTAGAAAAATACTAATATTTGTGTTTTGCACTACTGACCTTCCTTTTCAAACTCCTTAAAACGATGATAGTCATATTTGAGGGCATGAGCAATATACATTTGCGATCTACGTGCAAAGCCAGGAATGAATTTACTCATGAATTTGACCTGGTAATCATAATTCTCGAGATGCCTAACCTCCTCCTCTTCCTCCTCATCCTCCTCATCCCCCATTTCTTTATCTACTTCATCAACAACCTCTTCAGTGTGGGACGCATTTATCTGGCGATGTTCGTTGGTGACAGAGTTCTCGGTTCTCAATGTGGGAAGTGGCTCACTGGGTAAGCCCTCCTCAAGGTCACGCCGTTTTTTCTTCTTGCCATGCTTCTTACTCCTTGTGCCCGCAGTATTCTGCGCTATTACACCACCCTGGTTATTTCCAGATTGGTACGACTTTGCCTTCTTCTTATTCTTCTTCCTGTTGGAGCTTGAGGATGGCTCAGGATTCACGGGCGATTCCATCGGGCAACTTTCTGACACAACTGTCCCTTCAGAAGAAGCATGTCGGTCAGGCACCGCAATGCTCATTTCCCTGCGTTTTGTCTTTTTGCGAGGTCTTTCCTGCACAGGAGGAGGCTCAATGTCTTCTAAATTACTTCCTCCATCAGCTGCAGTTCGTTTCCTTTTCCTGCTCGATTTCTTCTCACTCTTCGCAGTTTCCTCTTCACGGTCCGACTGCAAAGCCCCTTCTTCTTGCTGCCAAGTTGGCGTCAAATTATCGTCAGCGTTTTCCATTTTCTTCTTCCTTTTCACTCCCTTGCACTCGGCGTCACCGCTTCTGGAACAGGCACGCACGTCTTCTCCCCGTTGAGGTGCAACTGCCGCCTCACTTCGTCGTCGAGATTCGCCTTCTCTCCGCTCACCGTGCTTGCAATGGTGCTCGCCGCCGTCTCCTGCAACCCGAGAAGAATCACACCGCGAATCACCATCAGACGTTTTCGTTTGGGCATCGTCACTCCTGGATTCCGCTCTGTGGTTTACGCATCTTTTTTTTTTACAAATCTTGACTTGGTCCAAATCCACGTCATTCGGAGCTTCTTCCAGGCATGACGATTCATTTCCACGCGCATCTCTTTTCCGTTGGCATTTCTTCTTGTGTTTCTTCATCTGCAAAACGTAAACGTCCAATGTTTTAAGAAATGCTTTTATCTAATTACATCGCCAAAAGGCTTTCCTGACAATTGAATGTCGTGTTTATTCACACAGACAATAATTACACAACTGCAAAGTACTCATACCTGTCAACCCCTGATCGATGCCTACCTTATTATAGACCAATTCAGATGTTATTGGTCACCCTGTGCGCTTACAAATCTAAAAGTTTATCCTAAAACACATACAAATAAGACAAAAAACATTTTGCCCGTATTGAAATGGCAGTACGCCGTATGGTCCCAAAAACTCTATTTCCCTGTACAAGAATACGGGTAAACCGTATGGGTTGACAGGTCTGTTGTGCTTCCCCTTTGACCATTCGCTGCTGGGTTATTTGACAAACATGTAGTGTAGTAGAACGACACTGCTGTATTGGCTCGGTATGGGGGCTGTAGGCAGGTGTCACGGGGGTCACGTCGGGCCGTGACACTGCGTGAATTCTAGATTTGAAGCTTTCGTGACTGCAAGGATTCATACTCTTTGGGTTTGTCGGTAAAATCACGTAGGTTAAAAGAAAACAAATTAAATCACGACGTTTCGGAGTCAACACAAGCTTCCGTCTTCAGGTGAAACCGTCACAGAAAAATTGCTATACTTGATACAGCAATTTTGCTGTACTTGATACTGCAATTTTCCTGTGACGGTTTCACCTGAAGACAGAAGCTTGTGTTGCCTCCGAAACGTCGTGATTTAATTTGTTTTCTTTTAACCGACGTGATTTTACCAAAAAAACCAAAGAGTACTCTGCGTGAACCCAACAGGACACGTGACCGGATAAAGGGGGGCCAGGGGCCCCAGGGGGGTCACGTGGTTGGGGTTCGGGCCTTCCCGAAGGATCGGGAAGGGGGGCGAGGCCTGGGGCGGAGCCGGCCACGCCGGAGTGGTTATGAGCGGGGTGTGTACGGAGAGCTGGGCTGGTCTGTGTTGTTCTGCTGCTGGGTCATCTCTGGGATGAAGCTCTCCGGTCTCCGCTAGTGGAACAAGCAGCGTGTTGGGCTGTCCTGGTCCAGTGATGTAGTTCCCCCGTGGGTTAGCTAAGTTATGAAAGGTGGCTACCACCTTAAGTCGTTATGTTAAGTGTTACCTGTTGTGTTAGCTAATAGTGTTGTCTCCAAAGTCCAGTGTGCGCCTGAATTTAACCCACTACAAATACATCACGTTGGACAGTGAGGGTTGGTGACAACGAGCAGACTTGGGTGCAAATGGCAGTTCTGGAAGTACAGAAAACTACTCTGGTTGTTCCTGCACTGCCCTCTGCTGACAGCATCTTCAAACGCGTGATTATCCGCTTTCATTGCAGTGTTTACCCCAATCCACGCGTGTTTACTCTCCTACACGTGTTTACTCCAAGTGTGGTTGCCCTCCTCTACACGTGGTTACCCCCCTCGACGCGTGGTTACCCCACGTGTGGTTACCCTCTACAGGTGTGGTTACCCCCTCTACACGTGTGGTTACCCCCTCTACACGTGTGGTTACCCCCTCTATACGTGGTTACCCCACGTGTGGTTACCCCCCTATACGTGTGTGGTTACCCCTCTACACGTGGTTATCCCCGAGTGGTTACCCCCTCTACGTGTGCGGTTACCCTCTACACGTGTGGTTTCCACACGTGTGGTTACCCCCTCTATACGTGTGGTTAACCCCACGTGTGGTTACTCTCTCTACACGTGGTTACCCCACGTGTGTGGTTACCTCCATCCACGCGCCGTTACCCGGGCAGAGCGGACGACTTCCGGGTCCGATCCCAGTGCTGCCCGTCACCGATTATATTCCCTAGCGCGCATAGGCAGCTGCTCGCTCTAACGAGGATCACCATTGGCCCACGCGCCTAGCGGGCCCCGCCTCTCGCCGGGGCGCACGGACGAATCGGATCGCGGGATCCTCTCGGCGCTTGCCGGTGCAGTCTAGGAAATAAAAAGCGACGCCCGGATGACTTTTTCTCCCAGTAACACTCGTCGCTATTAGTGAAGCCCGCGGCCAATCATCGGAGAGCGTGAGATTGGCGGGAACCGGGTTGTCACGTGGCGCGCACGGCGAGCACGTGGGCAGTGAGGGGCACGGTTGGGGGACGCATTGAGGAGCGGGGTACCGGGCGGGCAATTGGGGGGGGGACAGTGGGGGGGGGGACAGTGGGGGGGGGACAGTGGGGGGGGGGGGACAGTGGGGGGGGGGGGGGACAGTGGGGGGGGGACAGTGGGGGGGGGGGGGACAGTGGGGGGGGGGGACAGTGGGGGGGGGGGGACAGTGGGGGGGGGGGACAGTGGGGGGGGGGGGACAGTGGGGGGGGGGGACAGTGAGGGGGGGGACAGTTGGGGTGGGGGAGGGCAGTTGGGGGGGGGGGGAGGGCAGTTGGGGGGGGGGGGGAGGGCAGTTGGGGGGGGGGGAGGGCAGTTGGGGGGGGGGGGAGGGCAGTTGGGGGGGGGGGAGGGCAGTTGGGGGGGGGGGCAGTTGGGGGCCGTGGGTAATAGATGCTGCGTAATGTAATTAGATGCTGTGTCCACAGATGCCTATTTATTACGGAGTGAAGTGTAATACATTTTTGTTGGTGACATTGCGTGTTACAAATGTAATGTATATATACAGTCACGAAAGCACCAAGTAAAGTTTGAACTTTTGTAAGGTTAGGTTTATTTGTATTCAGAATGTGCGCGTGTTTTCATTGCCATTATTTACAAATGATATCATTAAATAGTGAAAGAGCTCCTGTAATTTCCAATGAATGAAACTATTAACATTCTACAGAATTGCTATGCATTGCAGAGGGTGACGAATACTAAGGTGTTTGTGTACAAGGTATCACTCGTATATTACTGGTATATATCCCAAGACTGGTATTGCATCTTTGCTGTGCGGCAATGTGCAGTCAGGTGTGTTAAAACAGTGGAACGTGTACTCTGTCCAGACACACTCCCTCTCAGTGATGGTCATCTTCCTTTATCCAGGAACAACGTTTTCAACTTCTTTGGATAATTGCCCATATCTGTCACTGTTAGAGGACAAAAAATGATTGAAGAAGACCCACACCCAAATGCTACATATTGGTCAGAAACCTACTTGCTGTACAGCATTCTGTAGGCACATTGGTGCCCTGCAGGTGGGTTTCTCGCACGCAGTGCCTCCATGGCAGCACGATTCTCCAACTCACTGGATTCTCCTTGTCCATCATTGCACATCTGTGACAAAGAGCTTCATAGCTCATCGAATTTTTCCAGGATAAAGATTATGATTTGTCTTAAGAGGGCCTGAAGCACAATCTGTAGAGGGGGTCCAGGTCCTCAATTAGTCAATGCCATTCAAAAGGTGTTTGAGGAGAACCTCTGTTGGTTCCACTTCTGCGCTTAACTGCCCAATGTCATGTTTCTTCAGAAGCCGAGGCAGATAGATGTCGTGCAGAACATCAATTATCTCTGCAGGACACGGACATTGAGAAATGCACACACTTTGCATGTCAATTATTGGTCTTTTGAAAATGTATACATTTGACAAGATTTTTTTTACGGACTGAATTTTTTTTGCATTAGCTTTATCAAATAACAAAATAGCACCTAAGGGTTACATACCTCCAAAGGTCTTATTTTTCCAGTTGGGAACGTGAAAAAGTTTCAGTTGGTACAACTTCCTTTGTAGCAACCATGGTGGTATCCTATGGACAAAGTTTAAAGCGACTTCATACGATATTGATTGTCACGATTCTAGGCCAGCACCTGAGGATTTGGGTTCCAGCCCACATGTGGTTCAGCATAATGTTTGCCGTTTCAATTCCTGAACAATATCCCAGCATATGGAGGGAAATGCGAGACATGCCAAATACGCGGTAAAACATGAAAACAGAACAATGCAGGACAACCATGAATACCTATGCAGTAGTATTTTAACGTGCGCTTGTGTAGCGAATGAGATTAAGTCTTGATAATTGTTACTCTTAGGTTTTTTTCGGTAAAGTCCTGTAGGTAAAAAAATAAAATTAATAAAAGTAATAATAGAAATAAAATAATAAATCACGAAGTTTCGGAGGCAACACAAGTCTCCGTCATCAGGTGGGAACGTCACAGCTATATATACTGTATCAAGTACCATCTTGATAATTGCACAAGATCATCTTGATGTTTGTTTTGTGTGAATGTGCCCTCGCCAAACAAACGGAAAGCTTTACAAAGGTACATCACGAGTATATTTCAATCACATTTCATTGCTTATTACAAGACGAATTAGGCATTACTCACTTCATTTTTTGGACGATTCCATCCCAGTCAATATCCGCACTGTCTTCAACTTCCAAGTTGTACAAACTGCTCGTGAACAAGGACAATTTCCAATAAACGTTAGTACTAACAAAAAAACCACATGCAATTCGTTTACACAGTTCTCCAGTATCGACAAATACCTCTGAATGAGTTGTATTCTGGATGTATCGCCTTTCCATCCATACGTCAGTGGTGTGATCTTTGCCAACCGATTGCAAAGAACGGTCATCCTAAAAAAATATAGTTCAGCTTCATAGATGTTTGTTCAGTTTAAACAAATATATGTAATGTACAAAGACTACTGGTATATAGTTTACTAGCGGAAGTACCCGGCTTTGCCCGGGTGAAAAATACATTTATTAAAAACCTTACATATATATACACAGATACTAAGGTATTGTCAAAGCCCGGTGGGCTGTTTGTACATTTCTCCACCAACAAATATATAAGAGGCTTTCACAAGTCCAAAAAGTTGTAGAAAATGTGGGGTAAATCAGTCCCTCCAGAAAAACGCGATTATGCGATCGCAAGATTTCACGCAAAATCAGCCAAAGTCCGCATATTTATGCGGGGGGCGCGTTTTTTCAAATACGCCGCACTTTCGCCGCATAAATTGCAGATTTCCGCGCGCAAAATATGCGGGCTTGCATGATTTCATAATCCCCACATTTTCGTTGCAAAAAGTCACATATATCTTAGCAGAAAGTTGAAAAATGTTGCGTTTACTTCACACAAGCGCAGCCATTTCCCCTGTTGCCATGGAAACGTTATGAAGTGACGTCACTCATTACGCAACATCATTGAAAAGCTGCAAACCCCGCGATGCCAATGAAACCATGATGAAGCCTGCAAATCTTTCTAATTTGCCAACAAACATAAGCGCAAAAGACCGCGCAAAGCAGTTCCCCAGTGTGTTACATGACAGTGGGGGCAAATTATTTTGCATAGCTACCTCTGTAAAACAGGAAGCACACATTTTATTTTTTTATATTTTATTTATTCATTTTTACAGAAGTTGTAGCATATTCATTTTGTAAAGCTACAGAACTTGTTCGACTCAATGTTTTGTAAGTTTGAGCCATCTGTTTGTTAAGGTCTGAAATAAAACAAGATGAGAACTTAAATATTCCCAGCACTTTCTGTGATGTAGTATGCTTGCTTATCATAGGAAGTAATAAGAAATGACTATTTACATTAAAGTAGTAGCCTAGTGAATAGGGTGTTGGGGGAATCACTTTTTTTTCTCTTTTTCATCAAACCGCAGTTTTTGCAAGTTCCCGCAATTTTTGCAAGTTCCCGCAATTTTTGCAAGTTCCCGCAATTTAATCGCATAAAATTGCATAAATATCCCGCATATTCCATCGCATTTTTTAAGAAAACGTGCCGCATAATCAACGATTTTTGCCCGCAACAATCACCAAAAAACTCCGCGTTTTTCTGGAGGGACTGGTAAATAGTTGATGTCAAAAGGTTTCCGAAAATTGCGGTCTCCCCCCCCCCCCTCAAAAAATATCTTTACCCCTCGTAGGTATATATACTAACAACACCTTACATACAACAGAGGAAGTGGTATCTATTGACTCTGTAGTAGTATCTACTGACTGTACCGTAGTATCTACTGAGCCAGTAGTAGCTACTGACTGTGTAGTAGTATTTAGTGACTGTAATAACTACTGACCATAGTAGTATTTACTGGGCCTACAGTAGTATCTACCGACTATATACTCGTAACGACTAACTGTATAGTATCTGCTGACTCTATAGTTGTATCCACTGACTATAGTAGTAACTACAAAATCTATAGCAGTATCTACTCACTCTATAATAGTATCTACTGACTCTAGTAGCTACTCACCGTGGTAGTATGTACTGACTGTATAGTAGTATATACTGACTGTAGCAGTATTGACTGACTGTAGCGGTATATACTGACTGTTTTAGTATTTACTATAGCGGTATCTACCAACTCGATAGCAGTATCTACTATCGCTACAGCAGTGTATACCGACTGAGGTCGTACCTGCTATCACTACAGCAGTGCATACTGCTGTGTTGGTACCTGTTATGATGACAGCAGTGCATATTGTGGTGGAACCTGCTATGATTACAGCAGTGCATACTGCTGTGGTGGTATCTGCTATGATGAGAGGAGTACATATTGTGGTGGTGGTACCTGGTATGATAACAGCAGTGCATATTGACTGTACTCATCATTCACCCTCACCACTCACCCTCACCACTCACCCTCACCACTCACCCTCACCACTCACTCTCACCACTAACCCTCACCACTAACCCTCACCACTCTCACTCACCACTCTCCCTCACCACTCACTCTCACCATTGACCCTCACCATTCAGCCTCACCACTCACCCTCACCACTCACCGTCACAACCACCACTCACCCTCACCACTCAACTTCACCCTCACTACTCACCATTCATCCTCACCAATCACCACTGACCAATCACCACTCTCCACTAACCCTCACCACTCAACCTCACCACTCACCCTCAAAACTAACCACTCTCTCACCACTCACCCTCACCACTCAGCACTCACCCTCACCACTCACCCTCACCACTCACCCCTCACCGCTCACCACTCACCCATCACCACTCACAACCGCCACTCACCCTCACCACTCATCCTCACCACTCACCCTCACAACAACCACTCACCCTCACCACTCACCCTGACCACTCACCACTCATCCTCACCAATCACACCCTCACCAATCACCACTCACCCCTCACTAATCACCACTCATAACCGCCACTCACCCTCACCACTCACGCTCACCCTCACCACTCACCCCTCACTAATCACCACTCATAACCGCCACTCACCCTCACCACTCACCACTCACCCTCACCACTCACCCTCACCACTCACCGTCACCACTCACCCTCACTACTCACCACTCATCCTCACCAATCACACCCTCAACAATCACCACTCACCACTCTCCACTAACCCTCACCACTCAACCTCACCACTCACCCTCAAAACTAACCACTCTCTCACCACTCACCCTCACCACTCAGCACTCACCCTCACCACTCACCCTCACCACTCACCCTCACCACTCACCCCTCACCGCTCACCACTCACCCATCACCACTCACAACCGCCACTCACCCTCACCACTCATCCTCACCACTCACCCTCACAACAACCACTCACCCTCACCACTCACCCTGACCACTCACCACTCATCCTCACCAATCACACCCTCACCAATCACCACTCACCCCTCACTAATCACCACTCATAACTGCCACTCACCCTCACCACTCACGCTCACCCTCACCACTCACCCCTCACTAATCACCACTCATAACCGCCACTCACCCTCACCACTCACCACTCACCCTCAACACTCACCCTCACCACTCACCGTCACCACTCACCCTCACTACTCACCACTCATCCTCACCATTCACACCCTCAACAATCACCACTCACCCTCACCACTCACCCTCACCACTCACTCTCACCACTCACCACTCACCCTCACAACAACCACTCACCCTCACCGCTCAGCACTCACCCTCACTACTCACCCTCACCACTCACCACTAATCCTCACCAATCACACCCTCACCAATCACCACTCACCCTCACCACTTGCCACTCACCCTCACCACTCACCACTCACCCTCACTATTCACCCTCACCACTCTCCCTCACCACTCTCCCTCACCACTCACCAGTCACGCTCACCACTCACCCTCACTACTCACCACTCACCCTCAACACTCACCTCTCACCACTCACCCTCACCACTCACCCTCAGCACTCACCCTGACCACTCACCACTCATCCTCACCAATCACACCCTCAACAATCACCACTCACCCTCACCACTCACGCTCAACACTCACCCTCACCACTCATGCTCACCACTAACCCTCACCACTCACCCTCACCACTCACTAATCACCTCTCACAACCGTCACTCACCCTCACCACTCACTCTTACCACTCACCCTCATCACTCACCCTCACCACTCACCCTCACAACAACCACTCACCCTCACTACTCATCCTCACCAATCGCACCCTCACCAATCACCACTCACCCTCACTGCTCACCCTCACCGCTCACCACTAAACCTCACCCTCACCACTCACGCTCACCCTCACCACTCACCTCTCACTAATCACCACTCACAACTGCCACTCACCCTCCCCACTCACCCTCACCACTCACCCTCACCAATCACCACTCACCCTCACTACTCACCCTCACCATTCACCCTTACCACTCACCCTCACCATTCACCCTCACCACTTTCCCTCACCACTCTCCCTCACCACTCACCATCACCACTCACCAGTCACGCTCACCACTCACCCTCACTACTCACCACTCACCCTCAACACTCACCCTCACCGCTCACCACTCACCCTCAACACTCACCCTCACTGCTCACCACTCACCCTGACCACTCACCACTCATCCTCACCAATCACATCCTCACCAATCACCACTCACCATCACTGCTCACCCTCACCGCTCACCCTCACCACTCACCCTCACCACTCACGCTCACCCTCACCACTCACCCCTCACTAATCACCACTCACAACCGCCACTCACCCTCACCACTAACCCTCACCACTCACCCTCACCACTCACTAATCACCTCTCACAACCGTCACTCACCCTCACCACTCTTACCACTCACCCTCACCACGCACCCTCACAACAACCACTCACCCTCACAACAACCACTCACCCTCACTACTCACCCTCACCACTCATCCTCACCAATCACCACTCACCCTCACTGCTCACCACTCAACCTCACCACTCACGCTCACCCTCACCACTCACCCCTCACTAATCACCACTAACAACCGCCACTCACCCTCCCCACTCACCCTCACCACTCACCCTCACCAATCACCACTCACCCTCACCACTTACCACTCACCCTCACCACTCACCACTCTCCCTCACCACTCTCCCTCACCACTCTCCCTCACCAATCACCACTCACTACTCACCACTCACTACTCTCCCTCACCACTCTCCCTCACCACTCTCCCTCACCACTCTCCCTCACCACTCTCCCTCACCACTCTCCCTCACCGATCACCACTCACCCTCACCGCTCACCACTCACCCTCACCACTCACCCTGACCACTCACCACTCATCCTCACCAATCACACCCTCACCAATCACCACTCACCCTCACTGCTCACCCTCACCGCTCACCCTCACCACTCACCCTAACCACTCACGCTCACCCTCACCACTCACCCCTCACTAATCACCACTCACAACCGCCACTCACCCTCACTACTCACCACTCATCCTCACCAATCACACCCTCAACAATCACCACTCACCCTCACCACTCACGCTCAACACTCACCCTCACCACTCATGCTCACCACTAACCCTCACCACTCACCCTCACCACTCACTCTTACCACTCACCCTCACCACTCACCCTCACAACAACCACTCACCCTCACAACAACCACTCACCCTCACTACTCACCCTCACCACTCATCCTCACCAATTACACCCTCACCAATCACCACTCACCCTCACTGCTCACCACTCAACCTCACCCTCACCACTCACGCTCACCCTCACCACTCACCCCTCACTAATCACCACTAACAACCGCCACTCACCCTCCCCACCCAACCTCACCCTCACCAATCACCACTCACCCTCACCACTCACCCTCACCACTCAACCTCACCCTCACCACTCACCCTCACCACTCACCCTCACCACTCACCACTCACCCTCACCACTCACTCTCACCACTCACTCTCTCCCCCCGGGCAACGCTGGGTATATCGAGTTTATACCACAAAGTCGACGCCTGACAGAGTTGCGTGTCGAGGCCTAGTACCGTGCAGAGCCTCCGGCCTCGCCTAGATTGCCCACCCGGCTGAGGCTGGGTACTGGGGCCGTTAACCCCCCCCCCCCCCCGCGCTACAATAATACTGTCTAATCGCTATAATTTTATTATCTACCGACCCTATAATAGTAATTGCACACATTGGGGTGGGGGGGGAGTGAAGAGGACGTGAAACTTGGATTAATTTACCTCAGAATCGCGTGTTAATGCGTGCGCATATTTTTAACGGGAATTCAAAATGGCGTCCACCCCGCAGCGAACGCGTTGCTACCCGTTGCCAGGGGCAACCGCCGTGGTCCGCGCCGGCCGGCGATAGTAAATAAATAAATAAAGCGTTAAATAAATAAATAGAAATCGCACTGAATCGATAATCGGTCCGATTTAAAGTTTAGAGACGAAAAATCGGAAATGCCTAAGTTTACCGCGGGGCCGGGGGCGTGCCCACCTGCAAAATTTAATCTCGCCGAACCCCACGGTCCGAGAGTTACATCCCCCGCAAGGGAGCGTACGCAGACGGATGGACGGACGGATGGACGGACAGACAAAAAATGAATTATATAGGTTAGATACACACACGGCTCTATGGCAATAGATAAGAGTTATGCTCCACAAAGATGTACTCTAAACTTGTGGCAATAAGGTTATACAAATCTTCCCACACACTGGATTACAAGACTCATCCCTGACATTTGATTTAAAATACGGGTGAACTGTCAATCTGGAGAATAAGGAAATAGATTAGTTGAATTTCATATTAAGTACCATTTTTCCCTGCACTGGTGGGAATTTCTGTTGTCCACGCTGGCGAAAATGTGTTTCCAGGGAATTTCGGAGTAGAGAAATCTCTGCAGGATACGGATCGTATGTTCGGAATCTGTGTTGAGTTGGTTCACCCCATTGTGCTGCTGCTGAGCTTGCAGGTAGTCCTTCATTGCCTGCAGCAGACTCTCAACCTCCCCATCACTCCAAACGCCCTTGGTCAAACCTTAAACCACACAATCAAGACAATCGAAGTTTCAAGAACTAGTGACCAACAAACCACCATTAGAGACATTTCCCATATCTCTGAACATGTCAGTAGAAGGCAGTGTCGTGAAATCCACTGTACTATACTCCCAACGTCTATACTCCGCCTGTACCCACCCACATTGAAAAGTGTGAATTATGGTCAAGTAATCCCCACAGCCCATACGGCGTGGTTGGGTGCCCTCATCCAGCAATGTATTGACAAAAGGGCGGTACATATTTATAATACAATGCAATTAGCAATTTGCTTCACCCAAATTGTGCATGAACTAGACAATGCAGGCAACAGAAGTCCTTACCATCGTTCATCAAACTGAATTTGACGGACAGGTTCTTCTGCCCACGCCGCATGATTTGTGAAATGCGAGTCCAATGTGGACCCAACTCCCGGGTGAGTTGTGTCAGCTGCTTCAACTCTTCTTCCGAGTACCTTTTCCAAGAGAAGTGTTGCACATTGCCATAGACTTAATCATAAGAAAAATAAATAGAACTATTTTGCAAACTAGTTAATGAGCAAGAAAATGTGGACACGCAGTCCTCAATTTACGAACACTGAACTTACATATACTCACACTTAGGAACCAGCTTCCATGAAATATATAAATATATATTGACCTAAAAAGCACAAACTCGCAATCGCAAACTGAACTGCGGAAGTATTTTGTTCAGCGGAGCGATCCTCCGTAAGATGTAATAAGTCGGGCTCGCGCTGGGAGTGAGTTTGTGCGTGAAATTGAGTGTGGGCAACGGTTAGCACGCTGTGCTACGAAAGCGGCGACCCGAGTTTGATTTCCGCTCACTGCCAACGCCAGGCAGTTTGGGTTGGGTACTGACCACTCACCCCCTCGTGTGCCGTGCCGGCCTTCATAGGCATTGCTCGCTTAACAGCTTTTGCTGTTCAGGTCATACGGGGGATCGTCGTTGGTGTCTCCCCGTAATTGCATGCAATTGTGGTGACTCACTGTTCCCCCTTTCGACAATAAGGCCAGCATCAGGATTCAAGGCGAGTGAAAATTAAAAATATATTCCTGTTACTTTACAGTATGTTTTTGCAGTGTTGCATGCAAATTTACAATATTTCTGAGTTTAACGATGCTTCCCTTTTTGTTGAACCGTAACAAATTTCATAACACTGACCGTACGTGCATTTAACTAATACAGCACATTGTATTCCGACTTACAAACGGGGCCCAGGAACGAAGTGTGTTCTTAAGAAGAGCACTTCTCGTACTTACCTTCCAGATTTCAAGTCTTGGCCTTCATATAAACTAATCCCTCGTTCGTATATCTGCTTCAGTGGTCTTCGAATACCCTGAACTACAAAACGAAAAAAGAACGAACTTACCTCGTATGTCACTTGAAATGGTTAGCACCCGCATCTCTGGTTTGCACGGTTGGTAACGTACATTCAACATAAATTAAGAGTGTATACTGTCTTGGGTAGTGATTAGCGTTATAATGCATTGTAACGCACGCAGGTAATTGTAGAAGTTGTTCTGCAATCGGTATTTTGTGATTAATTTCTTCTCCGCGGGGAAGTACGAGGGCAGGAATAGTTTCTGTGGATCCGTGAAGGCATCGTGGTTATGAATAAAGTCGCGCACGTTCATGTGCAGCTGTTCCACCTCTGCCTTGCTGAATCGCCCAAACCGGACCTTGATTCCTGCAAGCCAGCAAGAGCCACACACGCACATGGTTCCATTATTGCTGGTTATTTTCTACTTCAATTAAAGAACAGCACAATAAAACACACTTTGTGTAAGACTTGTTTACGAGTTATCGGTTTGGGTGTCGTACGTTGACTGATATCCTACGAGGATACAGTCATATTCCTAGGGGATGAAGGGGGAAGGGGGGTTGGGAATTTAAGGGGTAAAGTGCAGGACAGATGGGCAAGTTGAAGGGGTGGTGGTGAATTTGTAAGGAATGAACATAGCAAAATCGGTCTGCGCAGAAGTTAATTTTCATACTGTATATTATTGTCTGAATTGTACATGCACCTTATAAAGTTCAGTAGCAAAAAATACTAATATTTGCGTTTTGCACTACTGACCTTCCTTTTCAAACTCCTTAAAACGATGATAGTCATATTTGAGGGCACGATCAATATCCATTTTCAATCTACGTGAAAAGCCAGGAATGAATTTACTCATGAATTTGACCTGGTAATCATAATTCTCGAGATGCCTAACCTCCTCTTCCTCCTCATCCCCCATTTCTTTATCTACTTCATCAACAACCTCTTCAGTGTGGGACGCATTTATCTGGCGATGTTCATTGGTGACAGAGTTCTCGGTTCTCAATGTGGGAAGTTGCTCACTGGGTAAGCCCTCCTGAAGGTCACGCCGTTTTTTCTTCTTGCCATGCTTCTTGCTCCTTGTGCCCGCAGTATTCTGTGCTATTACACCACCCTGGTTATTTCCAGATTGGCACGACTTTGCCTTCTTATTCTTCTTCCTGTTGGAGCTGGAGGATGGCTCAGGATTCACGGGCGATTCCATCGGGCAACTTTCTGACACAACTGTCCCTTCAGAAGAAGCATGTCGGTCAGGCACCGCAATGCTCATTTCCCTGCGTTTTCTCTTTTTGCGAGGTCTTTCCTGCACAGGAGGAGGTTCAATGTCTTCTAAATTACTTCCTCCATCAGCTGCAGTTCGTTTCCTTTTCCTGCCTGATTTCTTCTCACTCTTTGCAGTTTCCTCTTCACGGTCCGACTGCAAAGCCCCTTCTTCTTGCTGCCAAGTTGGCGTCAAATTATCGTCAGCGTTTTCCATTTTCTTCTTCCTTTTCACTCCCTTGCACTCAGCGTCACCGCTTCTGGAACAGGCACGCACGTCTTCTCCCCGTTGAGGGGCAACTGTCGCCTCCTCCTCACTTCGTCGTCGAGATTCGCCTTCTCTCCGCTCACCGTGCTTGCAATGGTGCTCGCCGCCATCTTTCGCAACCCGAGAAGAATCGCACCGCGAATCACCATCAGACGTTTTCGTTTGGGCATCGACACTCCTGGATGTCTCTCTGTGGTTTACGCATCTTTTCTTTTTACAAATCTTGACTTGGTCCAAATCCACGTCATTCAGAGCTTCTTCCAGGCATGATGATTCATTTCCACGCGCATCTCTTTTCCGTTGGCATTTCTCCTCGTGTTTCTTCATCTGCAAAACGTGAACGTCCAATGTTTTAAGAAATGCTTTTTTCTAATTACATCACTAAAAGGCTTTCCTGACGATTGAATGTCGCGTTTATTCACACTGACAATAGTTACACAACTGCAAAGTACTCATACCTGTCAACCCCTGATCGATGCCTACCTTATTATAGACCAATTCAGATGTTATTGGTCACCCTGTGCCCTTACAAATCTAAAAGTTTATCCTAAAACACAAACAAATAAGACAAAAAACATTTTTCACGTATTGAAATGGTTGTAGGCCGTATGGTCCCAAAAACTCTATTTCCCTGTACAAGAATACGGGTAAACCGTATGGGTTGACAGGTCTGTTGTACTTCCCCTTTGACCATTCGCTGCTGGGTTATTTGACAAACATGTAGTGTAGTAGAACGACACTGCTGTATTGGCTCGGTATGGGGGCTGTCGGCAGGTGTCATGGGGGTCGTGTCGGGCCGTGATACTCTGCGTGAATTCTAGATTTGAAGCATTCGTGACTGCAAGGATTCATGCTCTTTGGTTTTTTCGGTAAAGTCACGTAGAAGGGAAATAATAATAAAAAATACGGTGACTTTCAGACCGCAGTCCACTCACTGGCATTGACTATATATCTTTTGTATTCTCCGCAGGGAATGGAGTCTTTTCTCCGCTGCAAATCCCCTGTCACCACTCTTCCATTGACATATTCCGTTGCTTCCTCTTAGTACCTTTCACGCGACGGTCAAACGGTCAATGGTATAGTGTTTAGCAGATTGTATAATAATAAATTGTATAAAAGTGTAATGTTTAATATAATGTATAAGGTAATATATAGTATCGTAATTGTATAGTGAATATACAGCAGTGTGGTATACAGTAGGGTGGGTAGAATAATACATAGTGTAATATTACAATGTATAGTCTAAGGCAGGGGTGGGCAAACTTTTTGACTCGCAGGCCACAATGGGTTCTAAAATTTGACAGAGGGGCCGGGCCAGGAACAGATGGATGGAGTGTTTGTGTGAACTAATATAAATGACATGTAAAAATCATTACATGAAAGGATTTGGCCTTTAACAGGTAGCAAAGCATTTATTTGCAAGGCAATTTAACAAATTGCACGAACATGAACAATACAAAAACATGTCGTAACGTGACTGATCAATCATGAAAACATCTGAGGCCTGCGCCAAACCAATTACCTCACTTGAACTTCTTTATTATCTACATTAACAGGTTAGAGCAGCCACGCAGGCTGTGTGTCGGAGATTTGGCTCTAACCTCGCTGCAGCAACACATCATCACTTTCAGTTTCAGTGGGAACAGTGTTGTTGATCTCCCATTTTTGCCAGTGCATCCAAGTCTGGAGTTATTTTGGTTGTGGCAATTCTCAGGATAGATCTGAGGTGCTGATCCGTTAACTTTGATCTGTGAGGGGCTTTGTTGGTGTTCATGACGCTGAATGTCTGCTCACACACATGAGTCGAGCCAAACAAAGTCAGTATCTTCTGTGCAGTCCTCCGGAGGTTTGGAAACGTGGCTCTGTTAAGTGAAGCATAAAAGTCATTCAGTTTAACGTCTCCTTTAGGACGGAGTCAGACAAGATCTATCAGTTCCAACTGCAGCTCATGTGGTGCTGTTTCAGGGTTTTGTGACAGGGGACAGGACACCAGCTGAATTGACTGTTGAATGTTTTCGAAATCAGAGAACCTACGGCAGAATTCTCCGTGCAGGTCCTTTAAGTGATTTGCTGTATTTGTTTGCGTTTCGCGGTGCCTCTTCCTGCATGGCAAGTGTGGGGAAATGAGAAAAAGATTTGTTCGCAATTTGTCCGGAGAACAAAGTGAGCTTGGATTTGAAAGCTTTCACATGTTTGTACTTGTCGTGAACAAACTGATCTTTCCCCTGTAGTTTCACATTCAGCTCATTCATGTGTAAAAATATGTCCACAGCAAACGCAAAGTCACTAAGCCAGTTCTTGTCGCTTAGCTCAGGGAATTCGTCAGATTTCCCCATCAACTCCAAAAATGCAATGATGTCCTCTTTCAGCTCCCACACTCGTTGTAACTCTTTCCCCAAACTTAACCAGCGGACACGAGAGTGGTACAGCAAGTCCTGATGATCCGCATCAGGTTCCTCCAGGAACGTAATAAACTGACGGTGCTGAAGTCCCCTTGCTCATATAAAGTTCACAAGTTTTACGACTGGATTCACAAAATGATTAAGCTGCAATACAGACTTACACAGGGATTCCTGATGGATGATGCAGTGAAGGAAAATAAGATCCTGGACAGGGTTTTCCTCTTTCACTTTATCCTGGATTCTTTTCCGCAGCCCAACATTTTTTCCAGTTAAATTTGGCGATCCATCCGTTGTGACAATGACAAGTTTACTCCAAGGTAGCGTCATTCTTTCGATGACAGCAGATACCTGGTTATACAAGTCCTCTCCCCGTGTTCTTCCTTTCAGGGACTCAATGGTCAAAACCTCCTCTGTTATTGCAAAACTGTCGTCAATGCCTCGGATAAAAATGAGCTGAGCAGTGTATTTTACGTCTGTACTTTCATCCAGTGCTAGTGAATATAATTCAAAGGAATCAGACTTTTTGTTTAATTGACTGGCTATAATTTTATCAATCAGTTCCACATGGCGAGTCACAGTCCTGCGTGATAAACTGACTTTTTCAAATTAGCTTTTGATCTCCGGACACAAGATGTCTGCGGTCTGTACCATGTATTATTTTACAAACTTGCCTTCGGAGAAAGTGGTAATGAGTGGTAATGTTGGTGAGAAGAAGTTTTTAAAGAAAATTTAAATCGAAGTGAAGAAGGAAATTGTTGAAAAGTTTGTATAATTAATGATGTTTCTAATTTTAATTATGTTTTCTGTGCTTAAAACTCTTTAAAAAGCTGTGGGGTCTAGAACGGACTCGTGAAATTCGGAGAGAACTCGGAGTTAAGTTTTGTTGAATTACATTAAGTGCGCCATCTAATGGGGGAATGGGGGCATTACAGGAGGAAGGTAACATTTAATTTAATAATAATAATTGGACAAGTTCGGCGGGCCGGAATAAAAAGCCTAACGGGCCGTATACGGCCCGCGGGCCGTACTTTGCCCATGTCTGGTCTAAGGGTGGTGTATAGTAATACAATATATAATTTAATGTTGGGTTTGTCTATGGCAGTATATAGTACGGGGTAGATCCGTGTGATGTAAGGAAAAAGTTTAGCTGGAGGCATATTATATTTTTTGCGACATAGAATTGTAATGTATGACTTACTGTTAGTAGCTCAGCTTATTGGTGAGTATATTTAGTATATTGATGATATTGATGTAGTTTATATTTTAGCTTTTTACGTGGCGGTTTGGCTGCTGCAGCTCTTTACTATTAAAATTCCTTCCCTTTATTACTGATAACCCTACCTCCTCCCTTTGTTGCTGCTAATCCTACATAATGCACGGGCATAATATGACTTTGAGACCGCCCACCTCCTACGCATTCCACATGTAGTGACTAATCCCATATCTGCATTTTCTATAAATATGCTAAATTCCTCTTGATATGCTAATTCCTTTGTCAAGGCGCCCTTCCTCCCCTAACCCAGCTTAAATATACGCTGCCAAGCTTGGTGGTGTTCATTCAGACGCTGTCTTTCCGACAGACCTGTTCTTCACCTGAGGACAGCTGCTTGCGTTGTGGCCGAAACGTCGTGAAAATTGTATTTTATTATGTTTTATTTTTTATTATTTCCCTTCTACGTGACTTTACCGAAAGAACCAAGAACATGAATCCCTGCAGTCACAAAAGTTTTAAATCGAAATTTAAGTCGTTATGTTAAGTGTTACCTGTTGTGTTAGCTAATAGTGTTGCCTCCAAAGTCCAGTGTGCGCCTGAATTAAACCCACTACAAATACATCACGTTGGCCAGTGAGGGTTGGTGACAACGAGCAGACTTGGGTGCAAATGGCAGTTCTTTAAGTACAGAAAACTACTCTGGTTGTTCCTGCACTGCCCTCTGCTGACAACATCTTCAAACGCGCGATTATCCGCTTTCATTGCAGTTGCCCCGCTGCACGCGTGTTTACTCTCCGACACGTGTTTATTCCACGTGTGGTTACCCTCTACGCGTGTGGCTACCCCACTCTACACGTGTGGTTACCCCCTCTACATGTGGTTACCCTCCTCTCCACGTTTGGTTACCCCACGTGTGGTTACCCTCCTCTACACGTGGTTACCCCCCGTGTGGTTACCCTACGTGTGTGGTTACCCCTCTACACGTGGTTACCCCCCGTGTGGTTATCCCCCTCGACGTGTGTGGTTACCCCCTCTACACGTGGTTACCCCACGTGTGTGGTTACCCTCCTCTACACGTGTGGTTACCCCCTCTACACGTGTGGTTACCCCACGTGTGTGGTTACCCTCCTCTACACGTGTGGTTACCCCCATCCACGCGCCGTTACCCGGGCAGAGCGGACGACTTCCGGGTCCGATCCCAGTGCTGCCCGTCACCGATTATATTCCCTAGCGCGCATAGGCAGCTGCTCGCTCTAACGAGGATCACCATTGGCCCACGCGCCTAGCGGGCCCCGCCTCTCGCCGGGGCGCACGGACGAATCGGATCGCGGGATCCTCTCGGCGCTTGCCGGTGCAGTCTGGGAAATAAAAAGCGACGCCCGGATGACTTTTTTTCTCCCAATAACACTCTTCGCTGTTGGTGAAGCTCGCGGCCAATCATCGGAGAGCGTGAGATTGGCGGGAACTGGATTGTCACGTGGCGCGCACGGCGAGCACGTGGGCAGTGAGGGGCACGGTTGGGGGACGCATTGAGGAGCGGGGTACCGGGCGGGCGGTTGGGAGGTGGGGGGGAGGGCGGTTGGGAGGTGGGGGGGAGGGCGGTTGGGAGGTGGGGGGGAGGGCGGTTGGGAGGTGGGGGGGAGGGCGGTTGGGAGGTGGGGGGGAGGGCGGTTGGGAGGTGGGGGGGAGGGCGGTTGGGAGGTGGGGGGGAGGGCGGTTGGGAAGGGGGGGGAGGGCGGTTGGGAGGGGGGGGGAGGGCGGTTGGGAGGGGGGGGGAGGGCGGTTGGGAGGGGGGGGGGAGGGCGGTTGGGAGGGGGGGGGGAGGGCGGTTGGGAGGGGGGGGGGAGGGCGGTTGGGAGGGGGGGGGGAGGGCGGTTGGGAGGGGGGGGGAGGGCGGTTGGGAGGGGGGGGGAGGGCGGTTGGGAGGGGGGGGGGAGGGCGGTTGGGAGGGGGGGGGGAGGGCGGTTGGGAGGGGGGGGGGAGGGCGGTTGGGAGGGGGGGGGGGAGGGCGGTTGAGAGGGGGGGGGGCGGTTGGGAGGGGGGGGGGGCGGTTGGGAGGTGGGGGGGAGGGCGGTTGGGAGGGGGGGGGGGAGGGCGGTTGGGAGGGGGGGGGGGCGGTTGGGAGGGGGGGGGGAGGGCGGTTGGGAGGGGGGGGGGGAGGGCGGTTGGGAGGGGGGGGGGGCGGTTGGGAGGTGGGGGGGAGGGCGGTTGGGAGGTGGGGGGGAGGGCGGTTGGGAGGTGGGGGGGGAGGGCGGTTGGGAGGGGGGGGGGAGGGCGGTTGGGAGGGGGGGGAGGGCGGTTGGGAGGGGGGGGGAGGGCGGTTGGGAGGGGGGGGAGGGCGGTTGGGAGGGGGGGAGAGGGCGGTTGGGAGGGGGGGGGGGAGGGCGGTTGGGAGGGGGGGGGGAGGGCGGTTGGGAGGGGGGGGGGAGGGCGGTTGGGAGGGGGGGGAGGGCGGTTGGAGGGGCGGTTGGGGGAGGGGGGGGGTTGGGAGGGGGGGGTGCGGTTGGGAGGGGGGGGGGAGGGCGGTTGGGAGGGGCGGTTGGGAGGGGGGGGGGAGGGCGGTTGGGAGGGGGGGGGAGGGCGGTTGGGAGGGGGGGGAGGTGGTTGGAGGGGGCGGTTGGGAGGGGGGGGAGGGCGGTTGGGAGGGGGGAGGGGCGGTTGGAGAGGGGGGGGGAGGGCGGTTGGGAGGGGGGGGAGGGCGGTTGGGAGGGGGGGAGGGCGGTTGGGAGGGGGGGGAGGGCGGTTGGGAGGGGGGGGAGGGCGGTTGGGAGGGGGGGGGAGGGCGGTTGGGAGGGGGGGGGAGGGCGGTTGGGAGGGGGGGGGAGGGCGGTTGGGAGGGGGGGGGAGGGCGGTTGGGGGGGGAGGGCGGTTGGGAGGGGGGGGGGCGGTTGGGGGGAGGTGAATGGATATGGGGGCCGTGGTAGGCCTCGGTAAGGTAATTCACCCTTTTTATCGGGTTAAAGGGTAAAGGTGTCAACATGCCAAGGGGTAAGGTAATGGGTAGGGTAAATGTGGCTCGGAAGAATTACCACGTAGGGTGAAGGTAGCGCGACGTATTACCCGGTAAATATGGCGCAGTCCGTGGCCTCCATTTAATAAGTAATATTTATTTTAAACTTTTTTAAAACACGCTTTTATGAAATGTACTAGTAATGGCAGAACTCCACGACTCCAGGAAGTTGCCTCGAAGCTTGCCATAACGTAAGGGACCGTGGTCATTTACAGCCAACATTTGAGCATGGACAATTAGACCCAAGCCGAAACATAACATATAACAAATAATGTTTAAAAATATAGATTTTTTATGATAGAATATATTATTGTCATCAGTATGACATAAGTATACCAAGTTTGCAGTCGATGCCACATTGAGAAGTGGGTTAAAATTGAGTTACAAGATTTGAGGATACAACAACGACAACAATGACAAGCGTGTAAAATTGGAATCATCGAGAGTATTCTATATGAATAAAGCACTCTGCCTAGCATTTACCATTATAAACCTTTTTCATGTGTAGTAGTACCCCAGTAATTACCCTGTAATCAGATCATTTGTATGGGGTAAGGGTAAAAGGTAGGGTAAAGGTAGACTCGTTGCTTTTTACCTTACCTGTTAAAGGGTAAAAGGTAGGGTAGAGTGATTGTATTGTGGTAGGGTAAAGGAAGGCTCGTTTTTATCTTGCCTTGCCGAGGCCTAGGCCTAGGCCATGGGTATGGGGGCATTGAAAAGCACGGGGGCAGGGGAACGTTATTCAGAGACCGGTCGTAGAGGTTAAGATGCGGAGGGAGCGCGGTCGAGAAAGCACCTACCGAGGACATGGAGCAATGAAACGTGTCGGTGAAAAAGCGAGATAGATGGTAGGTTCCATTAAGAACGAGTGAATTATTAATTAAATACGTGCCCCAGTATCTTTTTGTCATCAAATGCTCCCCATTCATCAACTCCCCGTGGTGAGTGATGGGGCAGTTGTGGAGAGAGTGGAGAAGTTTCCATACCTGGGCAGTGTTGCATTTGACCGGCTCTGATTTGGCAGCTGAGGTCTCGCTCCGAATCAGTCGTGCGGCATTTTCTTTTCATCAGCTGCGTAACGCTGTGTGGAAGCTACCTGGTCTGTCGCTCCACGCGAAGCTCCATGTTTTCTCGGCCAAAAGTCACGCCATCCCTTCTCTATTGCTTGCGAGACGTGGAGCCCTCTAATGGAACTTTTGCACCGGTTGGAAATAGTCTGGCTACATTGTGCGAGGAGTTCACAGATCCTTGAAAGATTTGGACACAGTTCCATCCGTGAGCTCCTCCCGGCAAGCGATACTGCGTTGGCTGGGTCACGTAGCCCCATGCCCAGCCACCGCACGCCGAAGAAGCTTCTGTTTGGCCGGATAGAAGGGGCCAAACGAGATGGAGTGATGTGGTACAGAAAGATGCGGAGCTGATCGGACTTTCCTATGACTGGTACCAGCAGTGTCAAGATCGGCCCCTGTGGAGTAGGTTCGTGAAGGACGTTGCTTGGGAGTTGAAGGCAAGTCAGTCACCCTCCAGCAACAGCGAGGCAGAGGAGCGACACAGTTGGTTCAATCTGCCAGCCATCTCAAGTCAATCCATGTGCCTGTTGTGTGAACTGCCAGCGGGACTCCGACATTTTACGTGGCCTCAAAATGCACCTAGCATGGCACAAGTGCCACAGTGACGTCACCGCCACTCAGTGGTGAACTGCGTTTGTATTAATGAATGAGAGAGTGACTTAACGTCATATTGATTGCGTGTACTCTTTCTGCTGATGACGATCATGGCCCTTCTGATGTTCCTTATATTGCTCTTGATACTTATTTTTCTGATGTTGCTGCTCATGCTTCTACTGCTGATGCTGCTGTAGGCTCTACTGGGCCAGAGACGGCTGTGCTCGTGGCTGCTGACACTTGAGACGGCTGCTGCTGTTGGACAAAGCCCATTCACCTCGGTGTCCACCCGTGCCAGCGGTAAGCATCATCACCTTCCTCTCGGGCACCCAACGCTCGCAATCATCTGCCGGGCACTCTCACCCGATCGTGTGTGAGGGTATGCGAGACTGAAGGTGGAGCGGTGGTGGAGTGGTTAGCCTCTTGCGCTGCGAATCCAGTGATTTAATTTAGTTTCCCAGCCACGGTTGACATCCGTGGAGTATTATCTGAATCGGTTTCTAGGTGTCCCCTGGGTCGACCCAGCCTAAAAATTACCACCTGGTGTGGTGTGTTAACATCAACACTGGGGTGTAGTGGTGGGCACTGCCACTCCTTCGTGCCCCGTGTTGGCTACCATTCATGTGCACCAATAGGCTGTTGAAGGCAGGGGCGGTTTCTTCATTAGGGCGATTGGGCGACGCACCACCAATGTCATTCAACCACAGAGTCACGCTAGCCGTCACTGCCAGCCTCTGGATATAGTCCAATCAGCGTCATGTCACGTTCTGTGGAGTACCGCCTCTTTTTGGGCGATTTCACTACGGCTGAGAATCGCCCCGAGTGGCCCCATAGACTTACATTCAAAGATGTTTTTTTTCGAACGGGGGCGCTGCAATGCATTCTCTATGGCTTCCGGGAGGGCATGCACTAACGTGCTTACGTCATCATACGTCAGCACGTTTCATCCAACAATATAATTTATCGCTACCTAGTGGAATCTTTAATAAAATAAACTTGAGTGGTTTGTTTTAATAGTGAGTATATAAACAAACAAGATGTATTGTAAGAGTCACTTTATTTTTCATTAATATTAAAGAAGTGAAGTTGCCTTTACATGCTTAAGCTGTTAATTTATTCATTGCATGGGTGGACCTTATCCTTATCAATCATCCAGACATTTGCCCCCCCTGAGAGATTTTGCAGGAGCCGCCACTGGTTGAAGGCTACATTGGGGGAATTTTATTTGCGTCAGAGCTTCGTGTCACAGTCTGTGGTCACTGAAGTAGTCAGCTTTTCCCACCGCGTGCCAGTGATCCAGCGCTTTTGGAGACGAGGTTTGGTGGAACACAGATGGTTACTCTTTGGTTATTTCGGTAAAGTCACGTAGAAATTAAATAATAGAATACGATGTTTCGATTGCAACACAAGCAACCATCATCAGGTACAAATAAATGAGAATTAGAAGTTAAGTGTAAAACAAACAAGCACGGCACACCCTCCCAGTAGAGGTGGTTCAAACTAGATTCGAGGCTTAGCAATCTTTGGAAGAACGTAATCAACCAGGCTATGCGTTAACTGTGTGCTAACCGACGCTCTGTGTTTCATTCCATTACACTTCCTAATTTTACTAAATTTGCTTTCTACTGTGCTTGTTCCGTGCTTGTTTATAAGTCCATTCTCTCCTCCGGCCGCTATGGGCAGGAATTCCACACAACTCCCCCTCTGCCCCCTCTCTCTCTCTATTTAAGGCCTCGATACAGAGATGTTGTCTTTCTGTGTGCCTATGTGTGTGAGTCTCTCTCTGCTTGTGTGTCTGTCTGTGTGTCTCCATGTCTATGTTTTGTCTCTCTCAAATTTAGCAATCTTTGGAAGAATGTAATCAACCAGGTGGGGTGTTGACTGTTGTGTTGGCCGACTCTCTGTGTTGTATTGCATTATATTTCCAAGTTTACCATGTTTGTTTTCTCATTCATTTGTACCTTATGATGGTTGCTTGTGTTGCAATCGAAACGTCGTATTCGATTATCATTTAATTTAATTTCTATGTGACTTTACCGAAAGAACCAAAGAGTAATTCACGAAAGCGTCGAACATAGATAGATGGTTGTGAAACTAGCAAATTCTATGGGGTGGCCTATTGCACAGAGTAATTGAGTGGGTTCGTGAACCCATCTTTGCAAAGTAATCTTGTCCTGTCGTAAAATGGATTTTCTCCAGGTACTGAAGTTTGTGTTATTATCACACAAAAGAAATGTATTTTAATACTCGTCTTTTTTCCTCATTTTTTTCCTGATTGTGCTGTCTGTCATGTCATGAGATGAGGTTTCCATTCTAATCTCACAGTGCAACATTTCATATAAGCAAACACTAGTCAATGAATATCACAGAATTTCCTCTGAAATGCCTTCAAACAACTGGGAATAATATTGATCGCATAAGAGGCAAACTGATATTTGTAGTTCTCAGAGATTAAATGTAGCCAGATGAAGTACTGAACCAAATTGAATGTTTTTTTCTGGTATAGTCAGTGGTGACTAGGCTGAGATCATCACCTCGCTTCACTTGAGAACCCAGTATCTCGGTGGTGCCAGCTCAGCGTTTCGACTTCTGAGACACCTGACCAGCTAAAAAAAAGGTGACATTTCTAAAAGGGAATTAATAAAATATTAAAAAGCAAGGACCTTCAAAAAGAGTCTTGAGACTCGGTCTGATTTTTCATGAATAAAAAACATAATTTAATTGAAATTTATAATAGCAACATTATTGAATAACCTCAATTAAAATGTAATGACAAAAGTCAAAAGTAATTTCCTACTGAAATGAGCATTGGGGTGGTGTTGATCTGCGTATAGTTTTGAGTTGGTGGAAATTCCTCATTCCTACAGTGGGGGAAAGTCTATAGAGCAACGGCCATTGACTTGCCCACATTGACCCCAGAGAGATGACGACTCAAGTCAGCCTAAACCTGTATTTGAACTCGCGTGCCACCGCTCGTTGCAGAGCCGTGCCGCCAGGCCAGATCGATGAATGCATTTGAGAATGATTAAAATAGCGTGTGGTTTAAATTATTAACATGAAAATTACTTTTAAAGCATTAAAGTGTAATTATAAAGATTTCTAATTAGAAAAATTGAAATTAGTTCAATATGACGTAACGTTAAACTTTACTGATTAACTTTGTATAAAAATAATTTTAAAAGGTTGCAAAGGTTAACCAATGAGATGTATAAAAGCAATTTAAAGAAAAAAAAATATCTGACAATTGCCTTTAAAAAATCCCAAATTAATATCTCAAATGCTTCATTCATATACATCTTCAGAACAATGCTTCTTACATCCCATGGATACAAATACAGTTTTGATCTCATGGGGTTTTACATGGCAGATTTAGATATAGGTGCTCATCGTATCGGTGCCTCCATTGGTGCACCTTGTTGATTATATCCTGGAATCGCCACCGTTCCTCATGGATACTTTAATTGTGCTGGGCTTAATATCTTACTGAAAAGTTTTGTGGCTCTCCGATGGATTGGAGTAAGCCTCGAGATTGGATGAGACTAGCAGCCATAGCAATATGTATACTGGATGTGGTGTGCCGAGTGGAGAAATGTTTTCAAATGGACTCGGCTGAAATTCAGTTCTGCATGTGTTCCATGTTCTTCTCTGATATGAGTTTTATGTATGCACGTTGAAACTTCTTTCAGACCATACGTAGTCAACCGTGCTAATCAGAAATGCGTGGGAAGGAACACAAACTAAACACAAAAAGCAGTTGCAAAGAAATGCGTTTTCAATTTAGATTTAATAGTGCATAGCGCCAACGGCTTCCTAATATATAGAGGAAGAGCATTCCAGGCTGCAATAAAAGTACAAAGAGGATTTGTATATACGTCTGTGTAGTGGTGATACGCGCTGGGGGTATACGTCGTGTGCCAGCGCGTATGTACGTGTGTGTGTGTGGTGACGCGCGCTGACGGGGAGGAGCAGGCGTCAGCGCGCGGGTGGGGGTAGTGCTGCTGATTGGCTGTGTGCCGGTGACGCGCTGAGAGGGAGTGATCGGGTGGCAGCGCGGTGTGATTGGTCGATGAGTGGAAACACGCGCTGGGCGGAAACGGATCGTAGAGATAGCGCGTGGTGATTGGGTAACTGGGGAGCGGTGCCGACGTTGAGGTCCGCATCCGCTCCGTCTCCCGGGAGGAAGGAATATATAAGGTGATGCACAGAGGAGTAGAGGGCAGAAGTGGAACCATCTAGGAATGAAGACGAAGGTGCAGAGATAGAGCCCGGAGAGGAGAGTAATGGAGAGTAATGTATAAGGTGTAGCCAGAGAGAGAGAAAGGTCTACACGAGCTGAGTAATGTATAGTGTGTAGCCAGAGAGAGAGAAAGGTCTACACGAGCTGAGTAATGTATAGTGTGTAGCCAGAGAGAGAGAAAGGTCTACACGAGCTGAGTAATGTATGGTGTGTAGCCAGAGAGAGTGTAAGGTCTACACGAGCCGAGTAATGCATACGGTGTAGCCAGAGAGAGTGCAAGGTCTACACGAGCCGAGAAATGCATACGGTGTAGCCAGAGAGAGTGTAAGGTCTACACGAGATAGGTACTGAAGAGTGTGTAGCCGGAGATGTAAGGTCTACACGAGACGGGTACTGAAGAGTGTGTAGCCAGATGTGTAAAGTCTACACGAGACGAGTGAAGAGTGTAGCAGAGGCGTAAGGTCTACACGAGACGAGTGAAGAGTGTAGCAGAGGCGCAGAGTCTACACGAGACGAGAGGAGAGTGTAGCCGAGGCGCGGAGTCTACACGAGGCACAGAGAGCCAGCAGCACAGAATCTACGAGAGTCGAGAGAAGCGTAGGGCGGAGAGAAGAGGTCACGAGTTGTACCGTTGTATGGTGACCGCATTGTGAAGAAGAGAGGCCACGCGTTGTATCGTTACAAGTCAAGATTTAATAAAAGAAGTGTGTTCTCGTCAAAGGAGTTTCCTGCCGTCATTTCCAATACTTCATCTGGCGTCAGATGTGAAACGGGCTTCCAAGTATGGAGACAAGGAAGACCCGTAGGACCCACGGGATTGACCGCGAGGAAAACCTGGACGACTCGGGGCCGCTGGTGGCGGAGGGTGAGGTGGAAGACTTGCCCACGCTACAGGATCCGTCGACGGCGCCGGGCGAGCGACCGGGGACCGAGGCCGTGCTTCGTGAGGCGCACTCCCGACTGGCGGAGCTGCTGCTCGCCGCCGCGTCCATCTTGGCGGAGATCAGCTCGTCGGGAGGAGCGGGGACGGTGGGGGACATTTTACAAGGTCGCCCCGCAGATTCCCGCCAAAACGAATGGGGGATTCCCGCCATTGCGCCTGGGCCTACTTTTGGCGGGAGCGGCGAGCGCCACGTGGTGGTGGGTTCCCAAGCGCGCGCATCGACGTCATCAGCGCGCGATGGGGTCCGCCATTTTACGTCTGCCGCTGGAGCCGCCATCTTACGCACCGACGGAGAGGCGGAGAGGAACCACGAGGCGGATGACTTCATTTTTCAGCAGCGTCTGCCCACATTGTCAGCCTTCAAGGCGGAAGGCGGGGACTGGGGCCAATTTCAGCGAAGATTTTTGGCGCATCAAGAGATGTCCGCGTGGTCCGATGCTACGGCGCTGCGGGCGTTGCCTGCCATGCTGGACGACGACGCGCTCGCGGCCTTCAGGTCTGCACGGAAGTCGGACCGCTCCACGCTGAAGGATGCGCTGGGTCTGTTGGCCAGGGTCTACGGACCTCTCTCGGCGTGCCGCCATCATTTCTACGCAAGACGGAAAGCGGCCACGGAGACCGCGCTGGCCTATCGCACGGCATTGCTGGCTCTTGTTGATGCTGCGTTCCCTCGGATGGACGAGGAGGGCCAAGACGCGATGGTTTTGGAGCAGCTGCTTAAGTTGGCGCAGGACCTGGGGGTCCCTATCAACACAGCTGACGAGATTGATATTTCTTCTTTGAGAGTTGCTACGAGTATTCAAGCGCACGAGGCCCTACAATGGAAACAAGGAGTTGGTTGCAACGCTGCCGTCGTCGCAGCTCCGGGTTCGGTGGTCACCGAACCCCAAGTCGTCAGCCCACGAGAGGAGGCGTTCGCCGCGGGACGACCAGGGGACTGGAGGCCGGGGGCTCGGTCGCCTCTGCGATCGGGCCGAAAGTCGGAGCAACCAAGATCTACTCCGACCCTCGTCACGTGCTATAACTGCGGCCTCCGGGGCCACGTGGCGTCCGGGTGCCGCGCTCCGCATCAGCGCGCCATGGGGGCTCGGCTGGACGACGACCGAGAGCCCAAGTCATCTCTACAATCCCCGGCAAGTCGCGGCACCTCACACGCTCGGCCTGTATACTCGGCACACATGGGACGCCGTGTCGCGGCGGAGGAGGGCCGGTTAAGGTTCGGGGATTCGGTTCGGCGAGGGGGGTTCGGCCGGGACCAGGGAGATATTGAATGGGCGGAATTGGGGCATAGAATTGTGGCTGCTTCGGCGGGTTCGTCCGTTGTTACGGGATCTATTGATGGGGTCGAGATTAGGGTGTTAGTGGACACGGGGGCGTCGGCAACTATTATATCGGACCTCATTTATAATATTCTTCCAGTCCAATGTCGTCCGCTGCTCCCGGTGGATGTGCCATTTTACGCCGCTAATGGGGGATCGTTGGGCATTATCGGTCAGATTAGGGCGTCCATTTGCATTGGAGATATCAAATTGTCGGGACCCGTTTTCGTTTCGTCTTCTTTGGCGGTTCCTTGTCTTTTGGGCACTGATTTTTTGGCTAAAATGCCCATTAAAATTCTTATCGATCAACGATGCATTGAACTGCCATCGGGTCGCCGGATTGCATTTTTGACGAGCCCTACTGACATTCGGACGGCGTGCGCTACGATACAAGCGGTGGCGACACAGACCGTGCATGTGCCCCCGGGTTCACAGATGTTAATTCCCCTCCGGTTGCGGAAACCATGGGTGAGGGAGGCTTCGGAACAAAGTATGCTTTTGGGTCCTTCTAACAAGGCTGTCGGGGGTCTTGATTTATCGGTGGCTCACACTTTGGTGCGGGCTGACAGGGATCCGTTTGTAATGGTTTTGAACGCGGGGTCGCGGCCAGCTGTCATTCAACAGGGCACCGTGCTGGCTCATGCGGCGCGGGTCCCTGTGGATGATGGGTTGGTTGCGCAGGTGGGCTCGAGCCCCGCGCGGAACGTTGAGCCAAGGGAGGACCTTGAGTGGGTCCATTCGCTATGCGCCGCCTCGGACGATTTGTCGGCGGTGCAGTTGGGTGCGCTGCGCGAGTTGCTCATAGAATTTTCTGATGTGTTCAGTAAACATAAGTATGACATTGGGTGCACGGATTTGTTGCACCACCACATTGAAACGGGCGATGCGGCGCCGGTCAAGCTAAATCCCTTCCGACTGAGTCCTGCGGAGAAGGAACATGTTCAGTCGGCTGTTAACGAAATGCTAGAAGCCGATATTATTTCGCCCTCCAGCCCGTGGGGAGCGCCTATTGTGCTGGTTAAGAAGCAGGACGGGTCCCTGCGATTCTGCGTTGATTTCCGTCGCCTGAATAAGATCTCTGTGGCTGACGCGTATCCGCTCCCCAGGATGGATGAGTCCCTCGATGCATTGTCTGGTGCGCGATATTTTTCGACTCTTGATTTGTTATCGGGGTTTTGGCAGTTGCCACTCGACGAAGAGTCGAAACCTAAGACAGCATTTCGGACTCCAGGGGGGCTGTTCCAGTTTAACCGGTTACCCATGGGACTTCACTCCTCTCCAGCGACGTTTCAGCGACTTATGGAGTTGGTTTTGTCGGGCTTGCAGTGGGATACATGCTTGATTTATATGGACGATGTCATTGTTTTCAGTAAAACATTTGAAGAACACCTCCAGCGATTGAGAGGGGTGTTCTTGCGAATGCGATCGGCTAAACTAAAATTTAAACCGGCCAAATGTCACCTCCTTCGTAAGTCGGTTAGATACTTGGGTCACATTGTCGATTCTTCGGGGATCTCCACCGATCCCGCGAAGACGGATTGCGTCGGTTCTTGGCCGACACCTACGTCCGTTTCCGACGTGCGTAGTTTCATCGGGTTTGCTTCTTATTACCGGCGGTTCGTTGAGCACTTCGCCACTATTGCAAAACCCTTGCACGCTCTAACGGCGAAGGGAGTGAAGTTCAAATGGGGACCGGAGGAGGAAGCCGCGTTTCGCTCCCTCCGGGACGCCTTGGTGGGTGCCCCACCCTTGTGTTATCCCGATTTTGCGAGTCCCTTTTTGCTGGACACGGATGCTAGCAACACGGGCATTGGGGGGGTGCTATCCCAAGTCGTCGGGGGGGTCGAAAGAGTTGTCGCCTACGGTAGTAGGGTGTTGTCTCCGGCGGAGCAGCGCTACTGCGTCACCCGTCGTGAGCTGCTTGCCATTGTCTTTTTTGTGCAACAGTTCAGACCATATCTCTATGGTCGTCACTTTACGGTCCGAACGGACCACGCGGCGCTACAGTATTCATTGAGGGTCGCCCAACCCTCGGGCCAGTTGTCGCGGTGGTTGGAAGTCCTCCAGGACTATCAGTTTACGACTACGTACCGTAAGGGGTTGCGACACACAAATGCCGATTGCCTGTCGCGGTTGTTGCCTTGTAATGAATGCGCGTGTTTGTCGGGATCGGCGCGCTGTAAACCGACGCTTGCGGGGGAGATGGGGGCACTGGCTGCGACAGCGGGCGCACCGATCGTGGATGATTCCACTGCCTCTCAGGGTCGGGACTCGCTGCTCTCGTTGTCGCTCAGCGAATGGGGCCGTCTCCAGATGGCGGACAGCTCGCTGCTAGCATTGCGCCGCAAGGTGGGGGGTCCCGAGGGGGACCAGGAGCGCACCGGCTCCTATGTACTTAAGCAGGGCGTGTTATTAAGATGGGACAGTTTGTCCCGGCGGAACGCACTCGTGGTGCCTTCCGCTGTAAGGGGGAGGGTTGTCTTGGCGGCCCACGAACGCCTCTTGCATTTGGGAGTTAACAAGACGCTTGCCCTGCTTCAGCGTGACTATTACTGGCCGGGAATGGGAAGTGATGTGGTAAATATTCTGAAGGGGTGCGTTGAGTGCGCCAGACGTAAACCACCGCCCGTGGCAGCTAATCCACCGCTGCAATCTATTCAGGTCTCGCGCACTAACGAGCTCGTTGCACTCGATATTTTGGGGCCCTTTCCAGTCACGCCGAGAGGGAATAAATACTTGTTAGTGGGGGTCGAATACTTTACCCGATGGCCTATGGCGTGGCCTCTCGCTAACCAGTCGGCAGCGGCTGTGACGGACGCCTTCGTCCAGGGCTATGTCCTGGCCAAGGTGGCTCCCGAACGCCTGCTGACCGACCAAGGTAAAAAATTTTCGAGTAAATTGTTGCAAGAGGTGTGCGATCTGTTGGGTACCAAGAAGGTGCGTACCTCCCCGTACCACCCACAGACAGACGGGATGGTGGAGAGACTTCACAAAACTTTGACTTCCATGCTGTGCCAGCAGGTGTGTGAGGCACATGTAGATTGGGACCTGCAGGTCCCGGGGGTCCTTGCCGCGTATAGAATGGCCCCCCATGCAGCTACGGGGTTTTCCCCATTCTATTTGATGTACGGTCGGAAAGCTGACCCGCCAATGGAAACGCAACTTGGCCTGTCCGCTCCACGAACTAATTCTAAATTGGCAGAACATATTAAGTTTAATATTCACAAGCTGACAGAGGCGAGGGAGGCCGCACGGCTTAATTCGCGGGCTCGCCAAATTGCTAATGAACGGTTGCGGGCACGGAAGGTGTCCATGCACGAATGGAAACCAGGTGACAGGGCCTGGCTGCATTGCCCTCAGGCACCCTTGGCTACGTCGCCTAAATTGTTGAGACCGTGGAGGGGACCCGTGGAGGTCGTGCGCGTTGCACGGCCCCAGTGCGTTCAGATAAAGTGGGGAAAGCGCCGTTGGTACGTTCACCCCTCCCGACTGAAACCGTTCTCGCCTCCATATGGCCTCCCCTTGTGTCGTGATGGCCGAGCGTGTGATGTGACCGGCGACCCACAGGGGGAAATGTCTCTGCCTGATCCACACGTATTTTCGCCTGATCTGCTCCCAGGTGTCTCGGAACTGACAGCTGCCGACCACCGGCGGCCGGATCTCCGCGGCGGGGCCGGCCCTTTCAGGCCCGTTCCGCGCCGTCTGGAGCAGCCGGAACCGCCGGACGGTCGTCAGTGTCCCGCCCCATACGACGGACCAGCCAGACGGACTCGCGCCAGGTCGTGCTACTTTGCGTGACCCGCCTCGTGAGGAGTCGGGGCAGTTGGAGCGCCTCGTCACTGCGTGTAGTCGCAGGGACGCTGGGCGCGTTCGTTTTCTGGATTTCGCTTGTGTTGTGTTGTTGACTTTTCTTGTGTTCGTTGTCAATTTGTACATAGTTGTTGTTGTTGTTGTTATGTTACGGGGCACACTGGGGGGTTACGGGGTTTTTTTTGTTTTGGTTGTCGTCTTATCGTTGCGGTTGGTTGTTGTTAGCAGCCGGGCCGGCTGCGAGCTATGTGGGAGGGGGTGATGTAGTGGTGATACGCGCTGGGGGTATACGTCGTGTGCCAGCGCGTATGTACGTGTGTGTGTGTGGTGACGCGCGCTGACGGGGAGGAGCAGGCGTCAGCGCGCGGGTGGGGGTAGTGCTGCTGATTGGCTGTGTGCCGGTAACGCGCTGAGAGGGAGTGATCAGGTGGCAGCGCGGTGTGATTGGTCGATGAGTGGAAACACGCGCTGGGCGGAAACGGATCGTAGAGATAGCGCGTGGTGATTGGGTAACTGGGGAGCGGTGCCGACGTTGAGGTCCGCATCCGCTCCGTCTCCCGGGATGAAGGAATATATAAGGTGATGCACAGAGGAGTAGAGGGCAGAAGTGGAACCATCTAGGAATGAAGACGAAGGTGCAGAGATAGAGCCCGGAGAGGAGAGTAATGGAGAGTAATGTATAAGGTGTAGCCAGAGAGAGAGAAAGGTCTACACGAGCTGAGTAATGTATAGTGTGTAGCCAGAGAGAGAGAAAGGTCTACACGAGCTGAGTAATGTATAGTGTGTAGCCAGAGAGAGAGAAAGGTCTACACGAGCTGAGTAATGTATGGTGTGTAGCCAGAGAGAGTGTAAGGTCTACACGAGCCGAGTAATGCATACGGTGTAGCCAGAGAGAGTGCAAGGTCTACACGAGCCGAGAAATGCATACGGTGTAGCCAGAGAGAGTGTAAGGTCTACACGAGATAGGTACTGAAGAGTGTGTAGCCGGAGATGTAAGGTCTACACGAGACGGGTACTGAAGAGTGTGTAGCCAGATGTGTAAAGTCTACACGAGACGAGTGAAGAGTGTAGCAGAGGCGTAAGGTCTACACGAGACGAGTGAAGAGTGTAGCAGAGGCGCAGAGTCTACACGAGACGAGAGGAGAGTGTAGCCGAGGCGCGGAGTCTACACGAGGCACAGAGAGCCAGCAGCACAGAATCTACGAGAGTCGAGAGAAGCGTAGGGCGGAGAGAAGAGGTCACGAGTTGTACCGTTGTATGGTGACCGCATTGTGAAGAAGAGAGGCCACGCGTTGTATCGTTACAAGTCAAGATTTAATAAAAGAAGTGTGTTCCCGTCAAAGGAGTTTCCTGCCGTCATTTCCAATACTTCATCTGTATTGTGGGTAATAGTGAAATTTGAGTTGTTGCTCTGCATCTACATCAGCCATACGAAATAAGCAATTTGTTGTTAACGTCACTGTTGGCGGAAGGTCATCCACTAAAGGGAACTCGAAAGAGCTTCTCTATTTGGTATTTGGCCTACTCTTCAATCCAGGCCAGACGCCTTGGAAGAGGTGGGTGTACCCACTCCTTTTCCCCCACCACATGCTATCTGTCGAACTTGTGGTGTACTCGTTCATACTGCTGGATGGGGGGGATATGGGAAACCCGATTAAAAAAAACACATTAAGATCCATCACCCTCACGGGCCAGACTGCCATTGGATAGGTGGCCTGCTTGTATAAATTCTGCTGAAAAACTTTGATCTGGAAGGCCAGCAGGCTGACATTCTGATGAAACCTAAACATTTGTGTTCTTTTTTGTTGTTTTGCCATGCCACTAGCTATAAATATGAGTGTGAGTCAGGCACTTGACCTATACTTGGACAGGTTTCTTGTCAAAATGTCACGGGGTGGGCCACGGTCATCAGCCCCCCCCTTGCACCTGGAGTGGTTTTCCTGTGCCTATCAATATTATTTATTGCCACATTTCACCAACGTTTAACGAGACCTTTAGAGACGTGCAGTCACGATACCTCCTGTGGAATTGTTTTATTTCAACTTTTTCAAAGGTGAACCTTAGTCATCCTTTGAGTGGAATTGGTGCGAGTTATTGTAAGTGAGGAACTGACCTCTGATACACAGCCCAATAATATACACAGCGTACTTCGTATATATATGTTTGCACGTTTTATTTAGCGTTTTGGTGGCACGCACTGCGTTTCAAAGAATGGTCACGGTAAAGCATATGGTTTCGCTGCCATTTATACATTTAGTACATTTCGTATTATGTGCTTTTTAAACAAACTAATCCGTGCATGCGCGTCACATGTTAATGAAACCACACATCATTGTTTACATATACAGTACATACAAAGACATTTCGCAATCCACTGCTGGATGAGAGCCCTCCTACTTTGTGTGTGTTTGTGGGGAAGGGGCAGGAGGTTATTTGCCCATAAGGCAGTGTGCGTAGCTGTGGGATCATAGAAGTGCAGTGCAACAAAGGATGTTGCTGCTCTGTCCTTTGTTGCCCACAATGCAGCTCCGTAGCCTATAACAACTGTTATGCACGTGATCATCCACCAAAGCGCTATTTAGGCTCTGTGCGACTTGGGTTTCTGAGGTCCCATGAAATTTTATTTCGGCAGATTTGATCGCAGTCTATGTAGTCGACGTGACAGAACGTTAAACCAATGAACATTATGAATATACTATTTAAAGCATGACCTATATTACAGTGCTAAATAAACATTCGAGGCGAAATAAATACACATCACGTCCTAATCTTGTGTTACGGGTGTAAAGAATGCATTAAAAATCGACCATAACAGACGGCATCAGTACCACATCAAGTTGTAGGTAATTATCAAGCGTCAGACTTGGGTCCTTTACAGATGTAGTGTTTTATTTTCAAGTGTTGTGGTTGTACGTATTGCAGGCGTAATATGTATGCGATATTTGTTCGTAGCTTCTTTGTACAATTCTGCAGTGTGTTGCGAGTCAATGTGTTTATTGTACAAGTTGTTATTACATTGCTACGTCTACCTATAATTACCTATAATTCTGTAATTGTAATCTCCCTATAATCATGCACTTCCATTCCATGAGAGTGTAACCAGCACTACTGTGTATTAATAAGTTATACAATGCAGGACATGTTCGTTCTTGTTGGCAAGATATTATACAGGGGTAGAGTGGTATCAAGACAGCAAAGTATGGTTTGTGATAGCAAACCAAATATATCATGAAAATACAATGCAACTCGCTTTTACGAACGTGTCAAGAAGGGTACAGCATGCGGAAGCCTCGAGACGGATGAATAGGAAGAGAAATTAACGAACGTGATTTTTAAGAACTGCGTTTTTTTGTTGTAACGGAAACAAACATGCAATTGTTTTTCCTTTCATTTGAATCTTACAGGTACAGGGTTCGTTTAGTGGAGGTCTTAACGCTTTCTTAAATATAAAACAACACTTGTCAAAAACGGGAGGATGATCTGCCTTCGCAGGAGCTTCAAACCACTTCTCAATAAATTATCTCCGATGAGCGATGCTTCATGCGCGGCCTCTGCTGCAGCTGTAAAATAAATAAAAACACGTCTTTTAAAGCAACAACATTAGTCTAAATGGCACTATTATTTTCATCATCATCAAAATACAAATTGGCAAGTGTACTATTGCAACCGAGGGATGGAAGACATCCCAGAGGGCTGTCCACCGAGTAGATGGAGCAATGAAATCGATTTGTGTGCAGGTGTGCAACCAAAAATGAAACTTGAAACCATTGGTGGATGAGCTTTCTCATTTGCAGCCCCTGCAGTCTGGAATACCCTCCCACTCCACATCCGACAAATTAACGCCACCAGTATTATTCAAATCTGAACTAAAGGCCTTTTTGTTAATCCAGGCATACGCTGAAAAATAGGTAATCACTTTTTGGACATTGGATCGATTTTGGCACTCCACCGCCGCCCCACCAGCGAAGGCTTCTTGCCTTGGTTGGGAAGTTGGGATTGTGATCTGGGATGTGTCGACCTAATGATACACTCTTTTTTGATGTTTGTGCTTTTTGTTTTGGTTCAATTTCTCAATTTGTTTATTCATTTTTTATTTTGCTTGGTAGTAGGGGGTTTTCATTTGCTTTGTAGTGGATTTATATGGGATTTGGTCCTTATATAATTAATGTACAGCATTATGGGATGCTGTTAGCATGAATGGCGCTATATAAAATGAAAGTATTATTATTACATTGCAGGATCACGAGATGATGGTTTGGTGGGAGGCCTTCATCCAGCAGTTGATTAACCATGGCTGATGATGGCATTGCATAACATTTTGGAATATGCTACAAAACATATCGCATCACACATTAATCACCGGAGCATGTAAACAACAGCACGTAACATTCTAGGTACAAATTACATGTTAACCATTGTGTATTTTTTAAATCCTTTATATTAAGTTCACTTGCTTGCTTGCGCGCTTACGACCGTGCAAATCTTTCGGTCGTTTTTTAACCCACTTCCCGTGATCCAATCGAGCTGACATTTTGCACACAGACTCGTTGTGCGTGACAATTTATTTTCGTGAAAATGTTTTCCAAAATTTTCAACATTTTAGGATTTTTTATTTTATTTAATTACCAATTGCTTAATGGTGGCAGGCAATCATCTGACCCATAGGTGGCAGCCATCTCAAGCCAGAGGACGAGAGGACTCTAGCTGCCACGCATATAAAGGATTTATAGTGAAAAACTTTGTTTTTACGGGTTAATTTTTTATACCTCAAAACTCAACACACTTTAAAAAAACGACTTGTCACAGACCCCAAAGCCATCGTTAATGAGTAGAGAGAAGTCCGTCACCCAGGTGATGGACTTTTAGATTATGAACCCCTTATTTTGTTTTATTTATTTCCTTATTTTGTTTTCATAATCGGCTAATGTAAGTTGCAAACCTACCATAATTGTAATAACAATGCAAATTCGGGATGTCTATGTTGTGTGTTAACTTTATTGCATGCCCTTTAACCAAGTGGGCACCTGTTGATATTCACGATCTCTTCCACGCTAGAGGGAAGTTGTCAGTACATTTTACTTCATATGCACACACACATAAACATGTATGCATATGCTATATGTAGCATGTAAATTTAAGGTTGTACAAAGCAGAAAATTATGCTCAGTCTAAGTGGGAATAATATTGCTTTTGTGAATTGAACGTGAATGCAATAACTGCAATTGCGTCACATGATTAATATCCTTCCTTTATCAGGGGTTTTCAGCGGCGTTTGTTTTAGCATGCAAACTCCCAATGAGACTCAAAGTCAAAACTGGTAACGAATTTGACTGCTTAAAAAATGCTGCTGGGTGAATATTGATCCAAAACAGATGGACATAATTGTTTTTGTTTTGGTGGTGCAACAGATCCATCCGTATCTGTTTCCGAATCTACTACCACCTAAAACCCATCAAGACAAAGCACAAATAATAATAATAACATACCGTGAGCTATGTATAAATGAATTGGACACTAAGTTTTTGTCCGTGTAAAAATGTCTTGATTTTTTGTTGTTATCCCTCTTTGACAGCCCTAGTCAATCCAGGGCTCCTGAATGGCTGTGTAACAAAACATTATTTTTTGTTCCTGGGTAGTAAGTGTTATTTCCTAATTGCTTATGCCTCAAACGTACAGAAACTGGCTATTATTCCCCACAAACTTTGCTTTTGTGACCAGGACAGTGATATTTTGAAATGTACCTATTTTCAATGAGAAAACGCGGTGTGCATTAGTGTCATTCCTTCACGTAAAGTCCTGGTCACAAAAGCAAAGTTTGTGGGGAATAATAGCCATTTTCTATACTTTTTAGGCATAAGCAATAAAAAAAATAACACTTCGTACCCAGGGACAAAAATTGTGTTACATAGTGAATTATCATAATTAGTAAATTCGGTAATTTGCTCCACTCACTGTGGCACTATGTTTCCGAGACGGGTATCGTCTCCCAGTCGAAGGTGATGTTGCTATGTTGCTTTGACCCAATTGGGAAATTGGATAATGAAATCCTTCCCCACACCGTAGTGCCCGTGGTGGTTAAGCCTCTTCTTACATTTATAATTATTTAAATTACAAACTAGGGAAAATGCCACTCAAGCTGTAGTACATTTTAATGTGCTATTTTTATGGAGGGACTGTGTCGTTGTCTTTGTGTTCTCTGGGACTGATCTTACTATTATTTTGCTGCCTTGCCCAAGCTTGAAAATTGGTGTACTTATATATATTTTTTTACAAATATAGTTAGTCTATTTTACGCATTTACTTTTACGTGATTTGCTTTCCTATACTTTACACACTGGGCGTTTTTTTCTAACGTGTAAAAAAGAGCTTCATAGCACATCGGATTTCCCCTGGGATAAATAAAGATTCTGATTGTGGATGCATCTGACCGGCGGTGTTGGGTGGCGCAGGTGACACACTTACCCATGGCCTCTTCATGCGTAGGGCTCTCCAGGAGCCTCTCTCCGTCAGCAGCGATCCGTGGCACCCAGCACGGGTCGCCCACAGCGGGACAGTGGCATGCGCGAAAGTGCCACGTGAGGTAGTGGCATGGGAGGCATCGTATTGTCGGGTTTCCTCCGAGAGAAGTAGTCGTTTAGCAACTGCAAAAACTGTCGCGACACACGCGCGTGCGCATACACAGACACGGAACAGAGACAAAGATCGTTGTGTAGCCATACGGACGGGTTGGGACAAGTGCACTCGTCGTTTTGTTGGGAACTTCAAAATTAAGGTTGGCATGGCGCACGAAGGGGTGTTGCGGTCGTCATCACGTCCGGTAGACTTTTCCTTCCCAGTGCTGATGTTTCCACAGCGCATTAAGTACTCGTTTAATCCCGAGGCCAAGGGACGTGTTTAAATACCAGTGGCCAGTGATTCAATTTCTGATGTATTTAGGAATGAAGTGTTTTGGAAGGGGGATAAGACTGCACTCTTATAATGTTTTGTTTCTGAATGTCAACCAATGCATGTCACCATGACACTGTGCAATTGGTCAGTGCTAAGAGGGTAGTTACGGGAACCATCGCGCGGTGCGGGGCACCACGACATTGGGCAGCTGAGGATCACGCAAGGCGGCAGTGAGTAACCAGTGTGGTTTGTGTTCATTATGCCCACACTAAGGAAATGTTAAGTCCCATTAGTTCGGAAATTGGATCAGGATAACCGTGAGCACCATTCAAGTTGTTATACATAAAGATGCATAACTCCGTGCATCTGGGCTGCAAAGGAAACATTGCGTTTTTACAGAAATCGAGTGCAAAGTTAATGGCAACATTAAGAATGTGTGCAGTTCCTAATGCTGTATGTAGCGAACTCGCATAAACGTAATCAGAAAATATTCAAAACTATATTTTCTTGAAAGGAATGTAATAAAGTAAAAAATTATAAAACTAAAATGAGGACACATTTTACTACTGGTCTGTCTCGTGAGTATGCGTGAGCATTAAACGTGAACAACAACTCGTACAATCCACAATGGTGTGTGCCTTTATGAGCTTTATGTGGTCGTGGGAATGGAAATGCATCACAAATGTATCCAAGTATAACGGTAGAACTCATAATCAACCTTTCGTACAGTCACACGCTAAAACACGCCCGTATACGCACGTACTGAGGTGCACGCTGGATGGGAGATTGCATGTAAAATTGTTAACAAGCATGAATGTTAAATTGTTATCAAGTAACTAGGAAATATTGACGTAAATTAATTTCACATGTAACATTGCATAATAAAAACTTAATTTACGTTTAATCCAGTTTGTTTCTTGATATTATTTATGTATGTACGTTGAACTTCTTTCGCACTGCACGTAGCCAACCGTGCTAATCAGAGGTGCGGGGGAAGGACGACATCGCTGGGTGTTGCCGCTGTGCGTGTACGCCACAGAGCCAGTGCGCGCTACCCGCTCTGCGGTGACTCATCTGCGCTGGAGCTACACCGCAGTGCAGACAGGGTTGCCACGTCTTGAGGTACGAATAACTGGGACGTGCCACAGGATGAAGGATGTCTCACCATAACCGACGAGGGCGGAACTACACGTTCATGCATTGTCTTGAGTGGGGTATTATTTCACGACTGATAATAAAAACTGGGAATTTTGATTAACTATAAACTAAACTTTTATATTTACCAGGTAAGGCCTACTGAGCTGTATAGATCTTTTTCATAAGTGACCTGGCCACAAATGATAGCTCAACGAAGTGGCTTATCACGTGGAAATTTATCGCATCCAAACCCTCTATAAACTCGTGTTTCTAAATGTGGAGGGAAAAACCGGAGCACCCGGGGAAAAATCCATGCGGCCACGGGGAGAACATGCAAACTACAAATATACAGGTGTCAGGGTCCGGATCAAACCCATGACCTCCTGTATATAAGGCGAAGTAATTAATACCTCGCCACCGGAGCACCTCATGTGTCCTCGGAAGATTTAACAGATTTCCCAGGAACGCTACTGCAAAACGATGAAGATCCTGGGAAAACCAGGAAGGATATTCGGACTGTAGCTCTCATGCTGCCAAGACAAATCATCCGTAAGTAAAGTAGTTGGGTTTGAGTGTGGTTAACTCAAAAAAAGGACATTCCTGGCTAAAAAAAACCAGGACAGGTGGCCACCCTAGGTGGAGTATGTAGATTTCTCACCAGTTCCTGGTTGAACGGCTTGTCCAGGGACTTGAGCTCGTCCACCACGGCCGTCGAGCCGCGCTGCGGTGAGCCGCACGCCAACAGCGCCAGCATCGCCATCCATGCCGCCACGCAGGCAGCCCCCATCGTGGCCATGGGCGACGGGCTGCAGGAAGCTACAGGGGACTGCTCGGTGGGTAAACGTGGGGCGGCAGCGAGGGATGGCGGAAGGGAGGGGTACGGGCTGGCCACTGCTGCCTCTGCCGGTGCTGTGGGAAGAGGAGGAGGAGCAGGCGACGAGCGGTGCGAGCGGCGGGGAGCTTCGGGGTCCCCTGTGTGCTCCGCTTGGGTTTTTATCGCCCCGCTCGCCCCCCCGCCGTTGACATGGGCCGAGGTGCGTGGGCGAGGGACGGCCTCCGCGCGACGTGGAGTGGCACCCAACCGTCCCTCCCCGCTCCCTGCTCATCCCCAATCCCGACACCCACTCTGCAGTGACCGGAGCATCTCTCTTCATGCCGCGCACTTACTTAACCGCCTAAATTTAACGCAAACACATTAACGGCGTAAGCATAAATTCGCAGGGAGACCTCGAAATCAAAGCACATTAATGAAGTGTGATCTTTGTGTGAATTAGGGTTGTTAAAATTGGTATTGCGTGCTTTTCCTGTAATCGGATGAAAATAAAATGTTCATCACTTTGTCACACGTTAAAGAAATTCACATTTTTTACTGGAAACGAAGAGAACTGTTGTGGTGTCACGGTCAGAATATTGGACTTGCATTTTAGAAGTCGCCGGTTCGATTTGATCTCCTGACAAGGCAGTTGAAAATGTCTTAAACAATCTCTGCCTCTGTCCAGCCAGCAGTATAACTGTGCATATACACCACAGTTAGTCCTTGGGTAGGTCATGTGTGGTGGGAAAAAGTGTGGGTATGCCAATCTCTTCCAAGACGTCTGGTCAGTTTGGATGATTAGACCAATTTTTTACTTCTAGTGTTCCCTCTGTTGGAGGCACCTCCGCCAGCAGTGGCGTGAGCCATCAATTGGAGGGCTGCACCTTTACCGCTTAACTTTAACTGAGAAATAAAATAAATCACGACGTTTCGGACTGTTTGAAAACAGTCTGCCTCAGCAGCAGACCATGCTTTCCCACCTGATGACGGACGCTTGTGTTGCGCCCGAAACGTCGTGATTTATTTTATTTTATACCTACGTGACTTTACCGAAAGAACCAAAGAGTATGGATTCCTGCAATCACGAAAGCTTCAAATCAAGATTTAACCGAGAAACGAGGGCAAATTAACCACTCGGTGGCCTACGCCACCTTGTCGTTTGTACTCCCCCGCGGGTGCCAATGGGTGCGTCCATTCCTAAAATTCCACAGAAAACGATTACCTGTTCTCAACTTTGGAACCGCTAACCGATTGTGAAAAACGCTTCCTGGTTATTGTGTAATAGCCCTCATAACAAATGCGAAACAAAGAGAACTTACCTTAGCTAAAGTATGTTACTAAATCTGAGACTGTACATTTGCTTGGTGATGCAGAAAATGAACCCAGGTTTTGTGTATTGACGTGTTATTAATTATTATTTAAAAATAAACACCAGTCTTACTAGTAGAGCCATACTTTAAATTGTGAATTGCATAATGTTTGTATGCACACAATGGTTAAAAAGTAACCACACTTGACATTACAAAATGAGGTTGCCATCGTTTTGAACTATCAGATGGAATATGCTGAGCAAAAAATATGTACATGTAATGGGGATTGATTGAATATACTTTGGTCAGCGCGGTTTAGTGACAAGGGAGCCAGGACTTGTTGAGATTTCACCCTCTACTGATGTTGGCCTCAGCCAGGAATAAAACTCGGGTGGCTGGGTTCATAGTGCCGTGTGCGTGCCACTCCTATCATGGAAAATACATTTTAGCATTTGCATGTACGTACGTTGTGGAGTCATACACACTAATTTGGTGAACCCAGTTTTGGGTTTAAAGGACAAATATACGTAATCGAGCCTACGTGGCCCCATACCAAATCTCCTGATCCATGAATTATTGAAAGCAAAACACTAAAAAAATACTTTAATGCTCTTTTAATATTTAAAAGACCTTCCAAAGGTGTTGAGAATGTTTCGTATAATTAAATAGCAGTCCGCTACCGTGGACATGATGGATGGGAGGGTTAAAGCCATTACACATTGTTATTTTTGTATTTGTTTAAATTTTAACCGAATGTTCCTTTACAGGAGCTGTCGGTGAGCTCAGTGTGCGAACCAAGAGAGGCTCACCTGGTCGCACAAGGGAGATGATGGCTTGCTGTGGATGAAATTAAAACGAACCACTGACGACCTGCGCATTCCGTATCACCAGCTACAGCACCGCACATTTTGAGGACCAATGAAAAAAAATAATTCTCTGCTGTCTCCGCAGTTGTGGCTATGAAAATGCAAAATACACCCTCTTCCCTACCCACAACTGCGTTTCACCTGAGAAAAGTGCATTGGTGACTCGCAGTGGAAGAAGGTCTGTGTAAGATGCGCCTGTAGATGGTGAGCTTTGATCACTTTACTGATAAACTCTACACAACAGGTGACGTTTTGTGCAGTGGCCCTTCTTCATAGCACACAATTGTATTTAAAAAAATATGCTATGAAGAAAGACCATTGGCCAAAAGAGTCGCCTGATATATTTTCCCTTTTAAAGCAGTGCTATCGACATTTGTGATTCGTTTTTTTGTTATTTTGTGTCGGTGCACCACTGCCAATGAATCTGCGACGAACAATGTTATCTTTTTACGGCATCTGTATTGTTACTGAAAGGGAAATTTCATTTTGTTTAGTGTATTTTATTGTCGTGGTTGTCGTTTATGAAGTAGGGTTTCCCCTTTTTTCTGGCAACAAACAGGTGTTAAGATGTTAAAACACCAAACTGAGACCTTTTACAAGAAATCATGTCTGCATTAACCACAATACTTGTGGTCAGAATGCAAACAAAAAACATATATACATTGTCTTTGAAACGGATTGGTCCACACCAGAGACAGCTTTTGAGCCTAGTCTCGAAACGGTGTTAGACCAGAGGACGTCAAAATACCAGAGGACTCCTTTTGGCGCCTTTTGGCGTCCTCTGATCTAAGTCTAAGTCTTGAAGCCTCATAAAATCACAGGTGAAGGTGGGCACGGAATATCAGCAAGGTATCTTCTAAATCACAGTTCCTACAAAATTTATGCTATCCCCACAAAAAATAAAATTCTTGCCAACAGGTAACAAATACTGAGTCTTGATTTTTGTTCGCCACCAATATTTAAAAATGAATGTTTGCGTTGCCTTTTTTACTGTAATCTAGAATGACACAACTAATGCGATAAGTTTACTTCTAGTTTTATTTCCAGTTTAAAGGTGACAGCGTACAACATTTAAACCAAATTCAAGCAATACCGTGTCTTGAGTGTGGGGCTGAGAATTATTTAACCTTTAAGAAGAGGCTGAGGGGGTCGGAGTGTGGGGCTGGCTCCACTGAGATCATGGGTTTGAGTCCAGGCAGGTTGCCTGTGATTAATTCGGGTTCTCTGGTGGAGTGAGTTGATCGTCTAATGTGGTCACCAATGACCGCACATATAAGCCGTCACTTTAATTAAACATTTTGCAACTTAATGTGGATCAATTCCAGCTCTTGGAAATAAAAGTGTCGGTTTGATTGTCATGAAATGTATCTGTTACAGAGCGGGTGGGAGAGTGCTGTTAGTGTGGATACTATGACAATTATTTTGTATGAATTGAAGGGATCTCAGCTGTAGTGAAGTCTGATTTTGCAGACCCTTCTCTAACATGAGGAGGTTGCAATGCTTGATATGGCACCAATAGCAGAATCTGGATACAAAAAAAGAAAGGGCAATTTTTTTTTACAAGAGCTGTGTTATGCCTGTATCTGTAGGTGGGAGTGATCTGCTATGGAATTGTTTTATCAATCCCAGAGGCACACTTGGAGAGCTTACAATTAGCAAGCACCGGAACAAGAAGTAACATTTATTTGCAGGGGACGTTTGCTGCTATTGTTGCATATAAAGCAATTATAATTCATATTCCGCAAAGTGAGTTAACAGTTGGTTTCCATTACGTTAAGATGTTTAATGGACATCTGCACTGCTCGGGCACAAGGCAATTACATGAAACACAGCTGCAAGAAGTACATTTGGACTTTTTAATGCCCCTTGTATAACCGGAAAGCCGCATTGCCTGTAATTACATTGTTCAAGAGGCTTTTGCATTGAGACTTTGACGAAATCCATCGATGAGTAATTTGGCATGTGAGGGGAAACCAGAGTACCCAGAGAAACCCTACGCATACGAACGAGGGGATACTACTCAGAAGTTTCACACCGATGGATACAAGTCGTCATTCCTCTACTTCCATTTCCTGGCCACCTTGCAGCAGCCTGAGTGGGTGTTGGAGATTGACTTGTGCTTGTAATGCATTCGCCCTCACTCCCCACAAAGTGTTGGGTTCCAGATGTGCACCACTCATCTCTGAAGTTTACATACGTAATGAGCATTGAAGTTAAGATGTAATGTGGCGTATGTATGTTATAATTATAATGCTATGGTTGTAAAACAAATTTACACCTTTGTGAAATTGGACATTGGGCTGTTATTTCAAAGTAATGTGAATTAACATTGATCCTTCATACAAAATTCGGTATTAAAACTGCCTAAATGAAATACACTAGTATATTATCTTTAAATCACACTTTATTTACATTGTATGCTTGACAAGCATAGATACGAAACCAGACGTATGTTTGCATTAAATCTCTTAAGCAAATACAGTATCTCTTGCACGTACGTATATGAAACATTAATGAGTAATAGATCGGTGAGCTTTACCTCTAAGGTTGCATGGATTATGGAATGAAACGTGTCATTAAATATAATATTGGCTATTGGGCAGTGCCAACAGTGGTGTTCTTATTGATGGCTAGAGCTTTAGATTGTCACCCACTCCTTTCCTCTCACCTTAACCTTTATGGCCAAATCCCAGTTAAATAATGTTTTGTCGGGCAGAAATGCCGTCTAAGCCCTATTTGATCAAGTGGCTTTCTTGGCCACTGGATAATATTGTCCCAAAATAAATCACGATTATTTCAGTTTCATTCGAACTCAGTACCGCACGAGGGGTCATTATAAAGTTTTGACCAATCGGTTCGGAAAAAAACATCACAATAACTTAATGCTGGACTTAATTCTTTTTTACACACATTTTAGTCTGAGTGTTGGGATCATTTTTTTAAGCCTCGCCTTTTATAACTGATCATGAAGATGTAAAAAAATATCGTGCTGCTGTACTGCGTTGGCAGTGGTGCATAACCACAAACAAAATTCAACACAATCGTCAGTGACAATGCCGTTAAAGTAAATATATATGAGGTGAATTTCGGCAAATAGATGTAGGTGATATGAAGAGCCATTGAATTTTTGATGTTATTAGTTTATAATTTAGTAGCTTATTTGGTTTAACCAGAATAGTTAAAAAAAATAATTGTTTAACTTTGTCGATGAAATGAACTTGGTACTTATTGAGTCCATAATGCTCAATTGCACTGCATTATCTTTGTATGTGTGTACAATATACTCTATATACGTGTTTGCAATATACAATATATGGGTGTGCATTCCTTATGTGCGTATTTACACTCCTATATGCTATATACACACCAGAACTGACATTATTTTAAACACTCGCAATTATGCCGTCAATTACATTTAAACACAGGCCCTCGTAATTATGGAATGACACACCAACCTATGTACATGAACCACTGTTAACTATTATGAATTACGAGCCCTTAATTACGTGACTCAAATTACCCGCCACATGGCATCTGACGCACTTAGAATCATGAATATGGTCCAAACACAATTATTTGCAGCATATTCTCTTGAGTAAGAGCCCAAGTGGTTATTTGATTATGATGGTAAAAACCAGATGCTGCTAATCATGGCCAAAAAACCTTTGAAGGAAAAATGTTTTAGTGGCATGCTTAAAAAAAGGGGGGGAGACATTTGACGACATCTAAATATACTGTGTGCATAAAACATGGTCATAATTTCTCACTAAATATGTGACCATAGCAATAGGTGTACTGGACGTGGTGTTCCGGGTGCAGATATTGATTTTGAGTCAATTTGAGCCCATTAGCTCAAATGCACATAATCACATAATTTGTATGAAAATTTTCACGACCCGTACGTTACCAATTCTTACAAACATGATTCGGCACTTGTAAAAATGTTGTTTAATCTACAAATTGATTGAAATACATTTCTCACAGTTACAATATACGCATACCTACAAATTAATTTTGCGATAAAGCAGTGATTCGCAATTTGTGATCCGCAGGCCATATCTGTCCACAAGATCGTCATGGGAAGTCAATCAATATCGGTCCGTTTCGAGCCGCGGGGGGCTTCCATTCTTCCCTGTCCTACGCCAGCGGCATCAACTGTGGCTCCGGATTGCCAGTCTTTCCTCGGCCAGGCACACCACCCGATCTTTCCAGCGCGATTACGGGCGGCCTCTGGGTCTTTTGCCTGCATGCCGTAATTCGAACGTCTCCCGGGGGAGTCTTTCTGTCGGCATCCTTAGCAGATGACCCATCCACCGTAGCTGGTTTCGCTCAACACTCAATAGTGCCGACTGGACGTTGATTCTCTGGCGGATAACCAAGTGGTCTGCCGAAATGTCGCAGGTACGATTTTTTTCATAAAACCATATTTTTTTACTGCGTGGCGGTCCGCACACTTTGAGGATTGGCAGTGGCCCAGGGATCCAGAAAAAAAGATTGGGAACCACTGCTGTTCACGATGTTATTATATCCCAGGATTACAAGAGGTGGTGGTGGTGGTTTGGGGGAGGCCTTTTTGTGTGCCATCACGAAGGCTTTGGTCTTCGATGGGACAGTGTCCTCTGTGCATTCCTCGGATGTGGCTCCTCCTCAGTGGGTGACCGTGCCTCCTGATGCACTGCTACCCAGCGGTGGAACGAGCATCCTGCCCAACGTCGTTTGCGATTCGGAGACAATGGCGGAGTTTAAAACCCGCCTCGACACTCATTTATTTTCTTTTGGTTCTCCAAAATGATCTTTTATACTTCGTTTTTCATTTCCTTCGGAAGCAATGTATTTATTTTCGTGATATACAGCGATTTGAATACCTTGCAGAAGGGTGCTTTATGTAATTTATTATGAATCTAGCAGTGGAGTGACCATGACTGATATTGATATATAACGTGAAAGAATCTTCTAAATTGTTCCCTTGGATTTTCATGAATGTGCAATTCTACAAATGATAACATTTCCTCTCGGCCTGTATTGGAGGCTGAAGGGTGATGCTTTTACTCCTTTTCTTTTTCAAGTCGTCCCGTGTTTTCAGCTGTTGGCTCTTGCTCACCCTCTCTGCTGTCAACAACAATTACATTATTTTAATATCAAACAAACTATTTTTTTATCAGCCACACTGTAAAATAGAATCACAGCAGTCGCTCATAAATGTGTAAAGAAAGTCTAATAAAGCAAAAGTCTTCCTGCTCAATAATGCATTAAGGTGACCATCCCCCGTTTACCGCATGGAAGCTAGTTGTGAAAATCCCACTTTCCTGTGGCAGAACTGCGTACTATTGACCCCGGAGAAATAACGGGCTGAGTCAAACCCCAACCAGGATTTTAACTCGCAACTTTCCAGTGGCGAGCCACTTGTTCCGACTTCTGGAGCCACCAGACCAGAGAAAATAACACGCCATTACATTTATAAGTGGAGCAGGTTTATTTGTAAAATTGGGATTCTCTTTTTTGTTTGCCATGTATTTTCCTTTCTACACAAGAATGGTCCATCCCACGATGGAACATTATGCCTGGTCCTTTCATTTTAGCAAGTTCACCGAGGTGAGCACACATTATGCAGCACAAGCGCAATATGAATGAATAATGGCATTTTTCTTGACAGTCGCCGCTCACAGCCATTATGCAATTTAGAAAATTAGTAAATCTTTTTTTTTCAAAGTGACAAAAAACATGAAAATTAGCGGGGTGTTTTGCAATTAGAAGAATTACACTATAAACACCCCTTTGTGATATAGTTTTTTTCATTTTGGGTGCTTTTCATGATCTCTGGAAAGCTCCTGGGTCCCTGCCCCCCCCCCCCCCCAGTCATAACCACATGTTCCGTCGAAACTCACCGATGGCGTGAAACAGCTCCGTGACATTCATGGCCGCTTGGGCCGACGTCTCCATGAAAATCATGCCATGCTCCCTGGCAAACCTCGCACCCTCCTGCAGCGAGCAAACGTAAGAATTGTTGCATGGACATTCAATGACAACAACGGCCACAACCACTCACAATGGACCCTTGCATTGTTGGAGTGATGATGATGCTCTTCCATATTTGTTTTTGGGTTAGGCCACGTGGTGGTTTTATGCAGAACAAAATTATTGTCATTTAGCCTCCACCACCTGACAAGGTTGTCACGATTGTCGAGACGTAGATTTTTGTAAATGCGACAATCGGTCAGGTGGTGAAAGGTTAATGGCAATTTTGGTATAAAACCACCACGTGGCTAAACCCGAAAACAAATATGAATCATCGTATTGGCTACGAAAACCTATGTTTTAGGATGACGCTGTTGATTCCTAGAATACAGAGCAGAGTGGTGAGATGATATTGCTACACTCACATGTGCCCAACTATTATAGCTGATGAGACTGGATGCTTTCAGGATAATGTTGTCATAGGCAATTAGCAAAATGTTCTTCATGACTATAGGTTCAATAATTACAGATATACGAAAGTCTACGTAGGTCGGCCGAGGCATTTGCCATGAAAATGTAATGTACTGATACTACAATTTAGTTGTAAACGACGAGAAATACCACGTGTTGTTCACATGTCTGACATTTCCCTCCACCTGCTGAGACCATCTGCAGGAAATGAATTCAGGTTCACAGTACAACCCAAAAAAATATTTCTCAGGGCAATAGAGCACAACCGCGGAAACATACACAGAGATAGCAAGAAGTGTCAGAGAGCATGGCAATGTTGGCGAGTGAGCAGACGTGGGGTGAACGCTGCAGTACCTCGTGCTGAACCTGTCTTGAGGCCTCCAGGTCACACTTGCTCCCAGCCAGAGCCATCACCACGTTCGGATGCGACTTCTCTTTCAGCTCGCTTATCCAGAACTGGAGCTTGTTAAAGGACTCCTGGAGAGACAATTTGACACGTTACATTTCTCAGTTGTATTTTTTACCAGATGTGGATTTCAGTTTTTTTGTTGTTGTTTTAAAAGCAAGTATGACGACTGTGTAGGGTTTTTGTGGCCGTGCTGTGTAGCTCCCCGCGTGTTTTTTCCGGTTGTACCGCGCGTTCTGCATGATGTCCGACGTTTTTGCTCCACGTGCTGGGAGCTTCTTCAGGATCATAACTCCATTCAAGACCACTCACGTTAAAAGTCCTGCTTTTTGTCAGTTGCTTGACAGTGCGGTACTCAACCAATTAATTTATCGTGAGATATTCTTCTCACGAATTGCCCTCATTTTTTTTGTTCTGCAGAGGTGACAAAACCGAGGCGAGGGCGAACGAACAGATATGTGCAGCGTCAGTGCCGGTGGTGCGTCTACGCGCCTGGCTGCTGATGTCGTATGTCAGCACGGCTGCCTCGGCGTTGCGGAAGAAGATGGGGGTGAGCATACGGTGACGCTCCTGCCCGGCCGTGTCCCAGATCTCAAGGCGCACCGGCGCCTCCTCCAGGTGCACCACGTAGCTCTGAAAGGCGACTGCCGAAAGGAAGCCAAGCGGAGAGGGGCGCAAGTACGTGGCGTTTTTTTTTATTGTGCAATATATTCGTTATGTACACGTACGGCTCTATTGGCACTGCTGGATGATGGCAACATCACTCTGTTGGGGTTACTGGGTGCGTGCAGGTTGGTGCTGGGTGGACCAGTTGCCCAGGTTCAGCTCGTGTGTCAGTCACCACTGATGTTAGCCATGGCCTGAAATCGAACCCAGTTCGCTGGGCACAATGTACTTGTCACTGCTCCACGTATTTTTTTGTTTTCTGAATAATCCTATTTTTTTAAATCAAAATTTACAAATATAATATACAGGGTGGTCCAGATGTCTTGTGACCCCCAATTAATCGGAATGCAAATTTGGTATTCCCAAATATCACGTTTAATTAAATGGAGGTCACAAGACATCTGGACCACCCTGTACATTGATTGGGTGGAGTGGTGATGCACTGCATAGTGCACTGCATTACTTGATTTTGAATTCCTGGCCAATGCTAACATTAGTGTAGCGAGTGGTATCTGAAGCTACCCTGCGTATCCCATTCACCGTCTCTGACAGCCTCCCATGACTGACACGGTGTAGGAAGGCCGTCATCCATCAGTGGATTGGCAGAAGTCTGTGAATTATTCTAAACTGTTTTTGTTATTTTACCAGGTAAGATCCTCTGAGCAATATAGATATTTTTCAGCAGCGACCTGGCCACAAATGATAGCCCAATGAAGTGGGCTTATCATGTGGACATTCATAGCAGCAGCCAAATACTCTAAACGCACGTTTCTAAATGTGGAGGGGAAAAAAACGGGAGGACCCGGAGAAAAATCCACGCGACCACGGGGATAACATGAATAGTATCTTTTCGAAGTACATTGAGCCTGCTTACCTCCTACGGTCGCGACCTCATTGGGAATGAACTGGTTCCGCGTGAGACGTCTCAGCAGGCTGGTCTTGCCCACGTTCGACTCTCCGATCAGCACCAGCTTGACGCGCAGGCCATGGTCAATCGGAGACCTCGCAGACATGATGGCTTAGGAATCTGGCGACTCATTTAACTCCTCCTAGGGCAAGTGCTCGCACAACATCAAGTGTCGGTGCTGGCAACAAACAGGTGTGTGTCCCGTAAACTATTAGCTTCAGCCCAAACGACAATGTACGTGTATGTATGTTCAACTTCTTTCCGATCGGAGGTGCGGATTAGCACTTGAGAAACATTGCCAATCCATGCTTTGCGGAACAATACATATGCGAAGTCGTCTGCGTCATCGCCAGGTATTGCAGGAATGTAGTAATGTGCTACGGGCACATTACAAACATGTACTGTAGTGCAGTTACGCTGACTTAAAGGGAAATGTTGTGACCTTGCAAGCCCAACAGTGAGCTGTCACTTGGAAGGACTGCCTGGATGCAAGTTTATTATTTGTGGGCTACGTTTATTCCCATTAACTCGTAACGCGGGCTTTAACCGCGTTGCCTAACAAAGATGCAAGTCAGAATAATTTAGCCTGAGTGTTCTACTACGCATTGTCAACAGGCTCAAAAGTATGTGCTGGATTGTGATGACCCTTTCTGTCGATATTTACACGATCCCTTTTGTGTCATCGCATATTGGTGAACGCGTAGTGTAAATATGGTCACGCGAAAAACCTGGAAATGCAAATTACCCCCACTTCCCCGTGTTTGCAGGCCCATGAGAATGTAAGTAGAACTTAAAACAAACTTGAATCCAAAGTTTGTATAGTGTTGAAGAAACAATCCCATAAGGATTAGACAGATATAACAGTAACATTACAAAGTATGAGTTTCTAACTTCAATGCTATACAGTGCATTCTCAAGCCACAGCCGCAACAAAAAAGCATGTGATCTATTTTTTCAAAAATCCGGTCTCACAACATTCTTGACTCCCCTTGAAGTTTGGGCTGTGTACTTTGAAAAAAATATTTGCTTGCAACGATGCCGTGTTGAAATGTAAGTCATACTCTGAAAAATTATACCATTCTCTTAACTTTGAAAAAGCATTCTCTCTTAACAGTTGGGCTGGTGGCACAGACGTCAAGCGCACAGCCGACATCGCCAAGATCCTGGCTGTAAATCCAGGCAGCCGCTTGAGATTAATATGGGCTATCAAGTGGACCACGTCAACCTTAGAAGTACAACCAATAATTGAGAAAATACTATAATATACATTTGGTTCTGCCATTAATGTGACAAAATCCAAGCTATAATGAAATAATTAGTTTAATATCATGCAACGAACATTATTCCTCCCTACCGCGTAGACCGGATGTTACTGAAAGGGTTCAGATCTAGCTCAGTAATATCCACATCTGTAAGGGGCCGTTTTTCAACAAGGGCTGCACTGCTCTGAGCGTTCTGAATGGATGCTTCATCTCATTATTTGATTATAGGGATACAAATTTGGAAACATAAAAAAATCCGTTATCTTAAAGATGGCACTGCAGTTGTGCTTCTAGTTTGTGTTCATAGTATGATTGTGAATTAAACGTAGGAGATATTTTCATTACGGTAAAAACAAATTTCACAGCTTTCCACATGGCCAGCAGACAAGATTTACCCACCAGGTGAAATTTATTTTCATAAATGGACTTTATTTCAACATCATTAAAAATGTATTATTCTCAGCAACCGAAAACATGGAACCACTTTAACGCTAAATACTGTGCACGTTTGATGCTATGTGTTTAAGTTGTGTAACAGCCATAATACAGTACTTTATTTATATTAAAGAATATTTGTATATGTTCATTATTAATTTTAACATTTAAAAAGTTTTAACTGCTTATATTTGCATAATGCTGCACTTGCATCTGAAGAAATGCAAAACTGAAGTGGTACTTCCTATTTTAATTCAAAATGACATTAGCAAAGCAACACAGGACATTTTAACACATGATCAGTTTTACATAATGATATACTTAACATCTGAGAAGAGTTTCATGCTGCTGCTGTTTGCACACAAGATATTCAGTTTGCACCAAATAATGTTTAAATTGCTCTCTTATTACAGTACATCTTATTCCGTACTTTTAAGAGGATTTATTCAAATTGGTTAAGGTGACGATATTTTATTTACAATTATATATACTGTTTTATAGTTAAAGGTATCTTCGAACATAACCTAAAACATTAAAATGCACAAAAAACCACCATTTTATTGTTTCTGTCCCCACTAAAAGAAAAAAAACAAATCCCACTTCCCGAGGCAAATCATTCACAAAGGTTACACTAACAGATTAGCTGGGTATCAGTCAAGAGGAGCCTCACACAGCTGGTAGTAAGTCCGCATGAACACTACTTGGTGGGCATTATGCAGACAGGTGGGCAAACACCACTAGGAATTTGAAGCACCAAAGCTGTAGCATGCAGAAATTGCAGGCACCGCGATATGCTACCGTGACGGCAGATGTTCCAATATTTTGGTGGATTACTCAATCGTGTTGTGATTTTGCATGGCACTGAGGTTTAAAATGTATATTACTGTACACACAAGAGGGATCCCCTTTCTGGGAGTGGACAATCAGGGTCTCCACAAACCATAGTATGGGTCTGAACAGCCAAGGGATCATTAGGGCTTCCAGTTCGGTAGTGGCATCAGACCAAACCAATGCCTCCAACACACCTCCAAATCACTGCTCAAATAATGGGGTCTATATGGTGACTGCGGGACTATTGATAAAAAAAAAGTAGAGAATCACTGCTGTCATCTATATTGTATGATATCCATGAGAGTTCAGGTATGTACAGTGGATGCTGTGTCTCGACAGATTCAAATAGATTGATGTTACAATGCAACATGTTTAATACAAAGGGACTACAGAATTGCCAACGTCCATATCTCAAATTTCAAAATAATTTAAAAGAAGTCTGGGATGCCAAGCGGTCTAGTGATGTAGCAGTGTTTCAAAAATGTATCATAGTACTTTCAAAAATATAAGCGATCAAGCTGTAATGCTATTTGGGGGGAAAAATGAGATCATATTCAGTTACAGTTTCATTCACCATTAAATGTTTATGCTCCCACGTGTGTGCACACCAGCAACAGAGACGTAATATATGGGGCCGGAAGTAATGAGACGCAGGAAGGATGCTCGATGGGGGCGACGGTACTGTGTAGCGTACACAGGTGGATTCAGCCATGGAGAAGTCATTATGCACAGCACTGGCTTCTGCTTGGAGGAGAAGGATCGACATTTACTTCGCTAGTTCGGCTTTGCATACTTTGGTCGTTTTTCGGTAGCTTCTTGGCTAAAATATACAAGGAAAAATACATTGTAAAAGGTCTGGCAATAAACGATGCACAAACTGCAACATATATCACATTTTATATACCGCATTAATATGATTCTAGTCCTAAAAGAAAGCATTTAAAATATGACTCACAGTAAGCTTTTAAGGAAAATTGCACATAACACAAATTGCCGCTATTATAATCTAAATAAAAGGCAGGAATTGTAGTATAACACTTAGGTAACCTTAAAGGAGAAGCCCTGGCAGCATTTCAGAACAAACGTGGGTGGAGGTTTTCATTTACCAAGAGGCATAGGAGACGAAACATTTTAACCCCGGGTACTCTTTACATTATTGCTCTGATACATTGTTGTCAACTACACTTATTGCAGTGAAATTACATGCAAGCTACAGAGCAGCAGCTTCAAAAAGCACGTGTACTTTTGGTTGTACTTCTCACCTATAGCCAAAAATACGTCGTTCACATTCATGGCTGTTTTTGCAGATGTTTCCATAAACAAAAGTCCATTATCTTCTGAATATCCCTGTGCCTCCTGCAAGGTAAAACATAAAAAACGATTCAATTTCAGAACTCATGACTGTTGTAACACCACACAAGCACTGTGATAAACCTGCAGAAATTATGACAGCCAACGTGTTTTAATATTCTGAATGGGCTCCCATTACTTGCCAACCTTTACCTCAAAATCAACTGTCCTCTGGTTGGCCAAGTCTGTCTTGTTTCCTGCAAGAGCAATCACAATGTTCGGGTTTGCCTGCCGCTGTAACTCTTTAACCCAATTCTTTGCTCTTGCAAACGAGTCCTGCAAAACAAGCACACACAGTGTTAATATTGGTGATGCAACAGACACTCTTCGTAAATTCCCCTGAAAATGTAAATACTGCATTATGTATATTACAAAAACCTAGTATGTAAGGTCTCCAGTTAACATTCTTGTTGGATCATCAACATCACCATCGACCATTATCAATCCACTGCTGGAAGACAGACTCTCAAATTTGTCATCACGTTATGGTTTTGCAGCTCAATCGATCTACCACCTGCACGTGCAGGAGCTAATTTTGGGTGAACACATCCCAAACAACTTCAAGGGTGTACAAAACCGAATATCAGCTCCTACAATGATTTGTGCCCTGCCACGGTACATGCACGGGCATCTGTTCAAAGCTGTTCTTGATACGTGAAGCCGTGGATTTAACAGCAGGGGTTGTTTGGTGACTTTAGTCCAGACCTGGTTAGTTATGTCGTACACAACGATGGCAGCCTGTGCCCCGCGGTAGTACATGGGCGCCAGGCTGTGGTAGCGCTCCTGCCCGGCCGTGTCCCAGATCTCAAACTTCACCGTCGTGTCCTCCAGGCAGACCGTCTGCGTCAGGAAGGCAGCTGCAACAAATGACATAAGCTGTTGCTGAATTTTAGAAGAAAATTTACGTCATGTTTACAGTTTGCCCCTTCCAAACACTTGGCCCGGGTGGGTATTGATTCATCACACTTACCACCGATAGTGCTCTCCTGGAATTCGTGGAACTGACCCTTCACAAACCGCAGCACCAGGCTTGATTTCCCCACAGCCGATTCGCCGAGCAGCACGAGCTTGAACTGGCACATCTTGTTTCCAGCAACCTGGCCGTTGGGCCTGCTGGCCATGCCACGGTTTGCCATGACAGCGATGACTTGAGCAGAGGCGAAGCAGTGGGCTGGGAGGAGGCCAAAGTGAAAGTAGAGTCCCAGGAGCAGGAGGATCAGGTGATTCTCACTTAATTGTGGAAAATTAAGATTTTGCAATCAGCAAACGTTGTAGCATCCTGAAAAACAAATAGAAAACACATGCTCCACGATGAATATGTATAGATGCTCAGTTGTATTTTAAGGTTCATCATGTCTCCCAGTAACATGGTCAAAATACCACCGATCAAGCAAATTCCACATGGCCATGGACGTGTGATGCACAGATGTCAGAAGTGAAACATGCTAAAAAAACAAGTTGCTTTGATCATTACCATTGTCCTACAACAAAATTAGACAGTATGTTAACGAGGAGTCCTGCTCTTATGGGCAATTGTCAAAAACGTTAACCTAGTATTTTGTTGTAAGTCAATGTTCATGAGCAAAGGTGTGTTTCTGTCTGTATTTGCACATCACTACCAAAGCACGTTCCTTAATTTTTAGTATTGATTAGACGCGACGACTCTTGGTTAGATAAATCAAATTCCCCGCCCGTCCATTCTAAATATACGTTCTCGCTGGGTTTCCAATGCGTTGTTTTTATTTTCCTCCCAAACACATGCTTATCATTCGAGCAATACATGTCACGAAAACATATTAAACGCACACAAACATTAGACCTTACAATGTATTCGACTCAAGTGTGGTAACACTATATCCCTTTCACAGCCCTTCGTCAGTGGTGGGAATTCACACATTCCTAAGACGGACAAAATTCACTTCACATGACCGTGGTACTGCCGCACAAGTCAAACAATTTTACCAACGTTCTATTATTGGAAGGACGAGGTTGTATAATAGCGTCAAAAATGCGATGGCTCGATATAGGCGATCCCAATTCTGCACTGGAAACTCAAACGTCTTCGATTCGCCGAAGATAACCTCGCCGCGTCTCTCAATCCGATTTCTTTTTCAGGATTGCGCTGCATTAAGGGGAGGGCCGTTCGGCCGATTTCCATGACGAGTTTGTCTGCTATGTAGGAGGAAACGGTAGCATCCGGAAGACAACAAAAAAACACTCCAACAATGACAGGGAAATCACCCAAACCTCCGCGCAAAATACCCCACGAACTCGATACTACTGTGGCCTAACTCGCAGCCACCTGTCCACGTTCCTATGCCGTGTACGTGTCACCAGCCACGCTCAATCCACTGCTGGATGAATGCCTCCCAAAGCCGTCACCATCTCTCACGATACTGCGATGTTTCTATACGCTACAACCTCGCAGCCACCTGTCCACGTTACTATGCCGTGTACGTGTCGCCAGCCACGCTCAATACACTGCTGGATGAATGCCTCCCAAAGCCGTCACCGCCACCTCGCACGATAACTGCGATGTAACAACACTCCAGCAACCTGCACACGAACGGATTATTTCACCGCTCCGTCTCCTCCGGCGGGGCGGTCCGCCTCGGCCGCGGTTGATTCCCTAGGCCGATGACGTGTCCCGGTGCTTAAAACACGAATGCTGATCACGGTTAGACGACGAAGATACTGTCGACTCGAACACCGACCCCCGCGTCTCAAACGATCTAAACAACAAGGATAACTGCCCACCAAACAACAACAACAACGGGGAACGAGCGAGGCGGGTGGGGTCACCCCCGAAGCCGTTCCGCTTTCCCGCAGAGCCTCGGACTCGCCTGACTCAGCAGCCCGAGAGGAGGCGCCTCGGCCGGCGGAGCCCAAAGGCCCCAAGGGGTCGGTCGTTGGGGAGGGGTGGCGAAATAAACGGCAAAAGATTTACCTTTAACACAACGATGACAGCGATTGCGGCGGCGCGACGTGAAGGTTGATTGTCTCGGTGTGTGAGTGTCAGTGTTGATGTTTGTTTGTTTTCGGTTGTGCGCGAAGCTGCGACTCACCCTGGGCCCGGGCTCCGCGGCGAAGAGTGGGAGGGGCTAGTAAGGTATGGAGGGGGAGGGGCGTGAGGGGGTGGGGCTAGTGGGGTAGGGGGCGTGAGGGGGGGGGGCTAGTGGGGTAGGGGGCGTGAGGAGGAGGGGCTAGTGGGGTAGGGGGCGTGAGGAAGAGGGGCGTGAGGAGGAGGGGCTAGTGGGGTATGGAGGGGGAGGGACGTGAGGGGGAGGGACTAGTGGGGTAGGGGGCGTAAGGAGGAGGGGCTAGTGGGGTAGGGGGCGTGAGGAGGAGGGGCTAGTGGGGTAGAGGGGGTTGAAACGATTAATCGAACCCTGGCGTGTCTCGCTTAACGAGCGAGTTACGTTCCGCTCGCTAACAAATTCATACCTGTCAACCCATATCTTTTACCCGTATTCCTGTAGGGACATTGAGTAGCCATGTCCTTACGGCATACAGCTATCTTGAATTTTTTTTTTTACGTAAGAAATACAAATTATTTTAAAATAAATGAATAAAATATCAAATGTAACACTTATCACACATGAATAACCACAGTGCTTGCAGGTGCCTGGCATGTAGTTTGAAGGGCAGATGTTATTGGGTGGAGGGAGCAGCAATGCAGGACCGCTGGTTCAAATATCACTCGCCACTGATGTTAGCCGTGGCTCGGAATTGAACTCGGGTTGCTTGGTTTATAGCCACGATGCGAAATGCAGCGCGACTCCCTGTCCTCAGCATCTGCAATTAGCGCCTCCACCCACCCATTACAGTGCCACAAGGCCTCCTCCACCACACAACGAGACATGCAGGCACAGCACAGCTGGCAAACAAACAGCTGCGAGCCAACGTGCGCCCTCTGCCGCCACGGGACAGAACGCTCATTCAGCGAGACACGCCTAGGCCAATAATTCCATTACCCTGGGAACAAAGCGTGTCAATGATTATTCGATTAATTCAAGTGTTCTTGAACGTAGGAGTATTAACATAGTTTTATGGGAAATAGTTACGAAGAATTAATCGAATACTTTATGGATACTGCGTGGAAGTGATAACTCACATGCATTGATTTATGATCGCAAGGGAAATTGTAATTGATGTGTCTACGACAAGAACCCATACGCGCGCGGTTCATCGAATGAGACTTGTTAACAGGACCCTGCGGGGTGGGCTGGTAGGAACGAATAACCAAAGAATATAAACAATGTATTATTACACTTGTTTAGCCAGGAAAGTCTCACTAAGTGTAAAGGTTTTTGTAGGGTCCTGCCAAGTGTTTGCAGTAGGGGGCGATGTTGCTACACCTAATCGGACGATACGAAGGGAGATTTTGAGGCCTAGTTCTAGGCTTTAGGCCTAGCTGTAGGCTTTAGGGCGCTGTGACTTAATTTTTAATTTAAATGTTTTAATTATTAATGTATAATTTAAATGTTTTAATTATTAATGTAAAAGCTTTAAATGTAAATGTTTCTATTTTAAAACATCAGGGAATGTAACATTGTTAAACATTAACTCCCTTTCACACACGCGGGGGTACGATACGAAGGGAGACTTTGAGGCCTAGTTCTAGGCTTTAGGCCTAGCTGTAGGCTTTAGGGCGCTGTGAGTTTTTTTATTTAATTTCAAAGTTTTAATTAAAAGCTCTCTCAGGGAATTATAAGGGAATGTTACACGTGTTTAGCCAGGAAAGCCTCATTAATTAAAATGTTTTAATTAAAAGCTATCTGAGGGAATTATAAGGGAATGTTACACTTGTTTAGCCAGGAAAGCCTCACAGAGTCTAAACGTTTTTGTAGGGTCATGCCAAGTGTTTTCAGTAGGGGGCGATGTTGCTACACGTAATCGGACATCGGACGGACGGACGGACGAAATAATCTATTGTAGGCTGGTCCACTTCGTTCCTACCAGTATCATTTACAGAACAGGACCCTGCGGGGTGGGCTGGTAGGAATAATAGTTAGTACCGGTACAGGGATATCGACCGGGTATAGAAGAGTTAAAGAAAAAATTACTGTATTCTAGTGTAACGTTAATTAAAAGTGTTTGTTTTGACAAGAAACGCTGTGAGATTTAAAGGCCCCCCAACACCACCCTCAACACCACCCCTCCCACCAGCCCTCACCACCCCCCACCACCCCCCACCACCACCCCCCACCACCACCACCCCACCACCCCCCACCACCACCTTCTGCACTAGGCCTCGCGAAGCCTGCCGCACTAGGCCTCGCGAAGCCTGCCGCACTAGGCCTCGCGCCGTGCTTTTCGTGCACAAATAAGGCGATTAAATGTATCTCGTCTCTGTGTTAATAAATGTTTCTTGTCTCTGTGTTAAAAAAACGTGCTGCGTTTCAATAAAGTAATTTTTTTTTAAAACGTGCTGCGTTTCAGTAAAGTAATTTTGAAGCGAAGTTTAAAGTTTTGCCGTGATGCGCCGGAAGCGACGGCCATCTTGTTTAATTCACAGATCGCAGGGGGAGCGGGCGGCCATCTTGTCGGACAGGGTCATGCCAAGTGTTTGCAGTAGGGGGCGATGTTGATACACGGACGGACGGACGGACGGACACATTAATCTATTGGTGGTCTGGTCCACTTCGTTCCTACCAGTAACAGGACCCTGCGGGGTGGGCTGGTAGGAATAATACTTAGTACCGGTACAGGGATATCGACCGGGTATAGAGGAGTTAAAGAAAAAATTACTGTATTCTAGTGTAACGTTAATTAAAAGTGTTTGTTTTGACAAGAAACGCTGTGAGATTTAAAGACCCCCCAACACCACCCTCAACACCACCCCTCCCACCAGCCCTCCCACCCCTCACCACCACCCCCCACCACCACCCCACCACCCCCCACCACCACCTTCTGCACTAGGCCTCGCGAAGCCTGCCGCACTAGGCCTCGCGAAGCCTGCCGCACTAGGCCTCGCGCCGTGCTTTTCGTGCACAAATAAGGCGATTAAATGTATCTCGTCTCTGTGTTAATAAATGTTTCTTGTCTCTGTGTTAAAAAAAACGTGCTGCGTTTCAGTAAAGTAATTTTTTTTTAAATAAACGTGCTGCGTTTCAGTAAAGTAATTTTGAAGCGAAGTTTAAAGTTTTGCCGTGATGCGCCGGAAGCGACGGCCATCTTGTTTAATTCACAGATCGCAGGGGGAGCGGGCGGCCATCTTGTCGGACAGGGTCATGCCAAGTGTTTGCAGTAGGGGGCGATGTTGATACACGGACGGACGGACGGACAAACGCGGACGGACGGACGGACAAACGCGGACGGACGGATGGACGGACGGACGCGGACGGACGGACGGACACATTAATCTATTGGTGGTCTGGTCCACTTCGTTCCTACCAGTATAACCAGTTTGTAACGATTGGCCGATGGCACTGTGTTTAAGTGTGAGACAAAAAACACACGGATAAGAGAACAAACGCAAGTTCGTGAGGCATCATATTTTTATTTTTGTATTTAATTTTATACCTACGTGACTTTACCGAAAGAACCATAGAGTATTTATCATTGCAGTCACGAAAACTTCAGATCTAGATCATATTGACTTTTTAAAAATCACGAATGGCGGATTGGCAGCCAAGTGATGGAACGCGTCCGAGAGGACACCCACCGTGGAGATGGAGCAATGGAAATCGTCGGTGTGCCGTGGGGAATATGACTGACCCGGGGCAACCAAAAAGAGATGACTACATTCCAACGCTTGTTTAAGCAATGGGGACAAACCCTACAAATACATATGTATGTATGAGTCTACACAATACGTATTTGAATTGTAAATGTAATCATGCAGCCCGATGCGGCCCAATAGCGCACACGTCAACTGAGAGAGAGGTGACAGTGAGTGAGTGAGTGGAGCCCAGGGTTTGCTTCGTTGCTGGAGCAACAAAAAAAACTCTTTAAAGAGTCACACGCAACCAGTCCACAAGCTGCTTGCTACAAAGAAGCCTGCTAAACGTCCCACCACTCCCAGCAATACTGTAACCTAATTCAGTTCTCGTGATTGTAATTGTCCGGGTTTTTTTGCTGTTGCTGAGTCCTCTTGGCCACAATGATTTATTGTACAGTAATGTTTTGCGTGGTCATGGTTGCATTTTAACATCAGCAGCTCACGGGTTATAGATTCCCAGATTGTCCTTGAATAACAAGAAACGTTTTGTCTGAATTGGCTCTTTACATGATGTTGGTTTCAAACGGCTCTTAACTGGTTATAAAGTACTTTTTTTTTACTACTGACCTCAACTACAGCATGTGCTGCGTGTGTGCATTTTTTTTTATAGAATGATAGACTCAACAATGTTTGACCTTCGACCCATTTACCAAGGAGAGTTCATTGACCGGACGCCAGGCATCAGAAGCGTGAGTAAAACAAGTTTGACTTCACATTTATGTAGAGTTAAACAAACACCCGTAAACACACATACTGGACCTGTATAAACAGGAATACAGTTTCAGTTCTAGTCTACCATCTATTAACACTGATTTACTCCGGTAACTCAGGCGTCTTATAACTTTAATCGCTACAATGGTGACTGCTCCCGTGAGCTTCACTCATTGATTCCTCCACACGTGTTGAGGACTCGGACACTTGACTGTTTCGTCTCGTCCACCACACTTCATCCAAACATCACACTGCAAGTCACCACACTTACCTTTCTCATTCGTCCCTCGCGCATTGCTCGGCCGAGGAATTCCCTCTTCTCATTTCCCCACGACTCTACTCATAAACTTGCTCAGTTCAAATAAATATGTTATCCACTTGCATAGTGATTTAAAAAAACAAAATCGTTCTGGCTCTAGTCCAAAGTCTGTCTACAGTCTATGTCTTGGATAAGCCGGGATTGTACGTACGGAGTTAAGGACTTGTCGAAAGAACTTGAAGGCACTTGCCTCCTGTGGGAATCGTTATCGAAAGGCTCATACCAAAGTAAAACTCATCCCAGTCACTGACACGAGCAAGCTAAATGGAACACAGCATCAGTGGGAGCTAGGAGATTCTCAAGTAATTTCTTTATGACAGATAACATGTGGCAGATAGGCAGCAGAGGGAGATGAGTGTTTGATGCCCTATGTAATACCGTTAATTTAATGGCCCCTGTAATATCTACATTCGTGCGGAACATGTATTGCACGGTCTACAAGGATTTGAAGAGGAATATAAGGGCTTTTCCACGGACCCAGATATATTTCTCAGACAATTCTAAGTCAGCCTAGGTCTATCTAAACTGCGCAGTGTACTGTAATACATGCCACCAAATCTCGGTACAAAATAAAATCCCGCCACCCAAACACAGATGCCAATTCCACGACTGTGACAAAATCCCAGAGGAATTTCTCGAGGATACTCCAGTGAATACATTAGCTCCCTGAGACGCTTTTTTTTATTTAGATAGATATGATTTCTCCCCACTCCACTTTAAATGCAACGCGGCGTGGTTTAGAAAATAGGCCCTTGTCTCACCTCTTCAGTGGTAACACAGCAATATAAACAGGGTTGGGGCAGTGGCTTCGTGGTTAACGCACTGCGATAAGAACCCTGCAACCTGGGATCGGTTCCCAATGATGGCAAACATCAGAAGCGAGAGCCATATCTAAACCAGTCCTGCACACACTCTCAATCGTTCCCTTATCAATCCGCAATTACCAACGTGGTGAAGTATGGTCAAAGAGGCTGTATGTCGACCGCACCTCCGATTAGCACGGTTGGCTACGTACGCTGCGAAAGCAGTTCAGCATACATTATTAGGTTAATAGTAATAGGTTTTTACCCTTTTAACTGGTACAAAATCTGACACCTTTATACAAGGCATCATGTTTGCAATAACCTCAACACAAGAAGTCAAAATGCAAACAAAAAAGAAACAACTCTGATGATGATAATGATATGCACTGTCCTTGAAGTTGATTGGTCCACACCCGAGACAGCTTTCTTTAGAGCCTAGTCTCCATTGGTGTTGGACCAGATGACGCCAATTATTAGGTTAATTTTAATTTGTAACTCATCAAAATTAATACAAGCTTAAGATGCTGTACATGAGTTGGCATGTAAAAGGAGGAATGAAACGACGACGATGATGATGAGGAGGTGGACAGGGAGGTGTATAGCACATCCAACAGTAAAAATAAAGTGGAAGAGGAGAAGGTTTTTTGAGCAAGAACTTCAACAGACAGTCAGCAGCGCAGGAGGAAAGTTCCAGACAGCAAGGGCAGCTGAGGACAAGGAGCAAATGCCCATTAATTTGTTGCAGCATTTACCCCCATGGAAGGATACGATGCGTATTTGGGTTTGCGTTACAGGCAGGGAAGTTTCGTCCTGCAGGAGACCGCGCCTCGCAGTGCCTAAACCACTCGGATGCACAAGTAGGTGTCTCAGTAAAACATGAGTGCATTAATGCATTTCCCTAAACGATTAATTGTGTGGATTGTAGCAGTAGTAGGTTTTTACCCTTTTAAACTGGTACAAAACTGACACCTTTATTCAAGGCATCATGTTTGCAATAACCACAACACAAGTAGTCAAAAAAGCTAACAAAAAGAAGCAACTCTGATAATGATAATGATATGCACTGTTCTTGAAGTTGATTAATCGTTTAGGGAAATGCATTAATGCACTCAAAAGAGATCTCATAGAGTGTGTGGATTGTGTTTGTTGACATTAAGTGATCGATGGTCTGTGGTCTACAAGATCTGGAGCTGCCCGATTTTGGAACTTCATAATTTCCTCCCACAAGTCGAACACTTATTAATGTAATTGGCCAAACATCCCAGTGCAGGACCCTTCCGAGAAATGATCTTGAGACTTAATGACTCTCTTCTGGATAACAAATGGCATTATTATTTGAAACAATTGCATTGCATTACCTTAATTAGTAAATTATTAAGCCAAACATAATTTCTAGCATTTTATTTTTAAAAAATCTATACCACCACATGTGATCTTGTGAAGTGAAGAATGTACTCTACTGTACAGGTTTCCCTCGCTTTATGCGGTAGATGCGTTCCAAAGTAAGGGGGCGCACAAAACGAAACCGCACGAGACAGCTGCCCGCTGAGCAGCACGTACATATACACAATGTTGTTTCACGTTTGACCGCATAACCTCACACGAGTGAATTCAAATCGCATAGAGCGAATTTTGGGTCGAAATAGATTCGCCGCGTATACGCGAAATCGCACAAACCGAGCCCGCATAAAACGATTTAACCCTTCTAATGAATGCCTTCGGCTGTCATGGTTGCCCATTGAAAGCGCGTGTTTGCGTGGCTAAGGTAAACGCGCCACTCGGGGTTCGTGTAAATTCCAGCGTGGCATCTTCACTGGTGCACGGCGTCCGCTCAAGGCCATCGCTGAGCGTGAGTACTGTTTTTCCTATTGGCGGCAGGTTTTTGTTGGTGCGTGGTTTGTGACAAGTGTCTCTTTAGCTTCTTGGTGAGGGCAGTGCATTGAATTAAATAATTCCAATGTGGATTTTGAAATCGAATACACTTTTCCAGAATCTGAATAATAGTTTGTATGTGATCGACAGTTGAGAAATCTTTCTTAAACTCTGCTCGCTTCTGTTTGTTGGTTGGCCTCCCAATAAAAAAAAAATGATTCTGTCAATAATAAGAATAACAACAGATATCCAGAGAGAAGATGGAGCAATGAATTCAGCCCACTTGCAGGTTCAAGGTGGACTGTTACATCGCTGGATCTTGAAAGATGATGTCGGCTAGGGAAAACCATATTTCAGCTGTGTATTAATCATGGCTGGCTGATGATAATGATATTTGAAAAATAGCATCACCAGGGTTTAATTTATCACTGAATATGTCCTTGGTCATAGCACCTATGATTACCACCGTTGGCTACGTATGATGCGAAATAAGTTCAACATACCTACATACAAGAGGTACCCTCGGTGTGGTGTGCTGGGTGTATAGATTTTTTTCCAGATTACCAACCAATTCAAACCCATCTGAATGTAAGCCTTGAGCATCATCATTATTCTTTGCATGTTTCACAGTGTCAAAACTATGATATTTATAGCACACGTAATTGGGGAAAAAATGTTGAAACTTTTCTAAACTCGGACCTTTGTTCTCAAAATAGTATTAAAACTATTAGTGGTAAAATCTTTTCAGCAGTTTTTAATTGGCTCTGGAAAAGTTTCCATTATGCATTGCATCGTTTTTTAAATCTTGAATTGAAAGTAAGATAAACTCTCTCCAGCAACTGACCAGGTGATGCCAAGTAACTATGTCATCCTGCACAGCTCTCAGTTAACCGGCACAAACTTAGTGATTGATTTGGTCATGGATAGCGCAGGGGAGAGGGTGTGTCTTGGCTGCAACGTCGGTATGAATCAGAGTCGCGAGTGAGTGAGGATGTGCGCTGGCACCTTGCTGTTCCACGCTGTGCCAGGTCGGCGAGCTACTGAGCCCGCGGCCGAGTAGCACCCTCCATCAGAGGTCACTGGAGCAGAGGGAAGGCTTCTGGTGGGGTGGTGCACGTGCCCCATTGGGTCGCTCGTCACAAAGAGGACCAGGGCTGCCCACCGGCTTGCACCCCTACACCACCACCTTCGGGCGGTCCACTGCCTCTGGTAATGCTAAAGCAGGCCTGGCCTTTAATGGAGTTCACTGCCGTCAGTCTTGAGCCTTCAAAGTTCTGTACGATGAAGCAGTATCAGAAGGGGCTCACATTTTGAGGAATAGTTTCGGTGTCGCTGATAGATCGGAGGAGGCACTAATAGACACAGCCATACCGAGAGGTACACTGAACGTGGCGTGCGAGGCGCAGATATATTTTCCATGTCACCAACCCGGACAGACCTAGCTGAAATGAAGCCCTGAGTATTTAGGGCCACTTTGAGTAGAATAGTGAGAGCACTGCCACAGTACATGATACTGTTCGTTATCCGGCCACGGCTAACACCAATATCGAAAAATATTTGATATCAGCTCTGTCCCCTCCAAATCGCACACCAACTCACACCGACCAGCTTGATGAAGTATGGTCAAATAACCCAATGACCGATACGGCATGGGGAGGCCATAATCCAACAGTGGATTGACAAACAGCAGTACAGTATTACAATTGATCACTATAATCTTGCTGCTACAGATTACGTCTGCCAAGATGTGTTAACACTTAAACATTTACTTTGGTTAAAACATTTTGCACTCAAAGCGGTAACTGAGGTGTATAATAGATCTTTGAAACTTGAACTGTATACTTTCACACCATTGTGCAGTGTCAGTCTTAACGATGTTTTGTCACACACACACACAGCTGACCTGCATCTAACACTGTTGGAGTCACATGTGTAGCAATCTCCATTGAATTTGTCTTTAAAAAATATATACTTTTTCCTCAGAATTCTCAGCTGGCGAAGTCATAAACCCCCCAAAATCCTGGGACAAGGTGGACAGTGAATATCAGAAAGGTCATGACCTGTACGTTCGGACTCACAATTCCTACCACGTCGGTGAGCTCTCCACAAAACAATACGGAGCATTTTTGGTTAACCCGAAATACGTTTTGCGTCTGATTTTGCTTGGTTTAACACGTAGGCTTTCGCGACCAATAACACATAGGCTTTCGCGACCAATATCATCCATAATAGAGGTTTTTTGGATTAGATCGCGTAAATATATAAATGTGTCATTTAAACCCGCCACCACCCGACACAGCCAACTAGTAAGGGTTGTCACGTAAATTGGCATGTTCTGTTTACGTGACAACTAGTTGGCTGTGTCTGGTGTGGCGGGTTTAACGACACATTTATATATTTACGCTATCTAACACAAAAAAACCTATATTATGGACTTTGCTTGCCTAGAATGTGTCAAAAAGAACCTTTGCTTTGGCTGTTATTTGCAAACGAGAATTGTATATTCCAGTTATAATTTCAATTAAAAAATTATAGCGATCTCCATTGAATTTGAGTACGTAATGAAATTGTTTATCAGGTTTAAACAACACCGAGCCTTGAATGTGAAGCAGCAACCTTTAACGTTTTGAAGCCATTTACGGACAAGTTTGTTGGAGAATACTCGTGTGGACCCTGTGTGGGGTAGTCGTGACTAATTTTACGTGACCTCAGTATTAACCATTGTTTGCTCCTGAAGCTCTACATTTATCCATGTAAGATCGAAATGGGATCGCGAGGGTTATGCGTCTTTGTGCCCAGGCGAGGTTATCGATCGTGGCTATGACTGGAGCTGCTTTGGCCGAGACTGCAGATTCGGCAGAGCCACGCCTCATCATGCAGATGGAAGGAGTGTGGCCCAGGCACAGACGTGGATGTATGAACCCCAATCACCCACTCTGAAATTCATCACGACTGAACACAAGCTGTACACAATTTTAGCGTTTCAGAAAAAAAATATGGGTGAATGGTTTTAATGCTGCTTCAGCTTATAATTATTAGGCAAGTAGTTAATTCATTAGATTTTCTTCCAAATGAATTTTGTCTTGGTAGCAAATGTCAAGGCGGACAAGCAGCACAGCGGTTAGTACACTGTGCTATGAATCCAGTGACATGAGTTTGATTCCTGGCCACATCTATCTCCAGTGGTGAGTGATATCTGACCCGCTTCTCTGTGCTGTCCCACCCTATTGTGCTGAAGTATGGTCAAATAAACCCCCATAACTGACATAGCGTGATGATGTCTTTATTCCATCGTGGATTGACAAACGGCTGTAAACAAAATATATCAATTTGTCAGACAAATACGTACACTTGTGAGCAGGTTTAGACTTTTACTGAGTCGTCCAATGATAAAAGATATAAGAAATTGAGATTGCGGTAAAATAGTATTTATTGCAATGAATGGTGTTTTTCTGAAGCGCTTTGTTTTTACTTCTCAGACAAAATACATCGCAGCAGCTGAAGCGACTGGAGGACTTCAGGAGGAGAACTCGGCCAAAGTTGGGGAAAGTCCTCGATCCGTACGGAGGGGTTTGCTCCAGGGCTGTTGGTTGTTGATCGTATTTGTTGGAATTGCATCATCGCGGCAGGTGCTACATTCGTTGACAGTCCACCACTCACAATAGAATGTTATCTCTTATAGATGTACGTCTCTTCTTCACAGAATCGCAGACACCTTGGATGTGCTACCAGACCACACGTTTGGTCTGCCGGTTGAACCTGACAAATATGGTAAATTGAAAGTAGTGCCACCTTATCTTCAGATGTTAAATATAGCATTTTGATAAGTTATATAGTTAATACATATTAAAATGTATTTCTTAGTTGCCACAAATATATATTTCATTGAAATAACTTAGCTTGCTAGGCCATACGGTATATGGGAGAGTATAAAAAAACATCAGTTTTTGTACTCGTGCTTGGGCTGTATGTGCACTAGGTGTACAGTAGGGGGCGTTTCAGATGCACAGATGCATTCATATAATTTTGTCACCAGCAGATCCTGAATTACATCCAACCGTAATGTTGGTTTAGTGTCATAGTTCATCATTGCATTTTAGTAAAACAATCCTGTGTTTGTCTTTTAATGGTCTGGACAGTTTGAAGTGATTTTATTCAATCACCAGTGCTGTAGAAGAACATCAAATGTCCCCGTGTAGCCAGGACAGTCCGAATTTTAGAAAAGCTGACCAGGTGTCCTCTCTTCTGTGGACCTTGGGTTCTTTGTCTCAGTTTCAAATGTTCTGGCTTCATGGTTAGTACGAGAAAATGGTGGGGCTACCCGAGTAAGTGGGTGAGGTCATCAAACAAGTTAGGTGGTGCCTATGAGCAGCACGATGGGGCTGATGTCAGAGTGGGGATTCCACTCACTGGGTGGGGCTAGTGGTTGAGTGGATGCAGCAATGAAAATTTGCCCAATTGAGCCTCCCAGAAACGAGGCAACCTTGTGTAGATCACATTGACCATGACGCATGGTTGTCTTGGTTCTCCAGGAGCCGGGGACCTCGTGCACGGGCGTCCCCGGCATGAGTGGCTGCGTGGCTCTGAGGGCCAGCGCGCCCTTTTAGCCGCCGTTCGGCACTGCCTCAAGGTGGCCAACTACAACAGCTTCCCAAGCCTACTGGATGCTTTCTGCCACTACGATAGGGTGTGCGCGCTTCCCCTCATCCCACGACGCACCGTGATGGGTTCCTTTTTAAATCCTTTATATTAAGTTCGTTTGCTTGCTTACGACCATGCAAATCTTTCGGTCGTTTTTTAACCCACTTCCCGTGATCCAATCGAGCTGACATTTTCCACACAGACTCGTTGTGCGTGACAATTAATGTTCGTGAATTTGTTTTCCAAAATGTTACACTTTTTAGGACAAAAATATTATATTTAATTACCAATTGCTTAATGGTGCAATGCAATCATCTGACCCATAGGTGGCAGCCATCTCAAGCCAGAGGACGAGAGGACTCTAGCCGCCACGCATATAAAGGATTTATAGTGAAAAACTTTTTTTTACGGGTTATACTTGTTTAACGGTTTCCAACTAAGGTAGAATACGTCTGTCCATCCGTAATGGTGGGACGACACTGTAACTGTCATCGAGACAATCCAAAGCGAACCAAATTGTCATGTAAAGTTGTGTTGCTAAGCCTAGCTATCGAAAACTGACCACATTCATCAATGGGGTCCCCAAAAACTTAGAGACACGAGCTATTGAAAAATGTACTACAGTATTTGCAAATACTGTATTTGCAAATACTGTATCCATATTATCTTTCCCTGACAGCTAAGCGTTGGCTTGCAGCCTGTTAATATATACTTCTCAGGACTTCTGAGTATGTTGGAAAGTGTTAAGTAAACCATGCATGTGTCATTTTCATAACTTTTTTTATTTACCCAGAAAATCCCACCTAATTGTCCAAGAATCGTGTTTTAATTGGAGCCCTTTCTTGAAATGTCTATTTCATAATTACGATGTTTCTGTTTGATTGTTTGCATGTGCAATGAGTAAGAGAAAATGCATATATATATACGTAAAAATAATGCTCAAACTCCCAAATTTGTATCACAGCCATACTTATTATATGACCTCCTACAGGCCCCACTTTGGTACCCTGAAGATGAATATTTTATACCCATAATCACACTAGAACACAGGAAGAGGAACACATGAATTACAGGACATACTGAATTGCTTGGGAAGGTCTTCATCCACCATTGGATAGATCATGGCTAATGATGAAAACAAATATATTCATGTGTGTGTGATCCATCAACCGCACCCAATCTCTGAGTAGCCAGATTGCAGACATGCATCACCACCATATCCACAATATACTGTAACCAGTCGTACATTTGTCACTAGTTTGCCTGCCACTTGCTGACACAAAATTCCACAACTTCTTGGAGTAGAGCCAGGGCTTAATTTAAGCTATGTATGTCTGTGTCTTTGACCCAAGAAATATTTCCACACCTGGCACACCACATTCATTGTTATCTTTCGCTAAAGCTGTGACTACTTTTCACGCGCCTAATTCAGTCTACCAGCGATCTGGGAAATATTCAGTGAGAAATTAGTCTCGCGCATAACCTTGCATGTGTTTTTTTCCTGTGCAGAACGGTGACGGAAAAATTGACGCAAAGGAGCTGCAGGTTGTGTGCTCGGAGCTTCACCTCCCCGTGGAGCCCGCGCTGCTCCAGGATCTTGTCAGATACTGTGATGTGGACCGGGATGGTTTCATCAACTACCTGGAATTTGCAAACTTCCTCAACTGGAAGCAAGCGCTGCCGCTTAGTCCACAGGGGAAAAGAGCGGTCAACGGTGGTGCATGTCCCCAACTTTACATTGCCACTGTTTATCATAATGAAACATGGTAGCATCACACACATGGTTTCATCCAGGGCTTGATTTCTCACTGAATATTTTCGAGATCACTGGTAGAATGGGATCGGCACGTGACTAGCAGTCACAGCCATATCGAGATATATACTAGATGTGGTGTGCCGAAATATTTTTTGAGTCAACGACCCAGACAGACGCAGCTAAAATTGAATCCACAGATTGATCTTCATGTGGAATTGCCGATGCAGCTTTGGCTGCACTAATTACAAGAACAAATTAAACAAGATGTAGCAGGATCTTTATTGAATTGCTTGAGTTGTACCAATATTTGTTCATTTTCGAATAAATTTGTTTAATAATACAAAATATAATTATTTTGTTTGGCTTGTGTCTGTAAAGAATTTACAAAGGTTGGAAATACTTTTTCATCATGATCAATAACAAAGTTGCCTTATAATGAAAAACATAATCTATGCTTTTGGCCAAACATCTTTTTTCTGCTGAAAAATGGCCTGCGTTTCTCACGCCATTGCCAACAAAGTTTGTGTTCATGACGAATATGCGTTTTGGCCTGTGTTTTGACACCACTGTGAGTGCAGTTCCCGAAATACGTCAACATTTTATGTGAAATGTTTTTCGTTCATAAATTCATCCAATGATAAAAGGTAACAAAAAATATAAAGGTGCAAACGTGCAATGCTTATGTCACTACTGGCAGAAGGGCCTCCACTAGACGAAGCCCTAGGGAGGCCCTTGAGAGGGTTTTTGGTATACTCTTCCATGCTGACAAGATATGTTGGGCAGAGGTACGGTAATCTAATGATATGTCAGTTTGAATAATACTTATTTATTTATCTTCAGCAGACGAGCGGAACGTAGCTGCCTCGATGGAGTCTACTCATGGAAGAGACAACAGGGGCAAGAGCAGCATGGGACTGATTGAGCCACGGGGCCTTGCGCCCAGGGCCCCGAACGTCCCATCGTTCACTCCTCTCAATCTCACGAAGCAGGTGGACAGGATGCACGGGCGTTACTGCACCTCGTCCTCCCTCGTGAATTCCGCCATAGGCAGGGCATCATCTGCAGGTATGTGAAGACATCTGCCAATGCTACAGTATTCTGTGCCTGCCACGTAGATATACGCCTTCTCTGGCAGAACAGCAAGTAAAATAGGAATGCAATTTTTTTTATGATGAATAAATGTTTTACTTGAAAAGAAATGCAATTTTACTAGTCGAATGTTAATATTAATGTATTTTTGCACAAGCAAGCCTCGTTGAGTGTTAAGGTTGTACACTAACGAGCATATTGCTTTAGATGTTGGCCACCTATATTGATTGCGTGTGGAAAGAATTGGGTGTTCCCATTCAAAACCAATGCATGCAAGGGAGGAAAACTTACACTCCACATAGTTCACTGACCTACTTTTTGTGTACTGTATCTGAGTGTTTCACACGATCTTAACCAGTTGCACTTACAAGTTATCAGATCAGGGTATCATCACACCCAGCATGTGATGGAACACAGTATTGTACTGATGAATCTTGTTTGGGATGTTTCCTTCCCACCACAGGGAAGCTGTATGTAGAACTTCTCTCCCACCATATGTAGCCAACCGTATTAATCGGAGGTGCAAAGTTGTCATAGTGCAATGGTTATAACTATCCTGAGGTCACTGGTTTGTTCTCCCAAGAACGGCACAAGATTCTTAAATTCTCCCACCTCTGTCCACTCAGCAGTATAAATGTGTTCTAGATTTGAAGCTTTCGTGACTGCAAGGATTCATACTCTTAGGTTTTTTCGGTAAAGTCACGTAGGTAATGGGTCCACCGTAGTCGATCGGTAGGCCGTGAGTGGTAAAGTGTGTGTACTCCCACAACTTACAAGACATTTGGCCAGTGTGGAAGAGTAGGCCAAAATGCTCTCTAGAGTGGATGTTTAGAGCGCCCTCTAGTGGAGGCCATTTTCGCCAGCAAATGTGTGAGCAAATGCAGGGCTCCACCTTTACTTACCCACACACCCACCTGCCGTTCTTCTCTGCCCCATACCCCAGGTTGGCACACTTTTGGCGTTCCATCTGTCCGCACTGACTTGCCAGCACCACGGGTGCGCCACTTTGGAGACAGGACCAACTACGGTGAAGAGTCGGACGTGGCTGGGCTCCTTAACCCATCTGTGTATGCCCTTCACGGGGTCTACGAAGCTGACTTCCTCACCCCGCGCAACCCCAACCAGGTCAGCTGCCTGGCACCAATCCACAGCCACTCACGCTCCTTCACTATTGTGAATGATTTATAATATAACCACTCAGCTCTTAGAAGACTTTATATACATGTACAGTACACGAACAGCCCTTTTGTCAATACACTGCCAGATGAAGGCTTCCTTTGTGGGGGGTTATTTTACCACATTTCACCACTTTATGGTGAATTTGGTTGGAAGGTGGGGGGCATAGAAGTAGGAGCTTATAAGTACACTCGAGGTTGTTCGGGGGCGCCTATGGCGCCCCTCACAACCATTTACGGCCTTCGGCCAGGAAAGTCACGAAAACAATTCCACACGAACGACGAATTCACGCAAGCACCCGATGCTCCGTTCTGAAGTTTTAAAATGAAACATCTTTGAATTGTATGATGTTTTGAATTAGATAATTTTATTTCTTCATTAAAAGCTTTTATCATTTTACATCTGAAAGACTTAATTGAAAACGACATTTCGTGTGAATTTTCTCTCGTCGTTAAGTAGATGGCCTTGCTGGGCATTCGGTTAGATGCGGGCTTTCACCTGTTTGGGATTGCGGGATCGAGATAAGGCGACATAGAGCTGGCCGTGCGAGAAGACCGCCGTCTGCAGATCGATTCCAATGTAATTGAACGTCTGTCCCTGAGCCTCCATTTGTCATGCAGGGGGCGCGTATGTTTGCAGCGCCCCCTGCATGAAAACGACGGACAGTGCTGCGTTAATCACAGATAGATAAAGGTGTGCGCTTATATAAGAGAATTGGGTTTTTCTGCATTGCCATCTACTATCCACCACATATACTCAAAGGCACTTTTGACAACCTGTGTGTGCGTGGTGATCACTCACCCAAACACTATCCAGACTCAACCCAAAATAGTTTCTGAAATTTGATGCATTCCGGGTGATTTGGTCACAGGCTAGCAAAGTGCATATCCACGTGATGTTAATTAAGGGTTCGCATGACAGCAAAAAAAATATTCTCCGAATTAGCACAATTGCTGTCAAATCTATGATGCTGTCGTCTGGGCTCGGGATAGATACGGTAATTGGCCACAGAAGGATATGGTCTTGGTACAGCGACTGGCTTTAACCGTCTCCCCTCCTGGCAGATCCAGCAGATCCTGCGCAACGCTGGGGTGGAGCTTAGTGACGGCGCTTTTGAAGATGCGTGGACCACGGCCGCAGCGCAGGACCCACGGAGAGAAGTGTCTGTCGAGAGCTTCCGTAGGGCCCTGGGCACGGCCAGCTAGGCAGGGTTGTTGTGAGGATGTGCCAAAACCTACTCGCCGTCAAAGAGTGACATTGTCACGAAATTGTGTAACGCCCTAGCACGATGACACTTTTGCAAACATGCACGAATAAAACAAGTTTTCCCCTTGTGCAAGGAATGTTTGAATAATAAAATGAAGCTAATTAAAGTGGCATTAGCTGCATACGTTATTTGTCATATGGCGTGGTATAATAATTGAAGACTGGAAATCCGTACACTTTTATCTAAAAAAAAAACCCCAAAAAGTTGTCAAAGTGTTGTGTAGTGACGATGTATTTGATAGGATTTTTTTGTTGCAACAACATTAGTGCTAAAATGCAGCAATTATGGGTCATTAATTTTTTTTAATGCATTAGCTTTATAAATGTTGTGACCGTAGCCCTCGCTACTGTAAAAGTTTTAGAGTGCACAATGCACTCATCAACGCATTGTACTCATCATCTGTGCTTGCCTTTCATGCATAAGTCTTGGGGGCCACCATTAGTGGAAGCAATAAACAATATTGGCATATTCTACACATACACTGGCACTCACATGAACAATTTATTGTTACAACACAATTACTCAGATTTGTTTGTAGTTTGTGCGCATGAATCATTTACGGTTTGTTTTATTAAGTCTCCCTTTGTGTTTACTGTATCCAAATATACCCTTGTGATGTGAAATAGAAAAACACCATAAACTAGAGGACGGCTGCTTGCGTTGTGGCCGAAACGTCGTGATAATTGTATCTTATTATGTTTAATTTTTATTATTTTATTATTTCCCTTCTACGTGACTTTACCGAAAGAACCAAGAATATGAATCCATGCAGTCACGAAAGCTTTAAATCGAAATTTAAAAATTGTTTGGCAATTTTTGTGGCCTATGGTTTCAATGAAGTGAATACAGTGAGATGCATTGTGATGAAGTGAACAGTGCAATTGAACTCCTATAATTTCATTCTTATTCCACTTGTACTTCTTAATTCTTCTTGTTCTGGTGTAAATGGCGAGATTATTTGTTCAAAAACTAACTTGAATATCGAGGTTCGTGAGCTACATGACGGCTTGGGGTGTGGTTTCTTCAATACACTCAGAGGGTTCCTGTGAAGTGTCGCTTTGGGCAAGCGATGATGATGTGTTCCATTGCTTGGTTACTACTATCTCCACCGTCACATTGTGGACTAGCTGTGACCCTCCACCCGTGAAGTAAAGAGATCCAGCGTCCGGTTGCGGTGCGGAATCGGTTAGTTGCGAACCATAGTTTTCCGGGCGAAGCAGGTCAAATCCTTTCAGCTGTCATGTTGTGTCTGCAACACCAAGGTGTGAGTTGCAAAGCTCAGCACTCTTCCACACAGAAGGATCGATTTGTCGAGCGCCCATGTGCGGTCTCAGAGTGGTTCTTCGGGACTTGAGATGGGGCCAAGGAGGGTTCTTGAGCTCCTCCTGAAAGAGCAAGGCTCGGGTTTAATTCGTTTTACGTGAGAGATGTCGGAGAAAGTTTTGGGGCATCTCTGCAGATAACCAGCAGCGTGATATGGGCGAGGACGGGAAGCCATGCAGTTGATGTTGCTTTACAATATAAAGGTGGTACAGTATATATATATTTCACATTCACATTACCCTTTCTCTCTTGGCGTGACAATTGTCCGCTCATAATTTAAAACCGATCTCACCTCCATCCACAATGTTACTTTTTCATCGCTTCTCAGTGTGGTCAAAACCTCCATAATCAAAATGGCATGGGCATGCCTTCATACAGCAGTGGATTAACAAAGAGCTGTAACTTATAACTTTGTCAATTATTTAATTACAGTCATATATTCACAATATACTGTTAACACTTCCGACTGCTGTATATATGTAGAGGTGTAATTGTGTATGGGAGCGGACGGTAAACAAACACAAGGGGCGTGGTTAGGGCCGTACACATAGGAGGTGGTCACACCGACGTCCGCACCTGCATCCCCCACGGGCCCCTCCCGGGGGGGCCGCGGACTATAAGAGGGGGTGAGCCGGAGGGCTCGAGGTCGAGGTATCAGCTTTAACCAGCGAAGACGGAAGACCAGCTAGCATAGGCCCCGGAGCTCCCCTGGCTCGCTGTCCTTGTCAGGGCCGACCAGGGCAAGCCGGTGGCGTGGCCCCGAGAGCCCAGACTGACGAGCAGGTCTGGGAACTCAGGGGGTCGGATCCCAGCTTGACCAGGGCTGGGACAGGTAGCCTCCCCTAGCTCCCTAGTGGAGGACTTGGGCTTAGGTTAGCGGGGCTTAGATGTTGTGTTTCCCTGTTAGCCGAGTAAGGGGACGTTACCCCTTAGGTCCTGTGTATACTCGCTAACTGTATACAAGTTGTGTTAATAAATAAGTGTGCCTCCGATCCCGTCGTCAAGCCTCCTGAGTAATTACTACATCTGGTGTCAGAAGTAAAACGTCCAAAGATGGACACACGAGGGACGACACGTACCAGGGAGTCGGAGAGGGAGGACACCGCGGCCGAATCACCACCAGAGATGGCCGAGGTCGGATCGGAGCAGCCGGGGCCGAGTACACCCGCGCCGCTACGACAGGAGGGGGGGGATGCGTCGGCCGAGGGACTTCGGCTGGCTCACTCCCGCCTGGCGGAGCTGCTCTACGCCGCGGCCGCCGTGTTGGAGGACATCACGCGGCTGGGAGCTGGAGGGGCTGCGCGGGAAGACGGCAGCAGCCGACGCATGCCGGCATTTCCCGCCACCCCGACGCGGCTCGCGGTTAAATTTCCCGCCATCACTACAGTGCGAGCAGAGGGCGGGGCCGGCCTGCGTCAGGTGACTGCTGAGGGCCAAGCACGAGCCGTGACATCATCAACGCCGGCCAGCGCGTCAACAACGGAGCGACCGGCGATGCCATGCTCACAGCCCGCCCACACTGTAACGTCGGCTAGGAACGAGGGAGCGAGATCCGCAGCCACGGACGTCGCCTTACAACAGCGACTGCCGCCTTTCAAGGAGTTCGTGGGAGCGGATGGAGATTGGGGCGGCTTCAAAAGGCGGTTCATCGCTCATCAAGAGATGGCGAACTGGACGGACGCCGAGGCACTATGCGCGCTGCCGGCGATGCTGGACGACGACGCCCTGGCTACCCTCACCTCGGCGCCTAAGGAAAAGCGCGCCACGCTGCACCTGGCGCTGCAGCTGCTGTCAGCCGTCTATGGGCCGCCTTCGGACTGCAGGCAGCTGTTCCACGATCGGCATCGGGGCGCCAACGAATCGCCCCTGGCCTTCCGAACGGCTCTCCTGGCCCTGGCAAAGGCAGCTTTCCCGCGGATGGACGAGGAGGGAGTGGACGCCAGGGTAGCTGAAAAGCTGCTGCTACTCGCCGATGAGCTGGACATCGCCGTCTTGGCTCAAGACGACGGGGAGATGTCGTCCCTGCTGGTCGCGCGCCACATCCACGGGGGCTTGCGGTCCCTGCGTCGCAAGGCTGCCAAGGGGGTGGCCGGCCATGCCATGGCGGCCACCGCCCTCCCATCAGAGGAGGTCTGCGGGGTGGAGCGGCGGGGGGAATGGAGATCGGCGGCACCGCAGGCTCGGAATGGACCGAGCCGCCAGGAGCAGCCCAGGCCATCTGGGGCGCTCACACGCTGCTACAACTGTGGCCTGCAAGGCCACGTTGCGTCAGGATGCCGGGCTCCCCGTCAGCGCGGAGCGACACCTCGTCAGGACGCCACGCCGTCTCCACCCAAGCTCCAGCAGAGAAATACGGCGAGTCGTGGCACCTCACACGTTTGGCCCATGCACACATCCGACACACACTCACGCGCTCACCTGAACAGGGTTCGAAAATCGCCGCCCATCGCGCGCGATTGTTCTGAAATGCGGCGAGCGCTCCAACCGGGTCAGTGGTCGGAGCTCGCCCATCATGTCGTTGCTGCGTCGGCGGGATCATCGGTTGTGGTCGGTCATATTGATGGGGTAGAGGTGCGGATTTTAATTGACACAGGGGCATCGGCGACCATTATATCTGATTTGATTTATAACATCCTTCCCGTTCAAAGTCGTCCCTTGCTCCCTGTTGACGTGCCATGCTATGCTGCTAACGGGGGCTCGCTGGGCATTATTGGGCAAATCCGCGCCAAAATTTGCATTGGAGACATTAAATTATCCGGGCCTGTTTTGGTTTCCTCCTCACTCGCGGTTCCGTGCCTGTTGGGGACGGATTTCTTGGCCAAAATGCCCATCCGTATCTTGATTGACCAGGGGTGCATCGAGCTCCCATCGGGCCGACGTGTTACATTTTTGTCTTCCCCCACCACGGAGCGTCGGGCGTTTGCCACCGTGCAGGCGCTCGTGACAAAAACTGTGCGCGTACCCCCGGGGGCTCAGATGCTCGTCCCTCTTAGGTTGCGTCGGCCGTTTGCTGAAGGGGTTGCGGATCGGGGGGTCTTGTTGGGACCATCTCGAGCCGGGGTCAATGGACCCGATTTGCTAGCGGCTCAGACCATGGTGAAAGGGGATGGGGACCCCTTCATTGCAGTCCTTAATGTAGGATCGCGAACGGCCGTGGTTCCTCAAGGGACCGTGCTTGCACACGCAACGCCGGCGCCCTATGAGGAACCACTCGTGGGTCAGGTAACCACCGATCCTCCGTCGCGACCGCATTCGGACTGTGATGACGGATGGCTGGATGCACTTTGCGCGGGATCTGTGGATCTGTCCGACACGCAGCGTGCGCAGCTGCGAGTTCTCCTGAAAGAATTTGCCGACGTTTTTAGTAAACACAAATTTGATATTGGTTGTACTAAATTGCTGCGACACCATATTGACACGGGTGACAGCGCGCCAATCCGCCAAAATCCCTTTCGGCTCAGTCCCGCCGAAAAGGATCATGTCAAATCGGCTGTTGATGACATGCTAGCCGCCGATATCATTTCCCCTTCCAACAGCCCGTGGGGCGCACCGATCGTTTTGGTGAAAAAACACGACGGCTCACTGCGGTTTTGTGTCGACTTTCGGCGATTGAACAAAATTTCTGTGGCAGATGCGTACCCGCTTCCTCGAATGGATGAGTCGCTCGATGCCTTGGCGGGGGCGCGATTCTTTTCCACCCTCGATTTACTATCTGGATTCTGGCAGCTTCCTCTGGATGACGAATCAAAACCTAAAACTGCTTTTCGGACACCGCAAGGTCTCTTCCAATTTAACCGCTTGCCGATGGGCTTACATTCTGCGCCGGCAACTTTTCAGCGGTTAATGGAACTGGTCTTGGCAGGCTTGCAATGGGATTCGTGTTTAATTTACTTGGACGATGTCATCGTCTTTAGCAAATCCTTCGAGGAACACCTCCAGAGGCTGCGTGCTGTTTTTCTCAAAATGCGGGCTGCCAATTTAAAATTTAAACCGCAGAAGTGCCATTTGCTCCGCGAATCGGTGCGGTATTTGGGTCACATTGTTGGGCGCTCGGGGATATCCACTGATCCCGCCAAAACGGAATGCGTCAGCTCCTGGCCGACTCCCACCTCGGTGGGAGAGGTCAGGAGTTTCATTGGGTTCGCGTCGTACTATCGACGGTTTGTGGCTGACTTCGCTACGATCGCGAAACCATTGCATGCCTTGACGTCCAAGGGAGTCAGGTTTCATTGGGGGCTGGAGGAGGAGGCTGCTTTTCACGCCCTCCGGAATGCCCTGGTGGGGGCTCCGCCGTTGAATTACCCCGACTTCTCACAACCCTTCTTGCTCGATACAGATGCAAGTAACACGGGCATCGGGGGCGTGCTGTCCCAACTCATTGGGGGCGTAGAGCATGTGGTGGCTTACGGTAGTCGGGTACTGTCTCCAGCGGAACAACGGTACTGCGTTACCCATCGGGAATTATTGGCAATTGTTTATTTCATTCAGCAGTACCGCCCATATCTGTACGGTCGGCGTTTCACCGTCCGTACAGATCATGCGGCCCTACAGTACGCTCTGCGGGTTCAACAACCATCGGGCCAGTTGTCTCGATGGTTGGAGATTCTCCAGGACTACGACTTTGTCACCACATATCGTAAGGGCGTCCGCCACACGAACGCTGACGCCCTGTCACGGTTGCCACCCACTTCGGAGTGCGCTTGCCTCCTGGGTTCGGGGCGTTGTAGGCCCCCGAACGTCACCACCGATTCGGTCCTCGTGGCCGCCGCCGATGCGCCTTCGGCTTCGGGTCCTATCGAGCAAGAAGGGAGGGATTCGTTGCTGGGGTTGTCGGTCGCGGAATGGGGACGCCTCCAAATGGAGGACACCTCCCTCCTCGCTCTGCGCCGTCGCGCAGGGGGGGTTGGGCAGGGGGTGGCGAACATTGACTCGTGGGGGTTGTTCCAGGGTCTTTTAATGCACTGGGACGGAAAAACCCGCCGCCAGCAGCTCGTGGTGCCTGCAGCATTGAGGGGTAAGGTGGTATGGGCTGTTCATGAGCGGCTTCTGCACTTGGGGGTTCACAAGACCTTTGCCACGCTCCAGCTCGATTTCTTCTGGCCGGGCATGGCAAAGGACGTGGGGGATCTCCTGGGGTCGTGCACGCAATGCGCGCAGCGAAAGCCACCAGCTAGGGGGTCCAACCCTCCGCTGCAGTCCATAAAGGTTTCCCGGGTTAACGAGCTCGTTGCGCTAGACATACTCGGGCCATTTCCCGCTACACCCAGGGGGAATAGGTATTTATTGACAGGGGTCGAATACTTCACGAGATGGCCTATGGCCTGGCCCCTGGCCAACCAGTCGGCAGCAGCCATCGCGGAGGCCTTTGTCCAGGGCTATGTCCTCGACAAAGGTGCTCCGGAACGGCTGCTTACTGACCAGGGTAAGAATTTTTCGGGAAAACTCCTCCGCGAGGTGTGCGACCTCTTGGGTACGGAGAAAATTCGGACCTCCCCGTATCACCCTCAAACTGACGGGATGGTGGAACGGCTGCATCGGACCATCACGTCTATGCTGTCCCAACAGGTGTCCGAATCTCAGACAGATTGGGACCTTCGCATAGCCGGTGTGTTGCAGGCCTACAGGATGGCTCCCCATGCGGCCACCGGATTTTCCCCTTTCTTTTTAATGTATGGCCGCGAGGCTAACCCCCCTGTGACGACCCAGCTGAAGCTCTCGGCGCCTCAGGCGAAGTCTACCTTGTCCGAACACGTTAAATTTAACATCAGCAAATTGTCTGAGGCGCGGGAAGCGGCCGTGCAAAATTCTGAACTCCGCCAGAAGGCGAACGAGAGGCTTCGGCTGGGGCGGGTACATGTGTTCAAATGGAAACCAGGGGACAGGGCATGGTTGCACTGTCCCCAGGTGCCACTGGCAACCTCGTCAAAGTTGGTACGGCCGTGGCGGGGGCCAGTGGAGGTCGTACAGGTCTTACGGCCGCAATGTGTTCGCGTCAAATGGGGGAGGCGTCGGTGGTACGTGCACCCCTCAAGGTTGAAACCGTTCATTGCGCCGGCCCGTGGTTCACACACACACGCATGGCCAAACGTGTGAGGGGTCCGCCGACTCCCCGACGTCGCTGCTCTCGCCTGACATGACATCAACTGTTCCATCTCCAGGTGCAACAGGAGTGACGGGTCCAAGCCCGCCAACCCCTCCCGGAGGGGTCGGGGGTCACTCGGCAGCGACGCCAGACTCTCTTGCACCAACCACCACTGAGCGTGCCGGGTCGAGCCCTTGTGACGGGCCCGCCGCGAGAACACGCGCCAAAACGCGCAGACTATTGTGAGGTCGGCCGTTGGGGGGCCCTTGCGGACAGTGGGGGAGGGGCATCCGGAGCGCGTGTATATATGTTGGGTTTGCGGAATGGGGTATTTATTCGGGAGGGTGCGCCGGGTTATTTTTTTCTCTTTCTTCTTCTACCTGTTTCCTGTTGTTGTTGTTGTTATGACTGTTATTGTTCTTGTTAAATTTACGCGAGGCACACACGGTTTTGGGGAGGCATGCACCTTTATTCTGATTTTGTTGCAGCCGGGGACGGCTGCGAGCTGTACAGGGGGGGGTGATGTAGAGGTGTAATTGTGTATGGGAGCGGACGGTAAACAAACACAAGGGGCGTGGTTAGGGCCGTACACATAGGAGGTGGCCACACCGACGTCCGCACCTGCATCCCCCACGGGCCCCTCCCGGGGGGGCCGCGGACTATAAGAGGGGGTGAGCCGGAGGGATCGAGGTCGAGGTATCAGCTTTAACCAGCGAAGACGGAAGACCAGCTAGCATAGGCCCCGAAGCTCCCCTGGCTCGCTGTCCTTGTCAGGGCCGACCAGGGCAAGCCGGTGGCGTGGCCCCGAGAGCCCAGACTGACGAGCAGGTCTGGGAACTCAGGGGGTCGGATCCCAGCTTGACCAGGGCTGGGACAGGTAGCCTCCCCTAGCTCCCTAGTGGAGGACTTGGGCTTAGGTTAGCGGGGCTTAGATGTTGTGTCTCCCTGTTAGCCGAGTAAGGGGACGTTACCCCTTAGGTCCTGTGTATACTCGCTAACTGTATACAAGTTGTGTTAATAAATAAGTGTGCCTCCGATCCCGTCGTCAAGCCTCCTGAGTAATTACTACATATATACTGAAATCCAATAGCTTACAAGGGATTTTAGGAGCTACTCTGGTTATCAGTGATCCCAAGCATAGCAATTTTTATTTTATTTAAGGCAATGGAAGCAAATTTGAAATTTAGTGCTGCATTTTAAAATACTTTATGACCCATTTAACAACAAATAATAATACCTGCTATCGTTATTTATTGTTTTAAATCGGCTGAGATGTGTAACGCCCAAAAATCTGGATTTAAATGGCTTTCATAAAACTGCACCATATCTGTTACTTGGCATTTCATTGAGTGTGTCGTGAGCATTACATACACACACGCCATGGTTGAGATAAAAGGCAATTAACAGTTATATCAGTTTATTGATACTTTCTGCGAGACGGTTAAATTTAAGTACGTGATTATGAATTGTCTAGAATGCTAATTTGTTGTCACAACTGCTGCTAGACGCACCAATGGATTTTTTTTACTAACAAAAAAAGTATCTTACCATTAATCCGCAAGGCTTTGCTGACGATTCAATAGGGTTTAACTCGTGTAACGTCTAACGAATTGTTATCTATTTCACCTAAAATGATGTTGGTTATGCCAACTTTAACACCGCATATTTACACTGGAAATTCATAATTAGAAAAATACTATTTTTTTCCGGTACAGTACTTTCTTGTGAAGTAATGTATATCTATAGTCATATACTATTATTTTGTAGCATTGTCGTCTTACGAAATGCCACATTTAGGAGTGGCATGCGAGGGCTGGACACTGAAGTCTGCACAGATGGGTTCACGAACACACACCGGCCATCTCGCAGGCTTGGCTTGTAATTTTAATATCTTCGTGATCCACCAACCCTTGCCACAGGGAGGGATCACATTTACAGTGATTTATGCCACAACCATAATTGTCTTAAAAAGTATTGCCTGCCCCGTGGCTTTGTTTTTCCCAGACAGGTATATTGTAAGGAGGGACATCAGTCATGAGGGGATACGTCAACATGGTATATTACAGTATATATATGTGTGTGTGTTGTACGTGGAGCAATGTTGGGCGTTTCTCGTGACTTTTGCCTCAGGGCGCGCGCACGCCACGAGCGCTACGCCGCCCGCCACTGCAGCGGCGATGACGGAAAACCCCAAAGGCGCGAGACCCCCCCCCCACCTATCCCCCCCCTCCCAGCCCACCTACCTCCCCCCCAAACCACCTACCAGCCTACCTATCCCCCTCCGCCCACCTACCGCCCCAGCCCACCTATCCCCCTCCCAGCCCACCTATCCCCCCACAGCCCACCCATCCCCCCCCAGCCCACCTCCCAGCCCACCTATCCCCCCCTCCAGCCCACCTACCCCCCCAGCCCACCTACCAGCCCACCTATCCCCCTCCAAGCCCACCTATCCCCCCACAGCCCACCCATCCCCCCCAGCCCACCTATCCCCCCCAGCCATTCCCCTCCCAACCCACCTATCCCCCCCTCCAGCCCACCTATCCCCCCCCCAGCCCACCTACCCCCCCCAGCCCTCCAACCCCCCCCCTCCAGCCCACCCATCCCCCCCCCCCAGTCCACCCATCCCCCCCCAGTCCACCCATCCCCCCCCCCCCCAGTCCACCCATCCCCCCCCCCCAGTCCATCCCCCCCCCAGCCCACCCATTCCCCCCCAGCCCACCTATTCCCCCCCCCCTCCAGCCCACCTATCCCCACCCCCCTCCCGCGAGACACGTCGCACGCGGCCCTCCCATTGGCTGCACGAACGGCGGGGAAGTCACATACGAGGCCTCCCACTATCCCCCACCCCACGTCCAACAAGCTGGGGGCGTGGCGATGGATACGCATCACGTGATCCGAGAGGTCGACCACGTGGCCTCAATATGCAATTTCAACGCCATCTTGCTCAGGGGCAATCTATAAATCTACACTATGGGAACCTCATTTGCCAGTAAAAATATGATAATTGGTTCTTTACCCTTCTATCTGGCAACAAAACTGACACCTTTTTTTACAAGGAGTCATGTTTGCATAGACCGCAATACCTGCAGTCATAATACAAACAAAAGAACAGAACTCTGATAATGTGCACTGTCCTTAAAGTTGATTGATCCACACCCGAGACAGCTTTCCTTAGAGCCTAGTCTCATATGGGTTGGACCAGATGACGCCTTTTGGCGTCATCTGGTCTGTTCTTTTGTTTGTATTATGACTGCAGGTATTGCGGTCTATGCAAACATGACTCCTTGTAAAAAAGGTGTCAGTTTCGTTGCCAGATAGAAGGGTAAAGAACCAATTATCGCAATCTATAAAGTTGTAGATGCAATTTATAAAATTACTTATTCGACGCAATTAAATATCGAATCAATGTAGTAATACGATACAAATGTTGATATAGGTTTATGTACATAAAATGGAACACCATCTGGTACCGCTTTTAAGATTCTGCAAAAATGACATTTGTTACTCCTTCCTCTGAGATTGTGGCATTGCAGAGCCGTGATTGGTGGCTTCCAGCAGTGGGTCACGGCATAAAATACTTTCAAAGTTAATACCTGATCTCTTTCGAGCCCTATCTGTTGCCCTCACTATTTTCCAGAGGGAAAAAAGCATTGTCTAACACTGGCATTCTCCCCTCGCTTTGATGCGTTACATTTAATTAAGAAAATAGAGAGCGTTTCTAGAGTGAATAATAAGTTATAGATTGCATTTTATACCACGGAGTTAACCTTAAAAAAGAACGTCTGATGACCAATTTATAAACTGGCATATTATATTTCCTAAAACAGTCGTAGTCTTTGGGTGACAACCCCTTTTTATATCGCAACAAAAGAACGTACAGTATTGATAACTAAACCAAATAAATAAAAATCACCAATAAGTGCGCTCGACACGACTGCGACACAAAAGTCGCGTCCCACTAATTTTATACGGCCGCCCTTTGTCTCCCCCCCCCCCCCTTTATTTTCGCCATCCCATTGGCTGCTCGCTCTCCGTCACGTGCCTTTTCCGGCGCTGAGGTTTTCTTACGGGCCACGCGTTCGGGGAGGGGTCACGTGATCATATTTAACCTCCCCCCGCCCCCTTTCTCGCCCCGCCCGCCCGCCCGCCCACCCGCCCCGCCCCTGAAATTTCCACCTTCCTCATTGGTCAGTGGGTAGACACGTACGCATGGGGGGGGGGGTTACTTTCCTGGATCGGAAACACCCCCCCCAGCCCCGCGCTCGATTTCCAACGACCACGTTAGGGGATGTGAAGGGGGGGGATGTGAAGGGGGGGGGATTTGCAGGGTGGGCGGTGTGAAGGGGGGGGGATGTGAAGGGGGGGGATGTGAAGGGGGGGATTTGATGGGGGGAATGTGAAGGGGGGAATGTGAAGGGGGGGGATATGAAGGGGGGGATATGAAGGGGGGGGGGGATGTGAAGAAGGGGGGGGGGGGATGTGAAGAAGGGGGGGGGTGCGCGCGCAGCCCGCGTCAGCCAATGGGAACGCGAGACGAGGCGCTTGCACGACCCGAAGGGCGCGCGCTCGGGAGGCTGAGCTCATTCGACTCGGCGCGCCGCTCCTGCAGTGCGTATCCCTCCTCCTCCTCATCCTCCTTATCCCCCATTCTTCCATTGTTATTGACAAGTCATCGCGATCATTGTTTACAATAAGTATCGCGCGATCACTGCTATTGCTCTGTTTAAACTCTTGCTTGCGACAGCGTGAACGTTACAGTTTAAAGGCGGGCGCGGTAGTTGTAATTATTTGCTGGGGAGAATTATTATTGTAACGTTGGGAGAGAAGGGGGGGGCAGCGGAGGGTTACGTACGACTGTCCTATCCCCTCCGGTAGGGGGGCCGCCGTGTGAGTGTGCCCAGGTACCCAGATGAGTGCGACAGAGGGGGCCCACCTCTTCATCTGGATGTGTGCATTGGCCTGGCTGCCTACTGCCGGATGCTGCATGCCGCTTCTAGTAGCTTCTCGATGTTTTTAGCACCGTGCCCGATCTCCATCCTCTGGTCACCTGGAACATTCGACTCATAGTTGCTGATTAACGTCCTCCGTATTGTATTGAATTCCGTCGTTTCGTTCATCATCTTTCGGTTCGGTGAAGCTGCGATGTGAATTCTGGTGCCAGTGCGAATTTATTGCTGTTCCTCGTGTGCATTTCTAGACCTCGGAACTGATTTTTTTTTAAAAACTGAAACCCAGAGTTGCTGATCGCAGCCCCCCCCCCCCCAGAAATGGCAAGCGACCAGCAACAAACAGCACCATCAGAGTTGTAATAGATGAGGTTAACACTTTAATCGAGCTTACAGGGGAACGGAGAGAGAGAGAAACGATGTTCAGTGAATTCCAATGTGGAGCAAGCGATGCCGAGGGAAGCTGGGAAGAGAATTGATGTGACCTGTAAACGTGGCGTTTTACTAAAACAATAGTGTGGGTGAGACGAAAGAGTCTACCAGACGGAGAGTCCTCATCTGCGTGGAGGAATCGATTAAGTTGGGAACAGTAACCGCGGTAGTAGCGATAAAGGGGTAATTCGGACTCCCGGTGAGAGATTTAAATGAATTAGTGCTGGATCGAAAGTCCACCTGATTGCTTTACGTTGCATCCTAATTCAGTAGATTAAGATAGGAACTGTGTGCTCCACCCCAGATAGTACAAGACTAATTCGAACGTCGGCCGAACGTACGTTTTGTCGAGTAGTAAAACTGATCGTCCAGGACTATAGTGCGATTCGAATGGCCTTCTGGAATGAGCATTATCTCCAGTGAGAATCTCTACGATTCCCATTGTGAACTACGAGGGGTACCATTGTGATCCTGCGTGGTTCCTTTTGTCAAATTTTTTCGTGCGGTGCTCCACAGTCAATGTGTGGGGTGCCGCGGTGGCGCGATGTTTACTCCTTCGCCTGGTATGCAGGAGGTCGGGGGTTCGATCCGGTCCCTTAATAGCTGCTGTATATTTGGAGTTTGCATGTTCTCCCCGTGGTTTTTCTCCGGGTCCACCGGTTTTTTTCCCCCTCCACATTTGGAAACACTCGTTTATAGTATTGGCTGCAATAATTGTCCACGTGGTAAGCCACTTCGTTGAGCTATATAGAGGTATATAGCTCTGAACAATAGCTCAGTGGGGCCTTTCCTGGTAAAGTAAAACGTTTAGAATGTTAATTTCATCGACGGTCCCTGAAGTGCATCTGCCCATTTGTCAAATCGTCTTGCTGCTCACGGCCTACTTACTGTGTTGTTGTGATGCACTGTTTGTCAGTATAATGATGTTCCAGCGTGCATGTATGGGTCAAGTTCACAGCTGTGAAGAGAGGGTGGGTAAATGACCAGCGAATCGGATGACCCATTGCTCTCGACCTTGCTGTAGTTACAGGATTTGTTTGGTGCTGGGAATCGCGGCGGTGTGTGGAGCTGCTTTGCTGTATCCGCGCTTGGAGTTTCTCACTCTGCCATGGACATTGGCAAGAGCCGGAAAGGTGCGTGAAGAAGTGGTAAGAAACGTGTGGCCCGGCTTTGACTGTGTTTTGTCCTCCGTGCTTGCTGACTTAGCTAAAGTGATGGTGGTGTCAAAGTCTAGTGCGATGTGCACTCACCCTTTTAAATTGCTATAAATTCAGTGCATGGCAACTATTGAGGTGTGTGTCGTTTGTATATTACTGTCAATGTGTGACGTATGTTGCTTAAGTGTATTCTGTATACTTTACATCCATTAAAAGCCAGCTGGGAGTCAAGCTATTGTAGGAGAGACCTAGAGTAAATACAGGGCGTGCTAAGGGTAAAGCTGAAATGTATGTGGGTGTGCACATTGCTATATTTGTATATTGTGTGCGTGCGGAATGTGTACGTAGTTTTGTGTTCGGATGACTGTTGAGAACCCTCATTAGAATTGTAGATGTGTGGCATATGCAAGTGTAAAAAACGTTGAATGGTGTGACGCGTTTTCAGGCGAAATGCCACAAGCGTGCACCGTTGGGCCCCAGCCATTCGCAATTAGCAATGCTGGCGTAACGTGGAGAGCCAGCGGCAGTCCTGTGGAGAGAAAAAAATTAAAAGGAGGGGCTAGCCCGAGTGGGCACAGCTCCGAACCAGATGTGGACTTGGCAGCACTTCCCCTGTGGCCACGTCGGCAGTGTCCGTCCTGCATGGGGGCGTTTAGACCCAAGCTCTTGTTGGGGTTGGGTTTTTGCATGAGATGCTTTTGGGGGGAGGGGGGGTTCTGTTACCCCACGTGTTGGTTAACTCAATGTGCAACCGAGATTGGCTCCTTATCCTTTGACATACCCCAATAATGTCCATGTTATTCCAATCATAGGCTAAACTGGGTTTGGGCTGCTGACAGTGCTCGACTTGGCCTTGACCTCAATCCTGAAAGCATTTCAGTTGGATAGATGAGTGAAGGCAGTTTGACCTCATGAGCGAATGGAAAGTTGCTACGAGCAGGAAGCCAACTTCCACGTCTGCCCTGCACTCCTGGGAGGTGAATTATGCCAACGGTGTGTTCCCTCTTAAGCCAAATGCACAAATGCAGGGGGGCATCTGGTTACCATTGGACCTTTGAGTGACGCACTGATCCAGGGTAACTAATAGGCATTGTTTTGTGTCATACTAAAGTATTATAAAGTTGCTGAGACTGTGGGTAGGTGACTGTTATAAGGATTGAGCAAATCCAAAATTGCAATTCCAATGAAAAATTATATCCAAGTGTCAAACAGTGTTGTGAAAGTGAGAGGAACATTTTTTGACATAAGATTCAAATTTTTGCAATTATAAAAGTTAATCTTTTATAACTTTTTATTCCTCCAAACCTTCTTACTCCTGAAAATTATGGTATTTTTCACGCATGCCTGAAGACTCTTGGCACTGAGCATGACATTGGCATTTAAATAAGTTCATGGACTTGGCACAAGACCAAAAATGGCTTCTTGAAAGTATGTTCCCCCCTATTCTCTCCTGCAAGATATCGAAAGCGTTTTATTTGAAGTTATAATGATGCAGCCAGTGTATAATTTGTGTGCAAATGTTATAATCGTAGTTTTTGCAGAAATTGCTTTCGCATTGCATAATTCCAAACTGATGAGAATAATAAGCGTGAACTTGTTTATTTTTTAAATAATAAGACTTTATTTTAAAAGTGTTTTTTTTGTCTTATACTCTTAAATTATATAATCTTGGAGCTAACATAGCTGATGCCAAGTTTGAACAGCTGACCAAATTTCATGAATAGCATTTAAACGGTGATATTTGAATGTTCGCATTGTAACTTCCAATTCAGCATTTGAACTGGATTGGGATGAATAGACATTCAGGTTGCTTTGTATTTTTGTTCACAGATTTATCAAGTGTTGAGTTTGACACCAGGACCAAGGCAGTGATGGCTCGGTCCGGCGGACATGAGAATATACGGGAGAAGGTGAGGTTTGGAGTTGGCCCATAAGAGGAGCGGATTGTAATATGTAGGCGCTTTCTTTGAAACCATAAACGTTTTTTTAAACTACTAAATTATTTTTTATTTTAGCAGATAAGGCTCCGGAGAAAACCGGAGGACCCGGATAAAAATCTTCACGACTATGGGGAGAACATTCGAACTCCAAATGTACAGGCGTCGGGGTTGGGCTCTAACCCACGACCTCCTGTATAACCAGGAGAGGCAATTAACATCTCGCCACCATGGCGCCCCTTGGCACCACGAAGACTGTGTCTGAGAGCCTTGATGGCTGCCACCCCTGTACTTTTAAGTTCAGCCTCAATTCTGACTGCTGGACTGTAAAATAATCCCAATGTACGCACTGCTGTTTCCCCGTAACAAAGGTTGAGTGCTTTTGTGCATGCGATGTGAAGATTGACCCATTCTTTTTTGCAGATAAATGCGGTGCGCTTGGTAGTTAATAACAAGAGCAACAACGAAATCGTTCTGGTTCTGCAACAATTTGACTTCAGTGTGGACAAAACTGTTCAAGCATTTGTTGACGGTAGGTTTTATATTACACTCATTAATGCAATGGTCTATATTTCAGATGAGATTACGATGAGTTACAATTTGTGAAATCTGATTTATTTATTTTACAGGGCGTGCAAATGAGGTGCTAAATGAATGGAACACCACTGGTAAAAAGAAGGTAAGCACTCTATAGACCACACTAGATGTGAAAGAAATTGATTCACACACGATACAGTATTAGGAAGTGATGAGTGTTGATTTGCATGCAGCAATTAAACAGCTAATAGAGGGTTTGCAATATGCAGCTGTGAAATGCTTGATTACTATTCATCATGTAAATGACAAGTGTTTAAATTAACAAAAAATATTTCAATAAACAGCTGTTAATATTATAATTCCATCATTGTGTCAGTATTTTAAGTTAAAAACACAAGTCCTGTCTTGCAATTGAAACATGTTAATCTATGTCCTGCTGCTGCCCAGTTGGCCTTACCACAAAACTGACAAATAGTCTGAGCGAGTCGGCCCTAATTGAGATGCCCACTCACGCTGCAGCCCAACGCTAAGAAGAAGAAGGGAAGAGGCAAGGGCGCGAGCGAGGCTGCACGGGAAGAAGTGGAACCAGAGCCCGTGCCGCAGGAAGAGCGCGACGGAGAAAACGGTGATGAAATGGTGGTGATGGCCGGCGAAGTGGCGGTGGTCGCTGATGAATTGGTGGCGGTTGCTGGCGAGGTGGCGGTAGTTGCTGGCAGTACTGCGGCGATTGCTGATGGTGCGGCAGTGATGGTGGTTGATGGTGGTGTTGGTGCTCATAACGGCGATGGCGCAGAGGGCCTTGCTGAAAAGATGGACGAAATTTTGATGCTCGACAAAGAGGGCTGTGCGGACTCATCAAGGCCAAGATCACTGGACATCACACATGCAGGTGTTCTTCGCAGCAGTGTACACTTTTATTTTGTTTAAACCGATAACATGTGTAGGCAGTCGGATGTATTGTTTATTGTTAATCAGTATACGTATATTTAGCAAAAAAACAACAGTATTTTAATGTTTACATGTGGAAACAAAAATATGTCAATCTATTAACAATTTGTTTCCACATATGGAAGTTACTGTTCTGTTTTATGCATGCATACACATTTGAGAGCCACTCAAAATTTAAGTTTATTTTATTTTCAACATCACGACTTCTGCTTTTATTTATTTTGCTTGTTAAATTGAAGCACTTGGTATTTACTGGTTGCTCAACAGTTGAAAAATTAATTTGGTCATAGTATAGGCAAACTGTAAATTTTAACTGATTAGAATGGCAATTTTAGTCCTTCACTAGACCAAAAGTAACGAATTGAGAGGGTGTGATCCTAGAAAACGAAAACTTCACTTGGCCATATGAAAATTGAATGGCACCCAAATATGCATTATAACAATGCATTATTTGATGATGATTTGCTTTTAAACTGTAATGAGCAACTGGAGTTCATAATCTAAGCTGTGATATCTTTTGACAGAACTTTAATATAAAGTTAAATATATTTAGAAAATTGTGCTTTTTTTACTAATGCTGCAAGGATTTTAGGAGCACTAACATTGCTTAAAATGCTATCATTTACAAGGATTTCTCCAAGATTGGATCTTTTTTTAAAAATCACAATTTCTGAGCAAAGGCTCAAAATGCCAAGCGGTCGGCAACAAAGAGCATTTGCAGGTGTGTTATAAGATGAGTTAATGCCTTTCTTAAGAACTTGGGGAAATAAACGATGGGAGGGAATTAGAAAAGTTGAGCAACTGCCAGGAAAGAAGCAGAAGCACTGTTTTGACCTGCAGTGTCTGGTGTTTGCACACCATGGACGAGTCGCAACAATTAGTCTGGTAGACGGAGTCCTCGGCAGGAGTTCATGAGAAGAGTAACTGTGGTAGTAGGGATCGCGGAGCGATAAGGAGGCAACTGGACCGCTGGTGAGCCAGTGACTGGATTGAATCGGTGAGTGCGGGATCGACAATTAAACTGATTTTTTTTTTCTCTCTCGATAGTTGAGAGCGCACACGATGAGCCACACGAGACATCGGAAGATGTTTCTCAGCCTAAACCAAACACTGGACGGACCCCCCCGAAGCAGACGGGGCAGAGTACAGTACAACACGGAGGGCGGCACCGCGGCCCCCGCGCTGCGCAGCGAAATGCCAACACCGCACCCAATCCACAGCCTGCTATGTTTCCTGAAGAACCTTTCTCACATCCTACGTCCAACAGCAAGAAACCAGGTAGGGAACTTGTCAAGGGTGCCCAGTTGGGGGGGGGGTTGTTGGAATGGGAACTAGCTGTGTTGTATTTGATTTAAAGTGTTAAAAAGAATGTGCTGTTATCTTGTCAGACCCTGGAAGCTAAGCGGGCTGGAGCGTGGATAGTGCTTGAATGGCTGACCCCCGTGCATGACACAGGTGGTGTAGGCTGCTGCAGGGCTACATTGTCAGCAGAGGGCAGTGCAGCAAAACACAATGTTGCACTGTACTACACTACAATGTATATTTCATTTAATGATTGAGTTGACCAAACACTCCAATTTAGAGCTACAGAGCTTGGGCAATTTTGGCAGCATTTCTAGCTGTCTTCCCACTTGCCATGCGATTTTCCATGCCTCTGAATCCAAGAAACTTTTCTCTTTACAGAATTGTAAATTTTAATGTTTGATCCCTGCTTTCACCTATGCAACTGACCAGCATGGTGATGTATTGGAGATTCTCAATGGGGGAGACTTTCATCCAGTGGTGACTGTACCTGTACACACGTGAATCAAAGTGTTGTGTTACTGCCATCTCTTTGGACTTGAACGTGAACATGTTGAGATGGTGGTGCTGTCGTGTTGCAAAGCTTTGCTGTTACTTTCCACGTAGGGCCCAACATTGAGAAGTCTGTGAAGGATCTTCAGAGGTGCACGGCATCCCTAACACGTTATCGTCTGCTGCTGAAGGAAGAGATGGATACATCTGTGAAGAAGATCAAATCGTCTTTTTACGAGCTTCAACAATGGTGTGTACACCTGCTGGTGGGGGGGTGGTGGTTGTTGCATATCTGCGTTGCGCTATGAACCCGGCGACTCGGGTTCAATACCCGCTCATGGTCAACACTAGTGACTATTATCTGAACCGATCCTGGGCCCTCCCCTAGGTCGACTCAACTTCAAATGAGTTCCTGGTACAATGTGTAAACATGACCACTAGGGAGACAAAGGCGGCCGAGTGTGGTGTTGGCCATTCACTCCCCTCGTGTGCCGTGTCGGCCTTTATAGGCGTTCGCTAACAGCATTTGCCTCAACAGTCTGTTAAAGAAGCTATATGTGGCATATCTGAATCCATTGTAAAGGTGAATAATGGAATTCTTTAAAATAAATAATAGCTTGTTATTATTTTAAAGAGATGAAAGCAGTTATTTATTCAAAGCTCTTATTTGCTGAAGATAGGAATTTTCAGAGGTTTACGCTTATTGATCCTGCACTGGGTTAATAGGATGTTTGTCATGCTTTTCTGCAGAGTGGAGGCCACCACTTTTTTAATGTTTGAAGAGTACAGTGAGAAACACTGGCGAGTTTGTGTTATGATGACAGCAAACAGTGTTTCCAGTATAACTAAATATCTGCTTTTGGCAGTGTAACTTTATAGCGTTCTCGCAAGTCATTCACTATTGGCTGCCTTTTATAACAGGCGTTTGTTGCTTTAGATTGATAATTTTCTGTTTATTTTCCCCCTTCAATTGGCCATTTTCTCACTAATGCTTTTGGGTTTGGTTTTCACTGTTGTGAATTGATATTAAGAATATTTCCAGCTGGAATTTGACAATTTTCCACTCCATACAGTCTACCATGAAGTCATTCAGACGTTTTGTTGTTAGAATAATGGTTATTGGAACTTTTTCACCTCGGAAAATTATTCTTACGTACTCATTTTGGTTCTTTCGGTAAAGACCGAAAGAACCAAAGAGTGAATTCCTGCAGTCACGAAAGCTTCAAATCAAGATATTCTTACGTAGTTTTCTTTTGTCAAATGTAAATTATTGAATCTATACCTTTTACCTGGCAATCACATAAAGCATTTGCAGCACTATGCACTGAAACCACGTCCACAGAGTGGGAGAAGTCTACAGAGTGGAAGGATGCATGAGACCCAACTCCATAATTTACCATTAATCCATTTGCGTGGGGGGCAGCAGCAGTGACGCTGTAGTTTGCGCACTTGCAGTGGATCTGCCGACCTGAATTCGATTCTCAGCCATGGTTAACGTCAGTCGTGAGTGATATCTGAGCTGGGCATACCCCCACCGCTGCTTTAGTAACCCCCACAGGCCAGGGTGGTCAAGTATGGACAAACAACCCCTGTGACTGAAATGGGGTGGCAAGGCTTTATACGGCAGTGGATTGAGAAAAGGGCTGTAATTTGTTTTTCATGGTTCATTCATCTGAATTGATCTTTTTCTTTCTATGCGATACATTTTGTAATCTCTACAAAAATATACATAAATGGTTGAAGATTAAAATTTCATTTTAAACGGTGCTTATTTTTCACCCATACAAATATATATAATTTTATGGTTTTCAATTTGTTAAATTTCACTGTTTACTGAATGTTTCTTGTGCCGCGTTCTCAGCCTGATGGATCGGGAAGTCTCTCTCCTGTCAGACATTGACAAGGTGAAAGAAGAAGCAAGTGAGTTCACTCGGCCATTTTTGTTTTTTCGTAATCTGCTCTAGGGTTTGTGGAAACCCAATTCGCTGTGTCTGTGGTGCTGCCCCCAAGAGATAACGGTTGCTTGAAACAGTGATTTATCGCGTCGCGTTTCAAAGTTCGTTTTCTGTGGCAAAATGAAAAAATAAAAGGCCAAAGAACATTACATGGCCTCCTTTTAAAACCAGTGCGATATATATAACCTGGCCTTAAAATTCTTACAAGGACCACCTCTCTTGTCATAGCACAGTACTAACAACCAGTTGTAAAGTGACTTCTGTGTTTGTCTTGCTGTTAGTAGTGCTTATTGCATATACTCACATTTAGACTGTCCAAATATTGTCCAGAAAACATCTCTGTGATTGGCAGCGGTTTGTTTCATTCGGTGTTCAGACCAGGCGAAAACCCACACATTCAGTACAGCAGAATATAACATTGATTTTAAAACAAAGTGAACGGTGATATGTTGACTCTGCCATTGTATTTACAATACCCACATGTGTCTCACCTGTAATAAGTATATCTGTAAACCATGATATAAATGTGTAAACGTTATGTGCATAGAGGTCAATAGGTGAAGACTTTTCAAATATGTTTATTCATAACTTGTCAGCATTATTCGAACACGAAACAAAAGAACAAAAAAACGGTTTCATTAATAGGTCGCAGATTATCCTTGCACACCATTGTCAAATCCTACACATAGTGGAAAACATTCTATTTTTTATCCTTGTAAAAATTAGGACATGTTTTTTATAACTCTCCTAAAGGTAGACATTGTACATTGTAAAGTTCTGCATTTAATTTAGTGAAAATAGCAGTGCCCCACGAATCATTATTTACAAGTGACTGGTGGCCCTACGAAGTACACTTCTCTGATGAAGTTGCTTTTCCGTGAGTGCACAGTAAGATTGTTGAAGGCCAGGCAGGAGAAGGCGGGAGACCTGAAGCGACGCACGGATAACTCTGTGCGCATGTCGGAGGCTCAGCTCGCAAGCCTCAGAGCCGACATAAAGGTATGATGACATTTCCCTTCGTCATTACTTGGACTGTGTGCTTAGAAAACTGTATATTGAGCAATTGGAGACTTTTCACAAGGGTATATTGCAGATTAGTTTTTACTGCTTGATTACTCGTGTCAATTGTGTTACAACCTCATAGTTTGTTTTATTTATTGGGATAAATAATATATTTCCTCTTGATTTTTACAAACTGCTGTTGTTTTACGATCGGTTCACGATCGTTTGGTGCTAAACTCCACGTATGTTTTTCCTTCACAGCAATTTGTCAGCGAGAGGAAGTACGATGAAGAGTTGAGCAAGACCCTTCGATTTGTATGCGACTGTGAAAGCATGAAGCTGGCTCTTCAAACCTTTGGCGAAGGTAGGTTACATTTTGTGGCGTCCTACAAACGGCAATTGCCATAACTCAACGTTACGCATTGGAATTGTTTCTTTCTCATTGCATTGGCATTAATGACCTTGTGTGCTCTTGTTCGCAGTGGGTCCGCCAAAGAACAGCGTCGCGTCTAAGCCCAGGAGTGACTCTGTGTCCTCGCAGTCCAGTGTAACTCCCGTGACCACCCCCAGTGATGTTTCTGCCCCAGTAATGCCGCTACTTAGTCTGCCCCTGGGTACTAGAACCCATGCCTCTCGGCCAGCGACCGGAAACGATGGCTCCGTCACGACACAAGGGGTAATGCTTAAGTTTCATTTTTACACCTAATTGTGAGATAATATCGTCGGCTTTATTAATTGTTGGACATAATGCAATGTTTTCCTCTGACTCCCTCCATATATTATTTATTTTTAAAATGTAAAACAAGCTTATAAGATGGTTTTCTTAATTAAATTTTTAATTGACTTTTTTTTTGTCTTTTCAAGGCTGCCCAGTCCACTGATAGGAAGCCTGGCTCTGCACCTCCCTTCCAGGAGCCCAATGGATCTCAATATGGTGGTCGGGGAGGGAGGACATCTCAATCCAGCAGAGGGTTTAGACGGAATGCAAGAAACGTTCCCCCACGGCAGGACGGCTTGCCTGGCTCCGGCTACCAAAGAAATCCGCCAAGAGACCGGCCCAGAAGCCAAGGTCAGATGAAGCCCGAGTCCCAAACGAGCACTGCCACTGAGGGCAAGCCACAGAATGGGCCTGGCGAGCCGCAGCGTGCCCTGGACGGCAACCAGCACACGAAACGAACTGAAGAAATTCGCCCTAAGGTGACCGAGGGTCACCGGGGAAAACACTCAGTAGAGAGACACAAGAGAGCAGATGGCTCGGCTGAAGAGCAGCTCCAAGTGAGGCCGTCTGAAGTGGCACTGCCGCCTCGCAAGCCAAGACACAGGCCCGAGGCGGGCAGCTCGACCAGAGCGCCGCTCCGTGATGGATGCGGAGGCGGCAGCCTGCAGCAGAATGGGGTGGCGGCTCCCGAGGTGCCAGACAGGCGTGCAGGTTATAGCGATGAATGGGGTTGCTAGGTCGCCTCGAGTGGCAAGTGTTATTGTTTTACACGTGTCGGTCGGATACTTTGATGTTCCTTACGGATTTTTGTGAAAAAACAAATGAAACATGAGAGAGTTCTCTGGGCTTTAATTTGCATTCCAAAAGTGGCTCACAGTCATTTACTTATTACAGTAGTATTAGTACCTTGAGTAAAAAGAGAACTATATATAAAAGGAAGCTTAAAACAATGGGAGGATAATAACGAATCCTATGCATAAACAATGTGCCTTGTAATGTTTGTTTATAATATGTAGCGATGTTGAAAATGGAACGTAAGAACCAAAGGTAGCAGTGTATAGTGCCATTGTTTAGTTATTACTGGTGATGCTGTTGGTGTTGGCTCCTGACGTTCCTTAAACAGAAGTAAGGTTTCGGCTGCAAGTGTGTGACGGGGGGCGCGATGACCACTGTGACGTGCTTCTGTCGAGCATCGTGGCGCTGGCTGCGGTTCCACGGAAACAGCAATTTTTGTAAAATTCGTTGCTTATAAAAACTGATGACGTTTTCTTTTTCTAAATGTGAAAACACGAGCACTAAATTAAGCATGACATCTTTTCAGTATTGACGCTAATCTTGTTGCAATAAAACTGTCGGTTTATAAGTGGTGCAACATCTGTGTGTGCTGTAAACCTCGCTACAGGTGATTTGATTTGGGCAATGAAATGCATGCGCAAGTGCGAACACGCGAAGTTGACAAGGGTATGCCTGGCGTGCTATTTGCATGACAAGGCCTTATCACAAACATGTGTGGGCTGCTCTGATGCGTCCAAAAAGGTGCCATCGGTTGGCAACCTTGTGCAGAATTGTCATCTCGTAGTAAAGATCACGTTCGGCACATCGTCCATTGGTTATATCTCTTTTCTACTTTGTGTTACGGTGTCATCTTTGTCAGTAGTTAGCAGACTAGTTTTATGAAGCCTTCGACATTGGAGAATTGTGGGTCCGCTCAAAATGAAAACAAGCACTTTCTAAAATGAACACGTGGTTTAAAATACAAAATCGTATCGTGTTGTGTGGGGTACCTTCTCATCTGTGATGTTAATCATTTTGAAACGGGGACCATTCAGGCTGGTGGTGTAAAACTGAGGGTGGGGGAGGGGTGTTGCATGTGCCACAAAAGGGCACAGGCGTTGACATTTAAGGACGTGCGCTGACAAATGCGTAGCTTGCACACTTTGTCGGGAGTTACGTAGCCGAGGAGAAATGACGGGTCTTTGGACCTGTTGTCGAAAAACCCTTGGCAATAAAAATAAAAATCTTGACACTATTTGTGTGCAATTACTTTAGTCCAGTTTAATGATTTGTTGAGGATGCAAAGTGAAATAAATTGCGTTCCAACTTTGTAGTTGACACCTTTACATGATGTTTATGTTGTGGTAGGGGACTTGTTTGGTGAGTAGCCCTGGTTTATAGTGTAACAGATTTCAAAGTTTAGTTTTTGCCTGGTGGTTTTCCAGGTCTTATCCTTTATTTTATTCCACTAAGATGTTAACATTTAAATTAGAATCGCATGTAACAACATAGGATCTGTTTACATTTTACTGTTTTTTTGATTGCGTACATGACGTAGCAGAATTTTCCAATTACATTACTGTTTTTTGTGCTGCTGTACGTCTTTACAGTATCTTCATTGCTTCGTTCTTTTATTCATTCATTCTCTTGATGATGGCCGATCGTTTACTTTAATCCTTAGCAAAAGGTGATGTAGTCCTTGTTTGGATCTGAAGCTAATCTTTGATGGTAGCAAAAAGAGGCAACGTTAAGGTACTGTTTATTACCTGGGAAAGTACTGTCTTGTACTTTTTATTGACCAGTGTTGGTGTTCTCGGCCTTGCATGGTTATGGTAGAATAAATGACTTAACGAATTATGACCAGTGGCTTGTGTTACTTACTTGCACGGGTTATCTCCGTATTGGTGTGAGTGAAACTACTGCACTGTAAATTTCGATTTAAAGCTTTCGTGACTGCAGGGATTCATCTTATTGGTTCTTTTGGTAAAGTTCCCTTCTACGTGACTTTACCGAAAGAACCAAGAAGATACTCCACCGTACTGAAAGCCTACCTTTCCTTGCACCACAGTATTTAATGAAAAATATTGCAAACCTTTTGGCAGACTTTGCAGGCGAATAAGTTCATAAGCCGACATAATAAGCGTGTTATTGTGAGCACAATTGAAGTGGCGTTACCAAGTGAGACACTTGAGACTGTGAGCCACATTTCTCCACCGCGACGAGCGCAAGAGAATCGTTTGGAAGGACGTCAACATTTCAGTAACGAAAACACGTGGATTTTCTTTTCAATAATACTGTAATATAATAAATCATCCAGCTTAGTGAATGGAAAAACACTGCGTCTGCCACAGTCAGCTGTGGAAAACCAAGCCCCTGCGTGGGGATACGTGGCTCCGAGGAGATTCCAGCAGCTGGGAGATTTGGCCAGCGGCGGCTCATCGCTGTGATTGGTGCATCGAGCTTATCAAAGCCCTCTGGTACATTGTCTTGTACTGTCTGTCCAGCCTCCATGCTATTTGTTTCGTGAAGACGGTTGCATTCTTGACCATGAGTTACGAAATAATTGGCGATAATGCGTTAGTCATTCTCGATCCACCATGAGATGAAGGCCCCTCCACACGTCGTGTTGGTCGTTGCGGATTGGCGAAGTATCAGGCGGGAGCAGTTCTGATATTGATTGCCAACGATATTGGCCACGGTCGAGAATCGAACTCGGGTCGCCAAGTTCGTAGCAGAACTCACGAAACACCCTTTCCATTGGTGAATAGCCGCAGAACAAATCTGGCACGGATATTTCTAAATTTTGGATTGTGTCGGTGAGGCCACTGTCTAAATGTGTCAATCGTAGCATCAGTTGAGGTGTGTTAACATTAATAGTGGAGCGTCTAATTTTTTGTGCCTTTGAGTACCGTTTACTTTATGAGCCTATTCTTAAAATATGTTCACCAAACCCTGGTGTACATACGCGTTATTATCGCAGTATTGATAACACCAAAGGCAATCGCCTGGAATATGCCCCATCCCGTCAGCTCTTGTAAGCTAACCAACGTTGAGCCTGGATAGTTTTTGGGTGGCCGGCTGCCATTTATAGCTGGTGATGTAGACTATTTCTGGGGCTACATGATGGGTAGAAGAGGGAAGTACAGGATAGCCATTATTGTATGGCATGCATATGCTCACTGATTTCAACCCACAAAGCAGCATTCTGAAGTTTGGCCAAATATCCCAATTGGTGTGGGGGAGGCCCTCATCCAGCAGTGGATTGAAAACGCATCTGTCGGCGTACATTTATATAAACGCGTCTGTTGCATCGCAGAACCGTGATAAACGACTGCTTGTGTGGGAGGCCTTCATCCAGCAGTTGATAGGGAATGGCTAAATGGTGATGTTTATTGCCCTGCAGTTGGCTGGGGTCCGAATGAGGCCACCGTGTGTTTGCACACAACGTGGGCTGCCGAGGCCATGATGCTGCACGCGACTGACAGTGCAATCAAGCTTCGTAACGAGTTAGACGAGATCAGGGCGAGTCCAGTGTTGGATTATTAGAATGTGCTTTAAAAAGTAACCCGTGTGCGTGTGTATGGCTCCAATCGAGCAAGTATTTACACAGTTTCCTATAGCCGTGGACAGTACAGTATACAATAGGGGGTGGATTTCACCGATTCTTAAACTCAATGCATGAATCAAATCGTGTAAAGTAAAACAGACGTATTGGATTGATTGGTATATGTTATGTATCGAGTTAATGTCAATCGATGCAGTCACTGGAGGTGCTACCATTCATTGCAATGTTAAACGAAATGCAATTGTTGAATTTAATCGTGTGCCTGAATTGTGATAATTCAGCTTATGAAGAGCGGAAGCGATGCTTTTTGTCCACCCCAATTACCAAGTTCTAAGCTGCAAGTGGTTCTTAACCTGGGGTGCACTCTGCACCCCCTGGGGGTGGGAGATTCCCTTTCTGGGTGTGTGAGACATTTCCATATTTTCTTTTTAAAGGTTAATAATCGAAACACAATTTAACTACTTTGTTTAATCAAACCCTAGTTATTTATTAATATTATACATTTTGTATTTAAAGCTTTCGTAACTGCAGTTATTCATATTCTTGATTCTTTCGGTAAAATCACCGAAAGAACCAAGAATATAAAAAAAATACAATTGAGTGCAAGGCTGCAGAAAATGTTAAGAACCACTGTTCTCAAGTATGTACGTCCTATAAGCACAGTTCACAAATACGAGCTGACGTTTTGATTTCAGCCGTACAAGTCCGGTTCGCAAAACAGATTGAATCTCAATAGGCCCTCACAAGGTTACTTAGAAGTAGAAAAAAACATTAATGATTTGTACTGTACAAATTCAGCCTTGCTTTAAAGCGTGCTAAAAAAATCCAATTGGGACAACTAGAATCTATCGTTATGGTGTAGCCGGGGAGAATCTGTGTGTTGTGCTGTATCGTGGGCCCTGTTTCCAGGAGGTTAGTTCCTATATTGTTAATTTCTGCATCATAAACAGTTACAGGGTTAGAAAAGCGATGGATGCAGTTTTACATTGTCTATATGCTACTATACAGACTCAGTCATAACACTGGTCAACAACAACAAAACACTTTTTTCTGGCCTGGACTAATTTCAGGGTGCTGATTCCAAATCTGATCTCAGATTTGCTCTATCACATCTCATTTTTATGCTATCGGCATAACCCATTTTCATTGATTTTACCCGAAATTAAACTGTCACTTATGATTGCAAGTTGTTGCGAGTCAGTGACTGCTTTAGTGTTAAAATATGGTGCTGTATTTTTTGGATAGTGTGTTTATAATATCATTTTATGTAGATATCCACATTTATTAAAACATTTTCTTCTGCATTTTTTATTGAAAATGCAATATTTTATATCTAAAAAACCTGCTGTGATAGACAAAAACTGATGCCAGATTTGGAATCAGCACCCCAAAATTACCTTAACACCGTTGGAATACCTTATGCCAAAAAAAGCTTGTTGAACAGTGTAATAATGTAATTTCGATATTCATGGAAATTTGAGTCTCAAAATGATCATTCACGAGGATCCTACTGATTTGGGATGTTTTTGCCGATTCCAAATGTAACCGTGTGGAATCACGCGTCCCGAGAGGGTGGCCACGGAGGAGACGGAGCGATTAAACAAAGTCAGCTTGTGTGCAGGGGCTAGTGGACAGCGGTGGTCAGCGCGCTGCGCTACGAACCCGGAGACCCGAGATCGATTCCCGCTCACGGCCAACCACCGGTGACGATTATCTGAACCGGTCCTGGGCCTTGGTCCATCGTTGGATGTGATCACAGCCGATGATGATGATGATATTTCTTCAGGCCTGTACTCCGCATCTGTGATAATATATATAGAGAGAGAAACAAAAACAACCACCCCGTAAACGCTGTTATGTTGGCACCGCGATCGCGTAATGTGACGTTGCTGAGCAGTTGTTTTGTTCAACAGTGGGCTGGGAGGCGGCGTCCGTGCCCTGGCGCGTGGAATTGTTGACACAGATTGTGGGTGCGAGAGCAATCTGCAAAAAAGTCGCAGTGTCCTCCTCGCTCAACCCGGCTTCGGGCAGGATTCATCGGTGTTCGGAGATCCACGGTTAATAATGTCATTAATTTAACATCCACGTGCCAGGGACACACGTATCCAATGTTACAAGGGGCACTAGTTACATTCCAGCAAGTGGTTCTCTGTTGGTATGCAGTTTACACACATATATATATAAAGGGATGCAGCTGTAGGTGTAATGGTCAGCACACTGGACTTGTAACCCCAGAGGTCAACGGTTCGATCTCAATTTACCGGTGTGTCAATTGAAAGAATGCGGCGAAGTTTCTTGAATTCCACCTCGCCCCTTCTCACCCTTGGCCTCTGTCCAGATAATCAGTATTAATGGGTACACCACAGTCAATCGGCAGGTTGGGTAACTTCCACCTCTCCAAAGACGTCTGGACAGTGCGGAAGAGTAGGCGAACATACTCTCACTAGTCGAGGCCCGTTTTCCAGCAGGGGCATGAGCAGGCACATGCAGGGCTGCACCTTTACCTTTGAGCTCTCATTTCATTGACCGCGGAGGGATAATGGACCCAGTCGACGGAGGTCAGATTTCAAATCGTCACAGCTCCCACAGCACCAGAGCACACGTGTGACCAAATGACGCAGAATGCACCCGATCTCGCCAGATCTCAGAAGCTAAGCAGAGTTGAGCCGCCTAGATGACACTTGGATGAATGACCACCGTGCATGCCAGGTCGTAATTTCTGGCTGCGGGGCGACGTGGTGGGCAGTGACTGGCGGTGGAGTAAGATCCATAGTTGTACTGTGCCCCTACGTATTTGCTTCACACCTTCACCAGCCTGCACTGACCAGCATGCAAAGTATGGACGAATAACCCCCATGACCTGCATAGAATGGCGAGGCCCTCAGCCAGCTGTGTATTTACAAAATGGCAATTATACATGTACACGCCACGTGGTCATGCACGCCTATGATCCAGTGCTTTGAAAGAAAGGGGGTCGGTGGATCACCAATATATTTATGAAACTTTTAACCCTACTTGACTGGAAGATTAACAGCTGATGCTCCAGAAAGTGGATCCACATGATGTCCCCACATCCATCTATGTAGGAACACCATTTGAGTATCAGTCCCTTTCTTCTTGGTTCTTTCGGTAAAGTCACGTAGAAGGGAAGTAATAAAATAATAAAAATAATAAAGAACCAAGAAGACGAATCCCTGCAGTCACGAAAGCTTTCAATCGAAATTTATCAGTCCCTTTGTTTAAATTTTCACTAGGTACTTGGGTTTCCTCCTACCTGCAAAAACCACTCGTGAAACGTAAACTTAGCCAAGCATCTTCTTTGCAGAACCTCGAATTATCTGGAGAAAACCCCATACGTGTAAAGGACTATAAGTCAAAGTTCCCACAGAGATATCAAAACTCAGGGGTAAAAGGGCTTGAGACTCAATTAGGCTCTCCTGGATAAAGTCACAGTCCTGCTGGATGAAGACTTCCAATGGCGGAGCCAGGATTTTCAGGTAGGAGGGGCAACCCCTCCAGCAATGAGAAATGATAGGAGTTGTTAGTAAGTAAGGACTTGTCCCTTGCTTTTTATTCGACGCGTGTGCGGCGATGGCGCAGCCATCGATCGAGGGTCGAATTCGAACCGTGTTATGTGATCGGCATAGTGCTCGCTGAAGGTGAATGCCTTCAGGGAAGTCGTGTACTGTATACGCAACTGCGCACAATTTTGTGAGTCACTTATAACTGTTTTGCCGCTACTTATTGCCAATTATGGACTCAGACTATTGTCCTATCATCTCACAGAGTCACGTAATAATATGCTACACAGTGGCATTGGGGTGTCGCAAAATGACGATTTATTACTAATAAACCCCAATGATCCGATCGAAATTAGGGATTTCGATCGGATCATTGGGGGGGGCACGTGCCACCCCCACCCCCCACTGGCTCCGCCAGTGAAGACTTCCCCATGTTGTTCCAACCATGGGGATTATTTGACCGTATTGCCACCACGCTTGGTGAGCGCGTGTTGGTGACGGGGCGGTGGGCACGATCGGCCACCATATCGAACTCGGGTCATAGGGCAGTACAACTAGCCGCTGCACCACACAATTCTTCACGTGATCGTTGTTTTAATTGTCGGTCCGATTGTTGTTGTTTTGCTTGTGCCATTTTGGTGACCCAGGTCACTCTCGTAGATGAGACTAAACTTGAATCTTTAAACTCCCCACCACCGGACAATAAATAAATGACATTATTGAAGTGGTGACATCCATTTAATCATTTTGCTCCTCTAGGAATTTGAATTTATTGCCGACATTTGGTTTAAAATCAGTTACCTGCTGAGCTCCATTTAAAAAAAAACACATTTTGGTCTTGTCTGCAATAAATTTTACCCTCTCCCTGGCTATATTGAAGAGCAACTCTTATCATAGCGCCAGTCTACGATCGATTCCTCCATTGAATCTGTTGAGGATGGTGACATCGCTGACATTATGGGTCAAGTTGCGTTTAAGATTGCAATGTGAACGAGGCGGACAAACTTAACTTGTCCGTTTGGAGGCTTGCGAGAGTTGCTTATGAACGCAGGTTTGCAGAGCAACACAATCCCAACATGAGTGCAAACACATGTTATTGAACCCGTATCGACCCTAACATATTGCAAGTTTGTATAAAGCCTTATAGTGTGTGTGGGGCCGCGCCGAGATTCATCGCGTTGTGTATGTACGCTCGTGTCTGGCCGTCTGGAATGCCAAATGACCCACAGAGCAGTCAGTACATTTGGCAATGGGCCATGCAGCTTGTACAGTCACTGGTCTGATTATCGCTTAAGTAATAATTATTATTACATTTGTTTACCCAGGCAAACATTGCGGAGTCCCAAGACTCGTTTCTTCTGGAGGGTTCTACATTGGTAAGCTCCTGCGTAGGATTTCGCAGTATGGCTGTGTCGCTCTCCGATGTATTTTCTCGATGTACTGTGCGTTGTTCGACACGATGTCCAACATTTCACTCCGCGTGTTGGGAGCTTACATTATTCAGGAACTGAAATGAGCTCCCAAAAATGTATTTCAGACTTACATCCAAATTGGGTTGTTTGGCCAATTTCATAAATTAATGTGTTGCACGTGGGATCCAACTGGAGTACGAACCCAGACAAAACCCGCGCACTCAAGGCAGTAGCACTCAAAGCTCTGCACAGACATATGAAATAGTTAATTGCCGTTCAGTACTGTCATCCCATGACCACCTCACAGAGACCTGGTCATGGTGGTAAAGCAGACGGTCTTTACATTTTATAAGTCCCATCTCGTGAACACGGAGGGCCACGAAATATAAGATTATTAACTCCATAGTTCCATCTCCAAAGTGTACCACTAATCCCGCATCCGAGCCACTGGATGACGGGCTTGCGTAACCACAACCAGCTCGATCTGGATTCACGGTTGAACCCTGATCCCCTTTCACTGAGGTGTGTTTGTGACATCGCAAACGCGCCCGATTGTATAACCACCCGCGGAGGACACTGACCGAGATTGTTGAACTAAGTATTTGCAGCTCCATATAAGGCCCAATATTGAGTGCAAGTGTATGTTTGGCATTAAAAGCTAACCAAACAGCAGATGTCCAGGATGTGCCCTAATCCTGCAGTGTGCGGACAGGGACAACCTTTTGTTGTACAAGAGACCCAAGTCACTGGACACACATTAAGGGCCAGCTTCTAGACTAAAAACTAAACTATTTAAAAAATATATATTACCAGGTAAGACCCACTGAGCTATATAGCTCTTTTTTCAGAAGCGACCTGGCCACAAATGATAGCCCAACGAAGTGGCTTATCGCGTGGGAATTTATAGCAGCCAAATACTCTAAACGCACGTTTCTAAATGTAGAGGGACAAACTGGACGACCCGGAGAAAATTCCACCCGACCATGGGGAGAACATGCAAGCTCCAAATATACAGGCATCGGTCAGGGTCGGGATCGAACCCACGAGCTCCTATATACCAAGCGCGGTAGTTAACGTATCGCCACCACATCTTGACGGAACAGTTGAAAAACATCCCGGCTGTGTAGGGGTTTGCGGCTGTGCTGTACAGGCTCTCTGATGTGTTTTCAGGCTGCTGCTCTTGACGTTGTTATTGTAGTTGGTGTTCAACACAATGTCTCACATTCGCTCTCGATGCTCGGAGCAATTTGGATCGAAATGGAAGAAGCTTCCAGCACGCGGGGCTCGTCTTGGAGAGGACTAAAACGGATGTGAATGTTGTCACAGGTGGGTTTTGATTGACTACATAAGCCACTTAAAACTTTAATATGATTTAGTGTTGAGAAATGGTTTTCAAACAACAGAGAATTGTGTAAGGGCAGACAGCCTTCGTGCGTTATGCAAATGCCATCAGCATTACCTAAAGAGGTGCATTGTGGTCCTTTGTCGTGTATCACCATTAAATTAAATGTGAGCAAGTGTGATCGACAGCCGCAGTGATGCAGTGATTGAAAACCGTGGACCGGACCAATGTAGTTAAGTTGTTCAGGGAATGCCGGTGGTTGTTCGCATGTGCACAACGCCTTCGTGATATTTACACGTCTCCCTGTGTTGTTTGAAACGCATGGCTTCTCGGTCTGCACTAGAGATTCGGATTTTATGGGGGATTTTCATCATTTACAGATATCTTGAGAAGATGGGCGTTTCGGGCAGAAAGTTGAACATTGACAAGAGGTATAGGTGGAGCCCTGCAATTGTTTTGCTCATGCCACTGCTGGCCGAAGGGCCTCCACTATGTGAATAGCAGCAGTACAAAGGTAGTCCTTAAAGAGCCGCATGCCACTTCGGAGCCGCAGGTTGCCGATCCCATGCACTGGAGGAAGCTCTGTAGAGCCCCTACAGATGGTATTTTGCCAAACTCTTCCACCTTGTTTGGGATGTCCTGGAAGATGCAACCTGCCATCGACTAACTGGGGTGTATCCATATACATCGCCAGGGGGGACAGAGGCGAGGGAGATTTCAGAAACTCGCCTCCTTGTTTCATATGCCGCACCGGGAGAACGAACCGGCCACGTTTGAACTGCGAATTCAGCGTGCCATCCATTACACCACGGAATAAAATTAATATTCTGCCCATCGAGTGGATGACAATAATGTGCTGACAGGATAGGATAAACTACTCGGAGATTCGTAATAGAACGCAGACGGCATATACGTGCGCTGGATGGACAAGGGCTTGTTGCCCAGGTATTGGGAGAGGCATGCAAAGGTCCGCCACCTAAGGGAGGGCCAAATGGTAGGATGTGAGCAAACATTGGGGCGAATTTAATATGTAGTGGCATCAATGACATTGGCTGTAGTGATCAATTTGACTTCGACTTTGAGCACAATAGGGAGTTTGTTTGGTCTCGTATTAGAATAAGATGTGCTCAGTAGATTAAAAATCTTCTCCAAACACAACGCGAGAGCCAGGTTAGTGATTGACTGCCATCTGCTGACTTAAGACAATAATTGCCCTTTATTTACCCTGGGAAGTCTCTGTGAAGCAAACACTGTAAGGGTCCTCCCAGCGGGATGTTTGGCCAATTATATAACAACAACAATACGTGTGTGGCTTTATGTGGAATAAACCCGGAGTAATGACAACACATTAATCACTAAAATTCAGCACGTTCGTCGTGAACACAAGGTGATGGTTCTGGCATTGGACCTTCAACAGATGCCAGAGAGATCGAGTGGATATGTACAGTATACACCATGGTGCACTGATAAAAACATACTTTTCTAGACGAACGGTCTTCAATTTGAATTTGAATAGTTTCCTCATCAATAAATATTTCGTCTAAAAGTCTATAAAATAATGTTTGTTTGACCATAAGTTGGCATGCGGGTTAATATGCACTGCATTGCAAGAGACTGGTGTCAGGGTCGAAAATGGAACTCAGATTAGTGCACAAACTGTCGCGTCACCAATCCATCCCAAGCTCACTTACTAATTTTCAGACATTTTTATCAATCCATTATTGCACGAAGGCCCCCTTTCTGTGTAGGTCTTGGAGATTGTTTGACCATACTTCACTCTGGTGGTCACTGCGGATTGGTGAAAGAGGAGGGGATGCCAACACCAGTTCAGATATCACTCGCTCGCAGGGTCCTACCCAGGAAATATGGCAACGTCGTGCCAACGTTGTGCCAACGTTGCCATGTGGATGGAACGCTTGGACCAACGTTCACTGTTGACTGGATGGGTGCATTAACGGCCCAAACAAAGGGCACCTGCTGAGTAAGATAAACATGCTAAACGGATCGTGTTACGGGAGAAAAAAAAGTACAATTCTGAGGTTCTTCAGATAAAGATATATAAATGTTATGACTGTTAGTCGCATTTAAAAGACACGGTGCATATCTGCAGTATCGTGCAAATGCATACGCCGCTGTGCTGCGCAGTTCTTCGCGTGCGCTGCCCTAATTGGGTTTCCTGCGCTCGAGGCCATGAGTGTGCAATGAGTTTCATTTCCTTGCATAAACAGGTGGGTTGATATTAAACCCATCGCGAAGGCGTTTTATACTGCAAGAAAAAGACTGCATAATATAATGCACGGTAAAAACACTCTATCCTGTTGAGAGTGGGTCACGAGACCCAGCGTGGTTACGTTATCAATTGAAACGTCTTCATAGCCGCACGCGCAAGAAGAAAATGGAAGAACCCGATGGAATAGAAACTAAACCGAAAACAACTGAAAAGTGCACAGAGAAGGCTCGGACAGGTGCATGCTTGGAATTGCACCGAGAGCTCGGAGAGGGAACGCGCGGACAATTGGGCTTCGGCAGGACACGATCGCTGAAAGGGCTGACGGTCGGTGGTCGAGACTAAGGACAGAGTGGCAGCCAAGGGAGGGAAGGCATCCGAGAGAGAAAGCACCTACAACCGCGGAGATGGAGCGATGAAATCAGATGATCAGCTCGTGGGCAGGTGCTCCGTGGGATTGTTACGTCGGAGGACGACCGCGAGAGACGGTGACGGGTTTGATCATCACCTGATCATGGCAGGTGATGATGATATGAATGCATTACAATATGTTACCACAATTACGCTGCACAGTATTTAGTAATGCGTTCATAGACTCCCATTCCGGGTAAGGCAGGTAACACAGAATGAAGGTAACCAGAATAACGCACTACCTTAATTGCACCGAATAATGCTGAGTGACATTTCAACCCCCCCCATCTCCCATTTGGGTGTTGGGAATGGTTGCCAAGAAACCGAAACAAAAAAAGGGCAGGCGAAAGCAATGCTGCCAGTAGTGTTGCACGGGCTAGCTGGTTCTAGTTTTTCACCCAAACAGCCCAGGCGGGTCTGTGCAGTGACAATGTGTGGATGGTAGTGGTGATGACTGTGACAGCGATCGATGGTTGTGGTGTGGTAGCAGTGGTGATGATGATGATGGTGATGCACGCCTGGCTCTAGTTTTTAAGACGATATCGCGACCGCTTCGTGCCGTGCCACGTGTTCTATCGCTGCCGCAGCGGTGCATACGCAGGTGAACAGGTAAGCGGCTGCAATGTGTTGATGTCGATGTCTGCAGACAGGTACAATGATTTCTGACTTCTTACGGGGAGGCAGCGAGTTTCAATATTTTTGTTAAGTCTCGTACAGAACGTGGAGATGTACTGCCACAGGGGTGTACTGGTTGAAATAATGTTAACGTTTCTTATATCACTCTGCCACTCTCCGCACAGAAATATAAATGGGTACACCACAGTCGAGCGGCAGATCGCGTGTGATGGGGTAAGGTGTGGTAACTTCCACCTCTTTAAGTCGTCTGGTCACCGTGAGAGAGTAGGCCAACACACTCTCTGGGTGACCTCTCTAAAGGAGGTCCTTTGCAGAACGTCGAGATGCAGACAAATGATATCTAAGAGTGTATTGGCTCATAAATAGACTTTACTTGAATTTGCTTTGTTGATATATTGTTTCAGATATGCATACATGTCGGTAGTTGTGGTTGCATTTATTAAATTATTGATAGATAACTCAATGAGAATCCAAGTCTATTACTCAAATGATGACGTAGGCATCTACTTGAAAGGCACCAATTCACATGCGGCGAGATGTTAGCTGTCTCGCCTGGTATGCAGAAGTTCGTGGGTTTGATCCCGACACTGACGCTTGTATATTTGAAGTGTGCATGTTCTCCCCATGGTCGCGTGGATTTTTCTCTGGGTCCTCAGGTGTTTCCCTCCACATTTAGAAACATGCGATTTGGCTGCTATAAATATCCACATAAGCCACGCTTTGAGTGATCATTTGTGGCCAAGTCACTTCTGAAAAAGAGCTGTATAGCTAAGTGGGCCTTACCTGGTAAAATAAAAATACTTAAGTTTTGGGTACGCAGATGATGTCCCCTTCAAATGTGTTTCTTCACATAAAAAATAAAACAATGTTTACACAACCCTTTAGCCACATGGCCTTCTGGGAGTGCATAATTTCACAGGCATTGATTCAGTGCAATCAAACACTTCACCGGTTTTTACACGCAGTGTCACATCAGCAGTCAGCATTATTTGAATCAATGCTAGTGAACAGCGAGATGATACACTGTCTTTAAGATATTGGTTCTAGTTTTGAGTAAAAATGGAAATGGTTGATTAACTCTGTTATTACGGAGGCACGTTTATCTCCATGTCAAGTATTATGAGAAGAGCATTTAAATATAAGTCAGTGTTTCCAATCCATAGTCTACCGTCCCATATATTAACAATGTCAATCTTCTTTCCTTCGTATGGTAGGGAGTTGATAACACAATGTTCATGTCGATGTTTGTAGGCCAATATATGGCTTCAGGAGTGAATATCTTGACATATAGGGAAATCCATTTATAGATACCCCATACATTTTAAATGACTTGAATGTTGAACTTCTTTCGCACCGTACGTAACCAAACCGTGCTAATCGGAGGTGCGGCCTGTAGAAACTCTGAAATAAAATGCCGTTTTCTCTATAATTTCTCCGTAATATTGTTTACCCATTTATGGAGTATCTATAAATTAATAAACATGTGCTTCCAGCTAATTTGTCGAAGCTGGCAGTGGTCGCTGTGTGGTCCCTGGTTTGAGATTGGTGACCGCAGTCGCATGCACCGTGGGCTATTTTCAATTAAAGTAGCAATGCAGGTGCGCGCATTATTAACCGTGCATTGCGCAAACACGGAGACACCGGTAAACACGGATAGATTGCCTGCGGTAGAAATCGCAATGAATTTGGATTTGAGAATCGCGTCAGTTCATCACAGGGTGTAGTTTCTCATGGAATATATATTCCGGGGCGGCCCGTAGCGCCCAGCCCCACCCCCACCTCCACCCCCAGCCCCACCCCCACCTCCACCCCAGCCGACAGAAATGAGGGGAGGGGGGATACAGGAACCTATTTTCCGGAGCTCAGTCCTGGACCATCTGAAATTGAGCCATTGTCCACCCACACATCGTGCACAGTTCGTCTAGCGGCAGGCAGACCACGTGTGGTGGGCGAGGTAGTAGAGTTTGGGTATTCACACCTCTTCCAACACATTTGGACAGCGTGGAAGAGTAGGCCAAATAACCTCAATAGGGGCTCTCTATAGCTTCCTCTAGTGGAGGCCCTTCCATTAGCAGTGGCGCGAGCAAGCAAGTTCAGGGTGTGAACATTTACCTTCTCATATTAAATTTCGATTTAAAGCTTTCGTGACTGCATGGATTCATTTTCTTGGTTCTTTCGGTAAAGTCACGTAGAAGGGAAATAATATTAACTTAATTTTTGTTTGTATTATTTATTATATTTCTGTAATATTACAATAAGGGCCTCCCCACATCGTGTGGGTCGTGGAGGTAGTTTGACCATACTTTAGAGCGTCGTTGGCCAGCCATTCCGGGGCGAGCGAAGGCGGGGAGCATACTCGATGGAGCCATAGTACAGCCCCGACCATTGATTTCACTGCACTATATAAATATTAAAAAGAAACGTTCCCGTGCGTATCTGCTTCAGCCGAGTGAATGAGACGCAACTCGCAGGGGCCGCAATTTATTTGACCATCCACGCTCGCACGCTGCCGTGGTGCGTCTGAGTGCAACAATGACCGTCATTGCTCGCTCTCGAGAATTCGATGAGCGCGCGCGCCTTGTGCCATATTCATCGAAAACCTGATGGGTTTAATCAAGTTTTTTGTCGGTGGTGTGGAGGGGGGGGGTGATCGGAGTCGAATAACGTTGTTTTGGCTCGCGAGAGCGAATAAAAAAGATGAATGTGGGGAGGGGGGGGGGATATTCACCACGCACCACCCGGGCCACGTCTTCGATGCCCGGTCATGTTGACGGAGCGGGCTGGTGTGTTTTACACGAGCGCCGAACTGGACGGAGGGGAGGGGGGGGAGCTTCACGTTACTCACTCTCGATGCCACCGGGGGAGAAAATACACGGCGCAAGTACCCGCGGATACATCGTGCTCCATGCTACCGGTACCCGCGTACAGATGCTGTGTGTGTAGCATGCAGTGCGTGGCGTAGATGTGTTGTTGTCGGGTATAGGTTGTTTATCGAATAGCTTGTTATCGAGTGTGCAGGCTAAAACGGCTGCAACCAACGCTCTTTGGCCAAAGACACGTGCGCACAAGACGTGCCGTGCTTTGTGTCGGCATACAGACGTGACGGCTGACGTTACGGCGTGGTGTGTGTGCTAGTGAAGGCGCTGGTAAGTGTGCAGGCGGTGTAACTGCACCGGGGATCGTGATCTGGGGGGGGAGGGGCTCAAGTTCTGGGAAATGCGTCTCAAATGATGACACCCCCATTGCATTGGTTGTGCACATGCCAACCACGATACCACAATGTGTGTACGCATATCTCGATGCATGTGCTGTTTAGAAGGATTTATGTGTTTTTTTACGCTGTACAGTGCTTTGTTTTTTGCTAGAACAGACCGTATCACCTGATGTGATCTTTCAAATACGCTTTGTAAAAACACACACACATATACGTGTGTGTGTTCTCGGAGAGGTATGGGTTTAAAAGCCACGTGTAATTTGTCTGGGCTCACATACAACAACAACAAGAACAACAACCGTGCACGTGACTAAACCTGTCCGAGACAACCTGCACGGCGACACGGGCGAATGTCCCATTAACGCGCGCACGAGTTAGAAGACGACCTTCTGTATGAGCCGCGAGCGACCTCCGTGAAAGCAAAGTGACCAACAGACCTGGTCAACCCTGACACGTGTGCCTTGTTCAAAGGCGGGGGCATACAAAGACTCTGGGTGGAGGGAGGGAGGGTGCACGACACAGCCAATACGTGGAAAGGCGGCCACGTCCTTAGCTCAATGCTACTGAACTGTGCATCTTGTCCCGGTTAGCCTTCGTACAAGCGTAATCTCTTGATTCGCTCACATGACGCTGATGAGCACTGGGACTTTAAAAATATATATAGTGAAGGAAGATCCATCGTTGTACCGTGATTCTATGCTTCAACTGTTCTGCTCCCCGCCTTCACCAGCCCGCACCAACTGGCGTGGTGAGGTCGGGTCAAACAACCCCCACGATGACAATACAATATATAACGTAGTACAACAGGGTAAAGGTGCGGTCCTGACGTTGCTTGCTCACACCACTGCTGGCAGAAAGACCTCCACGACAGGGAGCTCTAGAGAGCCCCTCCAGAGGGTATTTTGCCTACTCTTCCATGCTGCAGGCCAGACGTCTTGGGAGATGTGCATATACCCACACTTCACCCCACAATACGCGACCCACCTGCCGATCGACTCACTGTGGTATGCCCATTTATACTGCCAGGAGGCACGGTGGGATTTAATAAACTTGCCCATAGGCAATGCATAGAGGCAAGTGTGGAATATAATCCGTGAGGGTGGTGACGTATCTGGTGTGTCCGCTTGCGCTGTGTGTGTCCCAGAACACGACGGAGAGGAGCAATGTCCGTGCAGTCGGAGACGCGGCAGCTCAAGGCGGCTGTAGCCCAGTTACTGTGAGTGGCATCAAGTGTGGAGTTGGGATGAGGTTGAGTGGGGGGGGGGCACTTGGGAGAGGCAAGAGGGCTTGAAATGTTAGTGGGAAGCAATTGGCTTTGGCGTAAACAAGACGAGAGGCCACCGTGACAACGGCGCCTCGTAGCGAGGGAGACCTGGGACGAATGGCATAGGTGTGTGTAGGCAATTGAGTTGGATGGAGAGAAAGAAGAATGAGGTTCCACGACAGGTTCGGGAGGAGAGAGGTCTCACGAGAACAATGCAGGTAGGAGTGAAATATGTGAATTGGGCGCATTGCCAGAATTGTCAGATGGATCAATGACGTTTTCAAAGGGTGGATGCTGGGGAAGAGGCCGCAGAGGCAGAACAAGAAAGAAGCTGCTTGACCCCTCGAAGGAAAGAGGTCCCTACGGTGAAATGAAGAACGCTCAAGATCAGACGGGGAGTGTGAGTCAAAGACCTGGCAATTGGTAGAGGATGACAAAAAAACCTTGATTTGTGAATTCATCTGCACAACCTGGGATATGTGGAATGTTTGGATAATACACTTGCAGTATATAATTGCATGACAAATAGTTAATACGAGCTTTACTACCCGGCTTCACCCGGGACTTGGATTATTGTATTGGATTAATACACGGCCTACGCGGAGGGGGGGGGGGGCGTGACGTCAGCAGGCACACTGCGTGACGCTGCCGCATGCGGGTGACATCACAGATGTGACGTCACCGCTCACTTGCCATGCAACATTTTCCATTATTGCCCCCCCGCCCCCAAATACAAAAGTCTATTTTAGACTTGTTGCATTGTGTACAGTCTGGAAGCTACCCACATGCCAAATTTCAAGTTTGTTGCATTTAGGGAAGTACGCTAAACATTTCGAACAGACACACATTCACAAATTCCCCCACCACCAACCCACATGTCTCGTCCCACAGGGAGCAGCATCTGTCCGTGCATCTGCGGGAGAGAGACTTTGATCCACGAGTGGGACGACACCCAAGCCGTGTGAGGCCCCACACTGGAACGCACTCCTCACTCATCCCGCCGCTCAACAACGGCGGTGGAATCTTTCCCTCTCAGCTTGGGTTGTCCACAGAGTAATGGTAAAGGGGCAGCCCTGCAATTGTCTTGCTCACACCGCTGTTGGCGGAAGAGCCTCCACTAGAGAGCGCTCAAGAGAGCTCCCCAGACAGTTACAGAGACTCCTCTACTTACGAACGAGTTAGGTTCCAGAGATCTGTTCGTAACGTCAACTTTACTCCTGTCGATTCCAAACGTGCTGTACGGCGAATGGATTTAAGAGTTGTATAATCTCCTGTAGATGTAGATGCCACTGGTTCTTCACGTTCCGCAGATGTAGATGCCACCACCACCATCTATTGTGCGGCGGTTGAACTTACGAGTCTTGGTCGGAGCAAGCAACTGGACAGACAGGTTTGTTCATAAGTAGAGGCGTGCCTGTTTTTGGCCTGTACTTCCACGCTGGTTGGACATCTTGGAAGAGGTGGGAGCACCTACACTTTACGTCTTCACAAGCGACCAATGGACGAACTGCGGTGTGCTCATTGGGTGAATTTGGAAACTTTCCGTGCCAGGAGGATGAAGTGGTGGCCTCTGGATAGCAAGTCGGATGTGCAAACACCATGGCAGCATCCCTGGTTCATAAAGCAGGCAGCACTAAGCCATGTCTGGGATGAATTTCTCACAAGCTATGTTTTGTGTCCCTGGTAGACCATGACCATAGTGCGATGGAGACTGGATGTGGTTTTCCAGATGTGTTTATATTTTACGGGTTGCTGATTTAGACAGACCCGACTGAAATTAATCCCCGAGCCGTAAGCAATCAGTCACTTTGCCAAGTCAAATTCATGACAATGTTCTTTGTTTATATTCGTTTACAGTTTACGGTTTTAATGACGCTACAATTGTGCTGCTGGTATCGAGCATTCTATGAATGAAGGCAGGTCTGTTCGGAACTGTTCCGGTGAGCAGTGCACAATCTTGTGTCAGAGAATGGCGTGGGGAGGCCTTCATCCAGCAGTCAATTGCCAAAAATGTATTATCATGTACAATGTTGCAAGCACATTTGGACAGGAAGGCTTCGGCTACTGGAAAGGGTGTCGAGTGAGAATTGGATTCACGAATGCGGTGTTAATAAAACTCCTGCATAGGTGTCTGCGGACGTGTTCGTATACAGATCTCCGATGGGGTTGTACCACGTGTTGTGCTCTGCGTCATATCGAACACCAACGATAATAATCACAACGTTGCCGTGCGATGTTACGTCACTCGTTGGGTGGGGAACCCCCCCCCCTTGCCCCGCACCCCCGGCTGGATCTCAGTGTGGGTCGTGTGTTTCGCAGCGTGCCTTTGACCTGGCATTTGGACGACTGCCGCGCAGCAGATCTCAGACCGATGGCCCCGGCAACCCGGAGAAAAGGTCAGGCGATTCATCCGTCCGGCGGTCGCCTCGTGACCCCTGCAACAAAAAGGCCCCTTTTCGAGTGGACACGAGCTCCGATCAGCCACAGAACACACCGCGTACACAATAGGGATAAACACCGCAAACATTGTGGAAATATTCAGTTGCAAACGGGCAACGAATCTATTGTGCTGGACAGTACTGTACCGCCAATCTCCGGGCCACCTTGCGGACCTTTGGCTTTGGAAATTATCTAACACATGGTACCCGCGTGCCTGTGGTCCGATGCTTTCGAGGCATGGGTCGGTGGATCACGTGTACTCGTGAAACACCCGAATCTGCCGGGCTGCAATGTGGCGAGGCTATGGCAGTTCGAGCAAGGGTGTTTTTTTAAGCCTGTCTGTACCGACCTCTGAGTGCTATGCCGTCATATGAATGGTGGCGTTTTTTTTCGAGTACGTAATCCGCTTTACCCTCCTTAACTGAAGACAATTGGCCAGACGTCACAACGAAGAACACTTTCGAAAATGCAGAACACAGAACAATGCAGAAAAATGCAGAACACACGATGCAGAGCAAATGCAGAACACTTAAAAAATTGTCTTGAAACTATATATATAAACGGCATACGTGTTATTATTGTTGTTATTTGTTAACGACCCAACAGCGTCATCTCCAAGGCACTGGATCACATGAATTATTTTGATTATAATTACAGCACCTTCCTCTTCATCCGTGCCTTCGTATCCCCTTAATTGCTTCCTTTATGCCCTTCGCTTGCTCCATCACCACCCATTCCCTCCCGCTATTCCTCTGTGTTTCTGCGCTCTTGAGACATTCCGTACGTTATGGGAGCATTGCCAAATGTACGTCGTTGTTGTTGTTAATTATTGTAACCCTTGTGTGTGTTTTTTTGTTCGTTTGTGTTGTTGTTGTGGGTACCTCGTGGAGTCTAGAGCAGCCTGCCGCGGCAGCAGTAAGGTCACGGGAGGTCACGTCTCGTTGGAGAAAGAGGCGGAGATCCTGTCCGCGTACGCCAGCTGTCTTATAGTAGGTCACGGACCAGGGATCGACACATCCGAAGCTCTGTGAAATAACAACAACAGCAGCAACAACAACAAATAATATATGATTTAAAACATGTGTGTGAAATGCCAGTGCCGAAATCCAACACTGGACCTCATTTCACGTTCATAAATTAAGTAAACTGTGGCGGCACGCCCGACAAATCTCTCTTGGGGTCATAAAACCCACGCTGCGCTCATCTTTTGCTGCACATGGGCGACCTTGACATTGAAGCGAGGCGCACACGAGAATGGCCCTTTGTTTTTTATTATTATTCTCCATCAATAAATCTCGCCAGAAATACGTCACCACTTTGTTTTTGCGGTCCTCTTTCGGGTTTGATTTTACGTAAAAACCAAAAGCATAACCCGTCGTCGATGTGAAAGCTATTATCGCAACTAAATATTGACTTAAAATGTGTTATTACAGTGCCTCTTTGTGCAGTTGCTGTCATGGCAAGGGTTTTTAATTATTATTTTTGAAATCGGTTTCGCACAAACGGGGGCTTGTGTTTGGCGAAAATGGGGCATGACTGTGCTCGTTTTGTCTGTGTGCGGTGAAGGACAGCTTGAACCTGGAGGAGGTGTTTATGCTGTACAGGCACCGTCCCTCGGACAGCCTCACGAGAAGAGCTGCTAAGGTACGTGACGTTTTGACTAATGGTCCATATTCTTTAAGGCCACGGTGTTTAATGGACAAATGTGTTTTTTAATTTTTTAATTTTATTATTTCCCTTCTACGTGACTTACCGAAAGAACCAAGAAAAATGTGTTAGAGTTTGTGATATTTGTGCTTGGGCACCACTGTGCCAACGTAACAGCAGTAACGTCACCACCAAATAATACATTCATTTTTTTAGTGATTTTCTTTACCTTTTATAAACTTTACACTCTTATCGTGTTGTTTTTTTTGCATTGTTTGTTGTTCTCACTTTCTGACCCGCCCCCTTAACTGGACATCTGTGTGTAAAAAAGAAAGAGCTTTATATCTCATCTGATTCCTCCTGCGGTATAAATAAACATTCTCGTTATTATTTTGCTGAGGTCGGCGTGAGTCGGCAAGCGATGCTTGAGTCTCTCTCTCTCTGCCGTGAGATGCCCGCGCTCACGCGAGCGTGCCAACTGTGGACTCTGTTGAGTGCCACTCAAACGCTACAGCTGCTTGAAGTGGTTTTGCACTTTAACGCGCGCGCGTGCGTTGTGTGTGTGTGCGTGTTGTCTCTTTGTTGAAGAGTTTTTTTTAATCGTTCTAAAAAAAAGGCATTCTTTCACAAATACCATCGGAAGTATTCGTGATAGCATAATGGGAGTGGTAATAGTACGTTTCAAAATGTTTTCGGAAGGATATTTGAGAGGGTATATTTATAATTGATACTGTATAACCTTCAGCAACCCCGCTGTCTGAAGAAGTGTGAATAATGTTTAGACGATCCCCACGACAGAAATGTGTTTGGAGGCCTTTATCCAGCAGTGGATAGACAAAGGTCGCTGTGAAATATAACATAAGGAATGCGAAAAGTCTTTGGAACGTTTGCACGATTTCTTTGTCAAAAGTTATTTTCATGAAACACAATGGTCATCAGAGCTGGCTCAACAAATGGGGGAGGCTCTGTGCAGATGGGGGAGATGGTCATAGAGAGAGAGACAAAGATACACAGACCTGGTGACACAATGACAGAGGCATGACGACAACAGAGAAAAACACTGCGACATACATCGAGAAATAATGTTGAGTGGGGGCTATTGTGCACATGTTGCATGTGCATAAAGACAAGCACTCAACAGCATCATCGTCATCACTATAGAGCTGTAGATAAAGAGTCAGCAGCCTTCAAGCGCCTTCAAGACTTCTTCCCTAAGCTGTCTGAGGCAAAGGTCAAAGACGGTGTCTTCGTCGGACCGCAGATAGAGAAGATCCTGGAGTGCAATGAATTCCCCAAGAAGCTCACTAGTAAGGAGAAAGTGGCCTGGAACAGCTTTGTCGCAGTGGTTCGTGGCTTCCTGGGCAATCACAAGGTCGAAAACTATGTGGAGCTGGTTGAGACTGTGGTGAAGAACTACGGCACAATGGGCTGTAGGATGTCCCTCAAAGTCCATATCCTTGATGCTTATCTTGATCAATTCAAGGAGAACATGGGAGCGTACTCGGAGGAGCAATGCGAGCGCTTCCACCAGGATATACTGGACTTTGAACACTGCTACCCAGGACAGTATAACGAGAACATGATGGGAGACGACATTTGGGGGCTGATTTGTGAAAGTGATTTACAGTGTAATCGTAAATCTCGAATAACTACTCATTTCTAAATCTTTTGTAGTCCATTTTTTTATTACTTTAGTATAAATACATGTTAATTTTGATTCACATGTTGTTTTTTTCTGACTTTATGTGAACGAAAATATACAAATTCGCCTGTTTTCTCATTGAAAATAGGTACATTTCAAAATATCACTGTCCTGGTCACAAAATCAAAGTTTGTGGGGAATAATAGCCATTTCCTGAACTTTTTAGGCATAAGCAATTACGAAATAATACTTACTACCCAGGAACAAAAATTGTGTTACATCGTGTAATCATCACCACCGTCATCACTGCCGCTACCAACACCGCAATCATCATCGCAATCACCATCACCATCGTCCCCGTTGACACCACGCGTGTCAGCTGCCCAGAAGGCCCCCTTTGAAACTCTACCCGTCAAAGTGTCGAGACGTTGCAATCCTTGGAATGTGTTTCGCTCTCTGTCATCAAACAGAGGGAGATGACTCAGCTGTCCAGCCTGTCCACACGTCCACCGGCCATGCTCATGGCTCCATACGCCCTGCGCTACGCCAAGCAGCGAGGTACACGGAGCCAGCCTCTGTGCGACTGTGAGAGACACGTGGAGTTGGTAGATTGCCTGTGTCCACAAGGGTGTTGTCTCGTGTTTATCTGAGGAACACGGGGGCTGTGGCGGGGGGGGCTTGTGTCTGTAACGTGGAGTTGCGTATTGTGTCCGCGTACGCGTAACACCGGGGAGCTTGTGTCTGTGTAAGGAGCCGTCCATAAATGACGTCACACAATTTTGGACGATTTTGACCCCCCCCCCCTCGTCACACGGCGTCACAAAAAGTCAGACCCCCCCCCCTCAAATATGACGTCACAAAGCTTTGCCCCCCCCCAAAAAATAAAACATGCTTCAAATCGCTTTAAACTATTGTCATTGTAGTGGGTATTTAATGTGGCGCTGCACTCTGATGTTGTAGTAGAAAACATTTATTAAAAAGTCGATTTAATTAAGTAGAACGTGTTGTCTATATTTATTTAAATTTGCGCATTTTGATGTGACGTCACATTTCTCAACCTCCCCCCCCATCGTCACACATCGTCACAAATGTCTGACCCCCCCACCCCTAGGTGCGTGACGTCATTTATGGACGGCGCCTAACATGGGGGGGGGGGGGTGTGTACGTGTCATTCGGGGTGTCTTGTGTGGCACGGGTAGGATTGGTGTCTGTCTGCATGGTGTTTCCAAGTTGGGTACGCAATGTTGATTGCAACACCAACAACATAATCGGCAATGTGCAATTGCATCGCATGCTTTGTACCTCCATCGATTTCATCTCCAAGATGACGATTTTGGGAACATTAATTGCCAACAACACATCACAACAGAGGTGTGGACTCGAGTCATGTGACTTGGACTCGAGTCAGACTCGAGTCATGAATTTGATGACTTGCGACTCGACTTGGACTTGCATAACAATGACTTTGTCCCACCTCTGCATCACAATAACCGGAATATGTTAATATATATATACTAACAGAAGTACCCGGCGTTGCCCGGGTGAAAAATATATTTCTTAATAACCTTACATAAATACACAGATGAAATAAATAATTAAAGTTGAATATCACTACATCGATCATTAAACCACTTTAAAGGTGACGGATAAAAAAACTGACATGCCTATTCCCATCGCGGGGCACGGGACGTGCCTCCCGGCAAATCCCTTGCAAGCGAGCGTACACAGACGGACAGAACATTTTTTGAGTACGACGTTTCGCTGGTAATTGCATCCAGCATCAGCGAAACGTCGTACTCTGAAATGGTAAATGTTGTGGTTTCACGCTTCAACACACCGGTGGGCTAAAGCAGTGAACTATTAGTCTTTTATCAACGTGATACTTTTTTACTGATTGGCCGTGTCGGGTGGTGGAGGGTTACAACACATTAATAAATAAGGCGATCTAAACCCAATAACGTTGTTTATGAATAATGGTCGCGAAAGCCTACGTGTTACAAATTGACTCACTTTACTTAATAACCAGGCTACAGTCTACATTATAGACTGCCAGTACACCCACCCAGCTTAATAACCAGGCTACAGTCGACATTATAGACTGCCAGTACGCTCACCCAGCTTAATGACTATTTGTACAGTCAACATTTAAAGAATCGATTCTTGGCGCGTCGGGTTTAAAAGTAATTACACAGTTGTTTTTTCATTGGTATGTAATGTTTGAAAGTTTTCAGAAGATTTTAAATGTATTTCCCCCCCGGGCAACGCTGGGTATATCGAGTTTATACCACAAAGTCGTCGCTTGACACGGGTGGGGTGTCGAGGCCTAGTACCGTGCAGAGCCTCCGGCCTCGCCTAGATTGCCTACCCGTCTGAGGCTGGGTACTGGGGCCGTTACCCCCCCCCCCCCCCCCCGCGCTACAATAATACTGTCTAATCGCTATAATTTTATTATCTACCGACCCTATACTAGTAATTGCACACATTGGGGTGGGGGGGGGAGTGAAGAGGACGTGAAACTTTGATGAATTTACCTCAGAGTCGCGTGTTAATGCGTGCGCATATTTTTAACGGGAATTAAAAATGGCGTCCACCCCGCAGCGAATGCGTCGCTACCCGTTGCCAGGAGCAACTGCCGTGGTCCGCACCGGTCGTCCAATGAAACTGCGTATGGTCCGGCGACACACAGACAGACAGACAGACACACACACAGACAGACAGATTTGCGATTTTATATATATAGACTAGCAGAAGTACCCGGCGTTGCCCGGGTGAAAAATATATTTCTTGATAACCTTACATATATACACAGATGGGCTGCTACCCCTGACCCCCTCCCCCCAGCCACGATCTCCTCGGCCGCTGTGCAGTGATATGTACGGCCTATAGTGGTATCATCTAGCAAATGTATAGTAGTAATCACTGCACGCATCGGGGTGGGGGGGACATCACGCAGTGAAGAATTTACCTGAGCGTTTAGTGTATTTTTAAAGCATTTTTAACGCAAAATAAAATGTTCCCCTCACTACCAGCGTGCGACTTGGCATGAGCCGTCTCCTCCACGAAAGGCGCGTGAGTTGGGATGGTCATGCACATGAATAAATAATAAGTATAACCCGTAAAAACAAAGTTTTTCACTCAAAATTCTTTATATGCGCTTCAACACACCGGTGGGCTAAAGCAGTGAACTATTAGTCTTTTATCAACGTGACACTTTTTTACTGATTGGCCGTGTCGGGTGGTGGAGGGTTACAACACATTAATAAATAAGGCGATCTAAACCCAATAACGTTGTTTATGAATAATGGTCGCGAAAGCCTACGTGTTACAAATTGACTCACTTTACTTAATAACCAGGCTACAGTCTACATTATAGACTGCCAGTACACCCACCCAGCTTAATAACCAGGCTACAGTCTACATTATAGACTGCCAGTACGCTCACCCAGCTTAATGACTATTTGTACAGTCAACATTTAAAGAATCGATTCTTGGCGCGTCGGGTTTAAAAGTAATTACACAGTTGTTTTTTCATTGGTATGTAATGTTTGAAAGTTTTCAGAAGATTTTAAATGTATTTTCTCCCCGGGCAACGCTGGGTATATCGAGTTTATACCACAAAGTCGTCGCTTGACACGGGTGATTTGTCGAGGCCTCGTACCGTGCAGAGCCTCCGGCCTCGCCTAGATTGCCCTCGGCTGAGGCTGGGTACTGGGGCCGTTACCCCCCCCCCGCGCTACAATAATACTGTCTAATCGCTATAATTGTATTATCTACGGACCCTATAATAGTAATTGCACACATTGGGGTGGGGGGGAGTGAAGAGGACGTGAAACTTTGATGATTTTACCTCAGAGTCGCGTATTAATGCGTGCGCATATTGTTAACGGGAATTAAAAAATTAAAAATGGCGTCCACCCCGCAGCGAATGCGTCGCTACCCGTTGCCAGGAGCAACCACCGTGTTCCGCGCCGGTCGTCCAATGAAACTGCGTATGGTCCGGCGACACACAGACAGACAGACACACACACAGACAGACAGACAGATTTGCGATTATATATATATAGATATTGTAAACAAATATTTATCAACTGGACGCTTTATGCTGTTACACACTCTGCCTGGCCTCTCTATGTGTTCTGAGCAAGGCCCATTTTCTCGAAACGTCGCCTATTATATTTGAAATTTGAAGGCAGTTTTGTTTATCGGATAAAGTGTCGAGTTATAAAGCCGATATTTTATTATCAATCCTTGCCAGCAGAGGGCAGACGTTACCCGTGAGATGTAAGTCGAAAAGAACAACACACGTAAGATAAATACTTGACGCTCTCTTAAAACAGAAAATACACATCCGAAACATATATAGTACTGTAAATGTCAGCCTATTATCATCATCATCATAGTCGTAGCCACACTCCATCTACTGCTGGATGGAAATCCTTTCCACTGGATGGAAATCCTTTCAAAGTAACCATCCGGTCTCGTTATGTGACAATCCATTGAGTCGCTGTACGTGAGCCTATTGAATCGCTCCATCTCCGCGAGTGGACGTGTCTCTGGCGTGTGACCTCCTCCTACTGCTCACACACTGAGATGTTCGTCTCGTCCACTGACCACCATCAATTCTAGCGACTTGGTCTCCTGTCCAAGCCCCCTTCACCTTACTCAACAGTCAATGTTACGTCTCGAATAGGTGCGTCAGGTGCTCTAATTTCACGCGTTATTCTCTCCCGCAGTGTAATTCCAAGCAAGCAGCACCCTCCCATTATTATTTGTTCCCTCTTGAGCCTTTGTTTCCAGTTTCTTTGTCAATGTTCCAAGTTTCCGAGCAATTTGTCCAAACGGGTACTATGCCCTAATTTTCTTACATTGGTAGGTTAGTTTGGTTATATATATATGCGTAACCTTCCACTCACGTCGAAGCTCAATGCAGTGGTGCTGCTTCTGCGGTTGAAATTGCTGCTGATGCTGCTATTGTTGTTGCTGCTATTGTTGATGCTGCTATTGTTGTTGCTGCTGCTGTTGCCGTTGTTGTGCCATTCGTCGATGTTGCTGTTTGTTGTTCACGTTGGTGCGCAGCAGACAAGCCGAACAAGACGAAGACCGGAGGCCACGAGAGCAAGGGCCCCCACCTCTCGCCTGTGAAATCGACTCCTTGCTCCGAGTCTGATGGGCCCCCTTCCGAACCGGCATCGGGGTCCTTGGGGGTGAAACGGGGACGTGGTACCGAAGCCCGGTCCCAGGGGACCCTCCCCAGGGGGCGCATGACGTGACCTCCACCGTCCCCTCTCCCTGCAATCACCCTTCCCACCCTCACTACCTTTCCCCCTCCTTTCAATGCCATCAACCCTGTTACCCCCCTCTCCACGATTGGTTCCATGCATACTTAAAGCCTCGAGCGACCGTGGGGAAATGTCAGACTGATGATGCTGATGATGAGTGTGGCCTTCTTGATTTTGTCAAAAACCTATCCATTTCTAAATCTTATAATTCTTGAGTTTTGAGGAGAAGAAGAAAGAAATAGATGCAAAATGTGACCCTAAATAATATTACCGTATAGAGTGTGAACCACGATTCCCAATAGTTTCATGAGATTCATCTTCTTGGTTCTTTCGGTAAAGTCACGTAGAAGGGAAGTAATAAAATAATAAAAATAAAACATAATAAAATAATTCTCACGACGTTTCAGCCACAACGCAAGCAGCCGTCCTCAGGTGAAAACCAAGTCTGAATCAGACGCTGTCGCCTCGACAGACCTGGTTTTCACCTGAGGACGGCTGCTTGCGTTGTGGCCGAAACGTCGTGAGAATTATTATTATTATTTTATTATTATTATTTTATTACTTCCCTTTTACGTGACTTTACCGAAAGAACCAAGAAGATGAATTCCTGCAGTCACGAAAGCTTTAAATCGAAATTTAATGAGATTGTTAATGAATGATGATAATTACGATGATTGTTACAAAATTATGAAAATCCATACATGTGATATACTGTAGTTATTCTCATACAAGTTTGTGCATTTAATCTACATTTGTGTAATGTACCAATGTTCCAGCTTAGCCGCAATATTTAAATAAATTCATCGTTACTCCGCAAGTGGTTGGAATTTCTTCAATATTTATTTAACACACTTTTATTAAAATAATTCCAGCTTTTAACATGTTACATACAGTACAGTACTCTATGCAATTTACTTTTGCAAGAGGCAAACCAATTATGGGCAATGAGCCCCGTATTCACAGCATTTACTCAGAAGTAAAAATGTGACCAAAGTAAATGCCCTCAAAGAGTGGAGGGAACCCCACATTTTGTGTCGAAACTTTGAAATTTGAAATGGGGTGGTGAAGTAGATACAGCCCAGAAGAGTTGTGTCGAACAGAGATGCCCTCTCGCATCACGCCCAGAGGCCGTCTCGGCCCTGGGTATGAACTGAAGTCACCAGAGCTCTCCTTTCGAGATGTTCTGGTAATCGTCCCATGATTAAATCAATATCTTTAGTGCGCTCCTTCTGCTGTGCGTACGTACAGCACTTTACGTAGGCCAGAGCTCGCCGATGATCTACAGCACATGTTTCTGTTGCATATTACGATATGCATATTAATATATGCATATTAATATATGCATATTATAATATGCATATTAAGATATGCATATTTAGATATGCAACAGAGCATATTAATATGTGAGGTCATCGCCAAGGAGGGGCAATATATGAAAAATAAGAATAGGTGTTTACCCTTCATGGCAATAAAACAGGTGTTAACATATTCAAACGCCAAGTAGATACCTTTCGCAAAAATAAAGTCCGCATTGACCACACGTACTTGTAGCAAAAACATGCAAACAAATATGCTTCTTTAAGGCCTTGTCTCACCAATGTCAGACTGGAGAACAAAAAAATGCGAACAGTACAAAGACAATGCAACGTGTCAGAGCATTTATAGCTCGGTTTGAGCAGTTAAATCTCTGCGACATGTTTTTGCCAGTATCAAAGTATGAAAAATAAGAAGAGATTTTACCTATTCTTAATGAAAGGGCGACATCACGCGAAGTCACGCAGTAATGATGAAGTGGCATAGCGTGGCCACTTGGCCAATCCCTCTAACTCCCCTCCCCGTCTCTTCGTAGCCCGGCGGCTGCTGCAGGGACCAGGGGCCCATCCGGCAAATGCAGGCACCCGGGTGCAGTCGCACGGCATGCCAAGGGCCAGGGTGCTAGACACGTGGACGCGGGATACATTTGAAGTTATTTAAATAATAATAATCTTGCAGCCGTTTGTCAATGCATTCATTGACGGATGGATGAAGGCCTCCCCACACTGCGTAGGTTGTGGAGAGGTTGACTATACTTCACCACGCTGGTCACAGCAGTGGCTCGGTAAAGTGTCTGTGTATGGTGGGGGTGGGGTGGGTCGTGCGTGTGGTACCACAACCGGATCGGCTATCACTCGTCAAAGATGTTGCCACGGCCAGTAATCAAGCTTAGGTTGTCCGGGTTCATTTTGCACTGCAGTGCTAACCACTGCGCCACCGCTCCGTGCTCTGAAGGTAACATTTACAGTAAGTATATACATGTGCTCACCGCATCCTCGTAATTACAAAGAGTGGCAGAACAACCCGGCTCAAAACCTGGGGCTATGGGCGAGACGATACCTGTCCCACGACCTCGGTACCTGAATGAGCTCATACATTACACACAGACATTAATATATATACAGAATAAATAGGGAGAGAGAGATGTACACCCATGGGAGATTAACGAAAAGGACTGGGCAGTGAGGACGGATGATGATCTGTATTCAGGAATAACAATAAATCAAATATTGCGCACGGAAGCGATTGCTTGGGCATGCCACTGCACATGCATACTACTGTGTGATCAATTTCCAGATATCCCACTAAAGAATATCTTGCGAAATTACTTTTGAGCGAAAACAACATTTTTGTTATTGCAAAGCCTCTCTCTACACGTCGCCGACCAATCTCAACACACGTGCTATCAAATGTTTTAACACCCCGAGACCTGCGAGTTATGGTGCCATCGCTTTCACACTCTGCGTGCTACAATCAATCACCTGCTGAAAAGAAAGTGAGAGGGTTATGAGAAATCAGTTGAGTTGGGTATCTATACATGTGGATAACCGTGTGTAGGGTACGTAGGCAATCGCACATACGTCACGCGTCTTACAATGCCACAGCCTTGCCTTGCGTAATTATAATTAAGCCCGCAATAAATCCACCGTTGAGGTTTCAGTGGTAATGGCCCCAATGATGTATTGTAAAGAACTGGTTGTACTGAACGTCACGCTCGCATATGACACACTATTATAATGTACGCGTATAAATAGACTCCCTTGCCAATACACTTCTGGATGTATGTTTAACTTTTTTCGCACCGTATGCAGCCACGGACGTAGCTAACCGTGATAATCGGAGGTGCGGGCTTTCACCCACCTGAGGACTTTCACACGCCGTGTCAGTCACGGGGGATTGCCTGACCATACTTCACCACCCGCGCCAGTGCAGAACTGTGAATGCAGCAAGCATAGGCTTGGAAGCATAGGAGTACGGTACAATAAAGCATTGTTGTTGCACTGCGTCCTCTGTTGCTCACAATGTAGCCCCGACTCGACAGCCTCTACCAACCCTTTCGTTTCACAGTCGGTCGCCCATCTAGCAGTTGATTGATCATGGCTACTGATGATGATCATTATAATGTACGACAACATTAAGATACGGTGTGCAACGCTGCCTCTTAGCGGACTCACAGTGGTGTACAGGGGATGACTTGGGCATGTGATACAGCACATTAAGCCATTAAGGAATAACCACCGCTGCTGCTGCTGCGTGTAATTTTGCAGTGCACTGCAGCACAATGCTTCTAACTGCTATAATTGCACATCATCATGTCGCGTCATTTATATGCAAATGCAACAATAGAGGATACATTTGCGAGTCGGCATGTGTCGCAGCTTTTAGCATGCGGTCTTCTCCGATAAAATGCATCTTGTTCAGTCGTTACACACACTGCACGCGCCTGATGATTGCTAAAGACGTCCCCCGTAACGTAGAACCCGTTGAACTTTCTGTAAGACGAAGGAAGCTCTTGCATGTGCGCGCGTGTGTGTACATGATTGGTCCTCGCTAACAGCACTTGCCTTCGAAGTCTGTTCAGGCTATACGGGGGGTATTGGTCCATTGTACACGCGTGTCGTAGATTGTCCCCGGGTGCGACGTGGGTCGTGGCCAGGGCTGACGGAGAGGGGCTTGCCAGCTCTCCGTGTGTCGCCGTTGAGCCTCTAAGATGTTTCGATACGTAGTCGTATATTCATCACCACGAGGCCTCTTCAACAAGTTCAACTACGCAATCACCTTCGTCCGTTCACGGTGGTGGCTACACACCCAGCCGGTGAGATCTTCACGCGAGGTTTTCAGCTCTTCTCAAGATGGGCAAATGACTTTTGTTACCACAACAGTCAACCGCAACTGGTTTGCCGTCTTGTTTGGAAGCTTTCGTGACTGCAGGAATCCATACTCTTTGGTTTTTTCGGTAAAGTCACGTAGGTATAAAATTAAATAAATCACGACGTTTCGGGCGCAACACAAGCGTACTTCATCAGGTGACTTTACCGAACGAACCAAAGAGTTTACCGTTTGACCCACGGCAACCGAGTCTGAAAGGAGTCCTTTTATTAGGGAAATCTGAGATGTTTGAGTAATTGAGACCATAATGAAGCACAGTAAATTCGCCGCGGGGCAGAATCTATTTTTTTTGCTCATCTAAGATGTGAAGGGTGGCAACTAACACTCAGTGGAATGACAATTCGTGTTTAATCCTCTGTTGCGAATGTGCGATGATTGAGGAGTAAAATATTTTTGGAAAAACGAGGAGATTAATAATGACTCATTTATATACAACGGTGTTCCTCTAAAGACCAGGACAAATATGTTTTGAATAAAAATGAGCGTAAGACTCGAGTAAAATGCATAACCAAATTGTGTTATTAGGTTAAGCATCCAATAAAATGCATAAACAAATGGTGTCATTAAGTTAATTTTGCTTCGCTAATCCATAATGACGAGCATTTATTTTTGTTCATCGATTGATATCGATGTTAACACTCACGACAGTGCAACTAAATCACGCGTGAAAATCTTATTCTGTAACTGTAATCCGATGGAACAAAAGGGCCACCGCATCTTAGATTTAAACAGCACTTTATTCCAAGACGAGACAGACAGCATAAGCAAACAAACCCCATGGAACAACTGGAATGGTGGCAATGGAATCGCGGTGGGAGGGAGGGCGGCGAGTGCATTGATGACAATGAAACCACGTGTCTCGCGACACGTGGCGTCGCTAATTCCGAGCAGGTGATGATTGCGCGCTCAATTAGGGCCATTTAGGGCATTGGAAAGGGATGAGAGGGTAGAATGGGGGGGGGGGGGGTTCGGGGTGGAATTCGTGGGTAGGGTCGAATTGAGGGGGAGATTTGAGGGGGGGATTTGAGGGGGGTGGAATGCTGGGGGGGCTATGGGGGGGGGGCTATGGGGGATATGGAGGGGGATATGGGGGGATATGGGGAGGGACAGGGGGGTTATCGGGGGGATGGGGGTGGGGGGTCGGTGGGGGATGGGGGAGTCGGGGGGGGGGTAGGAGAGAGGTGGGGGGCGATGGGGTCGGGGGGATCGCTGGAATACTCGGATATATAAATATTGAAATCAGATCGAGAGCGGCTGTGTTAAATGTACTTCCTCTCTATCTCGATGTGACAGCTGTTTAAATGAATCGTGGGACCCTCCCTGCATTGCCATCTTGCGGGTAGCGTGGCGTGAGATGTTAGTCGGGAGCGGTGGCGCATTGTAGCTATTTCCAGGTCTTAACCTATTCGAATTTTCCTCTAGGTCCACTCGTCATTAAATGAGTGTCTGGTGCGGTGTGTAAATACCGTGCCACAATCTGGGAGTCGAAGGCAGCTAGATCGGCGTGCGCCGTTAGTCTCTCCACAAACCCCTCCGCGTGCCTTGCTCGCTGTTCGCAAACGGCACCTGGGCCAACAATTTGAGGCCAAGCAAGGGATTCGTACGAATTAATTTTTCCGAATTATTTGTTTTGCATTTGCCGTAGAATTTACTGTGTCCGTATTGTGTATCCACTATCGCATCACACCCTCACCTGCCCGCGGATGAAAGCTACGGGCCAGGCTGTCTCGGGACCCCTATTTGGGATTCCGGGGTGGAGATAATTATCCGAGCCCATTGCAAGCAAGCGTGTGTACGTACGTGTGTGTGTGTGTTGAACTTCTTTCGCGCCGTACGTAGTAGCCGACCGTGCTAATTGGAGGTTACGGGGCCGTTAGCGCCAGTGGCGAGATGGAACGACTCCAGCGGCGTCAGCGCGGGCGGGTGGTGCTCGTCTCGGATCCCATGTCACCAATCCACCTGGGCTCGCGATGCTCTTTTTGTGGACGTTCAGGTCCGACAGACGCTCGGTTTAATGCGTCGTAACGCAATTTCGTGAGCTGCTCGTTTGTTTAGTGGTTTATTTGGCTCGCAAGTAAGGGATTAAGATTAGCGGCGTTAATGAGTTCACGGATGAGGTAAGGAACAGGTGGGCCTTACCAGGTAGAATAAAAAAATAGTTTTGAGTTTTTAAATGCAACATTGATACTATGTACCCATGTAGGATATTAAGCAGTGTATAGAAATCATATTCATATTATGCGTTTGTTCATAGATTAAACTGCAAGGCTGCTTCACAACTGCAATATTTTTCTTCGTGCGTTGGAGAAATGAAGCCGAAGCCAGCACATCTCATGCCCTGTCCAACCCCATCCAGGCTCAACCCGACGTGGACTTTTGTTATCGCAATCGAGTGTTGGATGAAGGCCTCCCCAAGCCGTGTGGGCAGTGGAGATTATTATATATCTCGCCACACAGGTGAGTGTGGGATCGTGAAGGCGGGGAGCACAAACATGAGAATGTACACATATATGTTTCTGCCCACAACGCAGCAACTCCCGATGGCAATGTGGTGTGCACATCGGTCACTCAACCAAACCCGATCCAGGCTCAAAGGGGCCGTCCATAAATGACGTCACGCGATTTTGGACGATTTTTGACCCCCCCCCCTTCGTCACACGGCGTCACAAAAAGTCAGACCCCCCTCAAATATGACGTCACAAAGCTCTGACCCCCCCCCCCCAAATAAAACATGCTTCAAATGGCTTTAAACTATTGTCATTGTAGTGCGTATTTAATGTGGCGCTGCACTCTGATGTTGTAGGAGAAAACATTTATTAAAAAGTCTATTTAATTAAGTGTAACTTGTTATCTATATTTATTTAAAGTTGCGCATTTTGATGTGGCGTCACATTTCTCAACCCCCCCCCCCCATCGTCACACATCGTCACAAATGTCTAAACCCCCCCACCCCCCCAGGTGCGTGACGTCATTTATGGACGGCCCCAAACCTGCTTGGCATCCGAGATCCGACGAGATCGGGCGAAGCATTTCCCGGGCGCATCGTTTCAAGGCAAGGCGGCACAACATCACGGCCATTGCCACATAATTGCCGAGCACATTAGAAAAGCCACTAACGCCTTCTCGCGCGAACAAGTCGCTGACATAAGCGCCCTCTGGCTCGTGGTTTCCATCGCGACGCGATGGGCCGTGCCGATGAACCGTGGCGCGTGCGAGTCACGTGGTAAGCGAGCGCCTCCGATTACCTCCGCTGAGTGCTCTTAATGAACGAGAGCATTAACGGAGCTCTGCGCGCGTATAAATGAAATTGAGTGAATACAAGTGTTGTATTTCCTAGCAGCCTATTCGCTTCAAGGGCCAAAATGTTATCAAGGTGCATTTGTCGCAAACGAGGAAAACCTTACAACCGGTTTGTGCCTTTTGGGCCTCATCAGCAGAGTCTGGCTTGCGAAACAGCTGCTGCTGCTGGGTTACCAGATGTTATACTGGTAGGAACCTCCTGGTTACACCAGTCCACAGGGGATTATTGTGTCCGTCCGTCCGTCGTGCAGGGAGGGGCTGGGTGGGGAGGGGCCGGGTGGGGAGGGTGGGGAGGGGGGGAGGGGCTGGGTGGGGAGGGTGGGGCTGGGTGGGGGGTGGGAGGGGTGGGGCTGGGTGGGAAGGGGCTGGTCACCCCGTGGTGCCCTTATAAAACTCAACGTTTAACCAACTCACACCGGCTTGTGCCCGCCCTCACAGTCGGGCATATTTGCGGAATACACCACGCCGCCGTTGACCCTGGCCATTGACCGAGCAACCCAACGTTCCTACCAGCTCCCTCCACAGGAATGTGCTTTCGTGACTGCAAGAATCACTCTTTGTTTTTTTCGGTAAAGTCACGTAGAAATAAAATAAATAAAATTATAAAATACGACGTTTCGATTGCAACACAAACAATCGTCATCAGGTACGAATGAATGACAAAACAAACCTAGTAAACTTAGAAATATATTGCAATAAAACACAAGAGAGTCGGCTAACATAACAGCCAAAACCCTACCTGGTTGATTACGTTCTTCCAAAGATTACTAAATTTGAGAGAGACACAAAACACAGACACGGAGATACACAGACACACAGAGACACACACACGGTGCTACGTGTTTTGTATCTCTCTCAAATTTAGCAATCTTTGTAAGAACGTAATCAACCAGGTGGGGTGTTGACTGTTGTGTTAGCCGACTCTCTGTGATGTATTGCATTATATTTCTACGTTTACTAGGTTTGTTTTCTCATTCATTTGTACCTGATGACGATTGCTTGTGTTGCAATCAAAACGTCGTATTTTATTACTTAATTTATTTGCTTTCTACGTGACTTTACCGAAATAACCAAAGAGTAAGAATTTTCCATACAAGCTGACCATTTGTAGCCGCAATGGGAGAGCGCGGTGTGTGTTTGGAGTGTGGATGCGTTAGGGGGCGTATGGGCCATGTCCTGCACTTCGGTCAAAAGTTCGCGTGAAATCGCCGATTTGACATTCGTGCAACCTTCTTCGTTCCATCAGCCGTGTTCTACCCACTGCTGGATGAGAACCTCCCCCCTCCAATGCCGTTTGCCATCCCTCACGCGGCCCTGCGATGCTACAATCAATCTCGATTGCTCGTTGCTCCATCTATGTTCGCGGTGATCATCTTCTGGGACGCGTTCTCGCCTTTGGGTTCAACTTTTTTTGTTTGTTTTTACGCAACATGGATCACCGGCTTACAATTAGAAGTGTAAAGAACATACTCTTTGGTTCATTCGGTAAAAGTCACGTAGGTAAAGAAAATAAAATAAAAATTTAATCACGACGTTCCGATTGCAACATGATTACGTTATACTCCAGTATATATATCTTTTATAAATATATATTTTAAAAGTTTTCCTCGCTGGTGCGCACGGGGAGGGCTACACGAGGGGGGGGGGGCGCAGGTGGGGGGGGGGCTGGGGGGATATGCGGTTAGGGGAGGGGGGGTCGACCGGGGGGTTGTCACGCATGAGAGGGGGTCACTCAGCAAAGGGGAGGTGGGCACGTTGAGGGTCGGGAAGGACCGTCGTTCAAGGAAGGGTACTTTTATATTACAGATCATACTATAGTCAAGATCGTACATGGAGGGGGGGGGGGGGCGGGGAAAACCCACACCGCGTGGGCCACCCCAACGCCTTCAAACGGAACCAGACGTGTCACATCTGACGCCTAAGCGCGGTGCCCCCAAAGCCGTGGGGCCCGGGGCTCTGACTCGTGTGTAAATAAAACAAGTTCTGGTTTAACGTGTCGTGAATTGACTACCGTCCATTAGAGAAATATAATGACGTGTAAGTTCCATGCTATTGAACGATATCCCCTTTTGTCTAACCGCCGTTGGAATGTGCAAACTTTTTGACGACACGTTCACCTGTCGTACAATGGAAGTTCCAAACGGTCTCTTTACTAGAATTCAGTTTCATTTATTTGGTATAGCACTGTGAGGCATGTGAGCCATTCGGCTCTTGAATCGGGTGCAACCGCAACAAACAAAAACATGAACAAGAAACATCTTAAAGTGACTACGCGCAAACAGAAAAATCCAGGAAAAAACAGCAACATCTTCCAGAAAAACACCGTTTATTAACACTGTGTGCAAAAATCCCAGTGGGATGCAAGTCAAACAATAATAACCATAAAACAATTTAGATTAAAGTTATCAGTCTAACTCTGTACTACAACAAACAAATATGGCTAAACCAAAACGTTTTAGAAATCACCAAACTAAAGCTATAAAAGCAATGTAACAGTGATCATAGGAACTGTGATTGAAATTTTACAATTCGACGGGCATCTCCTTCGAGAAACAGACGCGCGCACTCTACAACTCTGAACGACAATTAATTTGCGTGAATTACATAACCCGGGGGGCCAGATGCTTGGGAGTGTTGCCCAACGCGACGGGCCGAATGCACGCAACATGCCACGTCCTGCGGCGTCCTCACCCCGTGGCTGTGCACCGATTCCCCCCTAGCACCAGACCGTAGATGACGCGGCAAAGATGCCGCCGCTCTGCCACCCTGTTCCTTGGCTTTCAAGGTCACTTCAAAGACCCCAGACATTAATAAGCGGCCAACTACAAACAGTATAGTACGATACAAAAAAATTATACATATCTTGTATTGAGCTTGGTTTTAGGGGGCATGAAAAAAAATGGACGGTTGGAATCACTTGACGCGTGCTGTATATTTGGAGTTTGCGGCGTCTCTCCCCACGTGGTCGCGTGGATTTTCCTCCGCATGTAGAATCAACGTGCGTTTAGATTATTTGGCTGCTTTTCGATTTAAAGCTTTCGTGACTGCAGGGATTCATATTCTTGGTTCTTTCGGTAAAATCACGTAGAAGGGAAATAACAAAAGATAAAATTTTGTATTGTTTTTATTATTTTATTAGTTCCCTTCTACGTGACTTTACCGAAAAAAAACAAGAGTATGGCTCCCTGCAGTCACGATAGGCCACTTGGTTAAGCTGTCATTTGTGGCCAAGTTGCTTCTGAAAAAAAATATCTACACAACTCAGTGGGTCTTACCTGGTAAAATAAAAAAAACTAGTCGTAGTAGTACCTTCAATAGTCTCCTCCCGAAATATCGGGTCACCGGGGCCCGCCCCTGTTGCCCATCCCTCCCCATCCCTCCCCATCCTCCACCTCCATCACACCCACAGTGGGGCATGGACTCTGCTCAGTGCTTTGTTCCCCCCCACCCAGCACGCAGCGCCTCGGCTCAGCCCGGCCCCTATTCATGAGACCCCTGTCCCCGCCTCCCCCCCCCCATGACTCACGCCCGCGATAAGGGGGGAGAGTCTCGGGGGAGGAGAGAGGGGAGGAGGGGAAGGCGACGAGGAGGAGGAGAGAGAGAGCTTCTGTGGGGAGGTGTCGCTGCATCTCGCTCGCTGCGTCGCGCTGCACTCGAGCTGCCGGCGGCGTGGCCTCTCTCCGGGCAGCAGCGCGGCTCCCCACGAGGGGGGACCCCGCGAGTGAGACCCGGCCCTCGGGACGACCCCGCGACTCTGGCATCTGAGACCTGGGACCTGGGAGCAGAGAGGACACGCGCGGACGCAGTCGCGCCGGTGAGAGCTGGGGTGCGGGCGTTGTGCGTAACCGCGGGGGTGGGAGCCATAGAGGCGATGACCCACTTTTAGGCTTAAATATTCACAACAACAAATTACCATTTTGCGAGTCGCGTAATGCATCTCGCTGCGCATTGACGCGCGCGCACTCCGACACGACGAACGATCGGCACAGCCGGTATCGTGCACGGCTCGCCTTTTTAGACGCAACTGAAGTTGACGCCGTTGCTGCTTTCTTGGGTTACTTTCTACTGTGTCTGCGCCGTTGCGGTTACCTGTTACTCATCCAGCAGCAGGTAAGGGGGGGGTAAGAGACGGCTGGCTAAGGCGATCGCTGTAATCTGCCACGGTGGGACGATGGCTCACGGTGCTGTGCGGAGACATTCCACGCCGTGTGGCTCAACTGCGTCTGAATAGAGGATTTGACCGCCCCCCTCCCTCCCTCCCCACGATGCGATCCTGCGACAGGACGAGTCGCGAGTCTTGTTGTCTCGACATCCGTGAGAGTGTGAAGTGAAACGCGCTCTGCTTCTCTTACCCCCGGATTCTCAAATGCGTAGTAACTAGCGGCGTGACGACCCCCCTCGCCCCACTGCCGTCGTGATTCAAGAAGCACACCCCCCCCCCCGGTCGTGCCCACCCCCCCCGGTCGTGCCCACCCCCCCCGGTCGTGCCCACCCCCCCCGGTCGTGCCCACCCCCCCCGGTCGTGCCCACCCCCCCCGGTCGTGCCCACCCCCCCCGGTCGTGCCCACCCCCCCCGGTCGTGCCCACCCTTGAGCAAATCGTTCAAATCTACGAATCGGGGTCATTCGTTTACACGCTGCACGCGTCCGATGATCGGTAGGATCTGGGGCACGTGGATCTGCGTGTGCGTGCGATGTGCGTCACGCGTGGGGGGGAGGGGGGCGCGCTTGATCCAAATAGAGATGGAGCTCGTGTGGGTGTGCGCGGTAGTGTGGTATGGTCATGGGCCTCCCCTAGGTCGACTCGGCCTCAAATTAGTGTGGGGTGTAAGCATCGCCACTGGGGGAGACAAAGGCGGCCGGGCGTGGTGTTGGCCACCCCACCTCCTCGTGTGCAGTGCCGGCCTTCATAGGTGCTCGCTAACAGCACTTGGCCCTAACAGTATGTTAAGGTTATACGGGGGATCTTTGTGTCAGCAATTCAGAGTTTATTATGTTAATTTTAAACAAACCATTGACAATAGAATTTGTTTTGCCAAGTTCGGCATGTTTACATTTACTGTGTAGTAACTTAGACGGGGGGTCTTTGTTTTGTAGTGTATGGGGGAGTGGTAGTGCAGCGGTTAGCGTGCTCGGCTACGAACCCGGCGATCCGAGTTCAACTCCTGCTCGTTCACGGCCAACATCAGTGACGATGAGCTGAATCGGTCCTGGGCCTCCCCCAGGTCAGCTCAGTCTAAAATTAGTACCTCGTGTACCGTGCCGGCCTTGTCCTTCCACCGCACCTCCGATTAGCACGGTTAGCTGCATACGGTGCGTAAGAAGTTATGTATACTGTACATACATAGGTGCTCGCTAGCAGCACTTGCCCCAACAGTCTGTTGAGGCTATACAGGGTGAGGGGCTGCTTTGTGTGTGTGTCTGTGCGCAAGTGTGCGTCCCGGGCGTTCCATCAATCATCGGGCGCGTGCAGCGTGTAACATTAACAATGTTCCTCGGTTGTGTCGGTAAATCACGTGGGTATAGAAATAAAATAAATTAAATCACTTATTTTATACCTAAGTGACTTTACCGAAAGAACCAAAGAGTATGGCTCCCTGCAGTCACGAAAACTTCAAATCTACCACGAAGATTGGTAAACGTGGAAAGGCGGGCAAGGAACTGGAGTGTCGAGAAGCACTGTTTAGAAAAGGTAACGAGCAATGTGTGAGCGGCTGAAGCTCCAATTTTGCCCGTGGCCTCCGCCGCGTCTTGCGTACGCCGCTTGTTGTAATGGGATTGTGTCCAGGGGCAAGGGGGGTGTGTGTGCTAAGTGTGTGCGCCACATTGGCTGAACCTTTGAACCCCCCTTGCCGTTCGGAATGTGTGCTTCGCGGGAGATGCAAGTGGAATGGGAGATGCACCTGCGTGTGTGTGGGTGTGCGTGCGTGAGCTTAAAAGGTGCCACAGTCATATCAGTCTGTTATCATTCCACTTGTTTACCCATGAAAGAGTCGCTGAGGTCTCAAGACTTTTTCAGGAGGGTCCGACCTGCCATGTCTTCTAAACTTTTTATTTATTTTACCAGGTAAGGCCCACTCATAAGTGACCTGGTCACAAATGATATCTCTACGAAATGGCGTATCATGTGGAAATTGATAGCAGACACAAATGCACTAAATGCATGTTTCTAAATGTGGAGGAAAGACCCAGATAACAATCCACGCGACCACGGGGAGAACATGCCAACTCCAAATATAGAGGCGTCAGGATCGGGATCGAACCCACGACCTGTAAATCAGGCTAGGTAGTTAAAATCTCGCCACCGTGGCGATGCTTGCTACGTGTAAGCCCAATTGAGTAATTTGTTGGCAGTGTTTCACCATTGGATTATTGTGGCTCATGCCATTTACACTGTGTGATTTGTTTAGGGAGAAAACGGAAAATCCGAAGGCAAACCACACGCATAACAGTGGTAGCGAATATACAAACTTCAAACAGAAGCACCGAGTCTTGAATCGAGCCCAGGCCCTTCTTACCGAGGCAAAAGTGTTGTCACTGTGCTGCTACCCTGCCATCCTTGACCCCATAATCCATACCACCTCTGTTCCATGACCTCCTGACAGCGAGCCCTCCACACTTAACATGACGGCCTCGAAGTGCACCTAGCCTGGCACAAAGTCAGTGGTGATGTGACCGTCACTTAGTGGCGAACGGTGGCTTGTGTACATGTTGCTCTTTTTTGTGGTGTATATAGCAATCGCTTGTTTTAGTATCGATGTTTTTTTAAAAGTAATGTAACATGCAATTCGTCCACGCGACAACCTCCAGCCACTGGTGGCCAGTTCGTTTATTCACTACAATAGTCAACAATTCACGAGATTAATTTATTTTATCTACAGATAACCCACAATATTTCTAATCGGTGGGCCCGATTGTGAATGGTGCAGCTAAGCTCTCTACTTTATGTCCGAAGCTGAATGTACGCTTTGTTTACATACGCCTGCCAATGAATTATTTACACTGATTTTGATCTGCATGTAAGCACTTTATTGTTCTTACTATCTGCAGGAAAGTCTGCGTGGTGTTTCGTGTAAATAATTTGTTGTTGTTTTTGCTCTCGTTAATTTGGCACATTCCCATCGTGCAGTGTCCCTTTAACTGCCGCCCCTACCGACCGTCTTGGGCTGTGGTCAACCTTGTTACAGAGCTGTCTCGCTTAATGGGGCCTTACCAGGTGAACTAACACGGTCTGGGTCTCTATGTACCTCTGGGTCTCTGTGTAGCACTGGATCTCTATGAAACTCTATGCATCTTTGTGAATATTTATGTAACTCTGAATATCCGTGCCACTATGAATCTGTGTCAATGTAGATCTCGATGTGACTCGGGAGTCTACATGTAACTGTACGCATCTGTATGCAATGGATCTCTATGTAACTCTATGTTATGGATCTCTATGTAACTCTATGCTATGGATCTCTATGTAACTGAAATGTCCTCCAACTGCCGTCGCTGCGGTCGTCCTCGTAACCGAGCTGGCTCGTCCAACGGAACCTCATGAGCTGAAAATAAGGAATCTTGAGTCTCGCATCTGGCATAGAGAAATACGCGGCGGTGGTTGTGGTTCCTGCAGGAACTCTGCGTGGTGGGTGACAGATGTCCTGGACTGGTGACGCGTGTCGGCGTGACGCAGGGAGATGCTGCGAATGCGTTTGTTGTCTCCAAAAGGCGTTGTGTGCGTGCGTGCGTGCGCGCACGCGCTGTGGACGCTGTTGTCGTCGGCTCTGCTCTTGAACGTGTGTACGTTGAAACTATTCGCTGCTATTTTGAGAAAGGCATTTCTCAGATGTTACAATGTTGACCGAACACAACTAAATTGTGAAAAGTTGAATGTTGCTCGGCAGGATTTGCTTGATTCATAGAATATTGCAGACTCGCGTTCAAATGAACTGGCACCTGGAGAGCCACCATCGGCATACAGTGAGTTGTAACAATATCAACCCGCACAGAGTTGGTGGGTTTTAGTACACTGGTCGTGCCGTTTGATGGAATTACTTCGATTCAGCAAAGATTGTTTTCTCTCTCGCACATCAAGAGCTGCGATCCTGCCGTGATGGTTGCACACTTGGACTTGCAATCCAGTTCCGCTCTCCCCGGCGCGGCAGTTGAAAGAATGCGGCGAGTCTCGAGGAGTGTCTTTTTGTGCCATTAAATGTAATCTTTTGAGTTACCGGGATATTTTTGTTAGCCTTGACAATCGTTATCGGAAGTAGCGCTGTCCGTGGAGATGGCTCGAGCCATCTCCATGATCATAATTCTCATTTTAGGGAAGCCTCACAGTCTGAAGACGATTTGTTTTCTGTAAGGGTCACCAAATTGGGATGTTGTAGCCAATGGGCACTAATGAGCATTGAACATTTGGGAGAATTCCCTATAAGTACCTGAGTAAAATTGCTCGTACGAGGAGGGTAACAGTCAAAGTTCTGCACAGTTAGACTCAAGAATCTGTTGCTGTACCACCGTCTGAATTACATTCGTAATGGTCACTTATCAAGGTATGAAAGATGGACCGTAAAAACAGGTGCAGATGGATAACGAAAGACAGATGTGAACGCAACTGATATGGAGACACAAACATAGACAGATAGGACAGCGATAGACACTCGAATCTTGAAGGATTCGCAGATAGACAGATACAGAAATATGGAAAGAGAAATACACCGAGACACAGAGATGGACAACAATACGACACACGGGCTAATACAGCCGGGAAAAGGACAATGCGGCACTATTTTGTGGACACTGCAGAACACTGTATAGGCGTAAGCAGCAGAGCGAGCACCGTGCAGCAGCAGAAACCCATTGTTGTAGAGCAGCGGTCCCCAAACTTTTTGGCACCAGGAACCGGTTTCGTGGAAGACAATTTTTTCACGGACCCGGGGGGGGGGGGGTCATCATTGGGTCTTTCCCCCTTTTCAAAGAAGCTCTCCAGCGACGTTTGTTTTTTTTACTCATTTTGGCTCGGGGGCTAGAGCTTGTGGGCTTACCAACACTGTGACTGAAACAAGTGCGCAGTGCGGGGAAGAGGCGCGGACGGAAGTGGTGAATAATAAAATAATGGGGATGGGCCACGCGCGGACTCACCGCTCTCACCTCCTGCTGCTGTGCGGCCCTGTTCCTAACAGGCCACGGACCGGTACCGGTCCACGGCCCGGGGGTTGGGGACCCCCCTGTTGCAGTGTGCTTCCATGCCTGAGCTCCCCATCTTCACCAACCCGCACTGGCCAGCGTGATGTGAAGGGTGGTCGAATCATTCCCACAACCCGCATGATGATGTGGGGAGGCGCTCGGGCAGCAATGGATTGGCAGCAAGGGCCGCACAAGACTGTCGGCATCGAAGTCCATCGCATGCGACTCTCCCTCTGAACGCTCCAGCAGTAAAAATTCCTGAAGAGACTGTGCGTGTTATTCCGTGCGACATTGTGTGTGGGTGTGTTTTAAACTGTGGGGAGCGGTGGTGTAGCGGTTAGCGTGCTGCACTACGAACCTGGCGACGGCAAACACCAGTGACGATTATCTGAATCGGTCCTGGGCCTCCCCTAGGTCGACTCAGCCTGAAATGAGTACCTGGTGCGATGTGTAAACATCGCCGCTAGGGAGACAAAGGTGGTCGGGCGTGGTGCTGGCCACCCACCCCCTCGTGTACCGTTCCGGCCTTCATAGGTGCTCGCTAACAGCACTTGCCCCTACAGTCTGTTAAGGCTATACGGGGATCTTTATCTTTGTTTTAAACTGTGGGGAGCGGTAACGTAGCAGTCAGCGCGCTGCGGTACGAACCCGGCAACCAGAGTTCGATTCCCGCTCACGGCCAACGCCAATTATCTGAACTGGTCCTGGGCCTCCCCTAGGTCGACTCGGCCTCAAATGAGTATCTGGTGCAGTGTGTAAACATCGCCGCTAGGGAGACAAAGGCGGCCAACGTGATGCTGGCCACCCACCTCCACGTGCTCACAAACAGCACTTTTTTCCCAAAAGTTTGTTAAAGTCTATATGGGGGATCTTTGTCTTTGTGTGTTAAACTGTGGGGGAACGTCCTTTGTCTGAGACCTCTGGGAGGGCCGGGTGGGGGGGGCAGATGACTCGAGTTGGTCTATCACTCCTCCTATGTCTTCACGTCCCTACCACCTGTTGTACGAGGGCCCCATTATGTTGCGCTGGCAGGGTCTGCAGAGGCATTTCGAGTGCCTCAGGGTCAGCTGCCAGATAGTGACGGAAGTCGGGCTGCTCTGTTGTTGTTGTTATTAATATGGGCAAGTCACAACGAGTTTGGCGAGTACCCGGGTCTCCTTCGCCGCAGCAGAACCCTCGTCAGTGCGGTGCGTTTCATGTTTACGTCGCAGTAGCAGCAGTTTGTGAGTTTGGCACCAGTGAAACAAAGTGCGTGTTTTTTAAGGGAAAGAGATTTGCTAGAGTATGATATGTTACCGCTCTCGCAAGCCCGAGTGTGATAACAACACGTAATATGTTAATGAGCATTTTAAATAATCTGCAGAACAAGTAACACAATACACGTTAGACTGCTGTACTCATAACAATGAACGATAGCAAACTCTGTAATGTGAGTTGTGTTAATTGAGCAAGCGGCTTCATCCAGTGTGCGTGCTCGCAGATTACCACAGTCAGAGAGTGCGCCGTAACGAGTCATCACGACGGACGACGATGACGTACAGTAACAACGGAGATCCCGATCGATCCAGGGCCGCTAAACCTTTTACGACGACGTGAATCCGGAATTAATATTTAACACTCGTAATTGTTTAGTTTTTAATCCGTCTGCGTTTTCTTTTTAAGAACTGCCTCCCGGCGGCGGCGGCGAGAGGGAAGACGGACGGAGACGCGAGCCCCCGAGATAATTATCTCGCTCGCGATCTGGGAGGAAGGTGAGGAGGACGAGCAGCAGGCGGCGACACGGAGCCCCGGCCCGCTTGACCCCCCCTGCCCCCCCCCCGCTCCTCTACCGTGCCCGGCGCGGGGGGCCGACCGCCACGATGGGGGCGTCGCAATCGGGCGGCAGCTCCCCGCTCGCCAAGCTGGCGACGCTGCGCTCGCTGCACATCGTCATGCTGGGCCTGGACTCGGCCGGCAAGACCACGGTGCTCTACCGCCTCAAGTTCAACGAGTTCGTCAACACGGTGCCCACCATCGGCTTCAACATGGAGAAGGTGCGGCCTGGGTCGGGCGGCGCCCGCGGCGTCAGCTTCCAGTTCTGGGACGTGGGCGGCCAGGAGCGCCTGCGACCGCTGTGGCGCTCGTACACGCGCCGCACGGACGGCGTGGTGTTCGTCGTGGACTCGGTGGACGCCGAGCGGCTGGAGGAGGCGCGCACGGAGCTGCACCGCGTGGCGCGCACCCCCGAGTGCCAGGGCGTGCCCGTGCTCGTCGTGGCCAACAAGCAGGACCTGCCGGCGGCGCTGGCGCCCGCCGAGGTGGAGCGGCTGCTGGCGCTCGCCGAGCTGGGCCCCGCGGCGCTGTGGCACCTGCAGCCGGCGTGCGCCATCATCGGCGAGGGCCTCCCCGAGGGGCTGGACAAGCTGTACGAGATGATCCTGCGGAGGCGCAAGATGCTCAAGCAGCAGCAGAAGAAGAAGCGATGAGTTTTTTTTTTTTCGCGCGTGCGTGTTTCACGCGTGACGAACCTATTGCTGTTGTTGATGTTTTGCTTTTTTTTAAGCTCATTCTGCAAGGGTGGTTGTTGTTAATAGTGCGCCGGAATGAACGGCGGCGTTTATTTGAGACCCGTGCGTTTTGAAATGTATGCAATCGTAGCCGGCGCGTGTTTGCCGCCCATGAGCGGAGGTGAGCTCGCGATTGAGGCCGCGCGGTTTTAATGCACTGCCAAGGAAAAAGATTCTACCCGTGATGGCTGGAGCGACGAAATGGAAGTGCCTGGGTACGCCTGCCTGCCTGCCCGCCTATCCGTGGGCTATGACAGATGTAGTATTGTATTGAGAGATGTGTTTGCGTTACATTTGTCATACGTTGTGTGCGAGCAGGTGGGTGCGAGTGTCTGCTACAGCTTTTGCGCTCCACTGATTCTGAGCTGAAGTTTTCGTGCTGCAGGCGGAGTTTCTGCATCTCACTGACCGAGTCGGTTTGGACTCCGCAGTTGGTGAACAAACGTTGAGTCGAGTTTACTGGATTAAGCGTAATGAATCGTGCTGGATTGAGCGTATGAATTCTGGATCAAGCGTGTGAGTTATGGACTTCTCTGAGTTAGTAGATGTGTGAGAGCTACTGAACGCCCCATTGGGGTACAGATCCTGCTGTGATGCTGCAGTGGGAGGGGGGGGGGGTGCAGGCAGTGCCGGGTTAAGCTAGTGCGGTGCCTGTAGCATGTTGAAGGCAGTATAGTACTATAGTAATAGAGCAAGTGCAGAATCACTGAACCGGAATTGATAGCTTGAAAGCATTAAGCGCGGGGGGCCCTTGAAAGTGCAGGGCCCATAGCACGTGCAGCTACTTTTGTTACCAGGATCATCCGGCACTGGGTGCTGGTGGTGTCTTTTGTTTATTTACCGAAACCCCAGAAATCGGCTGCGCCTAAAATGCGACCATCCTACTTGGTCGCCAATTCTGAAATGAAAACTTAAGAACTTAGGACCGACCTTGCAATTGATGTAATTTTAAATTCGAACGATCCCTCGCGGCACCAATTAACTGGCGGACCGCACGGAAGCGACGAGGGTCGCGACCACCACCACCACCACCACCTCATAGGGAGAGACCGGAAGAGCCCCTGTCTGCGAGTCGTTATTAAAGTTCGCTGGCATGGGAGATGGACATCGTTTTGTCTGCAGTTCCAGTAATGAGGCCTTTTTCTGCACCCAGCCACTGTGAATAGATCCGCGATTGCAGGAAGGTCACGGCGGTGGGGAAAGGCAGAGAGGCCCTGGAGGAGAAGACGGTGGGAGCCATGTTTTCGTAAAAAATGGACTCGACAACCGACTGAAACGAGAATGATAAACGAAACTATTTCAGATTTTACCACGTAAGGCCCACTCAGCTACGAAGCTTTTTTTCAGAAACAACCTGGCCACAAATGATAGCTCAACGAAGTGGCTGATCGTGTGGAAATTTATAGCAGCCGCCAAATACTCTAAACGCACGTTTCTAAATGTGGAGGGAAAAACCGGGGGACCGGAAGAAAAATCCAAAACACGCAAACTCCAAATATACAGGCGTCAGGGTCGGGATCGAACCCACGACTTGCATACCAGGCGAGGTCGTTAACATCTCGCCACGGTGACTGACTTGCGGTGGACCTGAGGCTGGAACAAGATGCTTTTTGTAAAATAAAAAAATATTTATCGGTTGCTTTGCGACATGCCATGGGGCGGCAACGTTGAGTGAAGTTTAGCGTCGTCTGGCCTTGGCTTTCATTCAAGAGTGGAGAGAGCCTTGAGGCTGTTTCCTATGGGTGGGGTACATTGCTTGTGAATACGAGAGTGCAAATTGTGCCTTTTATTCATGTGCTTTCCAATGCATTGTGTATCTCTTGCGATAATGCAACATCTGCAATCTGTTGTATAATGACAATAATTTACAACCCTTTGTCAATCCACTGGCACTGCTAGACGAAGTCTTATCGCCCCCCCCCTCCCCAATGCTGTGTAGGGTCATGGAGGTTATTTGACTATACTGGTCAGTGCGGGTTGGTGAAGGTGAGGCTGGGTGCAGGACCGGTTCAGCTAGCGCTCGTCACTGATGTTGGCGTGGCCGAGAATCAAATTCGGGTCGCCGGATTCGGAATCCCAGCGTGCTAACCACTGCGCCACCGCTCCATCTACGCAAGCTGTTACGCTGGGGATTTAAATTCTGTTTCATAGGCGAGTGTTTTTAACGTGCCCACTTAGCTTTTCTACGTGCTTAAATGCATTTATAAATGTATGCATGCATGTTGAACTTCTTTCGCACCGTACGTAGCCAACAGCGCTCATCGGAGGTGTGGGGAATAAAACTGCTGTGTGGGTGCGAGCCGCGGGAGTGCATCGATTGTCGTGCCCACCATGCTGGGCACGAGTGGCCAGAGCTTCTAAAAGCAGCTTCTCAATGGGAATGATGCAATTTCACCGAGAATTAATGTAGATAGAGAAGTGGAAATAAAATCAATTTATCTGTCCCTTTTTTTCTTTTCAAATTCATGCCATTTGTTAATGAGCGTGACATTTTTTTTTTTTGCATGGCGGGCATCATTTAAGTTGGGGCTGGACACGCGATCATCGGCACTGAAGTCCCGGAACTTCCAGCCGTCCTCTGTGATGCTCAACGCTAGTACGCACCTCCGATTAGCACGGTTGGCTACGAACGGTGCGAAAGAAGTTCAATATCCATACACCATGGGTTTCCTCTCCCACCTGGTTTGGCATGAACCAGGTGGCCTGTAGGGAGTCGTACCACACTCAACAGGTGGATTCTCGGCAGAACAAATGTGCTTTGTCGACCATAATCTGTGTCTATTATACGAGGTTAACGCGGAGGACAAATAGACAAATGTACAGCGGGTTTACTCTTGTTAGGAATCATCATCAAACACAGCATAGCTACTGTTGCCAAATATTATGGCCACGGTTTTGACCTCCTTCGGTCGTCATAAATGAGGCTGCCGTGCAATTGTATACACACACAGCATGGTGATGTCCTGTGACATGCAAGGCATGTCACTGACCACAAGCCGGATCCTCCCATCATGCCTGGCACGTGACATTGAAGTCACGCGACATTCAAGGCATGACGGGAAAACCGAGCTCGCATGACACCAGCACGCAGTGAGCAGCAGTCTTGTTTAAGAGCCCCCCCCTCCACCCCAGCACTCAATATTCAAAAATCGTGGCCTTGCTATTTGGCAACGATGGCTATACTCTTACTCGTTGTGAATAAGCTCCCAGCGTGCCTTTCATGTGATGTGTAATGCATGCTGGGATGACCGATGTATTTATTTTACAGTCACAATGTCGCCGTGTGAATCGCCGTTTGTGATGTCGTATTAGTACTCTTTCGTTTCCAGCCTCCACGTAGTTTTCTGTCCGCGAGTTTTTCATCATTTACAGAAAGTGGTGGAATGTTTGTTGAAGGTACCGCGTACCAGCGCAAACCTGGCCACAGCGATCGGTGTCCTTTCTGTGCTCCGTGTTTGTGCGTCATGGGCATGCCATTTGGCGGTGCATCAATTGGGAGTGTGGAGATTGCTTTCACGCGAGCTGTTAAACCAGGTATCGGCATTGTGAGCATGCAGGTCAACGCTAGCTCGCTCGCTCACCAGTTTGTGACCACGCTACACTTGATTGAAGTGAGTAAGATGACTTGTGGTATTGTGGGTGGAATGCTTGTGGATTAAAAACTTGAGTTAGATTTTTGACTGCTCTGCCACTCCCTTGGCAAGCAACAGCAGACTTTATGAGATCAGTGTTGTTTTTGGATAAAATTACATTTTTTGTTCTCGTACGCGCGTGTGTGTGTGCGTTTTACGCGTGGTTGGCGTGATGCGCTACGAATCTGGCGAACCGAGTTCGATGTCTGCCCATGGCCAACACCAGTGACGATTATCCGAACTGGTTCTGGGTTCTACTCAAATGAGTAACTGGTGCGGTGTGTAAACATCGCAACAGTGGAGACGAAGGCGGCTGGGCGTGGTGCTGGCCACCCACCCCCTCGTGTAACGTGCCGGCCTTCAGAGGTGCTCGTTAACAGCCCTTGCCCCAAAAGTATGTTAAGGCTATAAGGGGATCTTTGTTTTTGTTTTACGCGTGTAAAAAAGGCCGGGTAATTGGTTGCTCGTTTTCGGATTACGCATTCCTGTGAGATCTCCATTGGTTATGAAAAAACACTGTCGTTTATTTAAAATGTACAAAAATGCTGTATTCTTGTTTATTTAAGCCGAAGTTCTTTTTTATTTGTATATGTGTACGTGTAACTAAAAGCTTTAATAAGTGTGCAGACTTGTTTCCAATGAATTAAGACTGATTTTTTTGGGGGGGAGGGGAGTGATTGCAGAGACGAACAAACCCGTGAATGAAAACCCCACAGGGATTTTTCCGCAAAAGCAAATTCTCGATTAAACAAGACAACCAAATCTTCGCCTCGATCCCTAGTGGCTAATCTGCAAGGCGACCGCTACTTGAAACACAACCCAATCTTGCCCTGCAGCGTGTGACCAACAATAAATCCGCGTGGGGAGTGTCTCCTCGCGATAAACGAAGAGGTCATTAAGCGGTATCGGGAGGCCACGAGTGGTGGTGCCCCCGTGCAAGGAATTCAATGGGGGGGGAGGGGTTTGGGGTCCCCTCTGCTGTCCTATAACTCCGCCGCCTCCTTCGTAGCCCGGTAACATCGCTCCTCTGCCAGGGCAGTGGCGGCGTGTGCGCTCGATGGCTGTGCCACTCGACTCGAGCCACGGGGGGACAAGGCGAGAGGCCCCGCGTCCTCTCGCCCCACGCTGTCTTCTGGACTTGGAACGCCGCTCTCCCCGCTCCGCGCGCGACTTGCGGCGAGCGACTTTTGCTTTGTCGTTGGTTCTGAACAGAATGAGAATGGTGACGCGAAAAATAAAAACCCACGTCAGGAGCGTGCCTGCTCTACTCTCTGTTCCAGTCTATTTCTGTGGGGGGGGGGGGGGGTGTTGTCGTTCCACCACCACCGTCACCAGCGAGCTTGTGCCAAATGAGCAATGCGGGTGGCGTGACCACTACCGGTGGAGTCGCGTTCCTCGCAAGAAAGAAGAGGGGGGGAAATCGGCCTCGTCTATATTCATCTCGAATAAAGCCCCCCCCCCCCCCGGGGTGTTGACGCATCGACTGTCGGCACGCGTACAAGAACCATCGAGTGACGCAGCTCGGGTCCGTCACCGAGATGTAATTGCGAGTTCCGCTAATCCAGTCTGTGTTTAACGATTGCGCATTGCAAACAATCCCTCCTTGGAAGCGGTCTTAATGAAGCTGACGCGGTAACGTTTCAGCGCTGATACATTACCGATTGGTGGCACGTGACCGGTTTCCATTTCCTTTAATTGCAAATATTAACGCTTGAATTTTGGCAGGAGCTACACAACACTGGCAGTGTCGTCGCTTAAATCTCCTGTAACCGATTTGGCTTACGAGTGGAATTTGGGCAGGACTCCCATTGTGATCATTACACCATCGCACAAATCCCACCACCTAATTAAACGCCTTCCACTGAACTCCCCCCCCCACCCCCACGGCTTCCTGCGCTATTCGTGTGCCGTCGCCCCATTCAATACCCGCCATACCCCCCCACCCACCCCCACTGCTTCGTCCCTTGCCATGCCCACTCGGCCACACGCAGCTTCGTGCCTTCGTCCCCGACACCACCATCAACAACCGGCCCCCTCCCGGTCGTCAGCTCGCCGCCCCCCTCCCCTCCCCGCCCCATGCAGAGAGGAATCTCAAAAGGAGCAGCTGCTCTGGGCTCCTAGGAGACGATGGGCTCGAGAGGGTTTTTTTTCTTCTCTCTCTCTCTAAGCCGACGTGAAGTTTTGCGGAGGCGGGGAGAGGTGGAGGAAGGGGGGAGGGAGGGACAGGAGGAGACGGCGTGGATTAGTGGTGGTGGAGGTTGATGGTGGTCAGAAGGGAGGGAGCAGCGGGTTTGGGGGGGGGCGAGCGAGTGCTTTGTCAAGGACCCAGAATGTGGGGTCATGACCCGACGCCATCCCGGCGTGGCTGGAGGGAGAAGCGCGGGCACACTGCAAGTGCCGACTCAACCCCCCGCGGCAAGGACCCTTGCCTGCCGCTCCCAAAAAGATCGCAAAAAGCACACACCCCACACATACACCCCACACACACACACCACACACACCGCACACACACCCCGCACACACACCGCACACACCGCACACACATCACGCACACTACACACACCGCACACACACCCCGCACACACACCACACACACCGCACACACACCCCGCACACCGCACACACCACACACACCGCGCACACCATGTACACACCGCAGACCCCACACACACCGCGTACACCGCACACACACCGCACACACACCGCACACCTCACACACCCCGCACACCTCACACACCCCACACACCGCACACACCCCACACACACCGCACACACACAACACACCGCAAACACACCCACACACACCACGCACACCACACGCACACCACACACACACCGCAAACACACCACGCACACCGCACACACCGCACACACTGCGCACACCACCGACAAACACCAACGCGACGGGGAGCAGTTCATTGCACTTCTGCGGTTTTTTGCATTAACGGATGCGCCTCGTTGTAGGCGACACGGGGTCGGCTTTTGAAGTGCGTGCCTCTCGTTCCAAGCGCTTGTCTACCTCGTCGGTCATTTGGCATCGAATTATTCTGCACGCAAACGCTCGCACGCAATACGCAGCACGACATTTCGCAGAGAGAATTGGAACTCTTTTGAGAGGCAACGTAACAATTACACATTATCTCATCCACTATGTCCGGCTGTAATTAGCAGTTTAATTTCAGATGAAGCTGTGTTAGGGCTGACCTCTGGAAACATTTCCCCATGCCCCACAGCATCTGAGGAGGTTACTCCCCCCCCGCCCTCCCCCAGAAAATACTCCATGGAAAATAAGACGTTGTTGGCTCTAAGAAATATAGTACGTGCCTTACCGCCCGAGCTTGGCTTAACAGCGCACGCAAAATATCTCCGGCGAGATTGACATCTTATCGCGCACGCGGGCGCACTTCTCAAACGCCATCACCTCGGCAAATGCCCTCCCGCTGTTGTTGGTAATGGGGCAGATTGGCTGGCACATGGTCGCCAAAAAAAAAACCTGCACGCCGGGAAGCAGTCGCCAGCCGACACGTTCGGTGGGCCCCCGGAGTGTGACGTTTAAAGAGCGGCGCTTTGAAGAATTATTAATGAGGGAGCGACGAGCGCGATTTGTGCAACGCGATACTGGATGAGTAACCCGGCTCCCGTTGTAGTCTCTGCGCATGCCAAGGAATATGAAGTATTTATTACGAGTGGAAATGTACGTTAGCTTTTTTTGTTTTTGTTTTTAATCCACGCATTTTATTTTCGGATAGGAATACAATCCCTGGTATTTAAATGATATGTCCATGGGACATTAGCGTTCGCTGTAATACATTTCCCAGGTACGCAGCGCATACGTATAGCAGGAGATTAATTATGTAAATGCATGACTGGTTCAGATAATCCTCACTGATGTTGGCCATGGCCAGGAATCAAACTCAGGTTCTCGTTTTTCTCATCGCAGTATACGGACCTCTGCACCATCGCTCCCAGCCGCCAGTGAGTGAATACACTCTCTCCTTTGTGTACATGCACAGACGTGTCTTATATAACACCCTTTTAGCAGGATTCTTTTTTGCATTTGGCCATTTTTGTAAAGGAATGTGTTGTGTGTGTGTGGATGGAAACAGGGCTAACCCAGAGAAAACCCACTCATGGGAAAACAACATTCAACGGTCCGCACAGATGTGTTCATAGATCCTCTCTCTCCGTAGCTGCCAACAGCAGGTAGCCTTGCAGCCCAGCGGGTGCAGGAGTTTCACAAATATCGCCGTTATCCACCAAGCCGCGCTCTCCAAAGCGCCGAATCGGAGGCTTGCACCGACCACGCCTGGCGAAAACGACATCGGCTGATATACGATACTCTACAAACATTGTGATGTCACGGCCAAGGTCTCTGGGTTAACAGGAGCGGCTCCAGTGACCCGTCGTATCGTGAAAGCCTGCCCCCCACACAATGGTGGGAAGATTGAACGATGACAGGGTCCCGTGTCGGGATTCGTTAAGGTAGCAGCAGCAAGACGAGCAGCCCTGCGAGAGCGGAGTCTTCCTCCGCTGAAAAGTTTAACAGACCGCTTGACACACGGGAAATTCCACACCGTCGATGTTGGGTTAAGGTTACTCCGCTGTTGCGTAAGGAACACCGTTGCAATGACGATGATGCAGCACTGTGGCGTTCTGGTCGTTCTCCACCGCGGCCAACGGCGCAGCTATCAAGGTGCGCGCGGATGGTGCAACGGCCCACGGGGCGGAGGGGCCAAGGTGCCAGGCTTCAGAAGAGCGGGGGGGGCGGCATTTAACTATTTTTCATTTTACGTATTTTATTTTACCAGGTAAGGCCCACTGTAGCTCTTTTTCAGAAGCGACCTAGCCACAAATGATAGCTCAACGAAGTGGCTCATCACGTGGTCATTTGCAGCGGCCAAATATTCTAAACGCGTGTCGATTCTAAATGTGGAGGGAAAAACCGCAGGACCTGGAGAAAAATCCGCGCGACCATGGGGAAGGAGACACGCAAACTCCAAATATACAGGCGTCAGGGTCAGGATCGGGATCGAACCCACGACCTCATGTATACCAGGTGAGGTAGTTAACATCTCGCTACCGTGGCGCATGGTGGTGGAAGGGGGGGAATTTAATTTCGCCTTGCACCAGGGCCCATGCCAACTCCTGTGGTTTGTACGTAACATTAACTCCGAGTCAGTAGAGAATTGGAGTTTGTGTTGGCTTATTTGACGGAAGCAACGACACAAATGGTGAGTTTAGCACGCGGGACAATTCTAATTGTTGACTCCAACGCTGTGATGATTGCACGATATCCATCGTACTCATTTGCCTCGTTTCCACATTAAATGTTGATCACATTTTTTAATGGCTCGGCAAGAGACCAAGAGAAAAAATTATAAGCACCTAGCAAATTAATGCAACACGCTGCTCGTGGGGGTGAGCGTTTTCATTAACTCGAAATATAGAAAATAAATATCAGCCTGGGGTTTCGGGGGTTTATAAGCCATTACGAACAAAAACAAACAGTATTCCGCTTGAGGTCAAATTTGTTTTGGCACGAATAGTAGCATTATTTTACTGTTCATTGGATTAAGTGTAATTGTGTAACATTTTAAGAGGCAGCATTTTACAGCCTTAACTATAATCTCAAGTATGCCTTCTTTACGAAGCATCCAATCCATTCTAAATGCATATGAGGGCACTAAATATATATTTTTCTTCTAATTAAAACTGGCAGCTTAACAGTTCATTCTGCCGCAGAACGGTCCTCAAGACTCCCAAGTAGCCCCTGAATGCACCAACTGGCTGTTTTGTTTCCTCTGCGGTTTTTTCACGAGGTCGGCAATTTTACGATCGACCAACAGAAAATGTATCGAGTGCAGTTGACGACCGCACAATCTTCAGTCATTTACGTGGAAACGGACACCACGCGAATAATGAATGAGTCCATGCACTTACACTCGCTGTGTGCGTGATATGGATAAAGTTGGAACTCAATTGATTCCGTTCCGTGTGCTTAACATGCCAGAAACAGATGTCCTCTTACATCTGTGCATACAAATCTTAGGTTTCGCGATGAGACTGCGACAGAGTTTCGCAAGGCGCCATCGCTGACTGCCGATTCCTTGGCAAAATTAACCGAGAGGATATAAAATGTGATCGTGGGTTTCACTTTGGAAACAAGAGGTTGTTTTTATCTCCAACTACCCATGCCATATCGCCATACCCCCACGGTCCTGCGATGCCACACTCCATTTCACTACTCCACATGAGCTAATCTCACGGCTACATCTCCACTGTGGTCATCCCCTTAGGCATGTTGCCTCCTTTGGCTGCCACTCCATCACCGGTGTCATCCATCATCCCTTCTAATGATGCGTCTCCTCCGAGCCCACTCACGTTTATTAACAGTGCGATGTCTCTGATTTACATTTGTTCCCTGCTCCACGTGGTCTTCCTCTTTCTATCTCTCAGTGTCATAGCCAGCATGTCTCTCCGTCTCAACGTCTCTTTGTGCACTCTTAAATGCGTTGTTGTTGTCCCATTTCATTCGTCAGTGCCAATGTTTCTGATTCGTGTGTCGCTGCGAGTGATTAACACTGATCGAAAACGAATACCGATCAGAAGCGGTCGATTGTTGGGCAACACAATGGGCTACATCTATCATGAGCACAGCAATTGATTTTAATTGACGGATGAATGCATCGTTACGCGGTGTGGGGGGTGGGGGGTGCCACCTGTCAGCGTTTTCCCAGGATCATCCTCTTGTTAAAGTTGACCATCCTGGGAAAAAATATATAGTTCTCCCCGGGGCATTACAAGTCCTGTTTTTTGTCGGCTGCCAAGTCATGCACCACTCAAGACAATGCGCGCACAGATAGTTCTATAATCTCCCGCCACTGTGACACATTCTCCTTCCCGTGATAGTTCTCGGTTTTTGGAACCTCAGAGGTGGTAACCCTAGTTACGGGGCAGACAAAGCAACAGGCCCCATTTCCTGCTCGCCTCCCCCCCCCACAAACGTCCCGTTGTCTTCACATGAAAGGGCCCGGCGAGTCGGGTCCGGGGGCTGTGGTTGTCATGCTGATGAAGTTGCCCGGACTTTACAATGGCCATTTCCAAACGTGACTTCACCTCCCAGTCTCAGACAATGGGCCACGGGGATATGAGGAGGCAGAGGAGGGAGATGAGGGGGGGGGGGGTTGGCTGGGTGGGTGGGGGTGTGGGGGGTTCTCTTGGCATGAAAGCCCACGTCTTGTTCTGCCATTTCCAGGGCGCGATGAAACTCTCCCGTGAAATAACGCGCACGCAAACATTGATCCGACGCCGCCTCTCGTCGCTCCGGCCGTCTGCGCCGTCCGTGACTTTCTTTGTTGGGCACGCAGCGCGCGCGACATCTGTGGCATCACTCACACCCACGCACCAACCATCCCACCCCCTACCATCACAACGTCCGAGTATCCACTGCCCGTGTGTGTGTGTAGGCATGTGTGTCTGTCTGTCTGTCGATGCCTGTCTGTGTGTTTAGGGAGCGGCAGTGCAGCGGGTCGCGCGGCTGCGTTACGAAACCCGACCACCCGAGTTTGGTTCCCGCTCACGGCCAATAACAGTGACGATTATGTGAACCGGTCCTGGGCCCCCCCCCTAGGTCGACTCAGCCTCAAATGAGTACCTAGTGCGGTGTGTAAAATCATCGCCACTGGGGATACAAACGCGGCCGGGCGTGGTGTGGTCACCCATCTCCTCGTGTGCCGTGCCGACCTTCATAGGTGCTCGCTAACAGCACTTGCCCCAACAGTCTGTTAAGGCTATAGGGCGATCTTTGCCTTTGTTCTGTGTGTGTTTAATATCAACGGGGGGCACTCGTGGATACCAACCCCTCTACGACGAACCAAGTGTTCGATTCCCGGCCACAGCCAACACATGTGGCGATCGTTTAAACTGTTCCTGGTCCTCCCCCTAGGTCAACTCAGCCTTGAATGAGTACCTGCCGTGATGTGTATATATCAGCACGGGTAAGACAAAGGCGGCCGGGCGTGGCTGTTCATCCACAGCACCCACTCGTGCGTCCTGCGGGCCCCTAATCGGTGCTCGCAAACAGCCCTTGCCCCAACAGCCCGGTAAAGGCTATGCGGGGCATCTTTGTCTTTGTGTGTTCAGCATCTGAGCCCTGGAATGCCCTGGAATGTAATGTCGCAACATGGCATACGCTGGTCTTCTTTTATGTAAATGTGTGGCAGTTCCCATGCCATGTGGATGAACTCCACGATGGCTGTTTGAGTAACATGGAAAGCTTCTCGTCAAAAGTGAAAACCAAACCAAATCTTCGTGTGAAAAATCGTTGAGTACATTAAAGAGCAGAGCCCCATTTTATTCACATTTCTGTTGTAAGTTGCTTCCCACAATGTATAGCACGCGGTGTAAAGCATTTACATTCTCAAAGGCAAAGGCATTTTTGGCAATTGTACACACACGCACGTTGATGACAGTGACCCGGAATGCAACCAAATGGTGCCAGATCTCAGAAGCTAAGTTGGATGGAACCTCGCTCGTGCTTGGATGGGTGACCACTATGCATAACAGGTGTTATAGGCTGCAGGGCTATATTGCGGGCAGCAGATGTGCTGTATTGTACTGTAATTCCATGCCCCCGCGTCTGTGCTCCCGACGACAGCCACGGGGCAGTGGGAGAGCCATCCTCAGTCAGAGGGGACACAGGATGAACTATTTTTTATTTTACCAGGTAAGGCCCACTGAGCTATCTAGCTCTTGTTCAGAAGCGACCTGGCCACAAATGATCGGCCAATTAAGTGGCTTATCGTGTGGAAATGTATAGCAGCCAAATACTCTAAACGCACGTTGAGTCGAAATGTGGTGGGAAATACCGGAGGACCCGGAGAAAACCCCACGTGACCACGGCGAGAGAGACACGCAAACGCCAAATATACGGCGGGCGTCAGGTTCGGTATCGAATCGACGACCTCCTGTACACCAGGCGAGGTCGTTAACATCTCGCCATCGCGACGCCTCTGACGTTGGCCAGTCGATGTGCGGGCCGCTATCTGCAGCGAGCGGAACGCGGGGACAAATCAGTCGAGCAGCGGCTCGGAGCGGGTTAACGTTTTGCGCCGGTGTCTTCTTCCTGCCTGCGGCGTGAGCGAGCACCTCGCTCGTGGGATCAGCGAAGAGCCACTTGGTGAGGAATGTTGTCCTGCGGGTTTTCTTTTCTTTACGCGGGAATACGACGCGGAGGTGCCAGTCACGCCCACACGGCTTTAGGGTGACGCCACCACCCCCCCTTCCCCCCAGGAGGATGGAGGTGAGTGAGTGTGGAGGTGAGTGAGCGTGGAGGTGAGAGAATGAGTGAGCGTGGAGGTGAGTGAGTGAGCGTGGAGGTGAGTGAGTGAGCGTGGAGGTGAGTGAGTGAGTGTGGAGGTGAGTGAGTGAGTGAGTGTGGAGGTGAGTGAGTGAGTGAGCGTGGAGGTGAGTAAGTGAGTGGGCGTGGAGGTGAGTGAGTGAGCTTGGAGGTGAGTGAGTGAATGGGCGTGGAGGTGAGTGAGTGAGTGAGCGTGGAGGTGAGTGAGCGTGGAGGTGAGTGAGCGTGGAGGTGAGTAAGCGTGGAGGTGAGTTTGGTGCACGCACGCAGTGAGCAGTGGAGGACAGAACTAAAAGAAAAAGCCACACCGCCACTGACCAAAGTTGCCAGTGATGTGGTAACGATTTTTTTGAATTAAAATAAAATTAAAGGGTAAATATAAAGATACAGCCCTGCAATTTATGGCTCGTGCCACGGCTAGCGGAAGGGCCTCCGCTCGAGTGAGCTCTACAGAGCCCCTTCCAGAGGACGGCATTTTGGCCTACTCTTCCATGCTGGCCGGACGCCTTTGGAAGAGGTGGGAGTACCCAAAGTTCTACCCCGCCACGCGCAATCTGCCGATCGCGTGTGATGTTATCCGTGTATGCTGCCGGATGGACAGAGGTGGAATGGTTGAAGTAAATGGCCCATAGTTGCAACTGCCGTGCCAGCAGAGAAAAAAAACCAAGTGGGAATAATTGCACATCAGTTTTATTCACCATATCAACGGGTGCATAGCAGCAAGTTGTTTTATTTTACTAGGTAAGGCCCACTGAGCTATGTAGCTCTTTTTTGAGAAGCGACCTGGCCACAAATGATAGCTCAACGAAATGGACAATCATGTTGACATTTATAGCAGCCAAATACTCTAAACGCATGTTTCTAAATCCGGAGGACCCGGAGAAAAATCCACTCGACCAGGGTCGGCATCGAACCCACTCCCTCGCCTGCATACCAGGCGAGGTAGTTAACATCCCGCCATCGTGGCGCGTCGATTGTCAGGTCACGTATGGATAGGTAAAAGCGTGGCCACTCCAACCTCTTTAAAGACATCTGGCCAGCATGGCAGAGTTGGGCAAAATACCGCCCCCCCCGTGTAGAGGGGCTCTCCAAACAAAGCCCCCTCTCGTGAAGGCCCTTCTGCCAGTAGTGACATGAGCCAAAACATTGCAGGTTGTACCTTCACCTTCCTTTCGTCTCTCCTCAGTCAATCAAAGATCAACCCATAATGAAGCCACGTGCACAGACGTATCTTTTGTAACAGGTACATACTGGAGGTCATATGCGTGGAGTCCATCATCTGTCGTTGATTTCGCCCCAGAAAAATAAAACCAACAGCAAAACAGTTCCCCGATGTGTTTTCGGGTTGCTCAGCATGAGGTCTCACGTTTTGCTCCAAGTGCTGGGAGCTTCTTCGTGCTGAACAACACCGGGGCACAGCACGAACGCCTCCCGGGCAGCGATGGCACCTCCAATTAGCGTGGTTGGCTACGTACGGTGCGAATGAAGTTCAACATACAACCACGAAGACCGATGCATTCGCGTGAACAAAAGAGCACCTCTTGGAAACGGAGCGAAGTGGGGCACGACTGGCCACAAGAGATGGATTATCATGGCAGTGGTGCATAGCAACTATGCAGGATGACATCCGACCCTGACCGATAAAATACAATAATATTACATGCAATCCAATACAATGTGGCTTTCATATTAATAACGTATAGATTTATATTGATAGCATATCGATGCGACGACATCTCAAGCCACTATACAGCAAGAGGGGGGCTATTTATTTTATATAGAGGCAGTCATTGGTAGAGCAAAAGATGAAGATACTGCGCTTAGACTTGCACAGGGACAGGCAGTCGACAGCACCAAGTGTTGGGGGAGGGGAGTTCTAGGGCATGGGGGGCAGCAGAGAAGAAGGAGCAAACTCTGGTCGAGTGACAGTTGACTGTGAGATTCGACAGAAAGATTTCTTCTTTGGAGTGCAGAGTGTGTGGAGGGGAGTCGAGTGCGATAAAGAGGGGAGATGTAGGAGAGTGCATGGAGGGGAGTAGAGATAGATGGGAGGGGAGAGGTATGAGAGTACGTGGAGGGGAGTAGAGAGAGATGGGAGAGGAGAGGTATGAGAGTGTGTGGGGGGGAGTAGAGTGAGATGAGAGGGGAGATGTAGGAAAGTGCGTGGAGGGGAGTAGAGTGAGATGAGAGGGGAGATGTAGGAGAGTGCGTGGAGGGGAGTAGAGTGAGATGAGAGGGGAGAGGTAGGAGAGTGCGTGGAGGGGAGTAGAGTGAGATGAGAGGGGAGATGTAGGAGAGTGCGTGGAGGGGAGTAGAGATAGATGGGAGGGGAGAGGTATGAGAGTGTGTGGAGGGGAGTAGAGAGAGATGGGAGAGGAGAGGTATGAGAGTGTGTGGGGGGGAGTAGAGTGAGATGAGAGGGGAGATGTAGGAGAGTGCGTGGAGGGGAGTAGAGTGAGATGAGAGGGGAGATGTAGGAGAGTGCGTGGAGGGGAGTAGAGATAGATGGGAGGGGAGAGGTATGAGAGTACGTGGAGGGGAGTAGAGAGAGATGGGAGGGGAGAGGTATGAGAGTGTGTGGGGGGGAGTAGAGTGAGATGAGAGGGGAGATGTAGGAGAGTGCGTGAAGGGGAGTAGAGTGAGATGAGGGGGGAGAGGTAGGAGAGTGTGTGGAGGGGAGTAGAGTGAGATGGGAGGGGAGAGGTAGGAGAGTGCGTGGAGGGGAGTAGAGTGAGATGAGAGGGGAGAGGCAGGAGAGTACGTGGAGGGGAGTAGAGTGAGATGAGAGGGGAGATGTAGGAGAGTGCGTGGAGGGGAGTAGAGTGAGATGAGAGGGGAGAGGTATGAGAGTACGTGGAGGGGAGTAGAGAGAGATGGGAGAGGAGAGGTATGAGAGTGTGTGGGGGGGAGTAGAGAGAGATGGGAGAGGAGAGGTATGAGAGTGTGTGGGGGGGAGTAGAGTGAGATGAGAGGGGAGATGTAGGAGAGTGCGTGGAGGGGAGTAGAGTGAGATGAGAGGGGAGAGGTAGGAGAGTGCGTGGAGTAGAGTGAGATGAGGGGGGAGAGGTAGGAGAGTGTGTGGAGGGGAGTAGAGTGAGATGAGAGGGGAGAGGTAGGAGAGTGCGTGGAGGGGAGTAGAGTGAGATGAGAGACAGGAGTGGGGTCCGTGGAAGATCTTGAAGCAGATGAGTGTGATCTTTAAACGAATCCAGGGCCAAATTAGGTCTTAGTTCGAGGAATTTGGAGTACAGTATTGGTGAGATGTCTCGTTATCGGGTGTGGGCGAGGAGTTTGCCGTGGTGGAGAGATGTTAATTGCCTCGCCCGGAATGCAGGAGAACGTGGGTTCGATCCCGACTCTGACGCCTGTATAATTTGAGTTTGAAAGTTCTCCCCGTGGTCGCGTGTATTTTTCTCCGGGTTCTCCGGTTTTTTCCCTCCACGTTTGAGAGTATGTGGCTGCTTTACATTTCCACGTGATACTCCACTTTGCTGAGCTATCATTTGTGACCAGGTCGCTTCTGAAAAACGGCTTCATAGCTCAGTAGGCCTTCCCTGGCAATTTTAAAAGTTTAGTCTAGTAATTTTGGACCATCTGGAGTTTTGAGACGACAGATTTGGGAAGGTAGTAGAGGAGAAAGTTTCTGGAGTCGTGTCGTGCAGCAAACAAATGATGAATGCAGGGGATATTGCGCAGACGGATGAATGAGGCTCCTACCGAGTTGAGAGACGGGGGAAGAGAACGAGGGCTCAGAATCAATCACAACCCTCGGATTGTGCACACTCCGTCGGCGGTGGAGTGCCAGAGTTGAGCGCTAACGAGACTATAAACTAGATTCTTAAATTAATTATAGGAATGCATTGATCCTCTTTTGCATTTCAGGCACGCGTGCCTGTGAGTAGCTTACACGCGCGCGCTTACACGGGGTCGCGTGTTTTCACGTGCACGCGCTTACACGTGCACGCGCGTACACGTGCACGCGCTTACACGGGCACGCGCTTACACGGGCACCCAGTGCATGCGTACAGGCAATGACGCAGTGAGCAAGTGGAGATATTTTTTCGTCTCCCTCTCTCTCTGATAATTACCAACTGTGAATGGCGAGGCGATTCTCGTTCGGGCTTCCGGCTCTTAATCGCGTTGCTGCTGGCGAAGCGCACACGAGGTCTTGTGCCACGAGAGATGCCTGCAGGAGATAGAGTCCGGTCTGAGTTAACAAGCATTCAAAGTCCGCTCAGGTCTAATCCAAAGATTCCAGAGTTTACAATGCGGCTATTGTGAGCTTAATGTGACTTTGGCAGGTCCCTCGCCCATCCATTGTCGCAGGAATGCTGTTTTATACCAACTTGGTTTTTTATATTTTCAATGTGCCATTATGTGCTGGATGATTATATACATGACTTCGTGCGTGATGTGGTAGTAACTCAGGAATCCAAAAAAACAAGATGAATAACTCTACTGTATACGCACAGTCATATTGTGCATTTGAGAAAGCTCCATGCCATTTTCCGCGAGTGAATTCAATCGAGGCAGCATACTTATTTTAAAAGTTCATATAAACAAATTTTAATTATAAAAGGAGTATTTGATACACTGCAACTTTCTGTTTAATGCATAAATAATACACTTAAGAGATTTGCAGGTGTGACTCTATGCAAATACAACAATTACAATTTGGATATATAGGGGGTTTCATTGTAAACCGTTTCTCGAAACACTTAACAACATAGTGCCATACGTGAACCATGGCTGCGGGGGGCGGGGGGTGCAGAGGAGCAGAGAAAGATCTTGAGCCGGGACATCGAGCCGGAGCATGGAACAAACAGCACGGAAGTCTGGGAGATCATCGAGTTCCAACAATGTGGGGGGGAGGGGGGCAGCAGAGAAGATGGGCTGCGGGTTTCGACAAAATTCCCTGGCCACTGCAGTGGAGAGCGCGTGTAGGGCGCTAGAGTGAAATGGGAGCGGGAGAGATAACAGGGAGTGGGGGAGGGGCATTGCACGGTCCAGTAGGGTGGGGTATAACAACAGGTAAAGGTCATAGGTTAAACAGCAGGTAGAGTGCAGCGGTTACTCAGTTGTTTGTGCGACGATTAAATGCCGGCACCCGCTTAGATGGCGCACACTACGGCGGCGCAGTTTCAGCACGCAAAGAGGAAAGCGTCACCTATTTATCCAATCATCATCAGACTTGTTTGAAGGTTGACTGTTTCTGGAATTAAATGTAAAGAGGACGTATTAATCACAAAAATGTAACACCCATCCACCCACACACGCGCACACCGCAGGCTGCAGCCAGACCTGTGATTGATTGAAGCTATTTGGGTTTGGTTTAAAATTGCAGAGTCTCCTTGAAAATAACAAGGGGATAGGATGAGTGCAGGGGGTATAGGTGCAATTAAATGTTGTATCTTCACTTATACTGCATATATAGGACGACTGTACAAGCAGGTTAATTGATCTGATAATGTAAATGCCTGTAGCCAAACAGATAATACAGGGATTCAACTAAACTATTTTTATTTTACCAGGTAAGGCCCACTGAGCTATATCGCTTTTTGTGGAAGCGACTTGGCCACAAATTATAGCCCAACGAAGTGGCTTATCGCGTGGACATTTCTAGCAGCCAAATACTCTAAACGCATGTTGATTCTAAATGTGGAGGGAAAAACTGTAGGACCCTGAGAAAAATCCACGCGACCGCGGGGAGAGAGAGAACATGCAAAATCCAATTATACAGGCGTCAGTGTCGGGATGTATACCGAGTGAGGGTGTTAACATCTCACCACCGTGGCGCTCCTCAGATTGTATGGAGAAAGTCACGAATTACAAATCAAAATGAGAGACAGGCAAGGAGATGGCCTCTCGCCAAAGCCGTCCATAAATGACGTCACGCGATTTTGTACGATTTTTGACCCCCCCCCCCATTCGTCACACGGCATCACAAAATGTCAGACCCCCCTCAAATATGACGTCACAAAGCTCTGTGCCCCGCCCCCCCCAAAAATGCTTCAAATCGCTTTAAACTATTGTCATTGTAGTGCGTATTTAATGTGGCGCTGTACTCTGATGTTGTAGGAGAAAACATTTATTAAAAAGTCTATTTCATTATGTGACGTCACATTTCTCAACCCCCCCCCCCCCCTCGTCACACATTGTCATAAATGTCTGACCCCCCCCCCCCCTAGGTGCGTGACGTCATTTATGAACGACCCCAAAGTGGGGCTCAAGATAAATACATGTACATATATATGTATGGACGTACATACCTTGTGAAATTATTGAAGGCAGACCGGGATAAAAATTCTGAAATAAAAACAATAATTATTCTTGTTATGTGAAACCTGGTTGGAGTGATTTTGGAACTTGATGGTGCAAAGCAAAACGAGTAATGTTGCGCATCGCCTGCGATGACATGGGTTAGACAACCCACTGCAGAGGTGGGGCGTTGAGATGAACTCGCGTGCAGGAGCTAGATAGATTGTTGCATCACGAGACCTCGAAGTTTTGGCAACAATTTGGAGACACTTTCATCCAGCAGTGGATCGATCATCGCTGATGGTGGTGGAGCACGGTTGGTGCCACACGCTTGGACTCCAGCACTAGAGAGGCGACGGTTGGTGGATTACACAGATGTTGTGAAACTCCCTTTATGGCAGTATAAAGGTGCCATACCCTGGTTTGCCAGGAGAACGTGGTACGGAAAATGTGAACTCCACCCATTGCACGCGTAGGTTTCTTCGGATGTTCTTGTTTTCTTCCAGATGTAAACACTCATTATATGGCCGTACAATACCTTAATATGCAGGAGGTCGTGGGTTTGATCCTGATCCTGACGCCTGTATATTTGGAGTTTGCATGTTCTCCCCGTGGTTGCGTGGATTTTTCTCCGGGTCCTTCGGTTCTTTCCCTCCACGTTTGCAAACGTGCGTTTTGAGTATTTGGCTGATATACATTTCCACGTGATAAGCCGCTTCTTTGAGCTATATAGCTCAGTGGGCCTTGCCTGCTAAAATATAAAATTGTTGAGTTTTTCTTTTCAATATATTGAGGAACGCAGAGTTTGGGCAATTATTGATGCTGCATTCCCGCCTGTCTGTGGTACCTTGCGCCTGCAAGTCGCAACTTTCTCCTCGAGAGTGAGCAAATACTGTGTGGCGCATTTCAAGTTGAAATTATTCGAATATTTTCATTGTTAAAATAGGAAAGGAGATCGAGTGAAATTCACTGCGATGAGCACGCCTGTGTGCAGATGCTGTACGTACGTTCACCAGCAAAGTGAAACCCCAAATCGACGAGGCCACGCCGCGAGTGAAAAGCTGCCGTCGAGAAAATGGGCTGCCCCATTTTCTCTAGTTCGCGGTGGATTCATTCGTCAGCAGTGCGCGCGATGACGTCTGTCGATGGAAGAAGGGGAACGCCCCCATCAGAGATGCTGCACACAAAAAAAAAGAATCGAGCGTCTGGAATTCCGCTTGACACCGTGGCTTCAGGCTGCCAGAACTCTCGCGAAGGCTTGAGTCCTCAGCCAGGGGACAATTTTTATTGTTGTTGTTGTTCTCACAAACGCAGGTGGAGGTATTGGCAGTCTGTCTGCGATATTGGGAGTTTTATTTTTTTCGCTCGCACTTAGCAATTGATATGGTGCAAAATAGCAGAACTCAATTCTGTTTATGCACATGAATAAATAACAAATATATTCGAACCCATCAGCCTATTAGCTTTCCAGACCAATGTTATCATGCAAGCAGCATTCGTTTAAGCAAAGCAAACTCTGGGATCTTCGATGTGTCATCAGCAGAGTCCGACTTGTTAAGTAAATGCTGCTGAATTGCCATCTGGGCTTGGCCTCAGCATTTCATCTAAACGATGGGGCCCTATTAAACCAAAAGAGGCAATACAATATTGTAGATGATGCGTCCTCACAAAGCCAGGGGGCCTCTGTTCTCTCGCAAATGCAGTGAAGGTATTTATTTAAGTCGGGTTTCTCTGAGATAATAGGGGTTAAATTTCGATTTAAAGCTTTCGTGACTGCAGGGATTCATCTTTTTGGTTCTTTCGGTAAAGTCACGTAGAAGTGAAGTAATAAAATAATAAAAACAAAACATAATAAAATAATTCTCACGACGTTTCGGCCACAACGCAAGCAGCCGTCCTTAGGCCGTCCTTAGGCTGCTTGCGTTGTGGCCGAAACGTCGTGAGAATTATTTTATTATGTTTTGTTTTTATTATTTTATTACTTCCCTTCTACGTGACTTTACCGAAAGAACCAAGAAGATAATAGGGGTTGTTTGTTTGTTTGTTTTTTGCTTTTAAGCACTGCCGTGCCGTGGTGAGTGCCTGCTGTAATTACACCACAGCACGGCCTTCGAGTCACGAAACGGCATCTATGAATTCTTGTTTCTATTGTTAAACCTCTTTAAATGTTGCTTAGCGTCAGTCAGTCGTGCAACACTTCAGGTAAGAATTCCATTCGCCGGCTGCCCAGTGCCGGATTAAGCTAGTGCGGGCCTGTAGTATATGTTATAAAGGGGCACTAAATAAAAAAAAACATTAATATTTCAACACAAATGTAATTATTGCATAGTAAAGTAATTTATCTTTTCATTTTGTATACAGCCAGATAATACGACAAATCTCTAACATTAAACACCCAGTCGTTCATAAAAGTATAGTACTATAGTCATCGAGCAAGTGCAGAATCACTGAACCGGAATTGATAGCTTGAAAGCATTTATCGCGGGGCCCTTGAAAGTGCGGGGCCCGTAGCACGTGTAGCAGCTACTTGTGTAGCTACTTGTGTAGCTACTTGTGCAGCTACTTGTGTAGCTACTTGTGCAGCTACACGTGCAGCTACTTGTGCAGCTACTTGTGCAGCTACTTGTGTAGCTACTTGTGCAGCTACTTGTGTAGCTACTTGTGTAGCTACTTGTGCAGCTACTTGTGCAACTACTTGTGCAGCTACTTGTGTAACTACTTGTGCAGCTACTTGTGCAGCTACTTGTGTAGCTACTTGTGTAACTACTTGTGTAGCTACTTGTGTAGCTACTTGTGCAGCTACTTGTGTAGCTACTTGTGCAGCTACACGTGCAGCTACTTGTGCAGCTACTTGTGCAGCTACTTGTGTAGCTACTTGTGTAGCTACTTGTGTAGCTACTTGTGTAACTACTTGTGCAGCTACTTGTGCAGCTACTTGTGTAGCTACTTGTGTAACTACTTGTGTAGCTACTTGTGCAGCTACTTGTGCAGCTACTTGTGCAACTACTTGTGCAGCTACTTGTGTAGCTACATGTGTAGCTACTTGTGCAGCTACTTGTGTAACTACTTGTGTAGCTACTTGTGTAACTACTTGTGTAGCTACTTGTGCAGCTACATGTGTAGCTACTTGTGCAGCTACTTGTGCAGCTACTTGTGCAGCTACTTGTGCAGCTGCGTCCAGCCACGCTGTGCCGGTGGCTGATCCGTGTGTGTGTCTTCATCGGTGCTCCGGTCCTGGGCCTCCTCTAGGTCGACTCAGCCTCAAATGAGTACTGGTGCGGGGTGTAAAGATCGCCACTAGGGAGACAAAGGCGTCCGGGCGAGGTGCTGGCCACCCACCCCCTCGGAATCTTTGTATTTTGTTTATAGGTGCTCGCTAAGAGCTCAATGGGCCTTGCCTGATAACATAAAAACTAAATCTAGTTGTAGTTTTTTTAATCGTTTGGGCGCGTACGAATTAGCGTCGCGTCGCGTACCTCCAGCTGCCTCTGCATTCCCGCGTGACTGACGATTACAGAATTACCACGGGGACGATCCGACACGCAGAAACCCCCACCCCGCGTGACGGTGCACTCCGCATGGACAAGCATTCCCACAGCCACACGCTCCAGTAAAACTTCCAAGCAGGAATCACATTTAAAAGCACACTCATCAATGATACTGCCTTAAAGGAAACAAATATATACAATCGGCGACGTTTCAGGAAACGACCCTTTTTATGCTATTATATAATATATGAAAATTATATATTTGTATTTTATTTTAAGGTAGTGTTATTGACCAATGTGTTAGTTTGTTGTTTTAATTGTACCTGTGCACCATTGCCAACGCAGTGGCGTCACCAAACAATGTATTTTAAAAACATACGGAGCTCTCCGACGCGTGTGTTGCCCGGCTCTTTCAGTTCCGGAAGAAGCTCTCACCCAGCACAACGGAGCGAAACGTCGGACACCAATTCCAAACAATCCGAAAAACATACACGTCGGAGAACTATGCAGCATAACAGCACATCCGCGATTCTAATCGCCGCCGTATGTTCACGTGTAGAGACTACTGTTCTTGCGTATGTCAGCGATATGTTGAGGAGCAAGATGCCAACAATGTTGGTTGAGGTCTGCCGCTGGCCACGACTAGACGGCTTCAGGAGAGAGAGACTTTTGATTTTTAAACAACTTTTATTGACGCCAGCAGCAAAAGCACTGGATGCGATTTCGATATGAAACACACAAAGTCACCAGCAAACAAATTAAAACAAACGCTACAAATCCACGCGCTGTTGCGCCAAAGGCACCGCACACAACATGAAAGAAAAGTCACGTGGTTGTGGTGGTGGTCATCGCGCACGCCACGGTGACGAGCGAGCGCTTCAGAAGGTGAACACGAGGGTGCCGTCCACGCTGGTACAGAGGGTTCTTCCGGCTCGTGTAGTTTAACTGTTCCTTCTCCTCCATTGAACTAGCGCAGACTACAGTGGGTTTACTGCACGGTGCAGAGTTTGTGTTGCATGACCACAATCGCACCGCTTCGGCATGTCTGTTTGGTATCTTTATGAGTCTCTACGTATGTCTATGGGTCTTTACGTATGTCTATGGGTGTCTATGGTTTTACTGTACGGGGCCATAGTGTGGGGTGCATGGCCACAATCGCACTGCTCTGGCTTGTCTTTAATTTTTTTCCACAGGTGAAACTATTCCGTACGGCGTCCGTCCCTTCGTGTACTTTCTTTCCGTGCGACGGGCCAGAGTGGGGCGCCGTGCCGCCTGTTTAAGTGCCATCCGAGCTCAGCAGACCCCCCCCTTGGCCCCGTGGCCAGAAGCTCAATCCTTCTTTACTTGGACTCGACACATTCTAAACTAAACTCTTTTTTTTACTTTACCTGGTAAATCTTGACTTAAAGCTTTTGTGACTGCAGGAATTAATTTGGTAAAGTCACGTATGGAATACGTATAGAAAACGTGACTTTACCGAAAGACCCAAATAATATGAATTCCTGCAGTCACGAAAGCTTTAAGTCAAGATTTACCGGGTGAAGTAAAAATAATAAAAATGAAAATAAAGTGGAGAATTTGTATTATTATTATTTTTTCTTCACTTTATTAAAAAAATTCTATTCTATACGTGACTTTACCGAAAGACCAAAATAATATTTACCTGGTAAGCCACCACTGAGCTATATAGCTATTTCTCAGAAGCGACCTGGCCACAAAATTATAGCTCAACGAAGTGGATTATCATGTGGAAAGTCTTAGCAGCCAAATACTCAAAACACACGTTTCTAAGTGTGGAGGGAAAGAAAACAGACGACCCGGATAAAAAGTCCACGTGACCAAGTGGAGAGTAACCACGCAAACTCCAAATATACAGGTGTTAGTTCAAGTTCATTTATTTCAAGTTCATTTATTAGGTAAAGCCCTGTGAGCCATTCGGCTCTTGAATCGGGTGCAACCGCAACAAACAAAAAACATGAACAAGAAAACATCTTAAAGTGAATATGTGACTTTGTGCAAACAGAAAATCCAAGAAAAGACAGCAAAATATTGCAGAAAAAGCACCGTACACCAACGCTATGTGCAAAAATCCCAGTGGGATGCAAGCCAAACAACAACAACAACAAGACAACTTAGATTAAGGCCATCAGTCTTACTCCGTACTACAACAAACAAACATGGCCAAACCAGTAAACTTTTCGAAATCACCAAAATAAAACAATGAAACAATGATCATAGGAACTGTGACGGAATTTTCACAATAAATGACATAAACAACATGTACTACCAAAACCCTGCAGTCATAGCTGGCTGCATGAGTCACTCCACAACAGCAGGAGCATCAATCGGAGTATTATAATTTTTCAATGCACCTTTAAGATCAGCACACTAAATCAAAACACAAACACAGGTCATACTTTTCAGCGATCATCCGGAGCGAAACATTTTATTTTAGGCCACTGAATAGCACTGGCAGCTTGGGGTGTACAACTCCTCTAGATCAGTTTTGAGTGAAGATCTAATAGGTAGTGACTCAAGTTGAAATTTATTGGCAATAGCATTCCAGACCCTGGGGACATCAATAGCAAAGGCCCTTCCTCCAGTATATGTACGGTAATAGGGAATGTGCAGCTGGTAAATGAGTGTAGACCTTAGGTCAAATTTGTTCTTTTAAACAGAGAGGAGATCCAGCAGGTAAGGGTCGGGATCGAACCCATGGCTTCGTGCATAGCAGGCGAGGTAGTTAACATCTCGCCACCGTGACAGGCCCCTTCGTCAGCAATACTGCCCCAAAAGGAAACTGATAACAGACGACGTTTTGGGCAGTGATCCTTATTTATTTCAGAGATCATCGCATAGCAACACAATAATAAAGCAGATAATGAAATAATCATTGAGCGTCGTTGGTTATAATCAGAAACAAAATTAATAATCAGACAATGCCACCTCCTCCTCCTCGTTCCCACATTTGTCTCTGCACATCGAAGTCAATGTATTTTCTCACAGCAGATAATTTCTGCGATGAAGGGCCATTTCCCTAAACACATTCCTGCAGAGGGAGCTGGTAGGAACGTTGGGTTGCTCGGTCAATGGCCAGGATCAACGGCGGCGTGGTGTATTCCGCAAATATGCCCGACTGTGAGGGCGGGCACAAGCCGGCGTGAGTAGGTTAAACGTTGAGTTGTATAAGGGCACCACGGGGTGACCAGTCCCTTCCCACCCTCCCCTCCCCACCCAGCCCCTCCCCACCCTCCCCACCCAGCCCCTCCCCACCCTCCCCTCTCCACCCAGCCCCACCCCTCCCATTTTTGGATGCACGACGGACGTACGGACACAATAATCCCCTGTGGACTGGTGTAACCAGGAGGTTCCTTCCAGTATTATATATGTCTTCTATTTAAAAAATATATTCTTTTAGGGCAATATTATTGAAGAATGTGTTGTTATTGGTGCTTGTGCATCACGGCCAAATCAAGCACAGAAACACTTTTTGTTTACTGTTTACTTAGGCTTCCTTCGGCTGCACAAACTTGTTTCAGTTGTTTTTTTAATATACACAGCACAGATTGGATGAAGCTCAATATTGGCTTCAGAATGAGTACAATAGGCCTTGGAATTCACAGCACTGTGAACTCTTTCCCTGTCGCCAAGGGCACTTGTCTAGTTGATTTAATTTTAACGGGTACCAAGTTTTTGCTGCTGCGGTTGAAGAGCTATGTAATAATAACAACGTTATGGTTTATTAGAGTGTTAGTGACCTTTAAAAGTTACCGAGGGTGGAGCGGTGGCTCCGTGGTTAGCGCACTGCGGTATGAAACCCGCCAACCAGAGTTGAATTCCTGGCAATGGCTCACATCAGTGATGAGTGATAGCGGAACTGGTTCTAGATGTCCTGCCTTCACCGGCCCATACTGACCAGAGCGGTGAAGTATGATCTAACGACCCCCACGATCAAAACGGAGGTGGGGGAAGCCTTCATCTAGCAGTGTATTGACAAAGTCCTGAAATCAGAGATTATATTTTTTTTTACGAAAGTGCTCACGTTTTTCTCAGAAATAACGGGACGAAGGATGTTGGCAAGATGAGTCGGGGTTCAAAACACATGTATTTACAAATTGAGTTACAAATGTAAACTTTACAAAGTAGTTAGTACACAAGTACCCGGCTCATTACTGACAAACTTAAATGAATGGTTGGCATAGTATCCTCCTGTTAATTTGATTCATGTTGAAGACGATAGACAATAGTTTCAAGAATTCCCTGGGCTAAAAAATAAATAGCCGGATAAATCAATTGACTAAATAATCTGTCAAAGTAAACTGTGTGATTTATAATTAACACAGCTTTCCCGTACTGCCCTGGGGAATGCTCCTACTGTGTTGTTATCTGTGAGTCAGTCCATTTCCTCGAGAAAACAACCCGGAGTAGACTTAGAAAACAAACTTTCACTGAGACTTTAACATGAATTGGGGGAAATATTAACCACCTTTGGAAGCTTAGGTCGACACTGGTTAATATCAAACCTGGCGACCTTGCAGATAACCTAACCCGCATCTATCCTGGCCTCAAATATTCTCATTTTTAGAATTCTCATTTTTTGAATTTGAGACCAGGAAGCTCCTATCGTGAGCCACAGTGCGACTGTCTTGCCTGAACTTTGACCCTCTCTGAGACATTTCATCTCAGTCTTGGAAGCATCTTGCTCTTAGCGGGACAGAGCAGAACAAAAAAAAATTCCCACATCAAGCCCTCGACATAACAATTGCAATTTCAAATGCATTCCGATCAATCCGCTAAAAACTTTCCGCAGGTTCCCATTTGATGATATTGATCTGCATGTCTCCTGAGCCATTATTGAAAACAGCCGTTTTCATTGGCTTGTGATATAATCCACGGAGCCTGCCTTTACTTGTTGTCAGCTCCCAACTTCGTGGGATGCCTTCGCGAGATTTGTTTTGTTAGTGTATTTGTCGTCTGCAATGATGTTACAGCACGGCACTGCAACTAAAACGATGTTTGCTTGCCGTCCGACCGAGATACGATTTTTTTTTTAAAACAACATCTTTGCTTCACGGGCAATCGTCATCAAATTTAAATTGCTCATCGACCGCAATTCCACGCGCAGACAAAGTGTCAACATTGACATAATTCACGTGCAATGTTTTCCGATAAGTGGCTGAAAATAAGTGCACTATGAAGTGATTGGTGTGTTTAAATTCACATCTACCTCCATTTATCAGACTTTGGCTGCTAGTTTTAATGAAACAAGCAAAACATTTTCTCCGGCAGGCGCTTCCCACAAACACAGCCATCCTCCTCGGCCAATTTTTCTCATTCCACATTCCTTGGCCAGCTCTCCTGTTCCAGAACACATCAGCTAACAATGTTCGGCACATTCCGCTTCATCGGTTAATTCGATTATATGATACGAGGGGAAAACCCATCGAGATTCAACGGGGCTGTGTTATGCCGAACCCTAACCTATGGATCCGAAGAGAAGCCATTGGAGGCTGCGTCCTCCTGAAATGGAGGAGGGATCAGTAATACGACTTGAAGCCCTCTCGTCTTGGCCGCCAGACCTCAACATTGGCATTTGGCTCATGAGAATATTGCTGCCATCATACGCAAGAATAGAATATGCCGATATGTTGCGTGATTTTTAGACTTCGACTCACGTCACATGCAGAGTTATCGGATCGTTATTGAGTTGTTGATATAATGGAAATGATAGATTGAATAAACAATTTCGGGGCTGATCAGAGTGATCTGGACAAACGTTCAGATCGGCGACTTCTGTACAGAATTTGCTCGTTATTCGCGAGGAACCTGTTTCGGAGATGCTCGTGAATAGGAAATTTTCGAGAAATTATCTCTCTATATATCTCTCTCAACTTTTTATCTCTCATAACTTTATAATAACTTGATCTCTCATCACTTTATCACTCATCGCTTTATCTCTCATCACTTTATCTCTCATAACTTTATCTCTCATCACTTTGTCTCTCATCCCTTTTTATCTCACCACTTTATCTCTCATCACATTATCTCACCACTTTAGCTCTCATCACTTTGTCTCTCACTACTTTATCTCTCATCACTTTATCTCTCATTGCTTTATCTCTCATCACTTTATCTCTCATCACTTTATCTCTCATCACATTATCTCTCATCACAGTATCTCTCATCACTTTATCTCTGATCACTTTGTCTCTCATCACTTTGTCTCTCACTACTTTATCTCTCATCACTTTTATCTCATCAGTTTATTTCTCTCTCTCTCTCTCGATGTAACTGTCGTGTCGAGTTCAATATGCGATTCGGGAATAGTAAGTCCGAGAATAACGAGGGAACAGTGTGGCCAGGTAGTTCCACTACGAACGTGCATGCACCGTGCGATAGCAGCGTGAAACGCTCCGCTCACCCGCTGGTACCAACTCAGCGTTAAATCTACCCCCCCCCCCCGTCAAACCCGTCCCATTACAGCAAGGCTACGTCACCTCACGATTGGCATTGAATTCCCTGCGGACGGTGATAACCCGATCCACGAATGTGCCAAAAGTTGACATCATGGTTCTGACAACGGCAGTGTTCGGTGTCTCAGGCAGTGGGGAGCTCATCACGCAGTCGGGTGCTGCGACAGGACACTGCTGCCCAACCTCTCTGGGTGAAGCACGGTGTCACCTGTGTCTCAGTTCCACGTGTTGGCTCGGTCAGTCACTCCATTAGCTGACGTGGCAGTTTAACTGACTGCCCTTTGTTCAGGCAGAACTCTCTAGAACAAATGCAAACTTCAATGTGTTTTTATGCCCTTTTCCACAATTTCATCCCTATTCTGCGATCGCCATCCGATGATGCTTTCAGTCGTTGTCTAAAAATCAGTGCAACCGTTCGTGTCAGAGAACAGGCTGCGGGAAGTGGACACCATGGAGCTACCTAAGAAATCCCTTAAAGTGACCTTTGTTCCACACAAATAGGGGGCAGGACCTTCCCACCCACGCTGCTACATAAAAACTTAACTTGTTTGGTTTGTTTATCAGGTAAGGCTCTTTCCCAGAAGCCATTTGGCCACAAATTATCGCTTAAAGAAGTGGCTTATCGCGTGGAAATGTCTCGCGGCCAAATACTCTAAACGCATTTTTCTAAATGTGGAGGGAAAAAGCGAAAGACCCGGATAAAAATCTACGCGACCACGTGGAGAAAATACAAACTCCAAATATACAGGCGACCGAGTTGGGATCGAACCCACGATCCTCCTCCATACCATTCGAGGCAGTTGACATCTTGCCACCACGGCGCCCCAAATAATCGTCGCATGACAGTAAAACCAATGTGTTGAATTGTTAGAGCTGGAATTTAGAGTTAAAGCCACGCTGCTTGCGAATGTGCCAAGAGCCTTCATCCTCTTCTTCTTGGTTCTTTTGGTAAAGTCACGTAGAAGGGAAATAATAAAATAATAAAAATAAAACATAATAAAATAATTCTCACGACGTTTCGGCCACAACGCAAGCAGCCGTCCTCAGGTGAAGAAAAGGTCTGTCGGAAAGACAGCGTCTGAATGAACACCACCACGCTTGGCAGCGTATATTTAAGCTGGGTTGAAGGGGGAAGAGCGCCTTAACAAAGGAATTTGCATATCCAGAGGAATTTAGCCTTCATCCTGCAGGAGCACTGCCGCTGGGCAATGGTTACGGAGTTGCTGAGTGACAGGAGGCCCTCACCGCCTCATCTCAACCCAGCCCGCTTGCCCATTCCGTGCTCGCGCTTGGACAGACGCAAGTAACGCATCGTTTCGAGGCACCAAGCCCTTTCATTGGCCTTCCTTTGACGAACAAAAGAGACGCGTGCACGGATCGCAGCGTTCGCCGCTGCGTTCGCGGAATATTAACGTCGCTGGATGACGCCGTTGGGTTAGGTGGAGCATTTGAAATTGAATTGGCTGATCATTTGTGCACAATGAAGTGAGAGGGGGTGGAGTTGAGCGGGCTGGGGGTGGGTGGGGGGTGCGTCAGGGGGTGGGTGGGGGGGTCACTGCTTTTGCGGTCCCTGAGGAATTACTGTTTTCGGTTTTTATTTCTGAGTTTCCGCAAAATTCATTCGCGGCTCTGGTCACGTACGTGACTGGTGCCGATGTGGTAATAAAAGCCCGCAGTGAGTGGGCCGCGTGCTGAGGAGTGATTTTTCTTTTTTGTTACAAAGCCCCGGCTATCCTCCTGAGAGTAATTGTGCCGCTCTACCATGGGGGATTATAAAAATGCAATTATGAAAAGAGAAAAAAAAAGCCAGTGGGATCTATATTAGTAATGGGCAGTTATTTGAAACTGCCGGAGAGGCATCACGTAAATCCCACAAGTGTGAATTTTGGGAGATAAAAGTGGTGGGGGAGGGGTACCGATTGGGTAAGTGGACACCGCAGCGCCATGCCTGTTGGCTCCCATTACAGCCAATGAATATTTATGCGAATGGAAAAGTGCAAAGACTGATTAAAGTTTAATACCCTCATGACGGCTGCGAGCACATGACCAGAGGGAAGCGACTGCTGGTCAATGTTTAAATTACAGGCCGGTCTCAGGTTTCGGGAGACAACAGTGGTTGCATATTGGTTGCGGGACTTTCATAAGTGCTGCCCAGTATACAGTGTTGATCATCGTGTGAGATTATCAATACATAGACGAATAAGTTCTATTTCGATTTAAAGCTTTCGTGACTGCACGGATTCATCTTCTTGGTTCATTCGGTAAAGTCACGTAGAAGGGAAATAATAAAATAATAAAAATAAAACATAATAAAATAATTCTCACGACGTTTCGGCCACAACGCAAGCAGCCGTCCTCAGGTGAAGAACAGGTCTGTCGGAAAGACAGCGTCTGAAGAATAAGTTATAATATAACTCAGGCTTCATCAGCAGTCCATTGTCATGTAGATGACTTATCCTCTTAATGAGATTTAAGCTATCAGCTTAATGATCGGAGGCTTCCTGCAAAGGTGTCGCCAGAATTTGCATTTGGGATGGAGGTACGGGTAATTAATTTCTACGGAGTTTTCATTTCTCAAAGCGATCCAATTAATTTTTAGTGACACTCACGCCGCATTGTTCAATTTCACCCGAGCACTTATTCTGCTTTAACGCATCATCGCTTCAGTCGGGGAAGATGCATTGGTATTAAAATTACCCTGAATGAAATAAAATGTAACACATGCGGCTTGCATTGCTCATCAGCACTGATAAAAGTTTCATTTGCATAATTTTTTGTACTTAACCAGGCGTGGGTAATTATAATTAATACACCTCTTTATTCAAAAGAATCCTGTTTTTTATAATTTAATTGCAAGTAATTGGAGGTAAATATTAATGGCTATTAACACAATTTTTGTTTCTGGGTACTAAATGTTATTTTTTTATTGCTTATGCCTAAAAAGTATAGAAAATGACTATTATTCCCCACAAACTTTGCTTGTGTGACCAGGACTTTACGTGAACGAAAGACACAAATGCACACCGCGTTTTCTCATTGAAAATAGGTACATTTCTAAATATCACTGTCCTGGTCACAAAAGCAAAGTTTGTGGAGAATAATCACCAGTTTCTGTACTTTTGAGGCATAAGCAATTAGGAAATAATACTAACTACCCCGGAACAATTTTTGTTGTTGTTACACAGTGTATAGTTAATAGCCTGCTTACTGCTATGCATGGTAAATATGTCCATTTCTCCGCCTGTCCGTCCATCTGTGGACACTCAACAATGCTCCATAAAGACGACAAAACCCGTGACCGATGGCCGTGAAACGCACTGCAGCTTCATACCAATAGCCAAAACATACATCGTCCTTTGGCAAAGAATGGCAACAGAAAACTTCCCAAAAAAATATGTTTTAATTGAAAAAATATATTTTTCTTATTGGAAATCCATTTGCTTGCGAACGTGACGAGCGCGTATGCGTCTGAATGTGACCGCGTGGGTGTAAGGGCACCTCGCAACGCGTGCGTCTGCCTGCACGTGCGCGTTCCGTGGTGCGTCTGTACGCGTTTCGCCTCTCTCACGAATCTTTGTACTCGAGTTGCATCCTCCAACAAAATGGGACGCTTTTTTTTCGTCTCCATTGTGCCCGATGCACAAATGCGAAGCAGCAAGCGATGATTCACCACTCCGCTGCTCCTGACGCAATCATCTGGCTCCACCACTCGACCACTTGAATGCAAAATTATTCCTGTTTGCTCGACATCAACATCAACCACACGAAGATGTTTGATCTGGGTTCGTCAGCTTCTCCCCGATAATCCACATATACCGTTTGTATTTTTTTTGCAGATGGTTTGTTATATCTGCACAGTTATGTGAGAAAGGTCATGCACGCTGATGCTGGCTGCAGCAGCTGAATAGATATCGGCGAACAATTCACCGAATAAACATTTCGTGTTTGCTGGCGATTTGTCAGCTGTGAAAGCGACTTGCCACCAACCCCGAAAGGTCACGTTTCATGTGACCCAAGTCACAGTTTGGGACTCCCTCTCGCTCAGAGATAACAGGAAGATGATGTATATTGCCAGGTGTGTCATGAATGTTATATATGCCATTTATTTTATAAACATGGTAAAAAAAAACACGAGTTAGAAAATACCAGTTTATTCGTAACAGAGGAAAACTCCAGGCGAAGGAGGTAACCAAGATGGGAGGGCTCGGGTGGGGGGGGGGAGAAGAATTCAACCTCCTCCCACTTCCACCACCCTGACAGTGGTGTCGATTTCGAGTGTGCAGGCGGTGCAACTGCACCCGGCTGAATGAGCCCAGGCGCCGGGCTACGAAGAGGGAGGAAAATTGGACCCCCCCACATTTAATTCCTTACACCAGGTCTTTCAGCAACCCCCACGCCTCCACCACTGCCCATAGGCGCAACACAAATGTTCCGTCAACCATCCAGCTCCAAGGTGAAGTGAGTTTTTACGGCATACACTGTTCGCCCTGTGTTCGCCCTAAGGCAGTAGCGGTAACGAGCGTGAGGGCAAGGGGGGGGGGTGCCTTGCCCAACCCCCCCGCCCCTACCTGTTGGCCAAAGCTACGAGTTGGGGCCCCCTTAACAACCACCATGAGAGGTGTTTTCAACAACGGTGTAAAAGAACTAAGCTTATGTAACAACGTGCTGAGGCAAGAGGAGGCGCGATATATAATTGCCTGGGTGCGACCGCGCGAGACAAATCAAATATTGGGGGGCCCCCCACCTGAACGATTACCGCACCCCCTGAGCTGATAATGCCCTTGTTAGACACTGCCCCCAACATGTACCAAACAGTGAAGGGGCAAAAGGAAACTGTAGCTACCCCCCCCCCACCCCGTTCAATTTAATCACCGTTTTGGCAGAGCCTATGGAAGAAGTGCTGCTGCAATGTCTCGCCAGCCCAGGCATGGCCACGTCCACACCAAGGGGCCGTCCATAAATGACGTCACGCGATTTTGGACGATTTTTGACCCACGTCCCCTCGTCACACGGTGTCACAAAAAGTCAGACCCCCCCTCAAATATGACGTCACAAAGCTCTGTCCCCCCCCCCCCCCAAATTAAACATGCTTCAAATCGCTTTAAACTATTGTCATTGCAGTGCGTGTTTAATGTGCCGCTGCACTCTGATGTTGTAGGAGAAAACATGTATCAAAAAGTCTATTTAATTAAGTAGAACGTGTTGTCTATATTTATTTAAAGTTGCGCATTTTGATGTGACGTCACATTTCTCAACTCCCCCCCCCCTTGTCACACATCGTCACAAATGTCTGACCCCCCCCCCCCCACCTAGGTGCGTGACGTCATTTATGGACAGCCCCCAAGATGCGTTTCACGTGTGTCTTCAATTAACATCTCGCTTTCGCCCCTCTTGAGGCTGAAATATCCATCTGGCATCGTGACGCTGAGAGCAACTTCGAGACACAGCCTTTGCTGTGTCTCGAAGTTGGATATGTGAAATTCCCTCATGCGCGGGCAGTAATGAAGGCAGCAGCAGCATCAAGGGCAGTACGGCCACGGATTTGCTTTTCTTTCAAACCGCGGATTGCCAACCGATGGCATCTGCCAAACAGCCACTGCGGTTTATTGCATCATAAAGTAAATATATATTCCAGATTTGAAGCTTTCGTGACTGCAAGGATTCATATTCTTAGGTTTTTTTTTCGGTAAAGTCACGTAGGTAAAACATTAAAATTAACAAAAGTAAAATAAAATAAAAATCACGACGTTTCTGGCCACATGGCCTCCCAGCATTGAACCACTTCTTGGACCACATCAATTCTAGACACCCATCCATCAGATTCACCATGGAAGTGGAGAAAGACGGTAAACTACCATTCTTGGATATTCTGTTTGAAAGGAGGCCTGACGGATCCTTGGGACATTCTGTCTACAGGAAAGCCACCCACACAGATTCCTACTTGAAACCGGATTCCCACCACCACCCATCTCAAAACAATTCTCTCATCAAAACGCTATACCACAGAGCCCATGGCATTTCTGACCAACACCACCTGGCCGGTGAATTAAGACATGTACATCGGGCCCTCAGGATGAACGGATACTCTGACCGCACTATCCGCCAAGCTGTTTTTCCCACCACACAGAAACAGCCACATGAAACTCCGACCAAAACTATCACGTTACCATACATAGCAGGCGTGACCAAAAAGATCTCCAAAATTCTAAACAAACATAAGATCCAAGTCCGATTCAGTACAGTGCATAAAATCCGTGATCTGATTCCATCTGTGAAGGATGTCGTTCCTGACTTACAGTATCCTGGAGTCTAGAAATTGAGTTGCATTTGTGGTGATTGCTACATTGGAGAAACGAAACGTCATGTTTCTGATCGTGTCCGCGAGCACAAGTCAGATCTGAAACACGGCAGAACTGATTCTTCGGCCGTTGCCGATCATTGCTACAACTCGGTGGGCTCTCATGAAATTGTCTTTTCTGAGACCAAGGTTCTTTGCAAACCTCCTGGCTACCATCAAAGGTTTGTACACGAAGCCATACAAATATACAAACACAGACATAATTTCAACCGTGATGATGGTTACAAACTGAGTAATCATTGGAAAGATGTGATTAACCATGCAAAAAAGATTTAACTACACTTATTTGACCAATCTTATTTGACAGACAACTATTACAGGTTTACCATGTTTCTCCTTTGCACACTATTGTTAGGTAGGCCAGGTTGAGTCACAAACCGTACCTCTCCATAACAAAGGCTCACCCTCTTAAGCCTCACCTTACCATATGAATAAAAAGTGTGCTGCACTTGCCTCTTCCCCCCTCTCCAACCATTATATAAACGGAGTGGTAGCTCCTGCAATCTCTCATTTACTTGATACAGCTGTCGTGGCTGTGACGGTTCCACCTGAAGACGGAGGCTTGTGTTGCCTCCGAAACGTCGTGATTTTTATTTTATTTTACTTTTGTTAAATATATATATTTTGTCCCGTCACAGGGTCCCATCGGAGAGATGGCTCTTTCCAAATAGCATGTGAACACTCAGCAGTCGTGTTCTTTAACAAGACCCGGCTCTACTTACGAGCTCCAAAAGGTCGTTTGCTCGTCCAAAGTGTGTTTGTTTAAACGCATTTTGCCTTGGAAAAGCCTATCAGTTGATTAACTTTTTTTTTACGTTTAGAGTTGAACAGAGGATCTGTTTCATTACTCCAACCAAACAGCATGTATAGCGGAGTGTGTTATAATATGCATAGTGCGTACAATACTGCGAGCCTATTGTTACTGGTAGGAACCTCCTGGTTACACCAGCCCACAGGGGATTATTGTGTCCGTCCGTCCGTCGTGCATCCAAAAATGGGAGGGATGGGGCTGGGTGGAGAGGGGAGGGTGGGGTGGGGAGGGTGGAGAGGGGCAGGGTGGGGAGGGTGCGGCTGGGTGGGGGGTGGGAGGGGTGGTGCTGGGTGGAGAGGGGCTGGTCACCCCGTCGTGCCCTTATAAAACTCAACGTTTAACCTACTCACGCCGGCTTGTGCCCGCCCTCACAGTCGGCCATATTTGCGGAATACACCACGCCGCCGTTGACCCTGACCATTGACCGAGCAACCCAACGTTCCTACCAGCTCCCTCCGCAGGAATGTGTTTAAACCAGGGGCGAGGTAGCTCCGGCCCGCGAATTCATTTTCACAAAACCCCGTCCACCACACGAGTTCAGTTCAGATTATTTAAAAGTACCCTGTGAGCCGTGAAACTCTTGAATCGGCGTTCATCAACAAAAACAAGACCCACCGCTTCAACACGGCCCTCCTCCGTCAACTCACTCTCTTTCTATCCGTCACTGCAAAAGTATCTTAGCCGCACTAATTGGGGTACTAGAGGGGGGGAGAGTATTCTAGACCTGACCACACTATGTTTTTTTTCTTATTCAATTTTAGCGCACTCACCGATGTCGCTGCAGATGTTTCTTGAAACCCGGGCGACACGCACCTTATTTTGACATCAACATCGTTGTTGTTGTTATTGTTGATATTCTTAGGTTTTTTCGGTAAAGTCACGTAGGTAAAAATTTTAAATTAAAAAAAGTAAAAAAAATTAAATCACGACGTTTCGGAGGCAACACAAGCTTCCGTCTTCAGGTGGAACCGTCACAGCCCGACTGCTGCATCTTTTAATTTAATTTGTTTACCTACGTGACTTTACCGAAAAAAACCCACGAATATGAATCCTTGCAGTCACGAAAGCTTCAAATCTAGTAGTTATTGTTGATGTTGTTCGAAAACGCCGAGGTGTGCGTGTTGAAACGCTGAAGGCATTTGTAAGTCCATATTGGCCCTCAATATGCAATAGGTTCCCCAGGACTGAACTGTATTTGTAACTTGCAAGAAGTTTGAATCAGAATCCTGGGGCGCCCTCTGCCGTACGCTGGAGCGTCATTTGCAATCGTTCATTGTGCAAGCAACTTTAAAATTAAATAACTTTTAACACAAATTAGTTAACTTAGAGTATCTTCTTGGTTCTTTCGGTAAAGTCACGTGACTTTACCGAAAGAACCAAGAAGATGAATCCCTGCAGTCACGACAACTTTAAATCGAAACTTAGAGTATGTTTAATCATTGAAGGCTTGTATCTGGTACTCGGTAGTCACTATTAAAAGCTGGTCATCATAAAACATTAACGTAATGTAATTCTACTCAGAGCCCACATTGTGCTGAGTGCAGTCTTCAGCTTTGATTATCCACTGCCTTTCTGGCGTCTCTGTTTATAAATCTAACGAAACTATTCGTTTATTTCTACCAGGTGAAGCTCACTGAGCTATATACAGAAGCTGTTTTTCAGAAGTGACCCGGTTATTACAAATGATAGCTCAACGAAGTGGCTTAAATTCTTGGTTCTTTCGGTAAAGTCACGTAGGTAGAAAATAAAATAACAGATAATAAAATAAAAATACTACATTGAAAATAATAAAAGCAAAACACCCACGACGTTTCGATCGCAACACAAGCGGTCTTCATCAGGCGATCTAAACGTCGTGGGGTTTTTGCTTTTATTATTTTCAATGTATTATTTTAATTTTTAAAATGTTTTATTTAATTGCATTATCTTTTATTTTTATTCAATTTTCTATCTACGTGACGTTACCCAAAGAACCAAGAATATGAATTCCTGCAGTCACGAAAGTTTTAAGTCAAAATTGAAGTGGATTATCAAGTGGAAATATACGGCAGCCAACTACTCAAAACGCACGTTTTTCTGTGTTATAAAGAAGGACCATTGCCCGAAACAATTACTATATATGTTTTTATTATTATTTTAAATATTATTATTTGAAGGCAGGGTTGGTAACGAGTGTGTGAAGTGTTTTGCGTGTTAATGTGCAATCTTATCGTAGATGCTATATAGTTACTTCGGTATTTAAACTGATTTGCTGTGACCTATTAATAACATGCCCTGTTCATTCCTAACATGTGTCCATACACCAGCTTGCGTAGTCGGATGTGCAGTTGTGTGGAGTGCGTGAATGCGGTCATATTGATGAAGTCACTTGGTTTATTTTCCGCTACTAAAAGTCGAGGCATTTGTTTTTTTTTAAAGTATAACGTGTACTGTACAGCCCTTTGCTAGTCAACTGCAGATTGACGGCCTCACCACGCCGTGTGGGTGCTGGAAAGTCGTTTGACCATACTTCACCACGCTGGTTAGAGGCCGTCCATAAATTACGTCACGTGATTTTGGACGATTTTTGACCCCCCCCCTCGTCAAACGGCGTCACAAAAAGTCAGACCCCCCCCCCTCAAATATGACGTCACAAAGCGCTGCCCCCCGCCCCCCAAAATAAAACATGCTTCAAATCGCTTTAAACTATTGTCATTGTAGTGCGTATTTAATGTGGCGCTGCACTCTGATGTTGTGGGAGAAAACATTTATTAAAAAGTATATTTAATTAAGTAGAACGTGTTGTCTATATTTATTTCAAGTTGCGTATTTTTACGTGACGTCACATTTCCCACTCCCCCCGTCACACATCGTCATAAATGTCTGACCCCCCCCCCCTAGGTGCGTGACGTCATTTATGGACGGCTCCTTAGTGCGGGTTGCTGCATTGTTATCATTAGGGCAGTATTCACGACGATCGATGCTGTTATCCTTATACAGTATTTCATTTCAATGTAACACTCAACTAAATCCAAATCCTGCGCAATATGTTCAACACGACTTTTTTCTTCTTAATACTGATGTAATGAATATTTGAACGTAATTTGGTTATTTAACTATTCAATGAAATCTTTGTACGGCTGATGTTGCTTTAGAGCATACGGCTGTAATTTTACATGGAGGTGGTCGTTGAGCCAGATGATTGCGTCAAGAGTAGCGGAGTGGTGAATCGCTGCTGTGACGGTGTCTCCTTCTTCGTGTTTGCGAATCGTTATTCCAGGGGTCGGCTATCAACATAACAAGAAGAGACATTTTTTTTTATAATTCGGTACAAAAAAAACCCAGCAATATTTCAAGAGCCGCATTGCATGTGAACACGAGACGGTGCTCCTTAATAAATAACATGACGAAAAGCCGCATGCAGCTCCCGCCCATGGTAAACTGGACTCCCATGGTAAACTGGACTCCCATGGTAAACTGGATTTCATGGTGAACTGGACTCCCATGGTAAACTGGAATTCATGGTGAACTGGACTTCCATGGTAAACTGGACTTCCATGGTAAACTGGATTTCATGGTAAACTGGACTTCCATGGTAAACTGGACTTCCATGGTAAACTGGATTTCATGGTGAACTGGACTCCCATGGTAAACTGGACTTCCATGGTATAGCGGACTTCCATGGTAAACTGGAATTCATGGTGAACTGGACTCCCAAGGTAAACTTTACTCCCGTGGTCAGGGGTCGGAAACCAACATTTTAAAAGAGCCACAATGCATGTGAATACGAGACGGTTATGAATAAATGACGTCATTAGTCGCAGTTGCCGACCCCTGCTCTATGCCCAATACGATGACGATAACCACATCACCCGGAATGCGCCCCATCTCGTCAGACCTCAGGAGCTAAGCAGGCTGCGAGTCCCTGGACAGGCGATTACCGTTTAACAAAATCCATTGTTGTACTGTACTACGGAATGCTCCAACGTCTATGCTCCTCCTGCCTTCAACAACCGGCAATGGACCAGCGCGGTGAAATATTGTCCGCCGATATTTCCACGCGGGGAGGAGGGCTTCATCCAGCAGTGGAGCGACAAAACAGCCCTTACACGTTACAGTGCGTGCACAAGACTAAAACGTGAAAAGAAAAATCCACGCGCGTTCTCACGAATATCTGCTTTTTTTATTTAATCTTCGTGATTAGAAGGAGGCGTTTAGTGCAATCTGCAAACCCTATCTACCTGGCGTGCACCCCTGCCAGGATAATGAGTGCGAGGCGTTAATTGTTGTGTCTGTCTGATGGGACCCTGGCGCTAACCCTCGTGTAAGAGTCATTAGTGCAATTAGTGCAGTGAGCCTCAAATTCCCCCAGGTGTGCAATCACGGAGAGGTGTCGCTTCTTCGTTGTGGTTTTTTTTTTAACGAGCAGGTGTTTCAGACCCGAACCTCTCCACCCAACGGGGGTGGGGTTGAGAGGTCACCTCGGCGCGTGTTCGATGCCAGATTTCTTCTTCGTCCGCGTTCAGTGCTTCGCTTTGCTACCGAATTCGTCGCAGTTACGATCTTGTTCGAGTGTCTGCCAGCAAAGTCCGTGTCTACGCCACAGGGATTCACGAGTCATGCAGCCAGGTCGCGTTCAACTGAAGTTGCTCATTTGTACAAAACAAATATCTGATTCTTATCAACCCATGTGAGACTAGGCTCTAAGTAAAGCTGTCTCGGGTGTGAACCAATCAACTTCAAGGACAATGCATACATGATCAGAGTTATGTTTTTTGTTTGCATTATGACTGCAGGTATTGTGGTCTATGCAAACATGACTCCTTGTAAAAAAAGGTGTCAGTTTTGTTGCCAGATAGAAGGGTAAAACAATTATCAGACCCCATGGTGTTATAAGGTGCACTCTGTGACTCTTAGTCAATCTTTCTCTTTATAAACGTGCTATGAAGAGTATATGTTAATCATTCTTTTAAAGTCACCGTGTTATTGACGAAGGTGTTGCGTTTCTTTCTCGACGATTCGTATTGATTCCACTATTTAAATCACTAAATGTCTTTGTTGCACAACTAGTCGCTCAGATGCGGACAAAGCGGTTACAGGTGATTAGAGTCTCGCGATTTCGAGAGCGATTCGCGTGCGCAACTGATGAGACACTTGTTATGTATGGTGTGGAGCCCGGCTTAAGATAAAACCTTTATCGCAGTGGCTTCTGATTCTTTCCTGTGAGTGCCAGTGAATTTCCTGAGAAAACATCCTTGAAAATTGTATATTCTCTGCCCATGAGGCTGACCGAAAAGCTCAGAAGACAAGATGAGACATTCTGCTTGTGCGTGTCAATCCACTGCTGGATGAGGACCTCCTCATATCAAGGTGGATAATTAACCATACTGAAGACGGGGAGCATAGACCTTGGAGCATAGTGCAGTACAACAGTGACTTTTACTGCACCGTCTCTGCTGGCAATTTAGTCCCCCAGAAGCCAAAAAACACGCGATTAATGTGTAGTACCATTGTCCTAAACGTTGCACCATCAAATACGTAAATATAAAGTATTTCGTTTTCTGGCAGTGGTTACTGAACAGTGTTGTTTGAGTGTTGTTGCTGTTTAAAGGAGGATGCGGCATCAGCAGCAGCCTCCAGCATCAGCGTGCCCACTGTCAACACGGATCAATTATAACATTCGAAATTACGGCGCTACTCTGTAAACGTAGATTCGTAGTCGTCAAATTATTAACGTACAAGTAACAGTACTCCTGGGATTTGAAGCTTTCGTGACTGCAGGGAACCATACTCGTTGGGTCTTTCGGTAAAAGTCACGTAGGTAGAAAAATAAGAATAGATAATTATTATCTTTCTATTTTTCTACCTCCGTGACTTGGGAGTTTGTATGTTCGGCCTCCAGCCATGAGCTAGTTGCCTGATGTCCGCCGCTAGAGGGCGGAGCGGCACCTCTCTGCCCTCCCCCACATCGTAAACAGGCATCGATGGTCCGTCGATGCGCGATTGTTCGCCAACAGGGGTCGCCCCGTGCCATTGCTCTTCACCAATTCGGTGGCATTTTTAGTTCCGAGTCCATAAATGACAAACCCCATCATAAATAAATGGCATTTAGGCTGCTAAACGGCATTTCGTAGCGTGATTTCAGCTGTTACCGTTACGCACGAATGCGCAACACACGGCGATTATTAAACAACGGGCGGTTATTGAACGAGGATTTGGCGGTTTAGGTGCGAGATCGTGAGATCAGATTCGTATTGAGTTGAGGTCGCCTTCATCCAGCGGTGGATTAATCATGCACGCGCAATGATAACAATGTTCATGATGATGATGGACAAATCTAGTGTACGAAGATGTGATCGCACAGCGCTTACCCAGAGATGGTGAACCTAAAGTAAACAACAAAGGCCTTACAATTTGTGACACCAGACAGACACATCGTGGAGGAGGGAGGGAGGGAGGAAGGGATGCAGGGATGGTGTGTGCTGTGTGTGTGAGACCGGGGAATACCTACATAGACCTTTGCCGCTTGGCCATGCTGCTGCTGCCTTGGGATCAGCGCCCGACTGGCCCACAGCGCTCGCCACGTGCCGAAAGCGCTCCCTTGATTGCGCACCTTGGTGGCAGGGACCTCACTCGTGTTGCCACGGAAATCTGCCGATGACGATACAAGTGCGTTTGTAGAAGCATGCGTGTGATTGTTGTGTGCCTCCCATGGGGGGTGGCGTGGGGAGGGCGAAGTCCCATGCCTCTTACCCTCACTACCACCAACCACGTGCCCGCTTCCTTTAGCTGGTTTTCATCATCATCATCAGCAGCAAGTCTTGTACAGGAGTTCACCATATTCAGTAAGGCTTAATTTCAAGTCGGAACTACTGTCCCGGGCTGAGCTCCGGGAAATATTGGCCCCGCCTCCCTCCTGTCAGATCAAGCAATCAAAGTGTATTTATGTAAAGGTGCCTTTCTTAAAATCAAGGCCCCTGGTAATTGATTATGAAATGCAGTCAATGAGAATAATGGGATTCGGGGGGTAATGGGGATTTGAGGTGAGGGGGAGGGGGGCATGAACATATTGCATGTGAAATTAAACCCTGATCATCATCCTCATCATCAGCCGTGGTCAATCCACTGCTGCATGAAGACCTCCCCAAGCCGTCAACATCTCGTACGCCCCTGGTGCAATGTTCAGCGTAATACTATCAATACTACAGTAATCCAGCAAGAAAGCTGTACACGAGCTCATTTCAGCGCTCCATCCAGAGCCGTCCCTACTGTAGGTAGAATACAGCGAATCGGGGTGACCGCCCCGGACCCCGCGCTTTGGGGGGGGGCTCCTGCGCTTCGACGTCACGGTTTGAAGACGTTGGGGGGGGGGAGGGGGGGGGGTCCACGCGGTGTGTGGTTTGCCCCGGGCCGCACCTCCCATGGACAACCCTGGCTCCATCTCCTCCACATTGGATGTCCTCTCTCGGACCTTGGCTGCTGAGCTGTGTCCCGCGTTGAGCGCAAAAACCCTCCGCGTGGCACGAGGGGGGACAGGGCCGGCGGAATGCGGCGGCGTTTCTCGTTTAAAAATGTATGCACGAGCATATTTACTGCTTAATTATTTACACCCTTCAATTATGCATGCGCAGTTCTTACAGCGTGCCTTCGGACGCTAATCACGATGGTCCTAAGCATTAGTGGTTTTCATCATTGTCATCCTAGTGATTATCATTCTTCATCCACTGCTAGATCAAGGCCTTTATGCTGCTGCCGACGAGTTCCATTGCATCCTTAAATGATCTCATCACTCCATTTCCGTTTAGTCGCCCCCTAATGCATGTTTCCAATCCTATTTGCAAGCCACGTCACAAGTTTTGTCCATCGATTGCCATCACTTGTGATGGAGTGTGTGCCGTTCTGCTCAAGTTCGCTGAATACTGCCTTTAAGTGAATGCTAGCTTCATTGTTTAGTATCGTGAAGTTGCAATGTTCCATCTCCCCAGCCCTGCAATATATTGCTCACGCCATTGCCGGTGGAAGGGCCTCTACTACAGGGCCCCTCTGTCGGGTATTTGGCCTACTGCTCCACAACAAGCAGATGTCATTTACTGGGACCAAGGCTTCATTTCTCATGGAGTTTATCTGCGGATCCCAAACTCCCAGCACCCAGGACTCTGCCCCCCCCTCCTTCAGGAGGGGAGTCGGGGCGGGGGGGATATTTTACCTGAGCTCAACCCCAGACAGTTGGACAGCTCGGACTGAAATGAAGCCCTGGCTGATACCACGTGTTTTGTTATAATGATGTAAGCACGACAGCTGGCAACATGTACTGTAATTTATTAAGCGCATTCTCTTTCAGATGTGATGACATTTCTTCCCCTTTCATGACAAAATCGTTTTTTTTCCACGAGCCCAGCACACTGCTTCAGTCGTACCCTTCATCTCTACAATTCGGTTATGATCTGTTGTGATCGACCGCCTTGGGCAGACATTTACTGTTGTGGTTTCTTAAATTGTCATTTTAACAATGGCATTGGTTTGCTGTGAATGCAACCCCTGAAAGATTAATCTTCTCTGCCCATGAGCCTGACCCTGGAGTTCAGCAAAAGTCACAAGATGAGACACAAAGACAAAGATCATCCGTATAGCCTTAACAGACTTTTTGGGGCAAGAGCTGTGAGCGAGCACCTCTGAAGGCCGGCAAGGCACACGAGGGGGTGGGTGGCCAGCACCACGCCCGGCCACCTAGTGGCGATGATTTCCCACCGCACCAGGTACTAATTTGAGGCTGATTCGACCTAGGGGAAGCCCAGGATCGGTTCAGATATTCGCCACCGATGTTGGCCGTGAGCGTGAATCGAGCTCGTGTCGCATGGTTCGTAAAGCAGTGTGCCAACCATTGCGCCACCGCTCCTGACAAGATGACACACACACATACGCATTCTCCTTAACGTCCCAATATATGTGATGGGGTTGGAGCGGTGGTCCAGTAGTTGGTTTGATTGCCGGCCACGTGGAGCATCAGTGGTGAGTCATGTATCTGAAGAGGTGCTAACTACCCCAGCCTCTCTCACGAACCCGCACTGATCAGCCTGGAAAAGTGTGGGTCAACAACCCTTTATCTAGCCATGAATTGACAAAGGGATTGTGTGCAATGTTTTGAATTATTGCAAATGGCATGTGTTCCGATTGCGCCTGACGGTGAACGGTAATCACATGATCCCCCCCACCACTCCCCATTATGATATGATAGGTTGCTATTCACTAATGATTTTTGAAAAACTAATTGTTCACTGCAGCGGACGTTATAGATAATTATTATTTGTTTCTCCACATGCAATTTATTTTGTTATCGTGTGGAAGGCCTATTGACCTTCAGACTTGTATTAACCAGCATTGTTTGTTTAAGCACGTAAACCCTGGACCAGTTTCGATCTTCTGAGTCTCATCAGCAAAGCCAGACCTGCTTAAACAAATATTAACGTTATTAACCAGATTCCATTAGTGAGAGCACTCCCTCTAATTAGAGTGTTTATTTGCAGTAAAATGAAATAAACAAGAATTGATATGGAGTACAAACACGCATCCTGACAAATATACATTCTCACTCTGAACGTAAAAAAAAACACGAGAAAATTACAAAGCGTAAACAACCCCCGCCCCCACCTCTCAACCCTCCCATGTTCCTACAGAGTGGGAGGGGGGGGATGTCGAAAACAACGCGGAACGCGTCTCCGCAATTAGGCCGGTGCTTGACTACGGAATGCACGTCACCGCCACGGGTTGCAGGGAGGTGACTGTGTCCATGACAGCCGTGGGAGGAGGAGCAGGAAGAGCATGAGGAGCAATGGAGCGGGGGGGGGGAGTGGAGATTGTGTCAGCGTTAAATGCAAAGTGACGGAGGAAGGAACTTAGGGGGGTGGGGGGGGAGTGGGGGGAGGTGCTGCACACACGACCCTGTCGTTCTCACCATTCTACTCGTGCCGTTTGTTGCTGGTCGCGTGACATTTTGTGCCTTTGGGCCTGTGCGTATAAACTGTGGTAATAGTCGTAATGCTAATAGAACGTGTATATAGCGCTCTTTATGAAGAACATCCTTAGATGCTATGCAAAAAAAAAACTGCCGTTGCCCCAAATATTATTATTCAAACAGATACGTTTTAACATTTTTGTTAACAAAAAAAAATGTTGCCACCAACATTCCTGATGTCATTTGGAATTGAGTTCCAGAGGCAGGGGGCCATAGCAATTGAAGGTCATTAACCCTCCTGGTTCTCGGCGACTTCCAGGACCAACCACATTTTCAGCATTTGCTAATCACAAGAGGAGCATAAGGTATAAACAGCTATTGTAAAAATACCCACTGTCATTTATAAGGCGCTAATTCCCGTAACCAAATGTCGCGAAGCATCGCGCAATTGGAAGAAGAGTCTTCACGCGTACGGTTCAAAATAAGTTCAACATACGCAACAACGCACGGTTGGTCAAGTAGAAGAGTTTTAAATAGTGATCTGATCTCAGGGAGTGGGGGGGCAGAGGCGAAGACAACTACTGAGTGAGTTCCAGAGGGCTTTATTAGGAGTAAGCCGATTAGAGAGAGAGAGATAAAAACTCCTAGATTTGCACCAGGAATCAAATGCAGTGATCGAAGAAGCGGAGTTGTGGTACGTTCGGCAGCAAGTGAATCTTATGGCGGTACCCCGGGGTCACCAAATAATACAAAATGGGCCGAGGCAATTAAATATTTTATTTATGGGACACTATTTTTTCCAGGGGGTGTACTTCAACTCCGCGACTGGGGTAACCAATCAATCCGACATTGGTGCCATTCCGTGATGTCGAAACGCAGTGAGGACGATTGCGCCGAAACCCTGAACGCTCGTACGCACCGTGGTGGTGCATCGTGTCCAGCTCGTCGAGATGAGTCGATTGCCACATCGCTGACCATCAACAGACTAAACATGACTGCATCACGGACATGATGCGAGAGCCGGGGTACTATGGAACCCCGGGGTACCGCCGTAAGGTTCAAATGTGCGCTCAGTGCACTCGGTAAGCCGTGCGGTGACCGGCGCGTTCGTAAACAAACAAAAATCACCGAATCATCATTGCTCTATCGTGTGGTGAGAGCCGTACGAACAGAACAAAAGCAGTGTGTAACTATCCGCGGATAAATCAGGTGTCGAGTGAAGGGCCACACTCGTGCTAAGCTTCCTTGACCTGGAATCGATGTAATGCGTCAAAAGGCGTGATCGCATTTTAGTCGCCAATACCGAAATGCGCTCGTGGCATTTAGCGACTGACACGAGGTGGATAATTCGTAAAGGGGGAGGCGAGGGGAGATGATCGACGGGGAGGGGCGATGAGGAGAGGGAAGTGACCTTTTCCCTGTGTATCCTTGTTACCGTGGCTCCCAGCATGCCTCCATGGCAACTGGTGGCATGATGCTGTGGCCGCATTTGTCTGGAAGGTGTGCATGGCTGTAATTATACTGTACCTCCAGACGCTGCCTGTCGGATGTTTTGGGGATGCAACCGATTGCAAATGCGCGAACCCCGTGTTAAATTTCGATTTAAAGCTTTCGTGACTGCAGGGATTCGTCTTCTGGGTTCTTTCGGTAAAGTCACGTAGAAGGAAAATAATAAAATAATAAAAATAAAACATTATAAAATACAATATAATAAAATAATAAAAATAAAACATTATAAAATACAATGTTTTATTTGTATTATTTTATTATTTCCCTTCTACGTGACTTTACCGAAAGAACCAAGAAGAGCGACATTTAGTTTTCTCGTTGTAAAATGATCACCCCGTGGCGCTGTTGTTGCCGTGCCGTGCTGCCCCACCGCCGATGGGACCGGGGTGCCACGACGAAGCACACGGGGAAGAAGAGCGCGGAGTGGCCGAGCGACCGAAAAGTGACAAATGGAGCATCACCTTGAACCGCTGGGCGTCTTGTCGCCGGTTGAATGATTAAAATCACTCTAGTAAATTGAGTCCGTGTATTTGCATCTCATTTACAATTCAGATCATTCGCCCCTCCAATGTGTCCCCTCCCCCTCCTCGATCGATAATGGTATATGAGCGGAGTTAAAACGAATTGTTTTATTAATCAATGTGCTCACGCAATTGAGGGCGGTAGAGGAGTGGAAGGAATAACCATCTCGTGGCTTCTGAGTGGCTTCCGAAGAAGACAAACCGCTGGGAATGTGATCACTGCCCGTTCGCCGAGATGTCAAATATTGTACAAAGACACATTTCCCCCGTATAGCCGTACACAGGCTGTTGGGGCAAGCGCTGTTAGCGCGTAGCTCCTATGAATGCCGACACGTAGGCCTCGGCAAGGTTTCAGTTCCATTTATGATGTATAACCCTGTGAGTCATGCGGCTCTTGACTCGGGTGCATCCGCAACAAACAAAAACATGAAGAAACATCTTAAAGTGACTACACGCAACAGAAAAATCCAGGAAAAAACAGCAAAGTCTTCGAGAAAATACACCGAATTTCAACGCTGTGTGCAAAAATCCCAGTGGGATGCAAGTCAAACAAGGTAAGGTAAAAGGTAAAAACAACGAGCCTACCTTTACATTACCTTTTACCTTACCAGAATACAATCACTCTACCCTTACCTTTTACCCTTTATCAAGGTAAGGTATAAGGTCAAAAGCAACGAACCTACCTTTACCTTACCTTTTACCCTTACCCCATATAAATTACCCGATCACAGGGTAATTACTGGGGCACTACACGTGAAGAAGGTTTATACCAGGTAAATGCTAGGTAGAGCACTTTATTCATATAGAATACTCTCTCGATGATTCCAATTTTAAATGGAGGCCATGGACTGCGCCACGGAGCTTTTAGCGAGTGGTAAACAAGGTATTTACCGGGTAATACTGAGCGCTACCTTTACCCTACCCTTTACCTTACCCCTTGGCATGTCGACAGCTTTACCTTTATCCTTTTACCCGGTTAAAAGGGTAAATTACCTTGCCTTGCCGAGGCCTACCGTACACGGCACGGCACGGTAATCGAGGAGGGTGGGTGGCCAAAACTACACCCGGGCCCCATTTCTGGTGATGTTTTCACACCGCACAAAATGTATGCATGTAAACTTCTTTCGCACCGTACGTAGCCAACCGTACTCATCGAAGGTGAATAGTACTTATTTGAGGCTGAGTCGACCTGGGGTGGGGTGGGGTGGGGCACTAGTACAGATAGTCGTCACTGGTATTGGTGGCCGTGAGCCGGAATCGATCTCGGCTCGCTGGGTTCGTAGCGCCGTGCGCTAACCACTACACCACCGCTCCCCCCCATACACATCGCGTGCACGGCCGACAGCACCACGCAGCTGATCCGATAGGCCGCCGGGATTAGAGGCAGCTGGCCTGCGTTACATTTCACTTTGCGGGAACTGAGATTTGCATGGATTTACAGCTCCCCCCCCACCACCACCACCACCCGTCGCAGCGCAGCGGGGATAACCGGGCGTTGCATCCCAAACCAACAATTAAAGCGGAGTCGGCATTGATTGCATTGCACGTTGCTGGGCGGAGGAAAACGCGCGCCCTAATTCACCGTTTTGGGCTCAACGCTGAGGATCCACACTCACGAGCGTGCTCGCTAACACTCCGGCTATATATAGCGGTCAGTAATTGAAGGACGCGCGCCCGAGTAGCAGTCCTCGCAAAAAATAAGGTTTCTACTTCCGTCTACAACTATATTATCTCGGAGCAAGAGCCGTTGCAGTTGACTTCTGATTTAGTGTGAAGTTTGGTTGTTGTCTTTGTTTTAAGTTGTATTATCTGCCTTGGTCGCGCGTACATTGTTCTGGTGCCAGCAACAACAAAAAACCTTCTCAAAAACTACAGGCCGAGATGATTGAGTTGTTACAATTGGGCGTCAGCCTTCAGATTTATTCCAAGGTGGGCATGGAGTTGACGCCAGTTTTCGTGAGTGAGACCAACCGCTCCAGGTGCACAATGGCCAGTCCCACACTGACAGCTTCTGTAGGGGCAGCAATTTGTTCAGGAGCTAAATACCAATGTCAGAGGTCTGCTGCTAGCCACGACGAGGTGGCTTCAGTGGAGAGTTCGTTGGTGTAAGTTTGCTATTCCTCCGTTGAAGGAGCGCAGGCTGCAGTGGTTTACAATGTGGTCCGTCGTTTGGGTTGCAATGGCCACAGAGTCGCAACTACTGTGGCTTGTGTCTTTATCATTTAATTAGGCCCCAGCGTATTGTTTGTTAAGGATCGGCCTAGGTGTGGAGGAATGGCTTGAGAGACGTGCACTGTGGTCGAGCTGTGTGGAGCGGTGGCCACAGCGGTTAGCGTACTGCGCTACGAACCCAGCGAGCCGACTTCGATTCCAGCTCACGGCCACCTTCGGTGACGATTATCCGAACCGGTCCCGGATCCCCTCGCCTAGGTGTGTAAACATTGCCACTGAGGAGACAAAGGCAGACCCGGCGTGGTGTTGGCCACGCTACCCCCCGCACTCCGGTGCGCCTGAACGGGCTTCATAGGAGCTCGCTCACAGCACTTGCCCCAACAGTCTGTTACAGGCTACAACGGGGCATCTTTTTTTATTGTGTGGCCTGTAACAACAGCAAGCGACGAGAATTTGTTGAACAGGATGAGCAAAGAGGACACACGGGTCTATGTTGAGTACATGCGGGATTAAAAGTACCGCACACATGATAGCTTTTGACGTCTAGGCTCAAGCAGTGGAACTTGTTGGATAAAAGTGTGCAAGTCACAGTTCAGAGGAAGCGTCACCAACCTTTTTGCAGCTTCTTCACCCGTCAAGATGGGCTCTGCTTCTGCCACAATGTGACCAGTCTGTCCGAGGCAATCGGAATCGCCTGTAACCAGAATGAGTGGCGTCTCTTCATTGACAGCTCATCCAGGAGCCTCAAAGCCGTGCTGCTCCATAATGGTAACAAGTACCCGTCTCTTCCCCTGGCTCACTCGGTGCACCTCAGAGGATTACAACAGCATCAAGACCTTGCTGGAGGCCTTGAAGTATGATGAGTACGGCTGGGAGGTCATCGGAGACTTCAAAATGGTGGCATTCCTAATAGTTCTCCAAGGCAGTTTTACCAAGTATCCCTGCTATCTTTGCCTTTGGGACAGCAGATACACCAAGGCGCACTACCACAGGCGGGACTGGCCACAGCGGACCGAGTTCTCTCTGGGGAGGAACAATGTCAAGTGGGAGCCACTGGTGGACCCTGGAAGGTGCTGATGCCACCACTGTACATCAAATTGGGCCTTATGAAACAATTTGTCAGAGCTGTAGATAAGGAGTCGGCAGCCTTCAAGTACCTTCAAGACTTCTTCCCTAAGCTGTCTGAGGCAAAGGTCAAAGCTGGTGTCTTCGTCGGACCACAGATAAAGAAGATCCTGGAGTGCAATGAATTCCCCAAGAAGCTCGCTAGTAAGGAGGAAGCGGCTTGGAACAGCTTTGTCACATTGTTTATGGTTTCCGGGGCAATCACAAGGTCAAAAACTATGTGGAGCTGGTTGAGACTGGTGAAGAACTACGGCACAATGGGCTGTAGGATGTCTCTGAAAGTCCATACCCTTGATGCTCATCTTGATAAATTCAAGGAGAACATTGGAACATACTCGGAGGAGCAAGGCGAGTGCTTCCACCAGGATATACTGGACTTTGAACGCCAGTACCAAGGACAGTATAACGAGAACATGATGGGAGACTACATTTGGGGGCTGATTCGTGAAAGTGATTTACAGTATAATCGTAAATCTCGAACAACTACTCACTTCTAAATATTTTGTAGTCATTTTTGTATTACTTTAGTATAAATACATGTAAATTTTGATTCATGTTTTTTTCTGACTTTATGTGAACGAAAAGACACAAATTCTCCAGTTTTCTCATAGAATATAGGTCAATTTCAAAATATCACTGTCCTGGTCACAAAAGCAAAGTTTGTGGGGAATAATAGCCATTTTCTATACTTTTTAGGCAAAAGCAATTACGAAATTACACTTAATACCCAGGAACAAAAATTATGTTACATAGTATTACTACTTAATTTTACACCCCCCCCCCCCTATCCTCGGTTCTTTCAGTAATAATATGATTTTATACCCCCCCCCCCCTTTTAAACAAAATCTCAAATGGTCGCGCCCAGCAGACAAGGACAAATGTCTCGTCCAATGAGAACGCCCCACTGTTGCTGCGCAACCTTTGACCAATGAGAGGCGCGCGCTCACAACGCACGCATCGGCATGCCGCCGAAGCGGCCGCTGTGATTTCCCACTTCCTTAGCCGTGAGCACCAACAATTTACAATAATAATGACGACGACGATGATTGATAAGATAATGACACAGTTATACACGGTTATGCTGAAGTTAAAGCGAGCGGCTGAGAACCGTGATCATGTTTTACAATTAAATTGCACTAATTTTATCCCTATTTTGATTGACAACATTTTTCTATCCATATAAATTCTTTAAATTAAAGTGATGATTCTGTGCACGTTGAATACGTTCTCGCGATAGGCACTGCTTCCCGTATATTATAGCATTGCAGTTTGCACGTGTCCTTACCGTATTTTATACTGTACGTTACTTGCTCCCAAAAACGACAATTACAGGCGTTATGCGTCTCGTGTTGTTCTAAATGTAATTTCACGACTTTGCAGTCGGCCAAATCATTATTCTAATTGGTATAATAGCCGTGATGCGTGCTATCAACCTTTAATTACGTAGACTTGTTGTTGTGTAGCAATGCGCATGCTTTCATGTATTGCATGGACATGGTTTGACATAGGCAAAGCCATCATTGTCATCTCTACAGGGTCATAAAAAAAATAGTAAAACAAAAATTAGTCTTTCAATGCACACACTTTTATTTGCACCCAAAATACATTCCCAGAATTGATCACACGTTTGATGTGATGAATAAAAGTGGGTGGCTGGCATAAAAATGTAAACACATCGAAAGGAGATGTGTGCGTTAAGAACCTTGATTTTTACATTGCAGTGAATGGTGGCACCTCCAGAGGTGATGTGGGCCTCATTACCTTCAAGTTCAAGTTAATTTATTAGGTAGAGCCCTGTGAGCCATTCAGCTCTTGAATCGGGTGCAACCGCAACAAACAAAAAACAAAAACATGAACAAGAAAACATCTCAAAGTGACTATGTGACTAAGTGCAAACAGAAAATCCAAGAAAAGACAACAAAATATTGCAGAAAAAGCACCCTACACCAACACTGTGCAAGTCAAACAACAACAACAACCACGAAGACAACTTAGATTAAGGCCATCAGTCTACAACGTATACGGCGGATTGAAACGCATCGAATCCTCTCCGTACGATTTGATTCCACAGGATGGTTCGGATGTCTTGTGACCCCCCCCCAACTAATTGACCCCATTAAAAAAAGTTTTAGATCATTTAATGGTGGGGGGGGGGGGCACATGACATCTGGACCACCTTGTAGAATCAATTCGTATGGGGTTGCTTTGGCCACACTGGATATTCACGTGTTCAACACTCTACGTATCAACATCATCGTACAAACTATACTTTATGCGGGAATGGGGTAGCAACTTAACGCGCGTGCTTTCTAGAAGCACAGCAATGCTGACAATACTGTGCGTGTATATGTAATACTTTTTTTCGGGGGTAAGAGGGGATTATGAAATAAAACGTGGCCCGTGTGTGTACTGTAAGTGATACTGTACAGTTACGGGTGGTGCAGATGTCTTGTTACCCCCCCCCCCTCCTATTTACTTCTCTTAAAACGTTATATCTTGTATACCATTGGTTGTGAAAACAGAAATGAATAAGCACAGGGAAATATGTTAAGGGTCAATTAATTGGGGGGGTCACAAGGCATCTGGAGCAGCGTGCGTGCTCTAGTTTATATTGTACTCGTGTTGATACGGTGCTCTTCAAAACCTTCCTTGGTTTGAATTTGTCTGCACCATGCGTGAGATAAATTGGAAGCATGGTCGGTGCTAGCGGGCCGACTCACGTCCACTCTGCTTAGCGGGGTATATCCCCAACACACAACACATTCCTGCGGAGGGAGCTGGTAGGAACGTTGGGTTGCTCGGTCAATGGCCAGGGTCAACGGCGGCGTGGTGTATTCCGCAAATATGCCCGACTGTGAGGGCGGGCACAAGCCGGCGTGAGTAGGTTAAACGTTGAGTTTTATCAGGGCACCACGGGGTGACCAGCCTCTCCCCACCCAGTCCCACCCCTCCCATCCCCCACCCAGCCCCACCCTCCCCACCCAGCCCCTCCCCACCCTCCCCTCCTCACCCAGCCCCTCCCCACTCAGCCCCTCCCTGCACGACGGACGGACACAATAATCCCCTGTGGGCTGGTGGAACCAGTGGGTTCCTACCAGTATAATATTCGTTATTTAACCAGAAGTCGCAGCCAAGGGAGGGAACGTGACTTAGAGGATGTCCACTGTGGAGGCGATTAGAGCAATGAAACTCGATGGCACATTACATGTAATAATCTTGAGAGATGGTGACGTTTGGGGAGGCCACCATCCAGTAGTGGATTGATAATGGCTTATGATAATTAACTAATCGTATACTGTACTTACACAATGTATCCAACCCAATTAGTTGATCAAAATTGACTTATTCTTTCGCTCTGCGTGGGTTGTAACAAGCAGCTTATTGTCACTTCCATGCCTGAATAAGATTTTTTTTTAAATGACACATCTGAGGCCAAAACTGTTTGGACGCAATAGCTGGTTGCTGGGGGGACAAAGTGACGCACGATTCTGTGTTAAAACTCTCGTGATCAATATAAAAGCCTCAGTGAATTTGGTGACATCAGTCGGTGACATGTATTCAGTGCTGGATCAAGGTTTCCTTTGCATGGCCGTCCTCACCCCGCCTAACATTCGAAATGTTTCATGGTTATTTATATTTTCATTCTGCGTTCTTGCTACTTTCTTTTCTTCTTCCAAGCGTTTTTCAGTCACATCACGAGTTACAGATTCATCATGCCTGGCTGTTTTCAGGCTGTTCGCAGTTAAGTGAGCTGTTTTATGAATATTATATGGGAGAAATGGAGGGGAAAATATGTACGTGAATGTATGAATCATGTGAGATTTTTGGTTCAGACATTCACTACACATATATATGCGTGTTACTGCTTTCTGTGCAAATAAGTGATGAGAGATGCCAGAGGCACGAGAAAGGAACACGTGGCTTCGAGAACATTTGCGGGTTCACGACGTTGAGTGTTCGGAAGAGTGAATTAAGAATAGCGGGCTGAGGCAGGGACATGTCGGTGAAAAGGATGACAGACGGTGGTCGCCACTAACAAGGGAGTAACACGCTCAAGATGGGAGGACCACCAGAAATCGAGCGATGATGAAATCCGCTCGCATGGATCGTTCCATCGCAGAACCACGAAATATGGTGACGGCTTGGGGGGGGGGTGGCATTTGTCCAGCAGTGGATTGATCGTGGCTCACGATGCTAAGCAGTAACAGAATCCATTCGGTGCAATCAAAGCAGATATGCATCGATTGAAATGAACACCGCGCATCCCTAGATGTCGACATTTAAACTTATAAAGTTGAGTATTTTTGTTAAATGTATTTTTTTCTGGTGCGGGAGCTATGAGAAAACGCGCTTGGCGAGGCAGGTTTCACGTTCGTCACGGAGCATCTGGCTCACGGCTAACGCTACAGCTGTGCACATACATTTAGTCGGTGCCACCCTCGTGTCTGGTACTTGGCATGAACAGCGAGCAATTGGTTGACCACCTGGCCTTGGGGCGGAGGGGATCTACAATTACAACCCACAGTACTGTAATTGTTTAAACAGCACAAAGTGGGCACCATTTCCTAAGACTGGCCTTTAAAAATAAACACAAAAACGGTCTTTGGGATATCGCTCCTTGAACACGAGCCCGTTAAATACGTCGAGACTTGTATTAATGTCATTTTTGAGTTTTATTGTAAAACAAAAGCACCGTATAAACAACATCCGAAGGGTGAGAACAAGTTCACAGAGAAATGTTACATTTATCTTGTAAAAGCTTTCGTGTCAGTATACAGTGTCTATGTACAAGGTTTGACAATTTAACTCCAGCTGTTCTGAACGTGAACAGCTTTTAAATGACGATACCATAGCTTTTAACACAGACATTTGGTATACATGTCGGCGAAAAAGTCGGTATTTTTTTTACTATGTAATTTCAGAAACATTTGTACTGTACTACATTTCTCAGGTGCATACAATCCTCCTAGGCAATTTTTTGCAAGAACTTACAACCTGCAGCAGAAGAGTAATAATGTGCATAACCACGAGTTTAATACTCTGTACCACACATATTTTTAGATACGAGGAAAAAAAATACTCTTTCAGTACATACAAAATTACAAAAACACTCTTTAAAAAAGTTACAAATATCCCATAAATGCGTTGTACCTCCGAATGTATGCAGGTCAGGCCATGTTAACAACACTTCTAATTTCATTATTTGTATATGAATAAAAAAAGGTACCGTTGTTTGATCAAATCACCCAGAATGCACCTGATCTCATTTAGATCTCGAGCGCCAAGTCGGATTGAGCCCAGATATTACGTGGATGTAAAGCCGCTGCAGGGCTGCATTGGCAGCAGAGGTCAATGCCGACAAATCAATTGTTGCACTGTACTATGCTCCTAAATCTATGATTCCTGCCTTCACTGACCCACGCTGACCAGCGTGGTCGGCGACCCACGTTTGACAAAAGAAGCCCGGCAGTGTAGGGGAGGCCCTCATCTGGCAGTGGATTGACAAAACTAACTCTACGTGTGCCCATACGCAAAGAAGAAGAATGCATACAATTGTCTGGTGAAATGACAAGTGTTAGCATGCTGAAGAGAATGAGCAGGGTATAACTGCCCTCTAAACCAACAACGCTGAATTGCAACAGTTGGCCAACCTTCCTCCATCCCTTTACAGCACCGTTTGCAAACGGCTTCTTAATATCTTAACGCTGGGATGCGTTTGCGTTGTACAAACAAAATTATATTCCGCACGAGGTCAGCAAGCTACCCAGGGATTTGGGAAAGCCGCATTCATCAAATCCTATTACAGAACATCTTTTCTATAATACATTGAACTTAATCCTTCCCAAAAATAAACTTGTAAATGATAATATAACAAAACATACCGTATATACCATAGTTTGCGTCGTGTTAAAATTACTTTGAATGTATGTACAAATACCAACAAATCAAATGATTGTCATCAGCTTTTACTTATGTGTTTTTTGCGTACTAAGTGGTACATAAACCGCGAGTGAGCATACGCTCTGTCCGAGTACAATGGGATAGCAATAACAGTTCCGTCAGCCACAGCGGTGACACGCATCCACATGGGAACTCTTTTGTTGTTGCAAAACATGCACCGAGGAGACGAGCTGTAAAGAACGCCCGATTCTCCATCTTCGTAGTCACACGTTCGAGAATGCCCACAACGTTCTACTCGGGGCTTAATTTCTCACCAAATATATTTTTTGGGGTTGCCCATAGACCAGGGCTTTGGGATGGGTGGGTGGGCTGGCCACGTGAATGAGCCACAGCCAGAGCTGCTATATAGGTATATACTCACCCAGAAAGAACTGGGGAAAAATGAAGCCCTGGCTCTACCGTGGTGTAGGCATATTGCTAGGCAGCTTTTAAGACGGAGGTCACAAGAAGTCTTCGGCGTTCCAGCTTTTATGGGGGGGGGGGGGGTACACTCAGTAGACGCCGGTGTCCCTGTAGGTGACCTCGGCATGCTCGTGGGAGTTGAAGTGCACGTGGGGAGGGGCGCTGCCCTCGGCTGGCGGGGCCCGGCGGCGCTCCGTCTTCACCACGGCGCGCTGGCTGTCCGGGAAGGCGAGGGAGAAGACCACCTCGGGGTCGCACACGAAGCGGTACACGTACCGCTCGCCTGCCACCTGCCCGACCGCAGAGCGACGCGGGATCAGAGGTGGGACACGATGGAAGTTGAGTTGATTAGTGCAACAGGAAACAGCTCAAGTTTCTTGTTGTGGTCAAGTACTCGGGAGGGGGCCTCTTTAATAAATTGGAAGCCCCCCCCCCCACATCCGGCCTTCCCGAAAGGCAGGAAACCACCTACAGACCGTGCTGAGCGTTTATCGTGTTAATGTGGCAAAGCCCAAACTATCACGTCCGATCCGGTCGCACGTGGGGCCTGAGGTGTCATTGGTTTTCCTGATTATTTTTGTGTTATCCGACTGCTTGAGTAATCGATTACTTAAATAATCAGATCGCTCTAGACGAGACCACACTCTATAGCTGGTGGCAGAGTTGATTAGCACACAATAAATACTTTTATTTTTTTATTCTTATATAATAATATACAATTGTGTCTTGTACTGAATGCCACATTGACCACGATATTCTGTTAAACTAAAAAGACATATACAGTACGTTGCATATTCAACTTTCTGGGAACTAAAGCATACATAGGTGGATTAGAAAGGTGGGGATTTGTCAACATCTATAGAAAATTAGTTATGCTATGCACAAATATTGCAATGTGGGTGGTTAATTGGTGAGGGTGGATATGTGACAGTTGGATATGTATCCTTGCACCATAGCTCTTATCTTGCAGTTGCACACCCAGATTGTGTGTTCTGGGATAGTCCTACACGAGTTTGTAAAACGATGAGGGAACATTGCTGACCTTCTGCATGATGCCCTTCTCATAGTAGTATCGCAGGGAGCGACTCAGCTTGTCGTAATTCATGGCTGGCCTGTTCTTCTGGATTCCCCAAAGCCGTGCCACCTGCAGTGCAATGGAACCAATGGGACAATGCTTAGCTTAAAGGGGAAGATGAAATATTTACTGCTCGTAACGGTATTAGCCCCAGTGTCATGGAAAAGAAAATCGAAAGGTCAATGAAGAGAACTCTCTGACACGGCCAGAGGCGAATTTTGCCAATTTCAGACCCACCGAAACATGTACAGCCCTTTATTTTTTATCAATCCACTGCTGGATGAGGGCCTCCCCATGCCATGTGATGGTTTGTTTGATGGTCCTTCTCCACACTGGTCAATGCCGAGTCTGTTCGCAGGTGGGTGAGCATAGAGAAGCACAAAGACAGACAACTGATTTTGCACCACTGCCCCCACCATGCAAACCTTACAGCCCTCTGACAACATGTTTGTGCACGGCGGTCACCCAACCAAGCAATACGCAGGCTCAAGACTGCTTATCTACTGCAATTTGGTGAATTCTGGGCGATTAGTCAAATGTGACCATGATATAAAATGTACAACAAAGAGCCCACGGGTCTGACCATTTGTCTCAACAGTATTCCGTGCTGACAGCTGAGGCACAGCAACTGACCTCTTCAGGGTCGAGGAGTTTGAACTCCATACCACGCCCCGTCCACACGATGGTGCCGGCGTGTACAGGGTCCTCCAATAGCGCCACCAGGAACTGCCACAGCTGCAGCGAGCCACGGCGCTGGTACATGGGGGGCGGCACGCTTCTGTATCCGCTTACATCACCTGCGGGCGACCACGCACAAATACATTGGGAAGGAAATGTATTTGCAGTCCTTGCTGCAAGAAAATGCAGTCTCTTGCACCATGCTGTTTCGGTCATAGGGGCAGTTTTTTTGACCATACTTCATCACGCTCATCGGTGGTGGTTATGGAAGGGAGGGGAACGGGGACCGGTTCATTCGCCACCGACGTTACTCGTTGCCAGGAATATAACTTAGAGGTCGCTGGGTTCCTTGACCAATGTGCCAATGCCCCATGAAAAATAAATTTGCCCAAATGATTAACTAAACAAATCGTGCCATTTAACAGCTTAATTAGCCAAGTCCTGGGAATTACATTTAAATGATAAACTGAATATTTAAGTTGCTACTTATAAAACCAAAAATAGAAAGATTTAGCATGTTTAGATAAAATAATTATAAATGTGGGTCGTTACTAAGTGGGGATAGGTGTTAATTGAGTGGAACACTCTTTCCAAACTGAAAATAAACCCACTGTTCTTGGAACCACAAATGTAGCAGCACGTACCCAGGAAGGAAACAATACATACTTTGATGAGCATCTGGAGTGTTTTGTGTTTTCCAAAAATATAAAGGTGCATACACAATCACGTGGAACATACTGACATGTAGTTTCACACACGTGTATGTATTGTTCATTAATGTGTACATTGGACTCTACTGTTGCATTTACGATTATTATCGATAGATTTTTAGCAAAGGGATACGCATTTTTTGTAACGAATCAGTTCGGTGTTTAAATACCAACCTTCATTATGTGATGACGAATAGCCTTCTCCATTCATGTACATGGATTGCCCGGTGGGCATATCTAGAGCAAAAAAAAACAACAACTTAGTACGTCAGCAAGATCATGAAAAAAGTTTACAAAATAGCTGTTAATGTATTCTCCATATAAATTAACATTTTTAAAGTGAACAATACGGGATAATGTAATAGAAATGTTGCACGTTAGATGGTAAAGTATAACCATTAACACTCAAGGTCCATCTAATAATTTTCACCTTTAAAATGGTATCGTTTAATTCGGAAATCATTCTATATATCTTGTCTAAGTATTTGAAAACCTTAAAAAAAAATCTCATCCCGTGGGTCACAAACAAGAGCAATATTTCAATGCTAAAATAATTGCATAAAAGGGTATTTGTATTGAAGGCATCACAAAACCTTTACGGCCGAGGATGATATAGAAATGATTCTTATGGACAAGGTCTTGTAAGATGGATTCAAGGCCACGTTAGATCAATGTGATGGGGGGACAATTTCACTGGGGCCGAACCGCAGACACCCTCCATTACTGCAGGGGCAAAATCCAAGGTTCAATTTATTTGTGGATATTTCAGACAGATTCCCTGGACGATCTCTCTTCAGTTTTCAAGCGAGAGAATTGGATTATCATGAAAGTACCACAGAGGCTTCGATCAAGATCGTTGTGAGAACTTCGTAATTAATAAAATACAAGTACAGAAATTGGTTTAATCTCGAATTCGGCTTGAATCCATAGTGTTTATATTCTGTTAAATCACCCGTACACAATCTGCAGATCCACCCTTTCCTCTGCAATTAAGTGCATTGCTAATTAGTTTTCCCTTGAAAAAAATCCCATTCAAAGTACTGTACATTTTTGTTAAGATCTGTAGATATGAAAAATTAGATTTACTGTTATTTAATACTTACTACCCATATTATGACGGTATATCAATTTAAGTTAAAGATTAAAATTAACTATAAAATAAAACCTGTTTATACGCGCAATCTGTAATATACACAGAATGCACAACGGCATTCTACGAGCAAGCTGCAATTTTTACGCGAAACATTACATTACGGTACCAAATATTTGTTTACACGTTAATGCACTATCTAACAAATCTGTAAACTAAAATAATTACTTTCTTTGTGTCAGTCTTGATGGTGAAGTAAACTGTTTATGCAAAAAAAGTACGCGAATATAAACAAAACGCAAGAGCTCTGGCAAACCTCACCCGTTTGGTAAGGGCAGTCTGACCGCTCCTGCACCATGTGGGGTGGGGGACGAAATTCTGGCCTCCCCATGTTGCCGTGCATGACATGCGTCTGGGGCGGCTGTGGCCCATGCGAACGCTGGCCCAGGTGGCCAGGGTAGGCATCCTCGCCCGGGTACCCCATGGGCCCCGTGTACTCTTGCTTGATGCCTCCCGGAGGTCCCGGCGGAGGGGGGAAAGGGGCCATGAGCGGCTCGGAGGCTTGGCGGTGGAAGGGGATGCAGCCTGGGCGAGACATGTGCTGAGAGGGGGGATACGGAGAGCACGGCTCCGACAGATGCCGCTGAAACCTGTGGTCGAAGAAAAAAAAGAAAAAAATTACACTTGGCTCAGACGCAGAGAAATCAGAGTGCAGCTAAATATCGGTCATGATATGATAACGACTGAATCGTTGCTATTAAGAAAAGTGAGCAGGGCTCCCCATCTTTTTATCCCCTTCTTTTTATAACCGGTTTAGTTGATGTTGACGGTGTGCATGTACGTCACAACGTGATGTAACGGACCCGCGCATTGCCTCAATAAAAAAAGTGAGTGGGATTGGGAAGAACACGTCGCTCGCTACAAGGAATGATGGCCGGTGGGTGAGACAATTTGCCAAAGGAGTGGCAGCTAAACGAGGGCAGGTTGTCCAAGAGGACTTCACCATAGAGATGGAGGTGCTAGGTGGATTGTTACAACGCAGGACCATGGAGAGATGGTGACGGCTTTGGGAGGCTTTCCTCCAGCAGTGGATTGGTAATGGCTAATGATGATGATGGTGGTGGTTGATTGAGATACGAATGATGGGTGTTAATAGTACAGCAGTTCATTTCAGTAATGTGATGGAAATCAAGAAAACCATTGAGTACTTTGGAATGCTGGCCAATAAGTGATTTGCTACTCTAAGCATTTCCATACATAAGATAAGACTGAGATACAAGGGGGAAAGTACAAATATTATCGACATTTGTTATGTCTAATTTTCTTCACCTCCACATTTACATATATGATCACACTATGTTATACGATTAGCATAGACGCTGGCGCTACTTATTCACAATCTCAAAATCGATGTGGGCCAGACGCTTGGAAATAGCGAGTCACAGGGAAATGTTTGAAGAGATCGTAACGGAGAATGAATGACGGGGCACTGTAATGAGATAAAATCGTACACCCGACGAAATCACCAATCAGAGAAATAGGCGTGGCATTCCCCATATTTGGTATTGTGGAACGTGAATTGAGATGAATTGTATCGATTCTGCTCAGTCGATCCATAATAAACTAACTTAAAAATACCGGGTTAATCATAGTGTGGGGGTTAATCGCTGTGTCGATTCATCGCCAATAGATCCATGTATTGAGTAATGATGCGACACGCCCCCTTCATTTGACTGGCTAATATCTGCTAGATTGGCGATTCCACCGCAGTTCCGCTTTAATTGCACCACAGGGCTTCTGGCGGACGCGTGCCAACCTGCTGTCATTGTAGCCGCTGACATCGGCAGGAGAAGGGGCCGTGGTGGGGTACGGGGTTGAAAAGGGCCCCGCGACGGTGTGCGAGGGTGCCGGGCTGGGCATGAGGCGCGAGCACGGTGCCGAGCTGCTGCTGCACGGCTGCTGCTGGTGTTGCTGCTGGTGTTGCTGCTGGTGCTGTTGCTGCTGTTGCTGGAGTGATGACACGGGCGTTGTACAGGAGGGCGAAGGGCTGCCACTCACACTGAGCACCCCATCCCTCTTCAGAGAGTAGCCACTGGAAGACAAGCAAGACAAAACGTTAATAATTATTCACAAACGATTTGTCAATCCACTGCTGAATTAAGGCCTTCCCACATTGTGTTAGTCATGGTTTGTTATTTTTATGCTTTTATTTTAACTCAATGTGATCACAGATGTGTTTTTGAATATAAATTCGATGAACAAACCAAAATTGTACTTGATTACTTTTTTTGTGGTCAATTACTTAGGCCCCTTTTAAAAATGGCAGCTGTCCCTCGACATCCTGCCTCTCAAAGGCAGGAAACCCCATAAAAGCCACTCTCGGTGACAAGGCTGATGATGTCAATGACATTGTCAGGTTACGCCCATCCACGCAAACGGCCAGTGGCAGATGTGGGAACAGAGCCGAGGCTTTTTTTTCCGCAACTATTTCCATATTATTTCATTTGTCGAGTAAATGAATGTACGATGATCAGTAAATCAAATGATGACTCAATCCTATTGCCTCCCTCCAACATTCATGTCATGACAAACAGGCGAACGAACACCCCGATGCGCGCAGAAATGCACGTTACATTTTTTTCGCACCGTACGTAGCCAACCGTGCTGATTGTGATTGGAGGTGCGATTGGCAGGGTTATACGAAATACCGACGTCGAAAAAAAACGCTGAGCCAAAGCAGCATCCCCCAAGGTGCACACGAGGCGCCACTCACCCGGGACTGGAGTGGCAGGGCGCAGCGGACAGCAGGCCCTGCATGTGCTCCTGCGCGCACGTGGACGCCTGCAGGCACGTGCCTCGGCCCTCCTTCTTGATCTTCACAGGGGCGTGGAATGCCACTGGGAGACAACGAAGGGACGTCAACCGATGTGAGCCGCGGCAGTGTTTGTGAAATATCTTCGGACGGCTAACACTCGACACAATTGGCCAGATGAGGCTAATGGCCTTTGTGTGTGTCCCACCCCTTCCCTGTCATATTGTGCTGGCAGTGGAGCTCGATGTTTAATTAAGCAGTAGCTTAATTAGTCAAAGTCAATAATTAAATTACGTACGTTAATGCAGCACACGATATATTTTTTAATGTCCTTTTTCCTTAAAGTATGGTGACTAATTCAAAACCAAAGCACAATGCCAATTGTTTACCTTGCTGGTGGCATTGTTATGTCATCAAAGCCAAGGCAACATATATTCTGCGTGTGTTAATAAACATGACAAAACATAGTAAATTACATGTTTAGTTAACATAGTGCAGTTGCAATACATTTTGAACTACTTTGCCAAGCAGCATTTTTGAAACTTACATTTCAAGTTATAAATAGAATAATAAATAGTGCTTCATAGTAAAGTTGAAACTATTTTTGTCAGTAGGGTATGTTGGTATCGCGTTAAACTAAAATATAAAGTGCTATTGCGAAGTTAATCTTGAATTGCATATTCTTGCAACTGCGTGAGATTGAGTTTTTTGAAGATACGTCATACTGGTTCATAGGGACCATAATAGCCAGGTTCCATTTTTCATTCCAAAAGAAGACGAGGAGCTTTCACTGCTACAGTACGGACTTTAAAAACCAGTGGCTGCTTCATTTGAGAGCTAAGGTACATGTGATATTACTTTTGAAGTAATCAAACAACTTAAAAGTGACAGCGATCACGTTCAGTGATATTAAATTCAATGTCCGGCAAAGCAAAGTCACCGATTCACAACATGTACTTTGTGTGTTTCTGACGGTTGGATCATTGAGACCTTGTGTTGAGAATGTGTGCATTAAAAATAACAATGATGGGAAAAAAATGAGAAACATATTTCTAAACTACACCAAATGTCACAAATTCCACATTGTTTTCAGACAGGTGCTCGGTGGGTGAAATGCAAGCAATGTGTTTGTCTTCGAGTCAAATTTCACAACAATAGTGCTCTGTTAAGAACTACTAGAAGCGACACCAGTATCCCCACATTGCAATTCAGGTTAATAGAATATTAGCAAATACTGTGGCAAGCTTCTACGCACTCAATTTTGCAGAGCCATACGATGCATAATGTAACAAAACAGTCTATAGCCGAATGTTAAATCACACCCTTTTACCATTTTAACTTTTGCCAAAAGTCTTAACATCTTGACGGTACAAAAATCATTGCAAAACATCAGTTTCACATATATGTGTGTGTATATATGGGCATGATGCAACCATTTGTTGCAGATTAGCCCTGCACTAAATCTTTCACCTGGGAAAACACTCAAAGAGGGCACACCACTGCGTCAAAGTTAATCTGCAGTGACAGCCAGTGACCCAGCACTTCCCCCAGTACAGTGTTTGGCACGAGATGGCATTAAGCGGGCAGCTACTGAAGCGAAATGGCAACGCATCAATAAATGCAACAATCTCTGTTTGCAAAGGTGACTCCCCCCCCCCGCGTCTAGCGTGTGACCATTGAAAGCCCCGATGTGAACCAATAATTTAAACAAATTTTAACTCTGCACACTGTGTAAGGTAAATGCTGCCCCCCCGCACCTGCTGTTTTATCACTACGGAATGTTTTATTCCGCTGCCAAACTCGTATGCGAGTGATGTTCTCGAGCAGCTAACACCTCTGCACTGCTGTACGCTTGATCTTCTAACAGAATTACGAGTGCCCTAACCGTACAGTACTCGTGACCTCATCGCGCGCTTTTGAGCGGTCAGCAGTGAATGGCGTCCGTACAAAACCCTTGACCTGTTATGCAACCACCGACTTCTTTGTGCAGCACAATATACGGCTCTGTACAGCCAACGTAGAGCCCCGCAGTGATTAACGACTACAACTCAGTGACCGAGTCAGCTTTGCTATAAAATGTCTTAATATCTAATTCATGAATTTTTTCGTTATCTCTCAAATCTTCTGCAATGCCCTACTCTTTTTCATAAAGCGAAATCCAGCGATAATGACCACGGTTCCATTTTGCTGGTTGCCACATCGATTATCACAAAAGCTGCCCTGTTATGCAATTTGCAATTTTTTAAAATCCATCAAAAGTATCCCGATTTGATAAACCGAAGAAGCGATCATTATAATCTCTTTGATCTAGATCATCATACATCTCAATGTATACTACTGGCACCCCCCAAAAATCCCTTAGATTATTCACGTTGCTAATTGCCTAAGTGGAATGGGATGTTCCATCTCGCTCCCCTAAGCCGAAAGGCACTTAGCAAAAGTCTGTAAAGTTGCACGCCGACCGACGCGCACGAGCGCAGAGTTGCGAGCATTACAAGTGGCGTTTTTAGTTATTCGAGAAACAATGAGTGGTGGGTGGGAGGCCTCGAGCGACGCTACCACAGACGCGAATGAAAAATCCGCTCAAGTTGAACGCCGACGCTCGGACGAGACCGGTTGCGCGACTTCCGAAAAAAAAAACCCGAGCTGGACAAACACTGCGAGACAGCTCGACGGAGTTGGTTCAATAACGAGAGTGTGGGCGCCTTAATCTCTTAACCACTCTCCACCAAAAAACGCTCTCGTCCGAGTGATGGGAGCGACGGGGCCCTCCACGGTGGCTTACTGTGCAAGATACCTTCGGTCTCTCGGTATGCGAGCTTTATTTACTAACAATGTCAACGTTCATACGTTTTAGTTTAAATACATGCCTTGTATTTTTTTTCGTTGTTGCTTTAACGTTTAAGCGTTACCCTTGTTGTAAACAACAGATAACCGTGGACAACGAAACGAGCCAATGTAAATGCGTTACGAGCAGCGACTGCCCTCAAAATACATCGGTGTGTACCGTATTAACGTAAATATAATTCTAAATATTTAAACCAAAAAAAGCATCTAGAAAGTCAACAAATACAGAGACGCAAATCAGAGCGTTAGCTCTTCAATAATTCCTACTGTTACAAATAAGCATATAACAGACCATCAGTTAACAGGCTTCAACATCATTGGCTACAATTAGCACCGTACATTCTCAACCTGTTATTATCAAGTCTGCGGTCTATAATTACTACCTTTAGCCCACAGAGCGCCAAGTTTTTTTTTTGTTTAATAAGACACATGCCTACATTTTAAAAAAAATTTGAAGTAAAGGGGGTTAACTTACAATTTTCTGATGAGAAATCCAGCATGAACGGTTCCTCCTCATCAGGAACCTTGGCTGTAAAATAAGAACAATGACTGTTAAAAAAAGCCATTTCTGTGACTTACAAATACACAATCTTCTCATGCTAAATACAAAAAGTGCACACTACATAATATTTATATCAAACATCACATTTGATTTATACATCTTTGTACTCTAATAATTAGTGTATACTTAAACCAGACAGATGTAAAGCAGAACTAGGGATTAATTTTGTATATATTTCGGTATCAAATGTTACACGTGGGTGGATGTCTTCTCTTCCACTATATATTTTATTCTGTAATGTACTTTGCATAAACTTATTCTAGCACCGTCTTTTAAACACAAAGCAACTTCCGGCAAAAACACAATAGATTAAAGTACATAGTGACACGGCTTCAACAAATCAAACCTTAGCACGCACACACACATTTCACATAAAGCCTAACACATTCATACATAAATGCGTACGTACACATTACACATTCTCGTACAGAATAAGAGAATGAGACATGCGAAAAAGCCGTTGAACTCGGCTGGAAGGTGAGTTTAACTTGGCAGAAATGTTTGGCAAATAAAATAAATCTCAGTGCACTCTACTTTGTCATCACATACACACACAAATAACAGGACGCAGACGAGATCGTCTGCGCTGGTCCCACAGAGAAGCCCCACTCCTCCTCCTCCTCCCTACCAGCAGCACCCCCACCCCCACCACCAGCCTGAGCGAGTCTCAACAGCCCCGGCTGTCAAACACCTCCTCGTCTGCACTCCCCCCCCCACCTCCCTGTCAGGCATCACCTATCATCAAGTCGGTGGTGATTTATAGCGAAACTCCCAACAACAGGGCCGGTAACGCCAGCACGCGCCAGAGTTTTGAAAAGTCATCTCTTTAGAAGAACTGCTTGTTGATGTTTAGATCTTGTTGTCCTTACCACCCCCCCCCGCACCTCCGATTAGCAACGCTTGATTATGGACGATGCGAATGAAGTTCAACATAGTACATACATACACCCGTATGGTTCACCAACTATCGCATGGTGAATTCAAACGATACCAAAACATACACTTGCAGTTTCACATTAATTGATATTCATGGATAACAAGTTTTATTCTAAAAAGATTTTAACACCCGATCCCATTCACCAATGAGAGAGACGTCTGATTCAGTAGAAGTAAATGGCTCACTCACCCTCCACCAGCCAGGCTTCCTGCAGTTGGCTCAGAGTAAGAAAGAGATCTGTGGAGACAGACAGTGAAAATAATTATTAAAATATACATCAAGTCAACAGGTTTCATATTTGTTGACAAAACTTGCTTGCGTTGCACTATTAACAGCAAAAAAGATACCATGTCGAGGTTTTGTCGCGGACGTAACATATATAGCGCTCCGATGCATGTTCTGGTTTTGCTGCATGTCGTTCGGCATGATGTCATGCGGCGCAAGCCAAAAAACACAACAGATAATAATATTAATCTACGCTGCATTCCAAACCTTCAGTGTCTTGAGCCAGGTCTTCATCGAGATCCATACACTTCCTCTTGCGCTCCACGACTAGGCGCTGAGCTCCTCCACCCTCTTGGCTCTGAGAATTCGGCACGGAAGGCGCGCAGTCCATTTCATCGCCCTTAAGGAATTTCCCGTGCACTCTGTGTAGACCTCACTACACACTGGGCCCACTTGGACACAGCGGCAAAGTGCCATTGCATTCATGCACTGGTGTACTTGCGTTAAAAAAAATTAAACTACCATGAAAAAACGTCTTCATTTGATCCAATAACGAGCACATCGAACTAAAAATAATTATCGCGGTATAATGTAACAATTTAGGGCATCTTGAGCATTCGGAAAAAAAAATAGGCGCTCGGATTTCCATGCGCATTTTCTTCTGAGTCGTGGGCGTAGTGCCAGCCCCTTAATTCGTTCTCCGTGCCCTAAAACAATGAAGGACCTTTTAATACAGCACGCTCGGTAATTAAAACCAGAGAATAACCTACCCACCTAAATCATTACCGTCGCTCGGAGCAGGTCCGCAAAACCCCAACCTCTCCAGAAGTCGGGGCGCCCAAATTCATAAAAGAAAAAAACTAGCCACGCTATCCAACGTATGCCGCTAATCCAGGTTACCCGCGCGCGGTGGCCAACGCACCGTTGTGTTCGCGTAGGGGACCTCCTGGTCGTAGATGGTCTCCATGCTCGTCTGGAAGCCCCTTTTGATGTGACGCCACGGCAGGTCCTCCTATGTGTGGCCAGAGGAGGAGGTGCAAGCAACAGGGGGAGGAGGTGGTGATGTTGAAGGGGTAGGAGATGGGGAAAGGAGTGGAGGCGGGGAGAGCAGGAGAGAGGGGGGGGATATCAGAAGCGGAGATGAAGGAGGAAGATAAGGAACGGGAAAATAGCTGGCGAGGAGATGGCGAGCATGCCAGCAAGAGTGGATAATAATCGGCAGAGAAAGGTTAGGTTTTATAGAAGTTTTGGAAGAATTGAAGATGACATTTTCAGTAGAGTATAAAGTGATGGAGAGTAGAAGTTGGAAAGTGGTAGGGGGGGGGAAAGAAAAGTCGTGGGTGAGAGAGTATGAGACCCTTGTGAGAAACGGCGACCAAGAGCGCGCAAAACGAAACCCCGACTCGTTTAGTGGGCCAAGTTTGGCGCAAAGCGCGTAACGTAATTAGACGACGAGGAATAAACGAATGTTGAGTCTCCACAAAAAGGGCTTGCGGATAAAAGCGCGTGAGATTTACAGTGCGTAGCAGGAGCCAGCGGCTGGCTGAGTAGGCAACCCAGGCAAAGGCAGACCGCAGTTCGATAGCGGAGGTTGTAATGCTCCTTTTCTCCTTGCTCTCAAAGCTCGAGTAACCCTGCCCTTCCCCCACGAAGGACAAGCTGATGAAACCTAAGGCAAAAAAAAATCCCCCACCACCCCGCACTCCTCCTCCTCCTCCCCCCACCTCAGAATCTCTCCACCCCCCCTCCACCCCAAGTCTCTGCAACACACACGCACGCACTGACGCACAAAACTCACAACGCTGAGCTGTAAGTGAGCGAAGCCAATGCGAGGTTTGTGAATGGGCGAGTGGAGTCGCACTGGAGCTCCATTCACAAAAAAACCCCAACCACAACACGTGGCCCCGCCCGCCCGCCCGCCCGCACAACCTCGGAGTAACTGCCCCGGGCTCGGCACAACGTCAAGTTTCAAGACACACGGAGAGAAAACTCACAATACTGCTGCTCAAGACGGGCAGCTAAAGAAGAGAAAGGCAAACCAGTACCCGCAACAACAACAACTCCACCACCAGCGCAATCATACTGATACTCGCAACTTTATATCGCCCAAAAAATGATAATCACGCCGATCATGTCAGTAACTTTTACAACAGCACCACCGGCTAAAGTATAAGCAACAATATAAACGTCCAGTACCCCAATTAGTAAAACGTAAAACAGCGATGGTAATTTTACCACTTATATAAGATGAACATCAACTCTACTCCCAACTTAACAAACAAACAGCATTAACACCAACGCCATCAACAACGAACCGAACTCTTACAGCGTAAACAAAATCAGCAACACCAGAAATGGCAGATAAACAGTAACTCTACCATCAAAATAACCCCCCAAAAACACCACCACAACATAAAACAGCAGCAGCTGCACACATCAAAACAGCAGCAAAAGACGCCAATCATATCAACAGCTAAACACATCCCACAGCAAGCAGGAACACTGGCAATGTTACAGTGGTTACTTTAGTAAACACCGTTATAGTGGACGTGACACATCCATCAGTGTGCCAGTCTGGCATGATTTCAAAGTTACTTCGCACGGCTTTCTTATATCCAATTGTCAATCCACTGCGGGATGAGAAGACACCTTCCACGCGCCGTCTGTCATTAGGGTTCTTTGACCATACTTCACCACGCTGGTGGGTGTGGGTTGGTGAAAGGGGGGTGGTGGGACATGACTCTTCACTGATGTTGGCCCTAGCCACGAATCGAACTCGGGTCAGCTGGGGGTTGGTAGTGCAGTGCATTAACAACTGCGTCACTGCACCAATGGTTTGCGCAAAAGTCCTTCATTACCGTTATGATGATATGACATACTTTACCGATGGTTGTGATGTACGCTTTTTTTTGTTTATGGTTTTTTAATTTTAAGTTTTGACCCTTTAACTTTTATAAATATTTTAATTAGCATGTACACCTTTGTACAATAATTATATATTGCATTCACTTGTCCTATGCATTAGTATTAAACATTGATATATGCGATTTTGATTGGCAAAAACTTTATGAAAGTCATATTTATGATGTACAGCCCTTTGTACATGTCGTCCCCTACGCCTTTAGGGCCAATGGTATTTCTATTATTTTGACCATACTTCACCACGCTGGTCATTGCGGATTGAAGGGCGGGGCGGAGCCTTTCGACCGGTTCAGCGATCTTAGCCGTGGCAAGGAATCGAACTCGGGTCCGGTAGCCGACGGAGTTCACGGCGCAATGCGCTACGCACTGCACCACCGCTCTGATTCTCATCCAGCAGCGGATCGATACACAGCTACGAAGCCAACTCGATCGGCGCTCAACGTTGTTAAATAGCATCCGCTAAACAGGCACCATTCGCACAGTAGTACACACTACTAAGCAAACGTAAAGCGTTCAGTTTTTTTTAAACCGCGAGTGGAAACTACGTGAGACAAACCCAGTCCGTTTCTAGTTGACAACAAAGCGAATGAATATAACCTCACCGTTGTTTTATTATTATTGCTGTGAGTTAAAAGCCAAGAGTGAGTGAGTGACACGCATCCATAAACCTTACCTGCGCGTTGGCTGGCTGCTTATCCGCCTCGAATTAACGAGTTGAAGAAGCAGCGTCGTTAAATCATACCAATCTGATTACTATGTCGGTATTTGAAGTAATTATTATTATAAAAAATTGTTGTACAATGTAGGTCGTTGTTGTTGTTGTTCCTGCTGCTACTGCTGCGTCACTGAGTGGCCACCGTAGGCGGGCGCGCGCGCTCGAGTGACCGCCTCGCGCCTCGCGCACGCGGACCCCGGCCCACGGCCCCGCCCCACCAGAGCCCTCCCATTGGCTCAGGGGCGCCGAATACAATTATTTAATTATTCGAGCTCGCGGGGTTTCGCCGACCAATGGGAACCGCGGGTTGGGGTTGGTAGAGGGGGGAGGTTTGTAGTGGGGGGGGGGCACCGCCGCGACTCTGGCCAATGAGGAGACTGGGCGATGGTTCATTCACAAAATGGAACTGGGGGAGGGTGGCTCCATTCATAAAATGGAAGCCTTGAAAAGAAAAAAGCGGATCTTTTTGCCTCGTGTTTCTTTCAACATTCCCAGCCTTAAGGTGATTTAGTTTGTCCAAAAAAGCAAATGTATTTCTTGTAAATGATAACAAAAAATTATGCATTTCTAGGTTAACATGAAGCATATAAATTAACCCCCCCCCAATAAAAAAAATACTTGACGGAGTATTGTATGACAATGCATATTTGTTAAACTTTTATGTATGTGTTGTGTGGTTATAAGGCTTATGGAAGCAGATGAATACGTCCATGGGGAGTTATCCAACTTGCTGGAAGTAGCACCCTTTGTGACATTCACAAGCGGTAAACATGTGCACGGCTGTGTTATCCCAACGTACCATTTTAAATGTTAAACAAATCTCTCGTAACAATAGCAATTTGTATTTAGTAATAATATTATCACTTGCAAAAAAAAACACGATAGGATTGATCTCACTAAGTTAAACATGTAGTTAAGTAATAGATTAAAGAACAGCACCGGTGCATCAAATGGTTGCATATTGTTGCCATTCTATTCTGTTCTTTGCGTATGGCAGCAGTAAGTTTAGGAGCTAGATGCCCACACAATGTAGAGAAGGCTTCAGGAGAGAGCTCGTGGGGTGTTTCGATTCCTCTTCGTCCGTTGAAGGAGCGCAGACTACAAGCGGTTTTACCATACGGTCCATAGTTCGGGTTGCATGAATGTTGCGAAAGTGGTTTCAATATATAATTTAAAAATCCCTGGTTGAGTAATGGGAATGCGTGCAGATGTTTTCAGAAATGTGCGTGTATGTAAATGCGTTGTGTGCGTGCGTGTCGCACAGAGGTATACATAACGGCTTCGCGTGTGATGAGTTAAAAACATTTGTGCCAACTTTTACGCGTGCACTCACAATCCACATACATGCGTGTGCATTTTAAACTACGCACTCGTAAAGTTAAATTCGAACAAAAATAAGCACAAATAAAGTACAAAAAAATAGCGATCTACATTCGTCATTTAACAACTGACTTTAAAAAAAATCCTGTCCTAACCTCGTGGTAAATGAGTAAAAAAGCGAGTTTGGGTTTTACTTGGCTGACCACTGAAACGTAATTTATCCATTGTTGTTTTCATTGTAATGTGCATACATTACTGAATCTATGTTCGTGCATGTAACATGGGTAGGACCTTGTGCGACGTGTTAACATTGCCACTGTGGAGACAAAGGCGGCCAGTCGTGGTGTTGACCACCACACTCTCGTGCTGTGCCGGCCTTCATAACAGCACTCGCCCCAACAGTTTGTCTTGCGAATTAAACACCCACGTTATACATTAACAACAGGTAGCGGACAAAGCCCGCGTACTATCGCCAATAACGTCACACTCAACGGGAGGCAAATGTGCATTCATTACTATACTCACTGATGATTGGGATATACTTCTAAAGAGTTTAGCAAAAGACTTAAAGGATTGTAAAACTATACGCTGTTTTGCCCTAATTACCCAGCGTAAGTGAAACCAATCAGCCTTCTACGCAAGCCATACCTTTTTGTGGCCCAAATAAAATATATATACAGTACATTTTATTTCTCGATGTGCGCTGCTGTGTTAATACCCGACTATAATTGTGCCACATGTCACCGTTCTAGAACACAATGTAGACATTACATTCGCCGTTTTACGTTGTAAATTTCATCTTATTGTTGTGCACTTTACTTTATTGTCGTTATACCTGCCTGCCATTGCAACCCTTAAGACAAAGGCGTGTAAGCTTCACTTGGCTATAAAGATAATTATCGGAGTGACCATTCCCTTAGTCACGGCCTCGTATGTTCCACTGTACGGTATTAAACGCTTTAAAAACCGAGAGCCACTTTGCCAATCGCACTGCTGGATGAGGCCGTCCTCGCCACGCCGTGTCGGTGATGCCGGGTTGGATGACCATACCTCGCCACCCGTGGTTAGTGCCGGGGTAGGTGATTCGATAAGGATACGTTTGTTCTAAAATTATATTCACATCTCAAAACTAGATACGTTGGCTTACACAAGGTAAACATTGTAACGTGACAATTCCGCTCGTACGATGTGTGTAACATAGAGGGAATTGAACTTTATATTTTTCACTTTTTGTTACGACGAATGCTGCCGTGGTGTGATGGATGGTTAGCAACACAGGACTTGCAATCCAGAGGTTGACACTTCGATCTCACAGCGCGGCAGTGTTTTAATTAGATTGTATTTTAATTACATAAACGGTATACTTACTGTACATTAATAAAACACAGTCAATCGACAAGGCTGCGTTGTCGTGGAGTAAAGTATGGGTACTCCTATTTCTTCCAAGACGTCTGACCAGCGTGGAATGATAGCCCAAGTAACTCTCTTTTCAGGGCTATTTCCAGTACAGAGAGAGGGGCCCATCCACCCGGCAAGGGGAGCCGTGGTGGCTAGGAGATGTTGACTACCTCGCCTGCTATACAGGAGGTCGTGGGTTCGATCCCGACCCTGATGCCTGTTGTATATTTGGAGTTTGTGTGTCTCTCTCTCTCATCGTCATCACGGTGGCTAGGAGATGTTAACTACCTCGCCTGCTATACAGGAGGTCGTGGGTTCGATCCCGACCCTGATGTCTGTTGTATATTTGGAGTTTGCGGTGTCTCTCTCCCCATGACCGCGTGGATTTTTTCTCCGGGTCCTCAGGTTTTTTCCCCCGCCACATGTAGAATACGTGCGTTTAGAATATTTGGCTGCTATAAGTTCCCACGTGATCAGCAACTGCATTGAGCTATCGTTTGTGGCAAGGTTGCTTCTGAAAAAGAGCTATACAGTATAGCTCAGTGGGCCTTACCTGCTAAAATAAAAAAAAATGTAGTTTATTGTTTTTAGAGACAGGCTGACCATATTTCCAATAGTTACACGGGATATTAGGCTGGGAAAGAACACAGGTGTGAGGGATGCATAGTGTTTGTCAAACTGGGCCGTACCTGTTAAAATAAAAAGTTAAGTTTACTAAGTGGCTTGAGTGAGCAATTGCAGTGCTGCACCTTTACCTGGATCTTTTGTTAAGTTGTGTTTGGCAAACCCGCCCCGTCCCCCCCCCTAGGCGGGTGATGTTTGTCCTCAGAACTTGTGGCCTGACGTGAGCAGCACTGGCGGTATGTGTGGAGTTTGAGAAATGAGAACCCGTTTCTGGCAAGGGGAGCTCGTGGCAAGAAAGCCACTGCTGCTTGCCACCGGGGGCTTTTCGTGGGGGTGAGAGAGCGAGAGAGAGATGTATTTATAGAACACGTTTACCTCGTGTGTACACCAGACCGTGTAGAGAGCCACACACTACTACCCTTTGTTTAGGGTTTCACAATTGTGTATGCTATGCCTGAACACACCGCAAGCACTTGCAATGTCAAAATTGTTCAAGTGTGTTTTAAAGGCCGTGCGTGTATAGTACAGTGCTGTGTGTAAACAAAGTAACGTGCACATTATGCGAAGTTGCGGAGCGTTTTGGGTAAAAGTGTGTGTAAATTATAATCAGAACTCTGTTCTCTTTCTCCACGTAAACAAAACTATATTTAGTCCGTCAGCATTTTGGTTGTCTAGGCCACAAAGGTCAGATATATACATTGCGATCATTTTACAGATACCACACTCATTGCTAAAGCCCCACCTCTTTGTTGTCAACAAGTGATTGAATATTGCGAAGGCGATGGTTCAGTATGTGACAGAGAAAAAGAGTGACCCTATTTAACAAGTGTACTGTGCTGCACTGAAATTGGTGGGAAAACGTGGAGAGGCATTGCAATGTAATGCTGTATTGTCTATCTCGTTTTAGTGGGGTGTTTGTAAATGGATCACCCCGTATACCAAGGTTTATACGTAAAATTAAAGGTTATATTGTATTGGGTCATACTAATTATTGGATGTGACTGTAATCATGGAAAGAACTTGAAATATCCTGTTCTCAAAACTGGTAATTATTGTACACCATTACATCCGCACCTCCGATTAGCACGGTTGGCTACGTACGGTGTAAAAGAAGTTCAACATGCGGGTACATTGCAGCCTAACAAATAGAGATGGAGTGCTATGCATATCCCCAACGTTGTCTGTGGGAGGGTTGGTGCCACGTTCATCAATCGTTGTGGCGTGCGGCGGAAAGCGAAAAAAAAAACTGACCCAACTTGCACGAGTGGTTTCATCTGGTGCCCATTTATTTCTTAGCAAAGCGAAGTTCTGCTCACAAACATGTCAAACGGTAATACTGTACGTAGTATAACACGCAAATGATAGGACTCGCGCACCGCGCTCACGATAAGCAAACAGCACGGGGAAACCAAAAAAATAACGACGACTTCCCACACGAGAGAGAGCGTGATGGCATTAGCCGACCTGCAATAAACACACGGTCAGGCGTGCACGGTCCCGGACTGAGCTCTTGAATGATGACTGGGAGGTGAGAGGGGGCACATCGCAGGCTGCTGATGATGCTGCTGGACCATCGGAGCTGTGAAGCTCAAGTCAGACACCAAGTGTGTGACACGGTTGTGTGTGTGTGTGTTAAAAAATAAAAGTCTTTGCAAGTCTAAAATTATAAAATAATTGTACAATCTTTGTGGCCTTCATAATGCACGTAAAGTTAATGAAATAAATGCATAATGTTTAGTGTTTTGGTAATTGTTCTTTTCTTTTCCTGGCTTTACCACTGAACAGTTAAAATTATACAAAGTCAAAACCTGCCGATGCTGTTGTTAAGTAACCCCCCCCCCCCTTTCACTAAGTTTAAAATGTGATACCATGGCATCAAAAGAAGGAAATAGAAAAATACCATGAACTAACAAATAGTCGAGAAGTAGTCTCTAGGTGCTACGACAGTGGCGCATAAAAGAAGTGTATTTGTAAACGTCCGTATAAATCTTGCATCGGGCTCGTCAGGTTGTACAAATCACGTTTTTTTTTCCAACCACACAATTTACGGGGCCACGTCAATATATAAAGGACACTGACTAAACGGAGCTGCTGCTAGCACCAACAACACACCGTGTCAAAAAGTGCGGACGCAGAAAATTTACCAGCATGCGTGTTCAATACAATGCACAGAACAAAGTGGTGCACGTACTTGTGCATGCAATATTGAATGTGGTTTTGGAGGGGAAAAAATTGGTTTGTAGATTCATTCAATCCACACAAATTTATGGCAGGTAAAAATTGCAACGGTGCACAAGAAAGTGAATACTATACAATCCATGTGTGCGTGTCAAAGCAACAAAGTCTGCATCCTGTGTAGTAGAGGTTTTAGATTGTACAGTGCTTGAGAAACCCCTACAACCGATTACCATTATCTTACATACCAGATTGAACAACAAAAGTCAGTTCTCTATTCAATTTAGTAGCTATAATGGCCTTGAATGCCTGCTAGCCAAAAGGTAGGTTAATCAATTAATGTAAAAAAAATGACAATGTGATTTTAATGTCCTGCATTTGCTTCATTGGGAAATCAATTTATGTTTTGAGGCATAATTCAGTATGCAGTATGTTTTTGTCAACTAGGCAGCACATCGTTCATAATGGCTCTCTGGCCCTGAACATCCGGTCCTGTGTGTAAGCAATTATAGGACCAGTCACGTCTTCTGGCCATGGCTGAGTGGGATACCATTCAAAGTACATTAAGTCAAGTTGACCAAGTTTTATAATTTGCAATGGAAATTGTTGTCCTTGAAGGGATATTTGATCAATTCATATTTTTCTTTAAGCCTACAAATGTTGCATTGAAATGATTAAGTACTAATTTAGAATGTTATAAAATTGATGAATGTTTAACAACACGAGTCAAATATTGTTACCGTCCTAGTAAACAGCACCTCAGTAACATTTCTGGCTTTTTGATTTTGTCACTGTGTATTTACATTTAATATATATTTTTCAAGAATGAATTACCCTTTTTTAAACTCCATAATGTACTCTAATTACATCAAGTTATTGTACAGTTTTATAAGTATTCGTAAATAGAATTTGCATGCATACAGCAGCGTTTAAAAAGTCACAATTGTCGAATATACATACAAATAAATATATAGATAGATAAATAAATAAGTCACTCTAACGTTTTTGTCGAACCAGGCACACAATTTATTTTCCCTCTAGCAAGACATCAAAACGTAGCTGTGCACTATCGGCACCGTTTGCTGAACTCCAAGTAGCTTCAAACAACAAATGCTGCTGCTCACACCCAGACTTTTCCTCGATTCGCAAGCGAATCTCGCTGCACAACTTGCGACGACAGTAATTCCGCCTGCACTCTTAAACAATCAGCGCTGCGCAATTCCAAGCGAACTACACGAAACTCTCTTCTCGAAGCCCCCCCCCCCCTCCTCGTCTTGGCTCGCAAACCTCGGTATTGGCATTCAGCTCCGAGACGTAACGCTACCATGCGCAAGTATAGCATAGGACCCTGCAAGCTCACAGCGCCGCACACCTAACAGCGCGCAAGGCTCTGTAGGTGCATTGGGCATCTACACCTCAGTTGGCTGGAACCTTAATGAAAGTTAATATTGGCGAAATCTTTATAAAATGTTAACGTTTACTGAACTTATATAGGCGAAGCGGTGGCAAATTGATGATCGCGCCGCGCCACGAACCCAGGAAACCTGCGTTTGGTTTCCAGCCACGACTAAATCAGCGGCGGGTGGTATCTGAACCAGTCCAGGGCTACCTTCCGCAAACCCACACTGACCAGTGTGGTGAAGTATGGTCGAGCAACTCCCGTGAACGACTTGTCACGGGGAGGCGTTCATCCGCAAGTGGATGGATAAAGGGGCTGTAGACGTGTTTTTGGGTTGTACCGCCTGTTGTTTGGCACGAAGAAGCACCCAGCACGTAGAGTGAAATGTCAGACATCATGCAGGATAACTTGCGGTACAACCTGAAAACACATCGGAGAGCTATGCATCACCGCCGTGACATCCTACTTAGTTGTAGTGTGCAGCTGTAAATTTATAATGAAATAAGGTCTGCCTAGAGCCGAGTGTTTTATTCGCTGCAGTTAACATATATTTTTTTCAGTTGGTTAGAAGGATCTGGATGTTTTCCAGTTTCCCGTGGGCACTGGGAGAAACTTCTCGACGGAGTTGGATGAGGCTCTGCGGTGAAATGACCCCGCGGTGCCTCATGCACAATTGGGTCCGCACGCACGCACGAGGTGTTCTCCTTGTTTGAACACAGCATCAGATGACCACGGGACTTGAAATGCTTAGCGCAAACATTGGCACTGCTTAAACACTGCTAACAGTGTGGCTAACAGCCACACGGTAAACTCGAACAAGGTAAAAAGTCGATATGCCATTTAAATCCAATTGTACACGATACACTATTTACAAGGACTGTATTAAGTGGTTTTACCTGAAAAATGATACGCGGTAGATGATTGTGAAAATTGAAAGGTCTGCCAGGTGGACTATATAATAACCTTCGCAAATACAAAATCACGTAATCGCCTGGGACCTAATGACCGTAATGATGCAATGTACAAATGTTGTGCTGTAAACCTTGTGTAAAAACGTTTCCCTACAAAATATGCAACAAGTCATAATTTATCTGTATCGTCAAACAATAATTATACAGTCCAAAAAGCATCCCTAATATTTGCATGGTACCTTTCCCAAACGGACGTACTGCGCTCACGGACCAGGCCATGCTCAAAAAGTTGAGAGATCGACCCTCGTGGACCCCATGATTTGGCTAACTCTGGGCAAATGCACACAACACATGGTGGCTCTGGTGAAAATCCACACAAAAAAAACTTCTCACATCCGAGTTTTTTTTTGGCGTTCGGTCTGCCTTTTTTTCTTTTCCATCTTTCGCCCGCCCGCTGTAAATGAACAACCCGAGTGGAAAAAAACCCCGCAACAACTGAATAAGCACGACCGACCGGCAAATGCTGCGTTCTCCCCCCCCACCACCTTCCCTGGGCTCTGACGGAATTCCCTCGTCGTGCCTCCCCAGCTCTCCTCTCCTCGCTCCTAGTGGTGCCCGCTGCGGAAAAACGCCGAGAAGAGGCTGGATTTTGGCTGTGGCCCCATGAGCATGGGCGCCTGGTTCTTGTGTGTCACTTTGATCTGTGGGGAGACAAAGCGATCACGCCGTTTTATGACAAGTCTGCGAAAATCAAACGCCCCATTTTGTTTGCCGTTTAAACCAAAACATGCCACAACGTTGAACTGACCGGTGAATGCAAAACGACGACGACGACGACGATTGAATACGAACGGATAAAATAGAATAAAAAAAAACTCGGAAAGTAAAAAAAAATATGTCGATTTGTTTCCAGGTCTACAATCGTGGAAATATTTTAAGAGTTATTTTCAGACGACAGTCCGATCCTGTGTGCGGTTCCTGCGTGCCTGGGTGTGCGATGCGACAAGCCAGCCATGAGCCTTGACAAACCCGTCCGACAGTGTCGACTTGTTCGCTCGCTCAGAATGCTCACTTGTTTGGACTGGGAGACAAGCTGAGGAGTGTAAGAATCCGCCATAGAACTGGAACAATGGCCCCCTATTAGCGATATGTGCGTGCGTGTGTGTACGTTGCCACCGCTATGGAAACCCCACTGGGGGGGCTCTTTTTCAAGCCACTGCGTTTGCTGTGATCGCATGCCGAGCGAAGATGCTAATTGACACGGCGCTGTGATAGAATTCAATAGCTAGCAAACACCAGTTTTACTATAGATCGTGGGCAAGTGCAAACAAAACAAACATCTTGCTCGCTCGCTGCAGTATTGCGTTACTCCTAGCCTCTGCGAAATGTTGCAGTAGATCATGTACACTACTTTGCCTTCATAGCAGGCGGAAACTTATATCCGGTGCAGTTACTTTACACTGCACATGGCAAGGGCAATGTTTTACACAAAAAATGCTGCCATTTTTTCTCTCTCTCTCCAAATGTGTAATTTTTTTCCATTTATTCATTTCTCCGTAGCCATTGCGCAAAAATATATCAAAATAACCAGGAAAAAATGGAAAGCGAGATTGTCCGTATGCTTTTATGCCTTCAGATTTCAACATTTACTGCGAGGCAAGCCAGCCCTGAGCCTCGACAAACTCCAGTGACGGCTTGTTCACTCGCTCGCTCAGAATGTACCACGGTGGCGAGATGTTAACTACCTTGCCTGGTATACAGGAGTTCGTGGGTTCGACCCTGACGCCTGCTGTATATTTGGAGTTTGCATGTTCTCCGCGTGGTCGCCTGGATTTTTCTCCGGGTCCTCCACTTTTCCCCTCCACATTTAGAAACGAGTATTTGGCTGTTATACATTTCCAGATAAGCCACTACATTCACCTATCATTTATGATCAAGTGGCGTCTAAAAATGAGCTATATAGCTCAGTGGGCCTTACCTGGTAAAAAAAAAAGTTTTCGTTTCTAGTTTTTACAGACGGGCTGACCATATTTCCAGTAGTTACACAGGAGATTAGGCTGGGAAAGAGCACAGGTGTGAGGGATGCATCGTGTTTGTCAAACTGTAAACAACTTCTCCACAAACAGGTGGTGATACGAAGCTCATTGTTACCCACTCGGTGCTCTTACACAGAGGCTGCCTCCAAAATCACTAAGACGGTTGGAGGGCAACACTGAACCATTTTCCACCATACATTCTACATCGTAACGTGAAAGAGTAGGCCAAAATAGCATCGAGGTGGGGGTTTTAAGCGCCTCCCTCGAGTGGGGGCATCTTCCGCCAGCAGTTGCCTGAGCAAGGCATCGCAAGGTCTGCACCTTCTTTACCTCTTAGTCAACTTTGTGGGAAGTCGAGGGCAATGCAGTAAAATCCATTGTTGTTATCCTACTTGTATATTCCCACCGTGCGTGCTCCTCAGGCCTTCAGCCAACCCGCAGCGAACCAGCGTGGTAAAAAAAATCGGTCAGATAAATCCCACATCCTTTAACAGGCATGGAAAGAGGCCCTCATCCAGCAGCAGATTGGCAAAAGGGCTGTACATGTGCCAAGTTCTCCAAAAACGATAAGACGAAATGATTCCCCTGTATTTTAAAGCAAACAAATTGAAGGCTAGTCGTATATGTTCTTTGTGTGTGTGTGTGCGCGTGCGTATGTGTGTGACCAGATCTCTGACTTTATTGACAGCGGGAACAAATCTGGGGCGTGTCTTATAATCCAGAAAATAGGTGACATGGGCTTAGGCAACTTTGGTAGCCAAAAAAAATACCTGTGTATGAAAAGGGTGTGCCGAGCGACTGTGCAGCACACACGTACCCAAAGATCCCCCGTAAAGCCTTAACAGACTGTTGGGGCAAGTGCTGTTAGCGAGCACTTATGAAGGCCGGTAAGGCACACGAGGGGGTGGGTGGCCAGCACCACGCCCGGCCACCTTTGTCTCCCTAGTGGCGATATTTACGCATTGCACCAGGTACTTATTTGAGGCTGAGTCGACCTAGGGGAGGCCCAGGACCGGTTCAGATAATCGTCACTGGTATCGACTGTGAACGGGAATCGAACTCGAGCCACCAGATTCGTAGCGCAGCGCAGCGCGCTAACCGCTACACTACCGCTCCCCACACACGTACGCACACGCACGCGCGCGCGTGCACGCACACACATCCACCCACCCAAACACAAGCCACGGTGCAGCCTGGCACGTGCGTTGGCCGATCACATTTCCTGCGAGAAACGGTGCACACCCCACACATGTGCAGATTCCACAGCTGGTGCAGAGCTCCAGCCCAGGGCGTGGTGGCAATCCAACGCGGGTTTTGCACATACCTCACCTCCAGGTGTGGCCAAAATGGGGTTCGGGCGACAACAATGGCGCACATTTAAAGTCTTGTGTTTGCCTCAATTAGCACCACACCTAGGGGGTGGCATCTGACAACAAAAAAAAACCCCGCTGTTGTGACGAATCGTGCCTCTATCCTGAACTCGGAAACGTAAAAATCTCACCGTGATTGTCTCCACTAAAACTCAGCACTTTTCGTTGTTGTTCTGTTAGTTTTAAATATTCGTGATTTTACTGTGACACGGGGAAGACCCGTCATGCTCATTGACGTTCACTCTATTTGCCTTCGTGTGTGTTTATTCCACGTCCGCCTTAATTGAAAGGAATTATTTTCAATGGATGCAATGAAGGTTGCCAAATAAATATCACGAATTGAATTAGCTTCACCAACCCGGCACTGACCAGTGTGGTGAAGCAAGCTAAAGTAACCCCCATGTGACCCACACGGCATGGGTAGAACCGTCATTTAGCAGTGGATTGGCAAAAGGCCCGTGCATATGTGATTGAATGAGCCCAACTTATCCTGAGTATAGCCGAGGCTAGCGATCGATTCTGCTACACCATCAGTATGAGAAGCAATGGTGGGATCACATACGGTGCAGGGCGGCTGCATCCAGGGCTCTCCGTCGATCTGCATGGGCAGCAGTTTGGTCGTCCTACGGTGGAGGAACACAGTGACACAGAGCGAGCCGTTAAGGCCAGTGGCGTAGCCTGTTTGGCATGGGCCCTGGTGGCTGGTGTTGCAAGGAATTAAATGGGCCCCCACCCCCCACCGATGTTCTCCCTACTTTTTGTAGGGCCCCTCTGGCTTGTGGGCCCTGGTGCAGTTGCACCGCCTGCATACTAGGCCAACTGTTGCTGGCGATTGTCACTGGCAATGCATTTATTGTACTATGAGCAATAACTATAGCACCTTGGTAGCGGAGTGGTGTTTAGTGACGGAAGTCTGACTACCCAATGATAAAGTGAGATTGGTGAACATTAATCGGTCTACAGATCATACAACCTCGAGGAACCATGTGACCTCTGTCTGTGATTTAATTGGAAGGTTGCCATCACAGTTGCTCAACTAGGGAGAGCATCGGATCAAATTTGTCCATATTTTGGTGACAACATTTTCTTCGTGAGAAAACGTCGCGGCAACTGCTGCGGGTGACGATTGTTGGCAGCTATTGCTCTTAAAATTGACCAAGTTTATCGTGGCCTTTATACTTTGTCCGTTAGCACAGCATCTGGCAACTGCATCAAGAGGAATGTTAAGGCAAGTGTCGGAGCACGGATCGTTTATCGTGTCACTGATGAGATGAGACTTTGTGGGGGCGGCGTGTGGGGAGTTGGTGCGGGCAGATAAAGGCCCATTACGAGATGAACCACCTTCATTGATCACACATTATTGATTGGTACCGATCGGAGTGGGGAGGGAGAGGGACACTTTGTTTACCCTCTGTAATGTAATTTATGGGCAGCAATGAAATTGAGAGCCTATGGTTTAACTTAGATTGGAGGCTTCCTTTGGTTTAAGATAAAGAAATATTATTGGTTAAAAAAATATATAATCTTTAATGTTAATTAACGTTCCTGTGTCTCAAACTTACAGCCACAGTAGTCGAGCACTTTTCACCGTAGAGTCGAGTCAAGCAATGGCTCATTCTGATCGGAAATAATTTAGTGTTTGCATTATTGATGATGAGATATGTATGACTTATGGCTTATGACCTAGGTCAGAAAAACCATGAAGGAACATATTCGCCACGCTAATCTCATTGGGTTTTAGAAATTGCCACACTTTCTTTCTTTCCATTCATGTATTTATTTATTTTAGTTAAGTGCCAGGAATATTTTTTTTTATAAAATGAATACAAATTTTGGTAACACGTGCAGGACATATATAGCCTTTGCACTTAAACGGTGACATTTATCAGGCATTTCTAGGTTATACGAGATATATATATATATAATTCTTGAAGTGGAAAATAAATATCTTAAGCGTAGAGGGAGAGTGAGTCGATTGAGTGCATGCTCGAAGCGTGGGCTGCTGGTCACCGGATGGTCACAGAGGAGCACTGAGCCATTCTCTTCCCGGCACTCTTCAGCCCAGTGTAGATTTGGCCCATCTCCATTGCTCCCTCCAACCCCACCACCTCCAACAGCTGGTCGCCCAGATCTGAATTGTCACACAGAAAAAAACGAAAACGCACACAAAAACAATTACGTGAACTTTCAGCTCGTAAGACCTTGAGTTCGATGTCACCTGGTGAAGAGCGAAAAGGTAAAAATGTGGTGCGTGACTGTTTTGTTCCCGCACCTTTGCAAACCTATGCTGATTATAAATTAAAGTGAAAAGAAAAATGCAGCCCATTGTACTCTGACAGAGGATGCATTGCCAAGTCCATAATAATGCTGCCCTCATTATTCCCTGCCTTGCTACCAGATTAGCCCCCCCTGTAAGTTGTCAGTGTATTGCCTTCTGCTTTTGGAATTAATATGTTAATGGAACACGTCGTTAACATATTAATTTCAACACCCTACGTACTGAGCTAGGGCAGTGTGTGCGTGCTTGCGTGTGGAAACTCTGCAGGCACTTATAAATATTTCTTGATGTTCATAAAATAATAACAAGTTCATTTATATAAAAAATTAACGTAGGTTTTATTTTTTTTTGCATCTGTCATCGAGAGGAAAGAGCTCGATATTTTTGCCATCTGATAATTTTCAGTCATCATCATCAGCCATGGTTAATCCACTGCTGGATGTAGGATTCCTTCAAGCCACCACCATCTCGCAGATGATGATGATGTTTGAATCCACCTAGCATCTGGACACGAGTTTATTTCATCGCTCCTTCTCTTCTGTAGTTGCCCTTTTAAAAAAAACTTCAGCAGGCGACAGAAACATTTAAAAACGTTATTATTTGGAATTAACCTGTGATTTTATTCACAAGTTAATTGAAGCAGAAATATAACATCGGCAATATGTGTGATTGCCTCAACATGAGCAAATTATTCAGTAAAAAAATAACCTTATAACTAACAGCCCTTTGCCAGATGCCGGTCATGGGAATTATGTGACCATACTACACCGTGCCGGTCAGCGTGAGTTGGCGATGGCAGGAGGCCCCAGGATCGGTTTCAGATTTCACTCGCTACTGATGTTAGCCGTGACTCGGAATTAAACTCAGATCACTGGGTTCCGAGCGCAGAAGCACTTGCGAATGCGCCAACAGAAAATGATCAGAATAAAGTATTCAAATGCTGCAATGTGAAAACAACAAATACAATACGCCACTAAGACAGCGTTTAAAGTAATAATTGGAGCACAGTTCGATTTGCAACTGTATCTTTCTCTCTTTCTCTCTGGATTCACCATCCCCCCCCCCTGCCCAGCCAGACCATCTGGCACGGCACCTTATGGGTGATAGCCAGGCAAAGAACAACTGCAACGTGCTTTTATTATGGGGCTCAGTGCTAGTTCTGGGATGATTAACACATTTATTGTTGAGTTTTCCACTCCTACCGATATTTGAAAAGCCAGCGCAATTTTCTTGTAGGTGAGCAAACCTACAATCTGGCTCAGGGAGGCTCTCATCCAGCAGAGGATTCATAGTGGACATTGATTTTGATGAACAGACAAACCATGGTGGTGACAGCAATCTTGAAACGTTTCCTTTGTTCGCAAGTATAATTTTATTTTGGGCGATTTGTGAAATGTGGTCTATATACTGCATGTGAATAATACTCTATAATTTGTCATATGATATCGATAATTCTGTTTTTAGATGTTACTATCGTTATGCTGTAGCTGTAATCCTAATTAAATTTTATAACTGTATTGTATTTGTTAACATTACGTTACAGTATTACGTTAGTGTTGTAATACCGTATCATTAGAATTGCTGCTACAAAGAAAAGTACTTTATGGAGCGATTAAATCAACTTACGTGTCGGGACTTGCCAGATGATCACAATACTTAACTGTGTGAGATGGCAAGAGCAGAGGGATGCCTTCATCCAACAGTGGCTAGATCATGATCACTGATGATGATGGTGACTGCACGTGACAATATAAGAATAAGATATGCGTTTGTATGCCACCGAAACGTCGTGATTTATTATTTTATTTTGTTTCTATTAATTTTATTTTTTTACCTACGTGACTTTACCGAAAAAACCTAAGAGTATGCCTCGCAGTGTTGCCAGTCCATCGTAACGTGCGCTTGGAAGGGCACTGACATCATGGTTTCGATGTGAGGCCAGTGTAAGCGATGCGCATATGGACTCTGGTGAGATTTAACTGTTCATAAAAGCAAGAGTACAGTATTTGTTTTTTTTTGTTCGCACTTTTTTTATGTTTGACCATTTAAAAATAGAAACCCGTTTTTAACTTGCAATTGTGAGTATATTTTGGCATCTGTTTATTTGGTTAAAAAAACAGAATAGATGGCCAAGCTTACTTTAAACTTCATTGATGTTGGACTGTACACACAGTATTCACACTGTATGTTTTTTTTGCCACCTAATCAAAAAAAATACAACTACTGGGTTAAATATTTAAGACTCGGCAATAAAAATGTTCATTAAAATTGGTACTTGAAGCGACTAGCCACGCTACTTTCAAATTGTCAAATTTTCCCGATGCTAAATTTAATTAACACTTAAATGTCCCGGACGGACGCGATGCTAATTAAAACTCGACCCAAGATAAGGTCATCGTTTTTTTTTCTTTCCACACTGGTGTTGAAAGTCATCACGACCAAAAGAACATGCTAAATAGGAGTTATGGGGAGCTCGGGGGTTACGTGATGATGCCTTGGGGACCGAAGGGGCAAGGAGTGATCAAAGGCAAGGCTCGCTCGCGATACATGGAGGGCATGGCTGAAGGAAGTTGGCTGTTAGGAAGGTCTGGAGGACATGCCCCCGTGGATGTCAGATGTCATTTAGACCCCCCTCCCCCCTTTACTATCACCCCACCCCACCGTACTGCACTCCACCCATGGCATATCAAAAGACAACAATGGGAGCTTTTATATTCAAGCGGGTGTCTATGAAATGCAGATGCAGAGAAGAATGAGGAGACAATAAATCTAGGCCACCGCTAATTGCCTCGTTGGGCAGTGGTTGAATACGTGGAGAGGGCTGCTGGGAGATGGCCTTAAGGTGCAGCCATTTTGTAGCCCAAGGAGACAAATGTCTGGACACGGGCGTTGGAATAAACAAACAGACAAACAAGCTGACTGCAGCATCCACTCCCTTGCGGCTTTGATGTCCTTTGTTGGGACCAGATGAAAGTTTGGGAACACCAAAGCTTCCATGTGTTTAGGAATTGTTGTGCTAGGGTTGTAGCCAGGCAGGGCCTGCAGTTTTATTTCTGTCTAACCACATTTTGTCATTCATTAGTCAATTTTACGTTCGTTTTTAACTTATATTTTTCTCGTGGGACTGTAATGAATAAAAATGTCATCTTAATTGCACGTGTGTAAACCTTTGTACTAGTTTTGCAGCTTGATCTCAGGGTAAAATGAAAGGCGCAAGCCTCCAAGAGGGAGTGTCTTATAGAGCCCTTGGAGGGCATGTGGGCCTGCTTGTCCACGCTGGCCAGACATCTTGGAGGAGTTGGAAGTTGGCTCACAAGTGACGACATCATATTCATTCCTCTATTTAAGACCAAAAGAGGATTTCTGCACAAATCTGGCTGCCGCTTGATGATGCTGCTTGTAATTACTGGCGAAACGTCGTACTGGAATTGTAAATGTTGTGAGTTTACTCTCCAACACACCGGTGTGCTGTACTAGTAAAGAATTGGCATGTTTTGTTTACGTGACAAACATTACTAATTGTGTCAGGTGGTGGCGGGGTTAACGACACTTTCATATTTACACGATATAACCCAAAAACCTCTTTTATGGATACCCAGACCAACCCAATGACACCTTTCCGATCGACTAACGGCAGATCTCATTGTATATATGTCTTACAATTCTACACAGTGGCAATGATTTATTTGATCAGTCCTGTTATTTTATAACTTTATTTTGTTTATTTACTTTCATTCTCCCCTCTTTTTGTTTGCAAAAGTAAAACAAAACCCCCTCATAGTCTTCTAAGCATATGTGTACAAACATGCTCTTAGATGGTAAAAATGCATCTGATGTTCAAGAGCACTGTGCTGCTTCATTCCAAACTGAAAGTAAACGAGCCAGGCTCTGCAGGTGTACCTGCTAATTGCATTATCTGTTACAAAAGTGGTTCTTGCTCTGATTGCCTGCACAGGGGAGGCAATTACTGCATGTCGTGACTAATTAAGCAATAATGAGGCTCCTTGAATAATGATGTCCCTGGCGAGATCAAAATGCGGCGCTTTGCAGACACGGCGGTGACATGTGGCGTGGCATCATCTGAAGGCTGGCATAACAACAAGCCGCGGTGCGGTCTGTTCACGTTATTTTCTGCACGCGGTCCAACCCCTTGACAGATTGCCTTCGATGTGTAGAATTAAAAATTCTCGGGTAAAGATGCGGCCCTGCAAATGCTTGCTCGTGCCACTGCTGGCAGAAGGGCCTTCGCTCCACGCTGAGCAGATTTGTTTGAGTACCCACACTTTACTCCACCACACATGACCTGCTGATGAACGAACTGTAAGTTAACCCATGTATACTGCTGGGTGGGCAGAGGCGAGGTCTGGGGGGGATTTTAGAACTTGCTGCATTGTTTCAACTGCCACTGCCGGGAGATCGAATTTTTGTTTATTTTATTAACTGTTTTTTTTTTAAATCAGGTAAGGCCCACTGAGCTATGTAGCTCTTTTTCAGAAGCGACCTGGCCACAAATGATGGCTCAACGAAGTGGTTCATCATGCGGAAATGTATAGCAGCCACATACTGTAAACACATGTTTCTAACATGCAAACTCGAATAAACAGGTGTCAGGGTCGGGTTCGAACCCACGACTTTCGGTATACCAGGCGAGGTAGGTAACATCTCGCCACCGTGTAGCTGACCACTCGGTCGAGCTGACCGCTAAACCAAGGCAGCATCCATCCAACCTTCTATTAGTATGAATTGAAAGTGGCATTTAAATCACAGGCCCTTGTGATTTAACCACCCCTCCAGCCCATCAGCGATTTGATGAATTGTCATGTTTCAAGGTTGCTATTGATCTTGAATAGATTTTTGTATTGTTTTTACTGTCCACTGTATTAGCCGATCATCTGCATCGTCATCAATCATCAGCTACTGTATAGTCAATCCACTGCTGGATGAACTGGCCCTTGCCGCCACCATCTCTCGCCATCCTGCGATGTAAAAATTCACCTTGCACCTGCCCCAGAGTTGATGTCCGTCGCTCCATCTCCTCTGTGGATGTACTCTCGGATGCGATCCATAACTTGCATATACACTGCAGTATTGCATAAATTACAAATAATTGATTCTCACACGCACACCTTGATGGACTTCATGTATCTTGCACATAAACAATTCATTTCAATTGATGTATTGCTCCTTGCCTACAATATAAGTGACTTTCTGGACACAGCCAAACGCATTAGCAGAGTGCTTGCTTTATGCACAAAATAAAAACAATTCTATCCTACATAGGAACTAACTTACTCTGAGTTTTCTGACAGCCAATATGACACTCTATTGACTGCCGAAGGCATGACACACTCTCATGAATTGAATTATTAATACAGATGTAATGGAACTGTGACTTGCCACATGTTCAACTGAATCATGCAACAGCCGTGCCTATTAAGCAGAGCCCTTGCCATTCACACACACGTAACGAGTGTGACGGCTGTGAAATGTTATATTTGTCCATGACCAAATCATCGGGAATTCGCCTCAGCTCGTGACACTGAGAGGACGAGGAAAACATGGATTGATGAACATGTGTCAGTTGGGGCTGTCACTTTGACTCTTAACGAGAGGTCATCTTGGACAGGACACGTCGCTAGAAGGGACAGTGGCCGGTGGGTGAGACTAATGACGGAGTGGCAGCCTCGGGAGGGAGTGAATGCTCCGCAAGTATGGCCGCCACAAAGATGGAGTGAGGAAAGCTCCATCTAGTTGTATTATTGAGCGTGTGGATTTGTCTCCGGGTCCTCCGGTTTTCCCCCTCCACATTTAGAAACGTGCGTTTATGAGTATTTCGCTGCTTTAAATTTCGACGTGATAAGCCACTTTGTTGTTGGGATATCATTTGTGGCCAGGTCGCTTCTGAAAAATAGCCGTGTATCTCAGTGGGCCTTACCTTGTTTAAATAAAAGTAGTAAAAAAAAAGTTACATTGTGCCAGCGCCCCGTTGTATTGTTACATCGCAGCACCACGAGAGTTGTCGACGGCATGGGGAGGCCTTTGCCCAGCAGTAGATTGCTCACGTTCTGATGATGATGGCGATGGCGAGCGCATGACCCTGCGCAGTGTGGTCTCACCCTGCACGCAGTACTTGAGCTCCTTGGGGTCGGTGACGGTGGTCATCGCGCGCTCAGGCGGCCGCTTCTTGCTCTGCCGCCTGTAGTTGCGCCGGCGGCGGCTCTCGCCCCACAGGTTGGAGCCACCGTGCATGCTGGGAATGTTGAGCAGCGCGACCCCCTCCAGGGAGGTGTTGCTCAAGTCCAGGAGCATCCCGTCGCACTGAGAGGGAGACACACACGCACGTAGCTGATAAACGTGGAGATTTTGCATCGGTTTCCACCTTCTGGGCTCTCATCGTCTGGAAGGTCCGGGAGGTCAAAGCTTTATAAAGTGTTTTATTTTCACGTGGAGAGAGGGAAGGTTGTGCGCTTCATTTATTTGATCATTAAAATATCCATGATCAAAATGCTCCACAACAGTCCATAATGTTTTATATGCCAGTCAGTGTTTCTGACCTACTTTGTTTTAAAGAAGGGTTGAAATATCCGTCTATTGTATATTTTTTACATAAAACAATGTAAATGAGTGTAGTGAATATTGTTTAAATTGCTATTTGCACTACTATACGAAAATGTTCTTATTGTTAAAAAGTAAAATAACACACAACAAAAACAGCAACAATAAACCTTAACCAGAACCAGAGTTTCCTGGAGGCCTTGGGCAGAAGGCCACATTGGGCCCTCTTATTCCAAAACTCGGCCCGTTGTAGGGGCCTCTTTTTGTGTGAGACTCGGTGCAGATTTCCTTCATTTGACCCTCCACCCACCCACCCAACGGATTGGCCCTGTGGAACATTGCAAAAAAATGACTTCTTAGCGTTGCTTTCTCATACAACTGAAGGGCAAAAAAAAGAAAACGACACTGCGGCGTGCGGTGGATATGTTGCGCAACATTGGAAGGACCGAGTCTTTGCCGGCGGTCGGTCTCCACGGGGGAGTCGGCGTTTGCCGCGCCCTGGCACTGAGAGGGAGACACGCACACGGCGCCTGTCCACTCCTGCGTCACCTCGATCTCGATGCACTCGTGCAGCTTCTTGCAGGTTGCCGAGAACGTCTCCGAGGTGCCGAACTCAAAGTACCACAGCTTGTTCTTCATGCTGCTCTCACACAGTGGTGGGAAGTGTGCCAAGCGCGACATTTAACATCAGCATCGTTGTATATGAGCAGGGTATCTCAGCTGAATCGTCATGCTTCTGAGGTCTTCTTCTTGGTTCTATCGGTAAAGTCACGTAGAATGGAAGTAATAAAATAATAAAAATATAACATAATAAAATAAAATAACGTTGTATTTTTTATTATTTTATTATTTCCATTCTACGTGACTTTACCGGTTCTTTCGGTAAAGTCACGTAGAATGGAAATAATAAAATAATAAAAAGAAAACATAATAAAAGAATATAATATAATGTTTTATTTTTATTATTTTATTATTTCCATTCTACATGACTTTACCGAAAGAACCAAGAAGATGAATCCCTGCAGTCACGAAAGCTTCAAATCGAAACTTCTGAGGTCTGTTAGATGAGTGCAATCAAGTTTGACATTACCACTTAGTAGGAGCACAAAAGTGGTTGAACACCACTCACTACTCATTTGATGGCAGTGTTTAACATATATTTCCCCCAATTATATCTCAATTGTACGATTGGCATCATGGTATGTGATGAAGAAATGTTCATTTGGAACTCTCGATGGGCAGTGCATCATGTGTTAGAGCACAGTCGGCAGAAATGTATATCACAGGACTACTTTTGAGATTCCTCGTATACACACTGGGCATGCTGGACTTTCCCCAAACACGCTGCTGTAGAGAGATGTGCATCGCATGACAGTCAAACTGAAGTTGGCAATTCTCGGAATTAAATTGTTTTGACAAATTAAGCGAAAACTTAATTTAATACGATCGGTTTTGTTTTTTGTGTGTGTGTGCACTCAGTGGTAGCTGGGCTTAGACCACCAAATCACTACACTTGAGCATCTGGTTCGATCACTGATGGCCACCACCTCAGTGCTTTGACCCCTGAGCCCCCAGGCCACTTGATTGATTTTTTAAAATAATCATATTTTTTGTGGAATTATTATTGATGGGGGGTTAGTGTGCTGTGGTGCAAACACTTAATTTGCAGTGGAAATCAGGATTGTACTGCAAATGAGCTGCTGTTGCTGTAACACAGCGTGTCTTCTGTGGAGAGATGATATTTACACAAATTAAATAGAAATATAAGCAAACTAATTATTACGGAAGTTAATACAGAGGTGTCCAACCGCTTGCTGACGGAGACGCGATTTCTAATTAGCCTCGAAATAGGAACGCGAGCGCAAATTTGAAATATTTTACCGGAAAGTAAACCGGAAATAATGCACAAAGTAAGTGTCACCACAGCAATAATTAACAATATTGCCCACATTTGTAGTGTTTGTTTACTTCCTCACACTCCTGTTGTTTCGGATAAACTCGCGGTTGACACACGCAGCGAACGCAGCGCGTGTGAAGAGGGGCGCAAAGGCATTTTAGGAGGCAATTCCTCTCCTCTCGGCCCAATTGTTGTGAACTTGCAATGATGTGCAATGTCGCTCGGGACTGCGTATTATAGACACTCCCTCTCGCGCTTCTCCGTACTTTTCAGCGAAGGCGTGTTACTTTCCAAGAAGCAGCGACGTAGCAGTGTGTGCATTTGGTAGCTTTACGAGTTGCCCGCATCACAATGGCAACTCGCGTTGCGCGTAGACAAGTAAGAACACTTCGGCGGCAGGAGTCTATCGCACTTTACATTGAAAAATAAACTCCGAGTAAAATCTAATCATTTTCTTGGTTCTTTTGGTAAAGTCACGTAGAAGGAAAATAATAAAAATAAAACATAATGAAATAATTCTCACGACGTTTCGGCCACAACGCAAGCAGCCGTCTTCAGGTGGAGAACAGGTCTGTCGAGAAGGCAGCTTCTACGTGACTTTACCGAAAGAACTAAGAAAATGAATCCCTGCAGTCACGAAAGCTTCAAATCGAAATTTAAAATCTAATCGTCAGAATTTTGGCAATACATTTATCGTTCGCGCCATTCGTATCACGGAGGCGTTATGTTTCACGAGCGAATGTGGTCTGCGGTCGTTTCACATTATAGTGGGAAAAGACGCTATTTGGTTTGGCAAATTTGTGAGGCAACGCCGGCACACAATGCCTCCACTTTTTCGAATAATGTCACAGGGATCTTTGAAGTCCACTGTGAAGCAGACAGTGCGTAATTATGGTCAATGCGCCACAGCATTAACTGGGGAGGCCGTTGGGCTCGAACCACAAACCTCTGCAACAAACGGCGATACCCACTACCAGAGGTGTGGACTCGAGTCATGTGACTTGGACTCGAGTCAGACTCGAGTCATGAATTTGATGACTTGCGACTCGACTTGGACTTGCATAACAATGACTTTGTCCCACCTATGAGATGTGGACTCGAGTCAGACTCGAGTCATGAATTTGATGACTTGCGACTCGACTTGGACTTGCATAACAATGACTTTGTCCCACCTCTGCCCACTACCGCTCGGCCATGTTGCTGTGAATTAACACTAAACGGGAAATTTCGTGAAGGGTGGCCCAATGTCAAGTAATAAATAAACTCGGCAACTGTTGATTTAACCATTTTGCTTTGCACTCTCAGAAACAAGTGACAGCGTCATATTGCACAAACATACTGTACATTGTCCCTTTTGCCCCTCATGCATAAAATGGCATTTGGGAGATTAAAAAGAAATCTTAATAAGAAAGGGTCGGCGATCGTGAGAACAATAACAACGACGACGATACGATGATGACGCACAAGGTTAAATAATCCGTCCGCTCACACAACCTATCCTCCCCCCCCTCCCAGAACCCTCCATCTCAGGAGAGAATCACAAACAGATCGTTACTGCCTTTCGTCGGCCGCGTGTTAATTGGTCATGTGGGAAGAGCACGAGTGGCTCTCTCTCGCAGTGGGGAGGATGGCATCCACGGCGGGCCCGCGGAATAAAGAGCCGCTCCACGCAGCGCGGCGTTGTGGCCTGCCACCTAAAATTGCCCTGACAAGTGTGAAATTCCCACTTCGGAGAGAGAGAAAAAAAGACTTGACGGCGTCGTTAATTGATCGCTTTCTTCGGCGCGTTACGCAATGCTGCAATTACAATGGCTCGAAATACAGAATTATAATCACGACCGTCACGGAGATGACAGGACTGGACGAGCAGTGGAAAATAAATGTGAATGCAATGAAGGTTCAAAGCAAGTACGAAAGAGAATCGCATGATCATTTTCTCACAACTAATGTTGAATGTAATAAACAGCCCTTTGTCAATGCACTGCTGGACAAGGGCCTTCCCACACCGTGTTGGTCACAGGGCTTCATTGACCATACTTCACCATGCTGGTTCGTACGGGTTCAGTTGTCAGGACGCCACTGGAGCTATGCACTTTAAAATCTGAATTGAAAAATAATTTCTTTAGGACTGCCAATTAGCACGGTTGGCTACGTACGGTGCGAAAGAAGTTCAACATCCATAACGTACATACATAGCCGTGGCTGAAAATCAAACCTCGTCACCGGGTAAATAGTGAAGTGTGCTTACCACTGTGCCACCGCTACACCCGCTCACACTACTAGAGCCGAGTACCCATGAGAATGACACAGAGTGAATCCAATCAGAGAGAAAGGTCCTTGAAAAAGAGACCCAGAGTCTGAGAGCATGCTGCGTTAGATTTACGTATTGATTACATTCTTCATTATCATAAATTCAACATATGGTTGTCCCAAATTGTCAATGTACGTTACACAATATTGTCGGAATGAATGGAGACCAAGTGGTAAAAAAGGCAACAAATGAAATAGCAATTACTTATCACATATCCGCAACAAAATCTGAAAAGTGGGTAAAGAGGAAATTGCACTGAGCGATGGATAGAGGAGTGCATGCATCGGATAACGACCACAAATCAAAAACAAAATATTGACTTGTTGAGAAACGTAAGTGGACACAGGAAGGATGCATCACTGCAAGATACAATGGCTGAGAAACAATGCAGCAAGTAAGGTGGATTGTGGCATCACAGACCCATGAGGGATACTGATGTGGGGAGGACTTCATCCAGGAGTGGACAGAACATGGCTTATGAATATTATAATGATGACCTATGAGGTTTATCCGGAGGTCACATTTTAAAGATCAATCGCCGTTGGTTATTTTCCACAAGTTGAAACGCTCCCTCCCTCCTCTCCCTCACCTCTGACATCGCTAGGTGAGAGCGACAGAAACAGCGGCAGTCTTTTCATCCGGTGGCTAAAGAGAATTCCGTGTCGACTAACAACCAATCCGTAGCTTGTTTGTGCCACCCACACGCCTGCCTGCCCAGTCTGGCTCTATATCACAGCGATGCGTTAATGATGTGCTGGGGCACTTGAATCATCACTTACATTGAGGGTCTATACCTGGTCAGCGGACAAGTAGCTGTCAGAAGTAGCACCCTCGTGTAATTTTTTTGAAGTGATGGAACATGTTTTATTCCCTATACCGTGATAATAATAATTCACAGCCCTTTGTCAACGCATCATTGGATGAAGGCTGCCCCATGCCGTTATCGGTTGTGGTGGGTTGTTTGACCATTGGCTGACATGGTGGCGAGATGTTCGATCTTGACCCTACCACCTGTATATTTGGAGTTTGCATGTCTATCTCCCCGTGGTCACGTGGATTTTTCTCTGGGTCCTCTGGTTTTTCCCTTCAGATTTAGAACATGCGTTTATAGTATTTTTGGCTGCTATAAGTTTACACATGATAAGCCACTTTATTGCACTATCGTTTGTGGCCAGGTCGCTTCTGAAAAAGGGCTACATAGCCCAGTGGGCCTTACCTGGTAAAATGAACAGTTTAGTTTTATTTCACCAGGCTGGTCAGTGCGAGTTGATTAAGGGGGCGCCCAGGACTAGGTTTACATATCGCTTGCACTGATGTTTAGTGCGGTGCGATATCCACCCTACCACCACTCAACCCATTCTCTTAGACCTGGTCGCACTAAAACAATATGCTCCGCAGTATGAGCCAGATTCACGTGGTAATGAAATGGCTGAAACACATTTGCTTGATGATTTGCTCCATTGCTGTTGATGGAGGAGACATCGGCATAATTTCATAAGAACATTCGCCGACTTAAAGATTTCAGTCTGACTAAAGAAATGCTGCAACCACGTAGCATTGGGTTGTTTCTTCTAAAACTGGGATATATTTCCAACTTATTTTTGTAAAAATGCATAACAAAAACACGTCAGCAATTATTAACTGGTGCCTTATGCACTGTACTTGCATGTGGACTACAATACAGTTATTTATCAACGTTATTCGTTTCCTGCTTAGCAAAGGGCCAGAGAAAATGACGCTGCAGTGCGAGCTGGATAAAACAAAGGCGGCGTCGGGGTGCTGGTCTGATCCAAATAGGTAGAATTCTACAAGTACAAAGCGTTTTAATGGGTCCCACCAGTCGTTAAGTGCGGCTCAGTCATGCTGTTTTTAGTCGCCGGGCTGGAAGTGGCAAGCAATGACGCCCATCGTTTTTATTGCGCGTCGCAGTACTTCTGCGTAGAGGCGGCATTAATGTGGCAGTAAAAAAAAAGAGTCGAGCGAGAATTTTGACGTGACATCCCGTGCTCTTTCTCGGCATGCAATGGATATGGATGCTCGGCAATACATTAACGCGTGCGCCGCTTCGGATGTGCACTCAGAAAGGGAGCCGCTCATCGAACGAATGTTTAAAAAAAAATCACGCCGCAATTTCTTAATGCGATGGGCCTTTCAATCGACGTGACGTACGCCCTCTCCAGGGTTGATTGTCACCGCCGCTGGGATTTCCTCCATCATAACAGTGGCTACTGTCACCAACACAAACGTCTCTCTCTCTCTCTCCAAACAGACACACGGGCGAGAACACGGAACAATGACGGCCGCGTCCCCACAACCGAGTCACAGTCACAGCTCCTGTTTACACTGGAGGTCAGTTGTGGCCCACACCCCCCTCTCGCGCTCGACCTCATTTCGGCGATCGCCGAGATGGCCACACCAAATTAAGGACGGCATTATTGGAGACGCCCCAGTTTGTTGATGCGCAAAGAAACAAAATCATGTATTTGACAAGGCTTGCCGTGGCCATCGATCGCGTGTTTTAGAAGGGCTTAGTCCGACGACAATCCCATTCTATTTCTCAAAAGGAAGGACCACCGCCCTGCTCGTGATCTTAAAATTGTGCGCTCTAACAGCCCGGTATTGTTGAGTGGCTTTATCATTGTAACACCATCCGGAAGCCTGCGTTTGTCAGTGTGAACTCTGCTCTTAGAGGTGTGAATGCAAGGCTGTGTCGATCTAAAAAAACACATGTAAGCATGCACAAACAAGTGTAAACACGTGTAAACAAGAGTAAACACGTGTAAACAAGTGTCAACATGACAATGTTCACAAAACCACCTCCGAGTTTAACGATACGTATTTTTATCCTTTCTTTGTGTATTGTAGCAGACGATGATTATGAGAAAGTTTAATGACACGTATCGAACTCCTCTCTCGAGCTCTTCATCTGCCTAACTACAAGGGAAGTACCCCCAAGTTTTTGGATGAATCCAAAACAATCAGAAAATTGGGCCGAAATATAAAATGTTGGTCTGATACAAAAACCCAGACGTGACATCGGGTGATGTCCCTTTTGTTAACAGGAGGACAATTTACATTCGTAATGATCTGAAAATCCAAACAAGATCCAAAATTGTCTTTAAAAATCATAATATTTGAGTTTATCCCCCCAAAACCCACTCCTACTACCTACCTAGGTGCCCTGCAGAAAACTGGCTGAATTGTGTGGCTACAAACCATAACAGCAGATGCCATGTGCTATGATTTAAACATGTAACACTAATCACCGAGCAAAACAGGGTTCAGACAGGGCTGAGTAAACGAATAAATGTTGAGTGAGCCTAGCATCAGGAACATTGTGTGCGACGAGCAGGTGACGGTGGGTGATGGCGTGGGTTGCGCGTCATGTCAGTGCTCACCAAACATTGCACGATAAACACTGCACGCGTTGGCTCCGCACTAACGGGTCGCACCCAGGGCTTAATTTCTCGCTGAATATTATCTGCGCCGCTGGCAGACTGGAGTATGTGGCACGTGACGAGTATACTCTTAGGGTTTTTCGGTAAAGTCACGTAGGAAAAAAAATAAAATTAATAAAAGTAAAATAAAAATTCACGACCTTTTGGAGGCAACACAAGCTTCCGTCTTCTGGTGGAACCATCACAGCACGATCGCTGTATCAAGTAAGTATCAAGTAAAAAAAGCCTTTACTTGATACAGCAATTGTGCTATGACGGTTCCACCTGAAGACGGAAGCTTGTGTTGCCTCCGAAACGTCGTGAATTTTTATTTTACTTTCATTAATTTTATTTTTATTATTTACCTACGTGACTTTACCGAAAAAACCTAAGAGTATGAATCCTTGCAGTCACGAAAGCTTCAAATCTAGAACGTGACGAGTAGCCACAGCCACAGTTAGACAATATACTGAATGCGGTGTGCTGGTTGGGCGCGGAATTTATTTGACGGTTCACCAACCCGGATAGACATGAAATAAAGCACTGGTTGCAACACTTTGAGCGTTTTGTCCTCAAAAGTCAATGAGCGTCTATGCAATATTCGAAAAAGTGACAGTTACAGCTTGATGGACAATCTTGCCCCATTGATGCCATGATAAATCACCACTGATGTTGACAGGTTAGGTCGCTTTGTAGGAGGTTACGTGAGCAATGGACGCTGCTCACTGCGTTGAGCTCATGACGTGATAAAACAACAACTTCAATCATCCACAGCCCTATGGCAATCAATTGATGGATGAAGGCTTCCCCCATGCTACGATTGACCATACTTCACCATGCTGGCCAGTGCAGGTTGGTTGAAAGGGGCCCAGGATCTGTATGGATATCATTCGCCATGATGTTAGCGGTGATCAGGTATCAAACTCAGGCTACCAGGTTCATACTGCCGTGCACTTCACCACCGCGGCACTCCTCCACCCACTCCGCTCGATGATGCAATCAGGAGCTCGATGATGCAATCAGGAGCTGTATGCAACGTGACCTCATCGTTCTCATAAACAGGGCACTCTACACAAGGCCTCCTCCGTATTCATCAGCCACCTTCTTTATTTATATTTTTACCGGCGGTTATTTTTTTTGCAAGACCCACCTAACGTCTTGGTAATATTATTCAAATGAAATCTATCTACGATTAAAAAAAAAACTTTATTATGTATGATATTGGTTTGCGAAAGCCTACGTGTTAAATCGATCTTCGATTAATTGGCGAGCTCTCGGAAACATTTATATGAAAGCAAATAAGCCAACATGTTACGCAGATGTCATACAAGTGATTAAACGTTGGGGGGGACTTTGATTGATACTTGGAAAGCCATAAAAAGCCATGTATTTTTGAAGTGGTGCAATTAAAATATATTTCATTATTTATTACTCATGTTGTATGCTGATTTAATTATAATTGAATAACAGACGCTATAATGTTGGCCACAAGCGCATGGTTTTATCATTAAGTGGTTAATATACATACATATGGTATCGGTCCATTATCTAGCTAGGTAAAATGAAAAGACGTGATATGTATAATAGATCATAATATCTTTGTATTCTTGGTTCTTTCGGTAAAGTCACATAAAAAAATTAAATCACGACGTTTCAATTGCAACACAAGCAATCATCATCAGGTGTGACAACCACAGCAATACATTTTACTGAAGTGGGATCCTTGCAGTCACGAAAACTTCAAATCTAGAATAATATCTTTGCTTTACATTGCCTTATTTTAAAATAATTGGCATAAAAAGCAAACATTATTTGTTTACATGATATAGAAAATGAGGCTATATTTGACTGTGCGTCAAAACGTAGCTGGGTTTGTTTTCACCAGCAGTATATATTGTTGGTGTACGATGAACACTTCCCTATGCCATATCGGGCGTGGGCGTTGTTTGACTATACTTCACCACGTCGGTCAGTGCGGATTGCTGAAGGGCTGGGAGGAGGCATATGATCTATTCAGATATCACTAACCAGCGCTGTTATCTGTGGCCGGGATATCAAACTCAAATCACCGGGTTCGTAGCTTGCAGTGCGCTTAGAGTATTTTGTTGCAAAAAAATGTCCACGTGATAAGCCACTTTGTTCAGCTATCCTTTGTGATAGCCAGGTCGCTTCTGAAAAAAAAGCTTCATAGCTCAGTGGGCCTTACCTAGTCAAATGAAAATAGAAAAAAACACTGCACCACCGCTCCAAAATAATAAAAATTACAAATATTAAAACACCGCAGCACGAGGCTGGATGTGGTGGCGGTGGTTAAGGGGGTTTTGCGGTTGTGGGCTGGGGGATGGGGTTGGGTAGGGGGGGGATGCGGTGATGGAGTTAGGGCTTGCTTGATCACAGGGACGGATTCTGATTGACAATTACATGGCGAGTGAGCTTTATTGCCCAGGTTCCCCCGCCTGCCACCCCCTCTCATTTCCTCTCCTCTCTGAAGATTAACCAGGACGGTGAATTGAGCAGCGGCGGCACAACCAGTAGGAATGGGAAGCGGAGCGGCGATGTGTGACTGCGGCTAAATGCCAGTAAAAGGGCGGCCCTGCCACGCCAGGAGGCAACAAAGGACCCCCCCCACCTCTCTCTCCACCCTGCCCCCCCCACTGCTCCCCCACCACCTCCCTGGACACCCTCCCTCCCTCTCCTTTCCTTCGCCTCGTGGTGGGGAAATCTGCTGACTAAGTATTTAACCATTGGATATTATCACCGAGCTACGTAGCTCTTTTCCAGAAGCGACCTGGCCACAAATGACAGCTCAACGAAGTGGCTTATCGTCGTCATTTAAAGCGGCCAAACACTCTAAAAGGCAGCAGGAGCACCAGCGGAGTGGGCAGTGCCACCGCCGCGGTTGGGAGCAGCCAGCGGTGTAAGGTGGGGGCAGGGGGTGGGAAGGGGAGGAAGTGAGTGGCGACGCCGCCACGAGTGTTGATGATCCACGTACCGGCTGTTAAACCTCTCCGGGTGCTTCTCACGCATCAGATGGAACCGGTGTGCGATGGACGCGTCCTTGTGGTTGGGATAAACAAATAAGCAATGCACGCACACACACACACACTTCGCGTTACATTCTGGAATAGGATTAAATGCGGTACATGGGATAGGAAAGCAGAAGAGTACGATTATGACACGGTACTTAGTTAAAGCTGTTGTCAAGTATATTTACCACGTGTGCTGGAATTTACACGCCTTTGTTCACCACTGCTGGATGAAGCCCTCCCCATGCCGCTTCAGTCGTGTTTTTTTTTTTACCATACTTCACCACACTGGCCGGTGTGGGTTGGTGAACGGAGTGACCAGGGCCTTCTCAGGTATCACTCAACACTGATGTTAGCTGTGGCTGGGAATGGAATTCAGGGTTCATTGAGCGGTGCTCTAACCACTGCGTCACCGCTCCTCCCTCAAAGCCATTGAAAACTCTTTAACTCCAAATACGTGTGTGTGTAAGTGATGCAGATTTTCTTACGGTCATTTTAAACAAACCACTGACAATGGAATGTGTTTTGCTAGGTTAGGCATGTTTACATTTACTCTGTGGCAAATACATAACTCATGTAACCCCACGGAAACATTTACACATATGTAATAAAAATCGTAATTTCAACCCTTTTGTCAATCCACTGCTGGATAAAGGCCTCTCCACTCTGTTTCGGTCATGGGGATCGTTTAAACATACTTCACCATGCTGGATTGGTACAGGGAGGCCCAGTACAGCTTCAAATATCACTCGCCAAACCGTGTTAGCCTTGACCGGGAATCCAACCCCGCTTCAGCGCACTTCTCAGTATAGGCAAATTTTACGTTTGCTCTACTTAAAAGTGGAGGACATAATGCAGCCAATTTTCACTCGCTAAAAATGCCGTGGTTTCTTTTGTATGTTGTCCAATCATTCCTGACTCTCAATCTTCCAGTCGAGCTGAGGCTGCCGGTACAACCGTTGGCTCGATGGCTTGGTGACATCAGGCACTGCCTGCAATGACCAGTACTGCTCACCACTCCCATGGAGAAGTAGTTATTGATGATGGAGTAGGGCACCGGGTCACCCTTCTCCTCCGAGGTGTGCGGAGTCACGTCGAACCACCAGCGGTCGAGCATCACGACGGAGCTGTTCTCAATGTCCTTCATCACCTTCATCAAACTGCCACCTTCGTAGCCTTGACGGCGAACAAAACACACCCAGCGCGAGGTGCCTTCAAAAAAGTCCAGCAACATTACGCAACCAACTCCAAATCAAACCTCCAACAAGTCTCCAGAACCAATGACTGAGCAATCAAGATCAATGTACGTACGTTAAACTTCTTTCGCGCCTTACGTAGCCAACCGTGCTAATCGGAGGTGCGGGGGGGAAGGCCAATGAACTAAACACAAAATGACGCTGTACATAACTGAAGCAGCAGACCATGATGATATACCGTGCCGATGAGTCCAAATAAGCATGAAAACCGCCATTCAGTTGCCACGTTGTTCGGAATGATGTCGCTGACGTGTCAGTGATGTTTTGCGCCACTTTGCTGGGAGCTTCTTCAGGAACTGTCCCTGAACTAATCCAGGAAACGTTCCTGGAAAATGTTCCAGGAACTGATCCTGAACTGTTCCGGCAGAAGCTTCCAGCACATGGAGTGAAACATCCGCGACACATCAGGCACCATGCCAAACAACAAGTAGTGCAACCTACATCATCAAGCCATACAGTCTAACCACAAAAACATAGGCCGTGGTTTGCTAGGATTCCGGTAATGTTTTTTTTCTTCCACTTAGGAAACATTTTTGCATACATTACTTTATTTGTATCCCGCCTGCATGCATTTTTTCCTCGCGCGTTAAACAGCCGCTTCGGCTAGAGAAAGTGCATGGATTTGGTGTATCGATGAGAATCGTCCAAAACATGCGTGTGCCAGGCAGTGAAAGATATACCGCCCTCCCCACCTAAAAGTTAAAACCCACGCAAGTCGTGATTTCTGCCGTGTTTCTTAAGCCAGACGCCCATTGCAGAGAGTAAACATACAGTACCTCCTCCCCATCTCAGGCAGCGGGCCAAGTCATTTCCTGTGCCAAGGGGCAGTACGGCCACGGGCGGGTGTCTGGTCAGGCCAGCCTTGTCTGCAGCGCGCAGAAGTGGGAGCGAGAAAGAGAGAAGGAAAAGCACTTTCCGATGTTGAACGCGGAGCTTCGAATACGAGTCAAATGCTTTGCAAATGTCGAAGAATGCTTTGCCTGAGGGTCACTGCTATTACTGCAGCCGTGGTTGAATGGACGCCGGGCCTTTAGTGGCTGTGACCCGAGGCCTCGAATTTTGAGGAGTCCCCGAGAAATATCTGAGAGGTTGAGTGGCAAAGGCGCAGCGCTGCAATTGCTTGCACGTGCCCCTGCTGGCGGAAGGGCCTCCCCTCGAGGGAGGTTTAGAGAACCGCCTCTCTCCATTGGCCCACTCTTCCATGCTGGCCAAATGTCTTGCAAGACGTGGCAGTAGCCCACACCTCAGCCCACCGCACATGACCTGCCGATGGACTTAACTGTGGTGCTACTCAATTATACTTCTGGCTGGACGGACGCAGTGGGGGACTTTAAAAAAGCTTGCCGATTGTTTCAGCTGCCGCGCCAGGAAATCAAATGGAACCGGCAACCTTTGGATTGCAAGTCTAATGTGATAATAATGATGACAACATTGCAGCATCTGCTTTATAATGGTTGAAATGCAGTGCTGTCGCACTATGATAGATCTTATCCGTGTCATTTGGTAATGAAAGCCATTGCATCAATGTGTATATAACTTCCAATTATGTACCAAAATGTATATATTCGGATATCGCATTAACAAAAATTATAACTCAAATAAACAAGGTAAACAACATTGAAAGTGTTTACCATTGGGCACAGGTGGTGGTAAAACAGTCAAGGGAAGGAATAGAATGGACAAAGATGAGACCCCCACAACTATAACAGCCCCAAGCCCCCCCTTAAACTTAATCCGGCCCTGACTACAGCATCCTGTCCCCACAGCCAGCAGAATTCGAAAACACGTGTGCGCTTATACCCTGTAAAATCTTTTTTTTTTGGGTAAGTTCTAAGACCATCCAAAAGTCTGTTTGCACAAGTGGCCAAGGAAATGCGTTTATTTTTTGTTGTTTTTGTTTCCTAATGTCGAGTCAGAAAGGTGGCGGCCGGACCGACCTATGCAGTCGAGGACCCATCCAACGGTGCCATCACCGCCGCAAGCCAGGACTCGGAAATCCGGCACATCCCGGAAAAAGCTCAGCCTGCCGTGAGAAAAAGCGTGAGACATTCCCCCCTCCGTTGTCAGCTGCAGGCACTGCGGCGTTTATACGTCGCCGCCGTATAAACGTGCCTCAAAAGGGGGGAGCCGGTTTGCGTAGTAGCTGGAGCGTTGCCCCACGAGGTGGGCGACCAGAGTTCAATTCCCACTCAAGTTGGACCTCCCCTCTGTTCGACTCACGCCTTACATATTTTTGCAAGTTTATTATTTTATTCGTTACACAGATGGTCTCGTTAGAGCCAGCTGCCCGGCTATTTTACAAGGGAGATCCGAGGTGCCGTGGGCACGGCGAACAACAAAACAAAGACACAAACGTCAATATCGCAGAGAACGAGTACAGTGCCTGGTGCGGTGTTTCAATATTAGCACTGGTGGCTGGGAGTGGTGTTGGCCACCCATCCCCTCGTGTGTTGTGCCGGTCTTATTAGGCGCTTGCTAACAGCACTTGCCCCAACAGTACGTTTAAAGCTTTCGGGCGCATCTTTATATTTTTGTCTTTTTTACGCTTAAATAATGTGTCCGTCACAAAGTGAGATTTCCCTTCATATTGGGTGCTTATATTGTGCTTATAAACATGCACTTAAGGTGGTTAATTATTCACGCAATGAAACAGATGCAAGACTTCAGTTTTATTTTGTGCAGTCGAATGTCAAACGGCGCTCTGTTCTCACGTCCGTCCGCATTGCGGTAGAAAGCCAACAAACGCACGTCCACCCATTACAAGTGTCCATGTTTGTCTTTCAGGTCCTCAATGGCATTACAGGACTACAATCTCCTCCTTTACCGTGTTCCCACGTGACACAATACGTGCCTCATTGCTTTTTTGTGAATTTTATTTCTAGAGCAGAACATCCTCTACCCCTCTCTGGCAAGTAATGCGAGTACTCCCTTGGATTCTAGCCACATTTGTTTTGTTCTTTCCATCAATCGCTTGTTATGCTTAATTGAGTCTGAAAGCTGTTTCGCAGGTGATTTATAGATAAATGAACTTTTTTTGGACACGCGCAAGATACTCACCCTGGCATTGGCCCCCCTTTGGCGAGGTTATACACTTGCCTTGGGTTCAGGAGATATTGAATTTTTCTCAATATCCTGCACAGCGAAATGTAAAAAAAAGCAACTAAATATAGCAACAGAAAAACAAGGCATTTAATGACCTATGAAACATCCCACAGGAAATAATAATAATAATAAATCATACCTACACCACACCTTTTGTTCAACACCAACTCGAGGTGCCTAACCGTAACGCACATCCTTCATGCACTCTTCATGCCACACTCCACTGCCGGCCATGCAAATTTACTGAGGTGTCACATTCAGTCACTCGCTACACAAACCCTTATCAGACTGAAAACTCCTTGCAGCAGAGCGACGTGCTGAGGCCTGGCTGTGGAGGAGCCATAGGTTTGCTGTGGCGATATGTTATCTGCCTCGCCTGGTATGCAGGAGGTCGTGGGTTCAATTCCGACCCTGACGTCTGTATATTTGGAGTTTGCATTTCTATCCCCGTGGTCGTGTGGATTTTTCTCCAGATCCTCTGTTTTTCCCCCTCCAAATTTAGAAACGTGCATATAGAGTATTTGACTGTTATAAATTTCCACATGCTGAGCCACTTCGTTGAGCTATCATTTGTGGCCAGGTCGCTTCTTAAAAAGTCATAACAGCTCAGTGGGCTTTCCTTGGCAAATAAAATTGTTTAGATATAACGGACGGTATAAGTCAGGGGTCGGCAACCAAAATAACAATAGGAGCCATTTTTTTCGAGTTCGGTAAAAAGCAGTCCTTAAAGAGCCGCATGTGGCTCCAGAGCCGCAGGTTGCTGACCCCTTAACCAGGTGAAGGTGCCGATGCCACTGCTGGTGGGAAGGCCTCCACTAGATGGGCTCGAGGAGAGCCCTTCTCGACCTATTCTTCCACAGTGGCCAGATGTCTTGATTTAAGAAACCTGCCCCGTTGTTTTAACTGCCGTGCCGGATGAAGGACCGGGCCACTGATGGATTTCAGGTCCAGTGTGATAACTGTTACACCATTGCAGCATCCATCCCATTATGTTCTGAGGCCTGACTTACAAGAGGACATAAACAGTAGAACCTCGGAGATCGAACGCACCAGAACACGAACACGAACAAATCGGTGTTTGACCGATATTTCCGAACATTTTTTGCCCCGGAAACCGAAATAAATTCGGAGGTCGAACGGGCAATAGCGACTTGAAAGAACCTGTACGGCTGAGACGCGTATGGCCAGCGTGCGTGACGCTTGCCCAGACAAAGGGGACTCCCCTTCCAAACAATAACACCACCTACTCCTCACCACCTTGCACTCAAGCCATCAACTCTCCTTACTACAGGTAAAGTGAAGTTCAATGTCCATTTATTTCATTTATTCCATATATTTATTCATTTATTCCATTTATTTATTGTGTTTCTTGTTTTTTTGTATGATTTTATGCATGTAATTACTGTAAACTTCGTGTAAAAATGCTTTATAATGAGAGATTTCGTGTGTCTGGAACCAATTAATGTCATTTACATTCATTCTTATGAGGAAAATTAATTCGGTGTTCAAACAAATCGGTGTTCGAATGGCCTTCTGGAACGAATTAAGTTCGATCTCCGGGGTACCACTATACTGGCAACGTTGGTTGTTGTAACGACACATTTATATTTACGTGATCTAACCCAAATAAAAACCTATAATAATGACAAAAAATTGATTATGCAGTGTGGTACTTTACCTGTCGCCTTGCTTCCCACCACTCTTGGGATTCCCGAACACCAGGAGTGGATGAGTCCCGAGCACAGGCGTGATCTGAGAAAGGAGGCACACGGTTGACGATCCACAATGCGTTTTTTTTGGTTCGTTTGTGGCACCGTCTGCTGAGTGCTATCGCTGCAAGCAACGGCATTCCCTCGTTATTCACGAACTGACTATCCGCGATTTTGGCTCTCCGCGAATCGCATCTGGAACTCTGCACGACTGCTTCGCGAGAAAGGGTGGGAAAGAAAGAGATAAAGTGACGAGAGAGAATGCGATGAGCTAAAGAGATGTGTTATTATGATACTTTTCATGTATTTAATAGCTTATTTACGTTATTATTTAAGGTAATTAATTCAAAAGATTGTTTTTTGTCGGCCAATATCATTATCCGCAAAATCTGCCCTTCACGAGCATCTCTGGAATGTATCCCTCGCGAATAACGATGGAATACTGTACCGGTTTCCAAAAATGTTTACTTCTTGTTGAACACGGCAATTCTAAAGCAACGGTTGATCCAGAATAGCAAGGTGTATCGCCGCTGCCGACTCAAGGTGATTGACACAAATTGGGTGGCAGTTTTAGTCGAAAAAGAATCTTTATTCAACAAAAAATTGTTCAAATATAGATCGACACATTTGAACAGTGAGATGTGGTCAGATGGCTTGGAGCAATGAGCTAGCAACCGCTGAGATCTTGGCTCAGCGATCAAATCCACGGAGCAACCCACGATCAAAACCGGGTTATTAAGTGCAGAGAGTTGGTGGTATCAGCCTGGTCACCAGTGACTTCATAAATCCACCCCCTGCCCCCCATCCATCATATTTAATTTGGTGCACCACTTCGTTTAGTGCCTTTTTAACTCTGAGTACGAAGCATTCTTCGCTTGGGAAACAGCTGCAGACTGTGTCCGTGAAACACTGCGCCATCCATCGCGATGGCCTTGCACTGTAAGAATGGCGCGAATACCAAATGAACGACATCATTCAATTAATCCAGTGTGGATAAGAGGCAACTGAATGGATCTGAGAATTAGTTTTGCGATATCATCTTCCACGGACCAATCTCTCACACGGGGGTCACTGCTCTCTTCGGGGGATCTGAATGGATGCTGATAAGCACAATTGAAATATAATTGGTAAAACGACCAAACAATTGAAGACTAAACAGCGATAGCGGCCTTATTGTTTTTTAACACAGGCTTACGTAAAAGGAAGTACATTCACGAGTTTCCAGTGCCAGAATTAGACACCGCATCTGACATCTTTGTTTTTGACATCTGGCGCCACATTCATGCGTTGATGGAAACCATTCTTCTGTTGGTCATCGTTGAAAAAAAAAAGAAAATGCCAAATCAGCAGAAAAAACATCAATCATTTGACCATCCGTCCCAGCAAAAGTTGCGGAAACTGCTGTTCCGCCAACACCCGAGTCTCGCTCTGGGACTGGTTTACAACTCAAACGCCCCTCCAGGGAACTCCCATCAGCACTCCTTGCCGATGTGCCGGACCGGCGTTCTCACAAAACATGGGAAATTCTGTCAAACTCGGGGCCCAGGTTATGTGTGGTCGATGCGGTCAGGTGCGGTTAATGTTGTTGGGGCAGGTTGGGGGTGGTTATTGCGGTAGAGGGTGGTTAGTGAGGTTTGAGGGGGGGGGGGTTGTGGTTGATGTGCTGGAGGATGGTTAGTGCGGTTGGGGGGTGCTCGTTGCTGTCATAGACGGTGGCCAGCGTGGTTATGAAATCGTTGGTGTGGTTGCAGAGTAGTTTGCATGAATATTTTTGTGCGGTTGTTGCGGTTGCACGGGTGGTCGGCGTGGTTCTTGAGTGATTGGCACGATCGCGTGGGGTGGTTGGCGCGGTTGTTGGGTGGCTTTGTGTGGGTGTCGCGTTTGGAGAGAGAGAGAGTGACACCTGCAGGCCCTGTCCCTCCAGCGTCACTGAATTCTCGCGCCGCATGCTGCTCCTCTCGCTCGTCCGCCGCTGCTGTGTCGGGGAGCTGCTCTCCGACTTCTGCAGCGTGGCCTTCCTGTCCTGCCCGCCGCCACCACCCGGCAGATGTGGCACAGGCAAAGACAAAGATCCCCCCGTATAGCCTTAACAAACTGCCGGGGCAAGTGCTGTTAGCGAGCAACTATGACGGTCGTGTGGCATGTACAAAACAAAGATTGCCCCGTATAGCTTTAACGTAATTTTGGGGCAAGTGCTGTTAGCGAGCACCTGTAAAGGCCGGAACGGCACATGAGGGGGAGGGTGGTCAACACCACGCCCGGCCGCCTTTGTCTCCCGAGTGGTGATGTTAACACACCACACCACATACTCATTTGAGGCTGAGTCGAGTGGAGACCAGGGACCGGTTCAGGTAATAGTCACTGGTGTTGATCACTGGGTTCGTAGCACAGTGCGTTAACCGCTGCGCCACCGCTCCCCACATGTATACACACAATGCCCATATACTGTGCGTTCACTTCCAGTTTTTTACATTTTTACCAAAAAATGTACATCAACTTGCTCAGTTCTATAAAGTATTGATTATGGGGTGCATACGCTAAGCTGCCCATATCTATAAAATTAAGTTTAGTATCATCGGAATGTCGTAAACCTATTTCACAGAAATGCAGGCATTTTAAAGGATGCAATTTATATAATCAACGTGTTCAATGCTGCATGGCAATACAAGTCAAAAAACCCCGTATAGCCGTTATAGACTTTTGGGGCCAAGTGCTGTTAGCACCAAGATATTTACATCTTGACTTAAAGCTTTCGTGACTGCAGGAATTCATCCTCTTTGGGTTTTGCCTCAGCAGCTCTCCCGCTATATTTTTTCACCTGATGACGATTGCTTGTGTTGCGATCGAAACGTCGTGATATTTTAGTTTCTATCTACGTGACCAGAGAGTATATTTGCATCTATAAATCTGACTTCAATATCAGAGAGGTAGTGACCCAGTTTTTCCTTTACACACAGTGGCCGAGAACAACTGGTAAATACAGTAGCTAGCGTAATTTTCCACAAGGTGGAAAAATCACGTACACCCACGTATGGATGTGTGGATGTGCTGACCACAACACAGAGACTGGAGCCGGTGACTACATCCTTGTGGAATAGAGCCGCACTGACAGCTTGAGTTCAGTGTGGGAGTGGGGGCAGGGGGGGGGTAGGAGGGTGGGTGCAGCTCACGAGTACGATGGGGCAGATGGAGCTGGGGGGCAGCACGTGGTCCTTGAGGGGCCCACAGTCGCACTCCGGCTTCACGTGCGAGGCACATTTGTTGTGCAGCTGTGTGGCGGCGTGGGAAGCACAGTGCGTGAAACTCGCACTCGCTCAGCTGTCCATCACTGCCATTGCTACGGATTTCTGAGCAATTACCAGCAAAATGAGCAACGTTTTCCCGTGACTACGATATAATCACAAGCATACTATTCTAATATTTACCCGGGACATCTTAACTCTATAACAACTCGTTTTTTTTTTCAGGAGGGCCCTGCATTGACAAGTCTTGGCCCTCGCATATTTAAAAGATATCGATTTTTATTGAGGCAATGTGTGGGCCCATTACTCTCGCGTTTTTATTATTTTTACGGAGTGTTGTCCAAATCGTTGGTAACGGCAGTAACCGGAGAAATCCCACACGTGTAAGTGGATAACACGTGTTGGACTCGTGAACCCACTCTCTCTGCTGTCACCTCGTGGCCGAACTCGCAGCCCAGCACGTTTGGGAGTTTCATAAATCTCGATGTGATGCACCAACATTTGCCTCCAAGGCGCCGGATTACAGGCGTGCACCACCACAACCCAACATCACGTATGACTGAAAAAAGGCTTCAGGTTATAATATCAACTAACGATCCCCTTTATTAATTTTCACGTACAATTATGCTATTTTTATCTGTTTTTGCCGAGTAAAATGTGGCAACAATAATAATTGCAACAACGTGAATGCATATCGTGCCGTTTATCAACACAAACAGTGACACTGCACAACACACGACACGCAACGTAAACAGAACACACAAACAGAGAATATGTCCGTGCAGCGGCAATGCCCCAATGGCAGCATCGGCTGCAAGGCCATGTGAGAAATGTGTCACAGCAACAACAGCAGCAGCAGCAGCTGCAGCTGTGAACGGTGGCGGCACGCACGGCCTAATTTAATGAGCTGGAGGGGATTGGGTAAACCACCATCACGCACACACCCCGGTCATCCTCGTAGCAACAGCAGCAGCAGCGGTGGCTTTTTTCCATCAGATTGCGCTTCTGGGGCCGTCTGGAACGCTCTTCCATCCGATATTACAACGCCACTGGAGCTGTGCACTTTTACATCTAAATTCAAAACTAATTTCTTTAGAACTGATTTTTGTGTTTAGTTTGTAGTGCTTCCCCCCTCCCCGCGCCTCGGATTAGCACGGTTGGCTTACGCACGGTGCGAAAAAAATTCAACGTACGGGTAATTGTGTCCGCACTGTCGGTCACACTGGCGACGGTGCTAAACGGTTGCAAGTAACGGCGCTGCAGCCTCGATCATCATTCCACCCACCCCACCAGCCCCTATCCACCCAGCCCTTTACGCCCACGGGGATACAGCATAGCGGTGACTCAACTCCTGCTGCGCTCCCAAATCCTGACCCAGCAGATTAGATATTGACCTTTTCTCTCAATGTGCTGGCGCTGGGTGACTCAGGTTTTTGTTGTTGTTGGAACAGAATGTGACGAATTAGCGTGGCGCGTTGCTTGCTTGTTTGTTCGCGAACGTGCGTGCTTGCTTGTGGAAACGATCTCTGATGAGCCTTTGTTATTTCACATCAGTACTGCTGCCAGAGTGTGAAACGTTGGATAATGATGGCGTAACTAGGTCAATGAGAAGTTCTGAAACCTCTTTCTGGCACGTCGAACCGTGACAAGTGTGGGGAGTTGTTCGGGTCGACAGAGTTCCGTGTTGACCAATTCGGAATGGTTTACAAAATAATCTCTCAAAACGACAGAAATTGTGGTTTTTAGGTATCACCAAACACATCTTAGCAAATCTTCTTGAGTATGGCTGATGTAGATGCAGAACAACAACAACTACAATTTCACATTCAGGCGGTCAAGCCAGGTAACTGCATCAGGAGCAACGAAGTGTGTCGCTGTGATGTCTCCTTCGTATTTGTGGCTTGGGCATTCCATCGTTATATGGTGTATGAATTGTTCTGGATGGCCACAGTTGCACTTGTGCATCAAATGTGCAGATGCGATTTATGGTGGACCATGCACATGATCATGAATGACATGATGAGAGTGGTGGCAATCTATTTTCAGTCTTATAAGCCCTTTGCAGCTGTGTGACACACTGACCCACATACAATATGACGTGGGTTTACATCACGTACGCACGCCGGACTGCATCTCAAAACGCACGCAGTGCCGTGATCACAAGAAAGAGCGGCACACTCAACGCCCGCGTACCCTCGTGTACGTAACGTAGTTTGCTGTAGGTCCCCGTCATATATATGGCATGTAAACAATCGTTTAAACAAGACATTAGATGGCAAATATCAGCATTACCATTCGACCCATGATCCTTGCTGTATGCCCGATTAAGTTTGATGAGGGCCCAGGGCTGTCAGAGTTAGAGGGGCTCCCGCTTTGTAATATTACATTTCTTCCCTTACTGTTTGACCACTATTGCATGCCCAATGCCAAATTCTGCATTTGTTAATTTCGCCACGGTTATTTCAGTTCTGGTCTTTTAATTGTGGTGTACGAATTGTTAAGCCAATTCAGATCTAAAACAAACAAAAAATAACGCATTTGTAGTTCTATATCTTGAATGACCAAGTGACCGATTAGGATTTCTCAAAGTGCAAACAGAAGTGCGTTTCAGCTATCATAAAGCAGCATAACACGTAGCCTTTCATGACCAATATTATCGATAACAACGTTTTTTATGGGAGCGAAACGTCGTACTCGAATTGTAAATGTTGTGGGTTTACTTTACAACACACCGTTGTGCTGAAGTAGTAACTGATTGGCATGTTTTGTTTGCGTTACAAACCTTACTGGCTGTGATCTAACCCAAAAAAATCCCCGATTATTATGGACTAGCTTTACTACCCGGCTTCGCCCGGGACTTGGATTCTTGTCTTGGATTAATACACGGCCTACGCGGAGGGTGGGGGGGGGATGCGTGACGTCAGCAGGCACACTGCGTGACGCTGCCGCATGCGGGTCACATCACAGATATGACGTCACCGCTCAAATATAACCATTATTGTGCCCCCCCCCCCCAAAAAAAAATACAAAAGTCTATTTTTATATTTTTTGCATTGTGTACAGTCTGGAAGCGACCCACATGCCAAATTTCAAGTTTGTTGCATGTTGGGAAGTATGCTCAACATTTCTATCAGGCACACATATTCACAAATTTCCCTTATATATATAAAATTAACAAGTACAGTATACATATTGTTTGGGATAATTAAAACATATCCAAGACCCTGGGCCGCAGGCACCTAAAGCCTCTCGGTTAATCCAGCCTCGCTACCCGCATGCCTCGCCAGTGACCCCGACTCACGGTGATCTGGCACCAAGCACAGTGCAGTCCGGTGAGGCCCTGGTAGCACTTGATGGCCTTGTGGCACTTGTGGCACTTGGTGTGGCAGTTCCCCTCCACCCAGAAGTGGTGCATCACTTTCTGCAAGGCCACGTTCAACGGAGACAGATACAACTGTGGTTCATAAATAATCATCGTGTCAGTATTGTTAATCATGATAATGATGTACACGTCTGTTCCCATTTGTCAATGTACTGGTGAGTGAGTGCCTCCACCCACACTGTGCAGGTCGTGGGGGTTATTTGACCATACTTCACCACGGCAGTGGTCAGTGCGGGTGGGTGTACGAGGAGTCGGGACCGGTTGAGAAACCTCACGCCACCGTTGAGAGTGGTTTCCAGGAATTGAACTTAGATCACCGGGGTTTGTAGAGCAATGCACGAACATTGTGATTACGTTATTATATCGGCAAATCTTGAGAATGGTTACAAGTTGAGCTATTTTTGTCAGGTTTAGTAAATTTAATTAGACCTCTACTCTTTGGTTCTTTCGGTAAAGTCACGTAGGTAGCAAAATAAAATAAAATAAATATCACGACGTTTCGATCGCAACACAAGCGGTAATTAGATCTGCGTGCAGACCGTGCGACGGGCAGTCACATCAGTTTGAGAATAGGAAAGTATAGCTGCACACTGATCTGCATATTGCTCATTATAGCATCAGTAGACTTAAAATATCATGTAATTAGTACCTGGAGAGAGAGAGGGACTTCAACCAAATCGAGCATTGGGCAATTGAGAAATATTTATTTATTTCCCCCTTGAATTTTTAAGCATCCCATTCTCCAGACGGTTCTTTTTTTCCTCGTCATATATGGGGCAGCTATGCAATTTTAATATGCTTTAACATAAACGGTGAAAGTATTAAACCATCGCAGGTTAAACTTATGACAAAGTCATTATAACAACCAACGTCAGTGAGCTGCAGGAAATGATTGAAGAACTTAATGAAATTAGCTGGAGGTAATTACCATTGCTTTCTTAGTGACACCTTCTCAATTAACAAATGGGTGAGTGTGATGGCATCGGGTTTAGCGCACTGTGCTATGAACTCGGTTACCTCAATTAATTCCCGGCCACGGCTAACATCAGTGATGATTTGGTTCTTTCGGTTAAGTCACGTCTAAAGATAAAATAATAAATAAAATAATAGAATACGACGTTTCGATTGCAACACAAGCAATCATCATCAGGTATAACCAACCCGCACTGATGATGATTGCTTGTGTTGCAATCGAAACGTCGTATTCTATTATTTAATTTAATTTATTATTTTATCTTTAGACGTGACTTAACCGAAAGAACCAAATAATAATTCCTGCAGTCACGAAAGTTCTAAAATTAAGAACATCAGTGATGATTGATATCTGAACCGGTGCCGGGCTCCCCTCCCCGCCAACACCCGACTTACTTTAACCAACCCGCACTGACCAGCCTGGTGAAGTATGGTCAAACAGCCCTCACTGCTGACAGCACGAGGGGGCCTTTCATGCAGCAGTGGCTTTGGCAAAGGGGCTGACATGACTATACACGTGTGATTTCATCGCGGGGTTACAAGAGTGAGTTATGTATTTACCACAGAGTAAATGTAAACATGCCGAACCTGGCAAAACAAATTCCATTGTCAATGGTTTGTTTAAAATGACCATAAGAAACTCTGAATTGCTTATACAAAGATCCCCCCTGTAGCCTTCACAGACGGTTGGGGCACGTTTAGATAGCGAGCGCTGATAAAGGCTGGCACGGCACACGAGGGGGTGGGTGGCCAGCACCATGCCCGGCCGCCTTTGTCTTACCAGTGGCGATGTTTACACTCTGCACCTGGTACTGTACTAATTTGAGGCTGAGTCGACCTCGGGGAGGCTCAAGACCAGTTCAGATAATCGTCACTGGTGTTGGCCGTGAGTGGGAATCGAACTTGGGTCGCCGGGTTCATCGCACAGCGCACTAAATGCTACACTACCGCTTGCGTACACACACACACGCTCCACTGTTTAGCGAGGCGCACAGGTGAAGTATAACGGGGCGAGGGCTTACGTTGGCATCCTTCTTGGACTTGACATAGGTGGTGATGCAGGAGAGGGGCGCCCGTGCCACGCAGCGCTCGTGCACCGTGTACTTGCAGACTGGGACAACACCGTTAGGGGGGGGTGGGGGGGGCAGGAGGAGTCAAGATGTTACTCGCGAAATCTTTCCGAGGTACGCTGGGGCCCCTCTGCGGAGGTTCGTGCGGTCATCTGGGAAGTCGCTCTCTTAAGGCGCCACGGCAAGCTGCCGTGCGGGTGTCAAGGGCCGCTACGAGGACGCGAGTCACTCTGCGCAATCGCTCGCTCGACAACCCACGCGGCGTCAACGGAAGCTATTTGCGACCTCGCGTCGAGGTTGAGATGAGCTGTTTGCGAAAATTATACTTTGGTGCAGGGCACTTAAAGTCTAAGAGTCGCGAGTCATCCTTAGCGACCAATTTCAAGGGGTTCTGGGCAAATTAAAGCCACTCGTTGACTTCTTAGTGTTCACGTGCACAGATCTGACAACAACACTCATTGTGGACGGAACTTAAGAGGTCTACTTGTAGGAAAATTTACAACCCAGATAATGCGCAATATTTTTTATTGCGTTTGTGTTAGAACTTTTCTGTATTTAAATTAGGTTGGTTTGAACTATCACAACCCGTCATTAATCCTTGTAGCAGGTATTGCACAAGCACACGATTCAGGGGGTGGGTCTGCTGATGAGATCTAGAAGGTCGTAACCGGCCCAGCGTTTGCTGGATGAAACAAATGCTGCTGGATAAATGTTCAGTTTATATCATAAATAATAAGTTAATACCTCAGTAAGATTTTCCTGGTGGGATGGGAATGGTTTAGTTTTGTTTGTATGTATGTGTTTTGGTGATTTGTTTACCTTTCTTGTACTTTGCATAACTGTCATGTTTTTGTATTGTTGTTATGTTCTCACCCGCCCCTACTGGACATCTTTAAAAAAAATAGCTTTATAGCTCATCGGATTCATCCAGTATAAATAAACATTCGGATTCAGAAGTGGCCGATGAATTAAGACGCATTTTATTTGTGCGTAGAGACGCAGAGCGGAGGTCTATGAATTACTCCTGACGCTCCACAGCAACACGTGTTAGTCCATGCGAAGCAGACCAAATATTTTACTCGATTGTAACAGCTGAGATGGCAACACTGGAGTTGCACCAACATCTTTACATCGCCAATGAAAGTGAATTACGCAATATCACATAATACACTTTTTATTAAGCATATTACAGAAAGTGGTAATCAATGAATATTTGCCACCTATTGCGGTAATGAATTCTGCTCTGGCCCATGGACTCTGTCTGTCGCCTGATGAGGCTGGTTGTAATTATCAGCGAAACGTCACGATACTCGAATTGTAAATGTCGTGGGTTTACTCTCCAACACCCCGGTTAGTGCTGAACTAGTAACGAATTGGTACGTTTTGTTTACGTGACAAACCTTACTAACTGGGTGGTGGCGGGGTTAACGACACATTTATTTACGCGATCTAGCCCAAAATACCTCTTATGTTATCATGAGTTTGTGCTCAGGAGGCCGGTCTGCCGGATGTATGTACAGTATGTTGAGCTTCTTTCACACCGTACGTAGCCAACAGTGCTAATCGTAGGTGTGCGTGTGTAAAGGTGCGTGTGCGAGGACATGCGTGTTCGTGTCAACATGTGGGCTATCGGAAGCACTCACAGGAGCAGCACAGGCCTTGCTTGCCGAGCCCCACCAGCATGTTGAGGCACAGGTTGCAGTACGCTGGCTTGTTGAAGTGCTTCAGCCTCCACACGTGCTGCCCGTCGTCTTTCACGTTCTGCACCGAGGGTTACACGGAGGGGGGCGAGTGCTCGTGTGAGCTGGGTTCAACAAGGCGAGCGAGCGCTCACGTGAGTTGGGTTAGACATTGAGAAAGTGCTCGTGTGAGCTGCATTAGAGCGAGCGAGTGCTCGTGTGAGCTGTCTGTGTGTGTGTGTGTGGGGGGGTTGATGGAGGAAACAACAACACGAGTGGACACAGGCGCACGTTGGCTGGGCTGTAGAAAGGTTTTGAAGGTGTGGGGTCAAATACCAGGTGAAAACCCTTTGCTCTTTACAAGGGCCCCCTGCGGATCGGAAGCCCGCGGAGAACGGCCGCTCCCCCCCCCCCCCTACCCTGCAGTCCAGCATCGTGGTGCACGCGCGATCTTGCTCGCTCACCGTCTCCAAGCCGAGCAGCACCAGCAGCGGAATCGTGGTGAGCCCTCCCCGGATCCACTCGTCCAGCGACACCGTTCCGTCCTGGTCGTAGTCGATCTCCTCCATCATCTCCTGCAGAATCTGCACAGTGCAAATGCCGATAACATCAGCACACGCCGGAGAGCCACGGGGTTGTCCTTCCTCCCCCCCACCCCTACGATTAGCACAGTTGGTTACGTACGGTGCGAAAGAAGTTCAACATACAAATGTATATTATTGGTTCTCTCGGTAAAGTCACGTAGAAGGGAAACAATAAAATAAAAAAATATAAACAAATGTAGTGTTGCTTTCTTGCCTGTGGTTGAGTGAATAGCGACGTTTAAGCCCGTGTCCAAACTCGTTGGCCAGAGAATGGCTTTTGCTGATGTGAGGTGTATTGCTTCATCGCCTCCGTTGAATTAACTTTCAGATTTCACATCGGCTCAATACTATTGCCCAATTTTTCGCGGAATATTTCCCGAGGCCCCCCAACTCGAAACCTCTCGGACCCTGTCCTCCCTCCCCGACAACAGGAGGGGGGTTGGTGGGGGGCAAAATATATTTTACAGAGCTTCAGTTGAAACAAGCCCTGTTCACTCGTGCGTGGTCGATGGGCCTGGCTGGTGTGTCTGCAATCGCATGCCGTGCTTTCTTTGGGGCACCGCGGTGGCGGGATGTTAACGACCTCACCTGGTACACCGGAGGTCATGGGTTCGATTCCAATCCCCACCCTGACAGCCGTATATTTTGAGTTTGCAAGTTCTCCCCATGGCCGCATGCATTTTTCTCTGGGTCCTCCGATTTTTCCCTCCACGTTTAGAAACGTGCATTTAGAGTATTTTGCAGCTATACATTTTCCGCGTGATAATCCACTTCGTTGAGCGATCATTTGTGGCCAGGTCGATCCTGAAAAAGAGCTATTTAGCTCAGTGGGCCTTACCTGGTAAGATAAAAAAAAATGTTTCTCTTTAGTTTAGTTTTTCGAACGTCCGCTCGCGAAGGTAGCGGCAGCGGGGGGCGAATCTGCCGTGCGTCCAAGCGGATTCGATTTAAGCGTGGGCATTTTGTCACGGCTCGATCGCCGCGTTCTCCCGCTCGCCGGCGTCCCCGTCGCCACGCACCGGCTTGAGCTCCGTCACGTCCCACTCCAGGTACTCGGCGACGTGCATCATCTGCGTGATGATGCGATCCAGCTCCTGCGCGACAACGTCACGGCGGTCGGGCACAGGTGGTAGCAGCTGTGTGCGAAGCGCGGCTGTAGTCGTTGGTACTGTCGTGATTGCGCCGCGGTCAAGTTTTAGGTGTAAATGGCGTTCTAACTTGACGCTCATGCCAATGACGCGGGTTTGATTTCCCGTGTCTGCCCTCCGCCGTTGAGGCACTTCCACAGCCTTAACTCAGCGTTGCTTAAAACATCGGCGAGGTGTTCGGGGAATGGACAAAGAAGCAAGTACTAGTATCTCGAGTGCAGTATAGCCGACGTTTATGTGTACATGAAAAGTACTTTTATCACTCCACTGCTGGATGAGGCCACCACGCACCGTGTAGAATGTGGTCAATGTCCATTAATAACTGTGTTTTTTCACGTGATTTTTTTCCTTCTACATTTCTGGACAGTGAATGGAAATATATCAGTCTCCTGGACAGACATCTTTCCGTAGAAGGGTGTGTGGAAAAGTGCAGTTTCCCCCACAGCATGGTTGATGACGCACCTCTGATTAGTACGGTTGGCTACGTATGATGCAAAAGAAGTTCAACATATATACAATAAAATAGCCCATATGAAGGAATTTCACGATCAGGTTTGTGATGTGCCCTTTCGCAGGCCGTGCCATAACACGGCGTGATGAATCCCTCTGCGAGAGCTCTGAAAAGCAACTTCACCTCATGACACGGTGCCAAGAGTGAAATTGGGAGACAAATAAAATATCAGCTAATGTTTCTGGGTATTGCAGCCAAACAGTGATGTGCTGTGATCGCTGTGATAGCTATACCACAGAGGCGATGGGACAGCTGTGTTTTTGCCGCGTTAATAAGTGGCGTAGCGCGTTTGGCGCTGGGCCCTGGTGCAAAGAATGAAATGGGGCCCCGTCCAATTTTCCCCCTCTCTCTTCAGAGCCCCGTGCCTGGAGCCCCCCCCCTCCGACCTGTAGAACGCAGTGCAGCTGCACCGCCTGCGCGCTCCATCGTTGCACCACCACTGGACAAAAGGAGACCCCTTGAATTACTGAGGAACAATGGAGAGGTTTGCTCACCGAGTGGTCCAGGAGTCCGTTTCCGTCGGTGTCGTACAGGCGGAACATGACTGCGGAACGCAGATAAATGCAATGTGCGTTAATTCACAGCATCACAACCAACCACCATGTCTAAAAGTAAACTAAACTTTTTATTTTACCAGGTAAGGCCCCATTGAGTTATATAGCTATTTTAACAGAAGGGACCTGAACACAAGTATGTATATTCTTGATTCTTACGGTAAAGTCACGTAGAAGGGAAACAATACAATAATAAAAATATAAAACAATAGTGAGAATTGTATTGTTTTATATTTTTATTATTTTATTGTTTCCCTTCTACGTGACTTTACCGAAAGAACCAAGAATATGAATCTCTGCAGTCACGAAAGCTTTAAATCAACATGCATGTATGTTGCACCGTATGTAGCCAGCCGTGATAATCCGAGGTGCGTGAGCGGGAATCGAACAAATGAAAGCAGCTAAATACTCTTAAACGCATGTTGATTCTAAATGTGAAGGGAAAAACCAGAGGACCCGGATAAAAAGAAATCCACGCGACCACGGGGAGAACATGCAAACTCCGAATATCGGGATCGGGATCAAACCCACGACCTCCTGTGTACCAGGTGAGCTAGTCAGCGTCTCGCCACCACGGTGCCGAGATGTCAACTCCATTGTTAGTCTTGACCACGAGCCACTACTCCTCTTAGCGACGTGTCCTGCCCGAGCCAACTTGCAAGACGAGATATTTAACTTGTGTTTGTTCCCTGTTAATAAACAGATCTGTGTTATCTCCACGTAATATATAAAATAAGTTTTTTGTTTTGTTCGCCTATGGGCTTTCCTGACCAATAATATTAAGTCAACTGCCTCTGGCAATACAGCAGTTTTCAATTAATTGGCCTGACTCTGCTGATGATACCCAGATGGTTGAAACCAGTCCAGAGTTTGCATGGTTAAACAAATGCAGCAGAATTTTGCTTTGGCAGTCCAATCGGCTGAGGGAATAGAAATAAATTATTATGTGTGGAGAAATGAATAGAGGTCTTTATTTTAACTTCCTCAGGCAGTGTTTATTTACGTTTGTAAACACCCGTTATCATCTCTCCCGCTAAAATTTTTATTTTTTAACCCCCCCCCCCCCAGAAAAAAAAGTAGCGTGCAGTTTTCCTGTTTGCCGATGTGAAATGAACCTTTACAAAGCAGATTGGTGATAGGTAAGAAGTAATGAAATAGGGGCACATGGCGCTGATGCCAGTAGTGATACGAGTAGCGATACGAGTCTTTGCGCGCTGAGAATTTGAACAATTGTAAAAGACGAGGCGTTTGGTATAACTGGTTTCTTCCCCCTCGCCTGTGTGTGCGGCAGCAACACACAAGCCATCCCAGCGAGCGTTCTTTAGAGATCTTATCTCGCTCCCCATGGGCCACAAAGCGGAATAGAGAATGGGGGTCAGAGGAGGGGTGGGGGTGGTGGCGGGGGGAGGGAGATGGGGGGGTCAGGAGTGGCAGGAAGCCCTCAGGGTTTGCCTACCGCTCAAACTTGACATGCCTCATTAGCCGTCCCCTATCACTGGAGGTGGAACACGGCAGGCGCTTGCAAGTCATGCACGGGGTCAGGGAGGCAACTAGGGGGTCACTCCGCACCACCGGGCCCCCCCGTCCCGATGAGGCGGAACACCCTCATCGATCCGTTCGGAGTTCCCCGAGCCTGCTCTGTGCGACGAATCGTCGCAAAAAAACACCGCGACGCATCAACACCGCCTCTTTCGCGTCGGTGCAGGGAATCTGCCATCAACCGTTTTGGCTCGGGTCAAGGCGCGTTTTGTTTCTGACCCGGCCACCCCCCCCCCCCCCTCGAACACGCGACCAAGATGCCCACTGAGGAGCGGCCCTTGAGGAACCGTCCGCGTTCTGGCGGCGTGCGCCTCGCCACAAAGGGGCTGGGGAGCAGTCGTGCCACCCAGCGCCGTCTGCCTATCGAATGCGGAGGCTGCGCTACTGCGTCCGAGGCCGGCCGAAGGGGCCTTGTCGCCGGCGCTGTGAAGAGAGGGGAGAGCCCCGTGTCGTTCCTCTGATGAGCAGGGCGCGTGGCTATTGTGCGACTCCCACCGGTGGGAACTGCGACTGCGGAGTCGTGGACCGTTGGGTTGATGATGTTGATGTTGTTGTGATTGCGTGGAGTGGTCGTGTAGTGGTTAGGGCGTTGAGCTATGAAACCCAGCGACCTGGGGTTCATTCACAGACGTGACGGACTTGAGTATGTGTGTGTGTTTAACTTATTTTGCACCATAAGTAGCCATCCGTGCTAATCGGAAGTGAGTAGTGACATCTGAACTAGCCCTGGGCCTCCCCTAGGTTTACTCAGTCTTAAATGAGTATCTGGTGTGGCACAAAAAAAGCCACCGCTGGGGAGACAAAGGCGCACAACTCCCTGTGCACCGCTGGCCTTCGTGCTAACACAGCACTTGCTCCAACAGGCTGCCTAGGCTACACAGGGGATCTTTGTCTTTGCGGGGCTGGCAGGGGCTCCGCCCCTCCTGCTGCAAGCTCACGTGCCCGTGTTGGAGCGATGTTCCTCATGAACACGGGGGGTGAGAGAGAGAGCTAGAACAGAATGCACGACAGACAAAATCGGATCGTATCATTCCTCATTTTTTTTCAGGAGGGGTTCGCTGTGTTCGGCAGAAGGGGGGTGGTGGTGGGGGTGTTGCTCCGTGTTTTCTCAATTGAGTTATTTGTGGGACATTTTCTCATTTGGCAACTTTGGACGATAGCAGCGACGAGTTACGGATTTACACTTTAGAGATTTTGGGATTTTTTTTCATTTTAAAGATAATTCCATATTAATTAAAATCAGATGTCACGTGACAATTTAACGGGTCTTTGTGCTAACAAAAGTGACATCACCCGATGCCACGTACCGCCACTTTTGTGCGGGGGGGGGGGGGCGTAACACGTGATATCATTTCCTGTGACAAACTTTCTAATCAATCCGAAATAGTTTTTTATTCGGATCGTCCACAAATGTAATATCTGTATGTATGTTGAACTTCTTTCGCACCATACGTAGGCCAACCGTGCTAATCGTAGCTGCGATTTCTTTTTGGATCCATCCAACAATCGGCGAACGCGTCGCTCGACCCGACCACGTGCGTTGCGTTCCCGGATATTTTTTGTGCGGTTGTCGAGAGAGGGATGGGGGGGGGGCGAAGACTTCGCGCCCGTGAGTCGCGGGCGCTCACACTCCAGCTTGTCCTCGGGCCGGCCCCCCTCGAGCAGCGAGAGGTAGCACACGATGTCCTTGAGGAAGACCACCTGGGGCAGCGCGGGCTGCGTGAGCGACACTGAGCGAGATCGCCCGGGGCTTCCCTTCAGCAGGTTCAGCCCCAGCTTGCGCTCGCGCATGGCTGCGGCACACGCACACACACACAAAGGGACCGTCCATAAATGACGTCACGCACCTAGGGGGGGGGGGTGTCAGACATTTGTGACGATGTGTGACGAGGGGGAGGGGTTTGAGAAATGTGACGTCACATCAAAATGCGCAACTTTAAATAAATAAATGCTATAACTCTCATTGTTATAACAACACTCCTACAACATCAGAGTGCAGCGCCACATTAAATACGCACTACAATGACAATAGTTTAAAGCGATTTGAAACATGTTTTATTTTGGGGGGGGGCAGAGCTTTGTGACGTCATATTTGAGGGGAGGTCTGACTTTTTGTGACGCCGTGTGACGAAGGGGGGGGGGGTCAAACATCGTCCAAAATCGCGTGACGTCATTTATGGACGCCCCCAAAGACAAAGATCCCTCCCCGCCCCGTGTCGCCTTAACAGACTGTTGGGGCGAGTGAAGGCCGGCACGGCCGGCATGACCTTCACAGGTGCAGAATGGTAACTGCTCAAGTGGGTATGTAGTCAGGCTAGTAACTAGGTATGGAGATTCATAGGTGGATAGGCAGGCAGGCAAGCAAGTAGGTGGGCAGGCAAGTCGGTAGACAGGCAGAGAAGTCGGTAGGTGGGTAGAGGTGAATAGGTCGGCTGGCAGGGAGATCAGGTAGGTGGGTAGACGGTCAGGCAAGTAATTATAACGTATTGGAGTTGTTTGTGGTAAAAAAAATATCCATGGATAAATAAAGAGAAACAGGTCTGTGTCACCATAGGCACGCTTAAGCGGTTGTTCTTTCGCTGTGTCTGTCCCCACCTGAAGACGGATGCTTGTGCTGCGCCCGAAACGTCGTGATTTAATTTAGTTGTTTTCATTTTAATTTATTGTTTTTTACCTACGTGACTTTACCGAAAAAAACTAAATGTCTGTATCACCATCATAATTATAAAATAACATTGAAGTCCATAAATCAATTTACCAACGTGGGGTCGGCACCATCACTTTAAGCAGACAAACGCCAAACTGTTTTCATCTAACACATGTTAGGTAGTTGGATTGGTAGGTAGATATGATTATTATTAAAATCAGTTGAGAACTCATTGAAATGATAATTGTTTTTTTACCCTTCTATCTGGCAACAAAACTGACACCTTTTTACAAGGAGTCATGTTTGCATAGACCGCAATACCTGCAGTCATAATACAAACAAAAGAACATAACTCTGATAATGTGCACTGTCCTTGAAGTTGATTGGTCCACACCCGAGACAGCTTTCCTTAGAGCCTCGTCTCACATGGGTTGGACCAGATGACGCCAAAAGGCGCACAACAAGAAGGGTAAAAAACCAATTATCATATTTTTACTGGCAAATGAGGTTCCCATAGTGTAACTCATTGAAACTTAAATGTTTATTTTCGTTTGGGCGGCCTGGCATGTGACTCTGTTTACATCGAACACACGGTATCATTCACGGCCAGACTGGGAAAGCTTCTTCTCCTCGACTCGATTGCCATCTGCTGATTACTTTCAGAAATGGCCATGCAGTGTGCATTAGGCATTTCCTGCAAGTGTTACACCAAACCATAATGGACAAATTTGATTTACACCCGGGGACTTAATTGCAGCCAAAAATATCCGCGTTGATGACGGAGGAAATATTTCTGTACTCGGCACACCACATCCACCACTCGCTGTGGCTACTAGTCAGGTGCCTACTCAAGTGTAACGGCAACCCGGGAAATATTTGGTGGGAAATGAAGCCCTGGTTACACCATCTTTTGACCTGTTCCAAAACAACTGTTTAAAATGTAGTTTTATTCTCACTGGGAATTATTTTTGGAGTTTTATTTACACTTTAGAGAAAGGAATATAATTATTTGTGTAAATGATACAATTTATCAATCCTCTTTTTCAGTCTACTGTACCGTAATTGACAGACAGAAAAAAACCCTAGGGATTAGAAACAACCACATCATTGCAGAAGCCTTCATCCAGGAGTGGATAGATCGTGGCTTAAGGTAGCGGTAATGATGAAGCCTTCCACCACGCCACAAGACGTGTTCCGTGAACGTGTCACCAGACACACTGGCGAGACGGGTCACCACAACATTTGCATAGGGGTGACATTTACCAGGTGGAGGTGACAATTACAAGTCTGTGAAATCCCAAAAGCCGACACCAGAGGAGTTTTGGGCTTCCTCATGACGGTCCAGGAATGGAACTTCCAGCCAAAAAAACCTTTCGTACGCCCAGAGTTGTGTGCAGTCCTGCGCAGCACGCACGCACCCGCTGTGAATGGAATGGCACGGTGGCTCCAGGCTCCGTTAATCCACACCAACACGGTCTCAGGTGCGTGTGTGAACAGAGTGATATGAAGGCAGTCATCACCGATGACCGGCAGCAGCGGTGTCACGATTGCCCTCTGTGGTGGAGGCTCATGGAAGACGCTACTGGGCAGTTGGACGCAGCCGCCATCCAACAACGGTGGAGGGCAGAGGAGCGACACTTACAACAAGTGGAGTGCCGGACCCTAAAATACAGCGCGAGTTGGGACAGTCGGGAGCACAGATTGTGTATCTGTCAGTCATCTCAGTCGATCAACCCATAACACTTGGGTCTGCCCTGTGACCTGTCAGCGAGCCTTGGACACTCTACGTGGCCTCAAAGTGCACCTAGCCTGGCACAAGTGCTGTGGTGATGTCACCGCCACTTAGTGGCGAATGACGGCTGTTGTTAAGGCATTTGAATTTGTATAAAATATACAAATTTGGAAAACCCGTATAATCCATAAATTCTCATTGTCCAGAAAGCAAACTGTTAGTTGAGTGTAGGCAGATATAAGTCGATGGATAAATGGAATGATTAAATACATTGTGCAACCATATGTGGGGGAGATGATACAATAACAGCTTTGAACAGCGGATTGTAGAGCGTTGCTGTGATGTTAGCATGGTTTATTTTAAAATGAATCCCCAACGGAATCGAGAGTGGTGCGAGTGAAAACCGGTCAAATAATATCGCAGCGAGCTCATCTCCTTACTCAGGATGATAACGTTTAAAGCGTCCCTTGTGGGTCCCAGGTACCATCACCCAGCGTTCCGTGCTGCATTTTTCAATCGCCGCCACCAGGTGGCAGAGCAACCAAAGCTCACCGAGGGCTGAGTCGGTCCTTGCAGCCTCCACCAATTGAGCTCCGAATCAATGGGTAGCAAGGAAAGTTTTCCCCGTAACATACACACGCGCTACCACTGCTGGCTATTCAGTGGAACCTGACTCGAGCCCGAGTGTTCGTCCAAACTCTGGCCACTGGCACTGGCGCGTCATCCACCGTTATTGCTCTCTGCGCATAATTGGAACGTCTTGCATTACTGACGGAGCAGACAGGAATTTTGGCCCAATTGTAAAGGATGCTTAACACTGTGCGTAGCTCTCTTCTATATTGTGCCGGAAAAATTTGAGAGCTAGCGATCGCACATGAGCCAGTTATCAGATGTACACAGTCACTCGCCGGCACCTGTAAAAATATACTCGTCCAAAGAGCTGTGTTTATTTTGAACGTCAGACTGCGCTTCAAACCGCCGGTTTAACCTAGCAGGATTGTTAAAGCAAACAAAGGCGGTAATTCCATCTGTCCGGTGAAAATTGGAAGGGAATAATGAAGAGCGTATGCTTTCGCACGGGCGTAAATATCACTGTCTTTGGAATTTATCACCGTCAAATTATCGCAACAATTTTGAGGTCAGAAGCCATTGGTGGTGAATTGGCTGCAAACCAGGGCGCCGCTCGCCATCTCAGAAAAAAAAGGGGCTCTGACTTAATGGAGAGAAGGAGCGCGGAGACCTCTTGGGATTTACATTGAGCGGAGGGTGACGCACGCCGAAGAATTTTGATTTTATGACTTAAGGACGGGCGAAATCCAGGCTAAGCCGATATGAATTGGCGGCAGAAATCTCCGCACTACACCTGGCGATTTCGGCGGCAGGAGCGACTGGGGCAGCTTGGAGGAGCCGCGGGACTTGTTGAGGCCCGGCGTGCCCGTGGAGCGCTGCGAGGATGATCTGGACGAGGTGGGCGTTGAGGAGGCGACGGCCTGCAGGGAGAGCTGGTCGGACTGGCCGAGTCGCGCCGCGCCGTCCGTGCCCTGGGCCCCTTGCGTCTCGCCGTGGAACACGAGTGGGCTCCGCTTCTCCGACTGCCTCATCGCCTGGATGATGCTCTTGCCGTTCAGGCCTGGTGCGGTCAGAGGGCGTCATGGTGGCGAGGTGTTAAATACCTCGCCTGGTATACAGGAGGCCGTGGGTTCCATACTGACCCTGACGCCTGCTGTATAGTATAATTTGCGTGTTCTCCCCGTGGTCGCAAGGATTTTTCTCCGGCTGGAATACATTTCCACATGATAAGCCACTTCGTTAAGCTATAATTAGTGAACATGTCGCTTCTGAAAAATAGGTATATAGCTTAGTGGGCCTTACCTGGTAAAATAAAAAATAGCTTTTTCATTTGTATAGTTTATAGGGTTCAGCGCTATCGAAGCTTTAAAACGTTTGACATTCACCGTCATCGGCTGTGATCTAACCATGGCTGGATGACGGCCTCCCCAAGCCGTTGCTATCTAAACATCTTGATGTTACAAGAATGTAAATGTAGACGTTCCATCCCATTCGTGATCGAGGGCGCTTCCAGATGTAAAACAAAATGGAAAATTCTGGCCTCAGACTTTGGGAAACAAATATTGTCTTAGGTAGCACGTTCTATTTCTGTAACGCCCACGGGCACACTTGATCATGGGGCAGCAGAGAAGAGGGAGCAACCTCATGTTGAGTGATGGCTAACTCTGGGGGCTTCCACTAAAAGCCTTGATTGTATCTGGCTGTAGTTGTTGGGAGAAACTTTTAGATTTATCGTCATCATTTTTATTATTATTATCAATAATCGATTTTAAAGCACATGGCAATTTGAGAGTAACACGTCTATTTTTTCAAAGGGCATTCGGATAGTAACGTCAATATTGTTGCACATGTGGTTAGAAAAAGGGTTGATGCAGCATCACTCACGGACAAATGTGTGAGCAATGCAGAAAAAGCCTTAAGTCGGTACAAAACCCTTTGGATGTGGTTAATAATTCAGCAACGCCTGCAAGAAAAGGTGAGACCAGATTGAGAAGCTCACTGCTGACAAAAGGAAGAGCCGTTTCATTAACACGTCACTCCACTGCGGAAAACCACAGTGGAGCCATGGGGCAGAAAATGGGGTCAGTGGTTGAGCAAGGAGGTGTGTGAAATTAAATAAGGGAGGCACCCATACTCTTTGGTTCTTTCGGTAAAGTCACGTAGGTATTAAATAATTTATTTTAAAATAATTTATTTTAATAATTTATTTTATACCCACGTGACTTTACCGAAAGAACCAAGGAGTATTGATTTCTGCAGTCATGAAAGCTTCAAATCAAAAAATGGAGGCACCGTTATCTCGGAGGGCTTAAAACTGAAGAGGAGTACGTCTTTAAAAACAAACAAACATCATCATGGGTGATGTCAAAGTCACAGGAAAGTTGTTTCAAAAGGTCAGGGTAATGCGTTCTCAATTTACTACAAAAACCATTGACAGCAGGAGTGTTATGGATGTCAAGACACCTCCAAAATGTTTTGATTTAAAGCTTTCGTGACTGCAGGGATTCATATTCTTGGTTCTTTTGGTAAAGTCACGTAGGATTTTTTATTATTATTATTTTATTATTTCCCTTCTACGTGACTTTACCGAAAGAACCAAGAATATACCTCCAAAATGCTTTAGAAAGAAACACCCACGACATCGAGGACACAAAATATAATGGTATTTTAGATTCCGCATTTTTTGGGGTCAGTAGCCAGTCGCTGCATGCAGTTGATATGTGTTAGAACCGCTCTTACGACAAAATGGGGGGGGGGGGGGGTGTGGGTGAATTTCGCGGATCGCGTCTATAATGTGACCAACAAAAAACCGAGCGGCGTTCGTGAGTAGCACGCACCCTTCTCTCGCTCCTCCAAACTTCCACAGATGGGAGCGAGCCCCTCGCATGACGCCCGGCGTCAGTGCCGGATTATCCTCGTAGCAAAAGTAGCATATGTAGCTACGGGCCCCGCGCGAAATGCTTTCAAGCTATCAATTCCGGTTCAGTGATTCTGCACTTGCCCTATTACTATATGTAGTACTATACTACCTTCAACTTTTATAAACGACTGGGTGTTTAAGGTTTAGCTATTTGTCGTATTATCTGGCTGTATAGCAAATGATTTTTTTTTTTACTATGCAAGTAAAAAATTTGTGTTTAAATACGTTTTTATTTTTATTTTGGGCCCCTTTATAACATATGCTACAGGCCCCTTACTAGCTTAATCCGGCACTGCCCGGCGTCGTGTGGCGCCAACCGCTAGGCAAAGCTGTTGCAGCATAAGACAGTTCCTTTTTGGTATTGTTTCGTTTTGATTTGGGAGTAGGAAAGTGCCCAGACTGGGTGGGTGTGGGAGGGCTCACCCGTCACCGGAGCACAGGCCACAGCCGTATGAGCTGTGATGCCGCTGTCGATCGTTCGCATCTCTGCAACACAACCAACCAATTACGGGTCAGAAAACGACGTTTACCAACAGATTAACAATTCAGGCTTCAGCAACGAATCAGCGAATTAGGGTTTATTACTTTGTGGGATTAGGCGAACACCGGTAATCCCGAGCAAGCGCCTGGTTGCCGATGCCACTAAAGAGCCTCCAGGATTAAATCCATACCTCGAAAACAAAACAGTCGACATTAAATGGAATCTGCACGTCTCACTGCAGATCAGCCCACCACCACTGCCTTTCACAAGTGGAAGTTTAGAGAAAGCCTCGTGTGGGATTTTAGATATGCCGACTGGACCATCGACAACAGAATGGTAAAGCGATGTGACTCCTGCGTGGGCCTGAGGGTCTCTACGTGAGTTTGTTGATCCCTATGAGAGTCTATCGCTGTCGACGTGCCACTATGTGAGACCACATCGGGGTGAACCACCGTTAGTAGTCGCATTTCAAAGGAGGCATTGAAGAATTGCACCCAATATATGCCGAAGAGTAATTTGCTGGATAATTAATCTGGACATAGATGTATTTTACTCATTCAGCCATACTCAAGAGAGACTTTGTAGGCGTTTTAAATTACTGACAATTTACTTTTTACGGACGTTATTTAAAGGCATGTGTCAAGATGTGCTAATGACATCATCAGGGCCCATCGTTGACAAAATCGTAAAGTGCTTCTTCTGGAATGAGACTATGAAGAAAAACGTGAAATGTCACGCTCTTCATCGATTGTCAAAGCATTTTTAACTCAGGCAAATTGAAAGGCAGCAAATCAATTAAAACATACCCGTGTTGTGACTATCTTCTTGTAATTCACAGACCATTAGGTAAAGAAATATTCATAATTTCACACTGCACAAATTTGCAGACTACTGACAACCTCGTGGCAAATCCAACAGGTCTCTCTCTCTGTCTGGTGAGTGTGTGTGATTACACTTAAATGCCCTTTGTTCTCCTTCACATTTGAAATGTTCGCGACGAAATTTTAACGATTGTTTTCAGGAAGCGTCGCTGAGATACGGCGCCTGTTGCAACTCAGCCCTGGTGGCGAGTGCTCGTGGTCAATTGAAGCAAAGGAGAACTCGTACCTGCCACGGTGGCGACATGTTAACTACCTTGCCTGGTATGCACGAGATCGTGGGTTCAACCGTGATGCCTGTATATTTGGCGTTTGCATGTTCTCCCCTTGGTTGTGTCGTGTTTTCTGTGTGTCTTCCGGTTTTTCCCTCCACATTTAGAAACGTGCGTTTAGAGTATTTGGCTGCTGCTATGAATGTCCACGTGATGAGCCACTTAGTTGAGCTATCATTTGTGGCCAGGTCGTTTATGAAAAAGGACGATATAGCTCAGTGGGCCTCGCCTGGTAAAATAAAAATAGTTTCGTTTAATTTTATCGTTGAATGTTTATTATGGGTCGTTGGTCGACTGTTTATGTTTGCGCACCGACCAGATGTGAATTATCATCATTTGAATGGAATGAACGGGTTCAGGCAGTCAGCAGCGCCCCCCCCCTGCTGCACGCATTGTTTAAAATTATATTCAACAACAAGGGAGCAGTTGGAACAATCGGATACGGTAAGATGTTACAAATTCCTATAATAAAATGTTCAAATAAGATTTGGCCCAGGGATTAATTTCTCGCTAAACATTTTCTGCATTGCTGGTAGAGTGAAATAGGTGGCACGTGACCCATAGCCATCGTGAGAGGTATACTGGATGTGGTGTGCTGGGCGCAAAATAATTTCATGGGTCGCTGGTAGACTGAAGTAGGTGGCACGTGACTAGGAACCACAGCCTTAGTGCGAAGAATACTGGATGTGGAGTTCTAGATTTGAAGCTTTCATGACTGCAAGGATTCATACTCTTAGTTCTTTCGGTAAAGTCACGTAGGTAATAAATTAAATTAAAATTAATCAAAATAAAACAATAAAATCACGACGTTTCGGAGGCAACACAAGTCATCAGGTGGGATCTGGCTGTGACGGTCCCACCTGATGACGGAGACTTGTGTTGCCTCCGAAACGTCGTGATTTTATTGTTTTATTTTTATTAATTTAAATTTCATTTTTTACCTACATGACTTTACCGAAAGAACTAAGAGTATGGATGTGGAGTGCCGGATGTGGACACAATGCCGCCCGCTCGTACCCGTGGAGCTGAAGAGCGAAGTGGCTCGGTGGAGCTGCGAGGCGGGGCTGGCCTGGCTCGACTTCTTCTGGAACGACATGAAGAGGTGGCGGCACAGGTCCTCAGGGATGTCCGTCTCCAGGTACGTCCTCATGAAGAGACGGAATCCCTCAAGGTCGATGGGCTGGGGGAGCGGAGGCGAGCGCTTTTAACAACAACAACAACAACAAAAACCGCAGCACGGTCGGACAGGCATTGCTTTCACTTGAAAAGGAGCAGGGCCCAACCGCGCGTACCCGAGCGAGCGCACGCGGTGCGCAACTCGGAACCGTCGTGGGATTTGGGAAAAAAGTGTCCGGGGAGGGAGGCGCGTATTACTGCGCTCATGCTCGATACTTCGGAGCACATCGGCACATCGAGCGGGGTGGGGGGCAAATGGAGGTGGCTGAGACACGGGGGGCAAGCCGGGTGTTTCTGCCGGCGCTGGATTGGGGGGCTCAGCTGGCGCAGGTGATCAACAAAACAAGACGTTTGCAGAGCCGTCTCCTCCACGAGGGCTCGCGACTCGCAAACTGACATTTTTGGCAGGACAGGTTTTGGCCGGATTGTATGCAAATGAGATGGGGCATTTGATTTTAGGTCGGCTGTCACGAACAATGTTCATGATTCGTGATCGGTTTCCTTTGGGTTAGATCGTTTAGGTATGATGACAAATGTTAACTATAGCCCTCCACCACCCAACAGAATCAATCTAATCGTGCCGTCACGTCATGGACAAATACACCCAAATGATTTGTTTTTTATCAGCAAAACAGGAGAAATGTCCGAAGAGGGATGAAAAGATTGACAATTTTTACGTGCGACATTTCGCTGTAGATTACACCCAGCATCATCAGATGTTGAACAAAAGGCTCAGATTTTACACGTTATGGAGAGTTATAGTTAAAAATGAACATTATACCTCCACTATCTAATCCAAACAAAAAACGCATTAAGAAATGGAGCAAAAATGAATGTAAATAGATTGCTGTTTTAAAATTGGAGGTGAAATATGAATGTGATTCATGGGGTGGCTAATTGCATGCAGGTGACCCCAATGAATGCACTCACCTGATTTAGAACGTCTGGTTTCTGTGGGCATTTGCAGATTTAAAAAATTCAGGCAGAGTTAAAATCACAAAACGGGGACATCTGATGACTCGATGTGAACATCGCATGGGTGAGGAGTTCTGGCAAGGTGACATTCAAATGCAGTAATAGGCATTAAACTCGTTTTTAAACCAATTAATCGTTCCCACAAAATTTTACTTTAAATTTTAATTGCTCACCTTTTTTAAAAGTACTGGTATTCCATAATGAACTGATGTCATTTTTTTTTTAAATCAAGAGCAGAGTAACAATTCGTCTTTGGAATGCATCGATTTAATCATAACATCTTAATCGAAGAACGTTTTTGTGTCAACCCCATGTGCGTGTGATATGCGAGAACTTTGATCCAAAATTGTAAAATGGATCTTCGGGTTGTATTCATGTAATACAAATGGAGGTTCTTAATATATATATAAAAAATCCTCCTTTTAACCCAGTGAGAAAAGCAAATAAATTTGTGGTTAAAATGTCAAAAGTGACAGGAGACCATGCACGTGGTTGGAAGACAACTATTCTGAAACTTGAATCGTTTAATTTGAATTTTCTCCGTGAGTTCGGTCTGAAAAGGCTGATGAATTGCACGACGCAGCCATGTCAACGGTTTTATAAAAAACGAGCCCCAGCCTCGTTGCGGCTCTTCATTGTGCTGGCGCCATTCAGCGTTTCGCATTTCCACGGGGAAAACATGCTCCACGTTTCACTCGCTGCTAATGTCCGTTTCACTAGTGGGCAGTAATAGCCGCAAACAAGAGGGCGGCGTGCAGCATAATAATTTGCGCACAATCTTGCCGCCCATTAGTGGGCCCCCTTTTTTCGTCTAAAACGCCGTACTTTGGTGAGATTTTATCTCTCTCTCTCTCTCTCTGAGATTTCGTCTTTTAAGTACACCGAGTACCAAACCTGTGCTGTGACAATGCCCTCCCAATACGTTTTGTATCTGCAGCAACAGCCACACACTAGCGGCGGATGACTGAGAAATGTGGATGACCTCCAAATGAAACAACGAAATTAAAATTTCCAAAATCTGACAGCGTAAAATTCCTAACGTATTTTTTTCGTACTATATTACAAGTTTTGCAATAAAAAAACACACTGAATAACCGAGACACTGATATTTTTTTCCTTAATTAATATAAATAATATCCAGTGTTCCAACTTGGTGAGATTATAGAGAATCGTTTTAACCACCGGGGAAAGAAAGGGAAAGAAATGGAATGGGAGGGGGGGAAGGGGGGAACTGGAGGTACATCGATTCGTAGGACGTCAGCCTGATGTGGTCAGTATCTGAAGGGGAATAGTCATCAAAATCTAAATCTTTGGATAGGTTTGAGAAAAGACAAAAAAAATATGGAGATCACATCTCTGAAAAAGATTACATCCCTCCCTAAAATACATTCCTGCGGATGGAGCTGGTAGGAACGTTGGGTTGCTCGGTCAATGGCCAGGGTCAACGGCGGCGTGGTGTATTCCGCAAATATTCCCGACTGTGAGGGCGGGCACAAGCCGGCGTGAGTAGGTTAAACGTTGAGTTTTATAAGGGCACCACGGGGTGACCAGCCCCTCCCCACCCAGCCCCACCCCTCCCACCCCCCACCCAGCCCACCCTCCCCACCCAGCCCACTCTCCCCACCCTCCCCACCCAGCCCCTCCCCACCCTCCCCACCGAGCCCCTCCCCACCCTCCCCACCCAGCCCTACCCTCCCCACCCAGCCCCTCCCCACCCTCCCCTCCTCACCCAGCCCCTCCCTCCCCACCCAGCCCCTCCCCACCCTCCCCTCTCCACCCAGCCCCACCCCTCCCATTTTTGGATGCACGACGGACGGACGGACACAATAATCCCCTGTGGGCTGGTGTAACCAGGAGGTTCTTACCAATATAATCTTGTAAACTAAGTACTCAAAGGAAGCTTCAAATCTAGAAATATTCAAAGGAAGTCAGACTGAATAAAGTGTTGACCCAAGTACTGACCGCAGGTGGTTCACGTCCCTTCTAGGTTTACACGCCGACTTACGGCTAGGACTATGAGTCGGTGAAGCAGATGAATCAAACACAAACTTGTAATCGACCACTTTCTGATAAATTTGCTCAGGTCCCATTTAAGACTGGCGACCGCCTGACATCCTGCAACCCGAAGGTGGGAAACCCCCCTACAAGCCACGTCCAGCGTGACGACGCTGATGATACTGATGACATCACAAAGCCCCCTCCCAAAACATCGCGTCCAGCATCACACGTGGGAAGAGACACTTTTTCTCTCTCAACTATTTTCATGTTCCCCGAGTAATCAAACCTATAATCGGTAGAATAATTGATTGCTGTACTTAAATAATGGGATATCCCAGCTCTACTCCGGCCTTGAATACATTTTATAATTGAGCTGAACACGTGACAGATCGTAGGACGACGATGACTTGTTGTGTCTACCTGCTCTGGGTTGTACTTCGCCAGCACTCCCTCCCCTTGAAACTCCTCCAGGACATCCTTCAGCTTCTTGTTGGAGTCTAGAAAAGAGGGCATGATCGTTAGTTGCAGGTACAAAGGGATTTCCCGTGCCAAAGTAAATCAATAAAACCGCAGACCGAAAATAGAGCACTGCCAATGTCATTACCACTGTCATGTGACCACACATAGATATAAACGTTACTAATATATCAGCAATGCCATTTATTTATCCTTAAAAACCTCATTGAGTCTCGAGACTTTTTTTTGTCGGGAGGGTGCTGATTACACTGGGATGTTTGACCAATTTCATGATTGAGTGATTGGCTTCGTATTCAGTTTCAGTTTTCAGTTTCATTTATTAGTTATACTGTAGCTCTGTGAGCCATTAGGCTCTTGAATCTGGTGCAACCGCAACAAACAAAAGACAAAAACATGAACAAGAAAACATCTTAAAGTGACTATGTGACTAAGTGCAAACAGAAAATCCAGGAAAAAACAGCTAAATATTCCAGAAAAAGCACGTACACCAACGCTGTGTGCAAAAATCCCAGTGGGATACAAGTCAAACAACAACAACCAATGCTCCACACATACATACCATTGCTCCACACATACATTTAAGAATGTACCACTCTATTGACACCTTCTGGCTACCCTCAACCCTAAGTACTAACCAGGCTCAAACCTGCTTGGCTTCTGATATATGACAGGATTGGGTGCGTTCATGGTGTTTTGGTGAATATTTTTGGGAAATGGCCGTTCTTCAAGGTAGCCAGAATATATTTGTAGATGTTTAATTGTATAATTAAAAATCTCCAAATATGAATAAACAGCGATTGGGGTGGTATTGCGGTGGTTAACGTACTGGGCCATGAACCCGATCACCTGAGTTATATTCCTGGCCAGGGATAACATCAGGGCCATCTGAATAATTAGTCATCATCTGCCCTCACCAACCCGATCAGCACGATGACGAATGGTCAAACAACCCCCATGTCCAACACGGCGTGGGGAGGCCTTCATTCAGAAGTGGATTTATTATTATCTGTATTTGTAGATAACGATCTGCAACGTGATAGCTGCTTGACAACACCTACAGCTGTCTCTAATGAGCTCAGCTGGAGATGCAGCCTTATTAGCCGATGGATAATTGCCTAACAAGGGCAGATGAAAGCAGCATCCGTGGATAATCCCATGTTGCCACTGCAGGGAGGAGAGGCAGGGGAAGCACTTGATGTGCAGCTCATTGTGCTGGGCGGCACTACTGAGAGGACAAATGCTACGTTGGCGAGATGTTAACTACCTCGCCTGGTGGGCAGGAGATCGTGGGTTCGATCCTGAGACTGATGATTGTATATTTGAATTATTTGGTTATTTTGGTAAATCATGTAGAGAAACATTATAATAAAGTAAATAAAAAACACTAATGTAGACTGGTTTTGAAATGTGTTTTTGTTTTTTATTATTTTATTCACTTTATTTTTTTTCTATCTACGTGACTTCACCGAAAGAACCAAAGAATATGAATTCCTGCAGTCACGAACGTTTAAGTAAAAAAAAATGTATATTTGGAGTTTAACATGTGTCTCCGTGGTCCTGTGGACCTTTTTCCAGGTCCTCTGGTTTTTCCCTTCATATTTAGAATCAACATGTATATTTGGCTGCTATACATTTCCACGTGATAAGCCACTTCATTGAGCTATCATCTGGGGCCAGGTCGATAAAAAAAGAGTTAAATAGCTCAGGGGGCCTGACCTGATAAAATAAAAAATGGTGAAGTTTTTTGTATTTTACAAATTCACCAAGGCAGCTCGAAGTGATGGAAATAAAAGGCATCTCGAAATGATGCAAAACACATTATTGATTGTCTTAATTCCTGCTTTTTAAAAATATGTAATTCAGACACGCCAGTAAACAGTGCATCATTCAAGCCGTTAAAGGAAAGTATAGTGGGGCTTGGGTAAGACTTGCCGCCAGAAGGGATGGCCGATGGTCAAGAATAATAATGGATTGACAGCCGAGGAATGGAACTTGTCCGAGAGGACGTTCACTGAGATGGAGTGGTGATTCAATTGTTTAATGTGCAGGCTGCCAGGTGGATTATTACATCACAGGCTCACGAGGGGGAAGCAGCAGATCATCATCAAGCAGTTGGATTTATCATAGCCGATGACGATAAACAGTGGTGAATACGAAGTTGCAAAGTTTGTGAAAAAAACCTGCGGTAAATTTCACAAAACGCATCTTCATTCTGTCGTTGAGTAGAAGAAGCAAACATTTTCCTTCACACTGTAAGCCGATTGATAGCTCTGCCTCAGAGTAAACAGAGCCATTTAAAAAAAAATTCAGGCCCTCGGGGGGGCAAAGAGGAGAGAAAATTAAATTTGGCGCTGTAAATTTGTCACGTCATTTACAGCTCAATGAGCCACTGCAGGTTTTATGGTTCACGTTTCACAGGAGTGGCGCCAGCGATTCCGGACAATGTTCCGGCTAGAGGAGCACAGACAAAACCAATATTCACGTGTGCGGTGTGTGTGTGCTCGTGACGGCTCCGTCTCATCCATACTGTGTGCAACCAGAACACTGCAGGTCACAATACTTCTCTGCTTCTCCCTTCGCATTGCTCCACTTTGGAACTTGCTCCCACCGTCTCTTCCCAAGCTCTCATCGTAACCTTGCTCAATTCCCGCAAAAAAAAAATACGTATCGACTCCTTTAAGTGTTTCATTTCAGTCGGAATGCCGTTCCCCAAATTATTTTGACACGCCACATCCATCTCGCCTCTATCGTCTATACTGAACAAAGGTTACAATAATGTGGATTATTCATAGGCATACTTTGTACTCTCATGCTAGTGCCTTACACTGATAACCTCCTGCTGCAAGCCAGCCATGGCAGCGTTCGGGAAAATCATCGAGTGAGAAATTAAACCTCGACTCTTTTATAGTCAGGGTTTCCTCCTGCCACAGCGCTGTTTATTGCTGGACCACTTGGACATTTTGGGGCCTCTTGGTGTACGTGCTCAACAACTGTCAACTGTGATTAAAAAAATGAACGAAGAGCGGTCTCCACCGCGCCGACCCATCATCGATCGGCGCCGGAGTGGAGGAGACCCAGGGCACCGCGGTTGTCACGGTGGGTGGGGGGTGGGGAGGTCGGGAGACGTGGGAGGCTCAGGCAGGGTCCGTGGGAAGTTGACGGTGATCTGGGATCAATCACAGCGGTCCGACGCCGCTGCTGTGACCACCGCCAGCACCACCACCACCACCGCAGCCGACGCCACGAGACGAGCCCCCTTGCCCACCGCGATGCCGAGTACAGTGGAGGAGACACGCTTCACCGCATCAATTATTCATGACCCGGATTTCCGCGTGCCGCTCTCAGGACACGGACGAGGGACACGTGGGATTATTTGGGCTGCCTTGCCGGGGGGGGCGGGGGGGGGGTATATCTATTGTAAAGCCGGCACTGGGTGCTTCCCTGAATTACTAGTTGCGTTATTATGTCGACGGTTATTAACACGCGTCAGGGATGTTGCTCCTGATTTTAAGATTCGTCTGGAGATTCCGAACATCAGGCCAGGCCTCGATGTGAAAATTCGGACGACGATCCAAAACGTTTCGTTTGTTTTTGTTGATTGATTTGTAAATTTAAATTGAAAGCAATAATATGGTCGTGTCACGTCTGTGCTCCCCCCCCCCCGCAGACACAAAGTCGAGCATCTTTGATTTAAATCTGAAACGCATTCCTCATATATATTTGAATAAAAAGATGCAGTATTTCAAAAGTGGCTATATTGAGTTTCATTCCCTTTTTATGCTTTTTGAAGATAAAAAAAATCTCATTAAAGCAATGACTTAAAATATGCTGAGCAGAGAGCAATACTTCAGAGGCTTTACGAGCTATCGTTTTCACACGGAATGTGGTTTTCGTATGGTACCATATAATTGCATTCACGCATACGTTTATCTGCAATGCAAATTAAAATGCTTTCCTCCGATGGGGTTGTTTGGGCATCATCATTGCATAAGACATTGCATTCAGAATGAATTGTCTTGAACGTTTATCCTCTACCATTTGCTCGTCATTGCAGCCCTGTAACTTTAATCTGGAGAAAAAAAAACCGTAATAAATCTATTACACACGTTACAGCGGCCAGAAAATTTTCAAAGCCCTGTTACATATGGCGAATTGCTCCCAGTGGAATCACCAGCGGAGTGCAATAATTTGCGGCATAAATCTCGCGCCGGCGTTATGGATCTGGTTGTCCGTCGGACCGAGTGGACTTACATTGGGTGCATTTCTGCAGCAACGAGAACTCCGCGGGACTCAGCGTGGTCCATTTGCCGCTCATCTTGCCGGCGCTGGGCTTCCGATGGTGCCACGCTTCCGATGGTGCGACGCTTCCGATGGTGCGACGCTTCCGATGGTGCGACGCTTCCGATGGTGCGACGCTTCCGATGGTGCGACGCTTCCGATGGTGCGACGCTTCCGATGGTGCGACGCTTGCTCTCCCGAGAGCTCGTCCCGCGTCGCTCGTCGATCGTCGCTGGCCGCTTGTCCTGAACTCCCTCGTTCACATTCTCACTCGCCCTTGACTTCTGCTCACCGGCAGTCACTGCTAGCCATGAGTCAAGGACGTGGGCTGTGAACTGGCGGATGGGTGGGTGTACAATTGTGTTTTTTTCCCGAGCGGCAATCAGCGTGACACGAAACTCATTATCCCGCGTTCGTTGCAGCCCTGCGAAGAGGAAGGAGAGGCAGTGTTGGTTTAAAATACTCAAAAGGGAGATTTATATTTCCCACGTGCACTACCCACGAATAAACGGTGCGCAAATTGTTATCTTAAACATTTCTCGTACGAATAACTGTAGTACTCTCTCCGGAGAGTACGAATAACTCGAGTACTCTCTGTAATTTTAATCTTTGTCAATTTCCAGATAAAGAGCTTCACATTCACGATGACGAGTGTTGCTTTATTTGAATTTTTTTTATATAATAATGTTACATATTCCAAACTGTACAAAAACCTGTGTTGCCCTGAGGCATCGTGGGTATAAGCAAGAATAAGCAGAAGTCCGTTCTGTCTCTGCAAATATAAATACAAATATATTTCAGTCCATCGGTGTATTTGCTATCCAGACCAATATTATGAAGCAACTTGAAAAATATATTTTCTTATCCAACAGGTCACCTTCATTCTGTGCCCTGGCATTGAAAGATGGCACTGGTTAACGGTGTGGTTGAAAACAGTAGAGCGAGCACATTTTTGCAGAAATCGAAAAGGAGTGTTTACCCGGCTGGGATTTTTTATTTTTGCTGCGAGAGACGAACGAAAGCATATGCAGTGCACTATCAAGTTGTACTGGCAATTAAAACAAATGTTGAGCCCATACGGATTGCGATACCTCTAATGAGGTCTGCGGGTGAATATTTGTCACATTACACTGAGAACTGTTGCACTGTGCGAGGGCCTGTGAGGTGAACGGTGCGTTTGCTCTGTGATAAGCCTCAATCTTTGGAGCAACCAACTCCACATTGTACAACTAATGCTCCATTGTCTTGGTGTGTGTCTCGCTCAGTGTGTCTTTGTGTGTGTGTCTCTCTCTCTCTCTGCATGTGTCTGCCTATGTTGTTTCCGTGTCTGTGTTTTATCATTAATTCTCACCTGACGATGGTTGCTTGTGTTGCAATCGAAACGTCGTATTCTATTATTATTTGATTCTATTTTCTACGTGACTTTACCGAAAGAACCAAAGAGTGATGTTCCATGTTTTTCTTGCTGACCAAGTCATCTGCACATTTAAACCTACTACTACTGCTATTTTTTTTTTATTTTACCAGATATTGCCCACTGGACCACGTTACTCTCTATCAGAAGCGACGTGACCACAAATGAGATTCAATGAAGTGGCTTATCGCATGGAAATGTACTGCAGACAAATACTCGAAACGCGTGTTTCTAAATGTGGAGGGAAAAACCAGAGGATCCGGAGAAAAATCCATGTGAGCACGGGGAAAACATTCAAACTCCAAATACGCAGGCGTCAGGCTCGGGATCGAACCCACGACCCTCCTGCAGATGAGGTAGCGAACATATCGAATATGGTGAGTCATAATTATGAACTAAGAATCCTATTTTGGGGGGGGGGGGGCTTTTATAGACTTGAGCGTCACAACTACGGTATGACTTCACACGGTCATAGTGTAAAACAGTGGCGTAGTGTAAAACAGTGGCGTAGTGTAAAACAGTGGCGTAGTGTAAAACAGTGGCGTAGTGTAAAACAGTGGCATAGTGTAAAACAGTGGCATAGTGTAAAACAGTGGCATAGTGTAAAACAGTGGCGTAGTGTAAAACAGTGGCGTAGTGTAAAACAGTGACATAGTGTAAAACAGTGGCGTAGCTAATGAGGAGTGTGGTGCAGACGATCAGATGGCACCAGGGCCCCACGAACTGAAGAGGCCCAGGCACCGGGATATGAAGAGCGGGGGGCAATTACACGGGGGGGTGGGGGGGGTCTTGGGTGACTCCATTTCATTCCTTGCACCAGGAGGCATGCCAACCACGCTATGCTACCGGTCTGAAGAATAACAATGTTAAATCACGTTTACGTTGCAACTGTCATCGTACAACCTTACAATAAAGATATTTGATTTGAAGCTTTCGTGACTGCAGGAATTACTCTTTGGTTATTTTGGTAAAGTCACGTAGAAAGGAAATAAATGAAATCATAGAATACGACGTTTCGATTGCAACACAAGCAACCGTCATCAGGTAGAACTAAATTTGAGAGAGAGACAAAACACAGACACGGAGACACACAGACAGACACACAAGCAAAGAGATACAACACAGAGACACAGAGAGACACACACACAACATAGACACACAGAGACCCAATGCCTCTGTGTCGAGGCCTTAAATAGAGAGAGAGGTGAGTCTGCTGGAGTAGAGAAATTAGCACGTCAATGAAAGACTCAACAAGACTGGTACATTTTAGAGAGAGTTGTGTGGAAATCCACCCCGAAGCGACCGACACAGAGGCATTGGGACTCTGTGTGTCTATGTTGTGTGTCTCTCTGTCTGTGTCTCTGTTGTCTCTCTCTGCTTGTGTGTCTGTCTGTGTGTCTCCGTGTCTGTGTTTTGTCTCTCTCTAGAATTTCGGTCTACCTGATGACGATTGCTTGTGTTGCAATCGAAACGTCGTATTCTATTATATAATGTATTTTCTTTCTACGTGACTTTACCGAAAGAACCAAAGAGTAATACATATATTCTTCATGCAACATTGCACCACCGCACAAAACTATTAATCGTATAGCATTCAACCAGTGACCGCACTTTCTCTTATAGGCCGTACTCATTTGAGCATTCCCCACGACAGAGCCATGTTTTGTGGTCTGACTTTAAATCAAGGAAGGGCACGGCCGAAGTTGCAGCGCAAGAAGGTTCCGTAATGCCGGGGTTAACGCTTTACGATATTCTCACAATGTTACCCCGATTCTGCTCTCGGCGTCAGATGTCTTTCTGTCACGTGCAACCCTGCACGTGACAGGATGTCCCACGGTGCGGAAATCACAGCGCTACCTCTGAGATCCCTTCAAGGGAGCACTAATCCACACAGTACAGAGCAGGACTTTCCCACCTGCTGAGGAGTGGTCATCGCATGACGATTAAAACGAATATTTTAATTCTCAAGAGCTGGAATTTTGCCACTTTAAGTGCAGAACAAAGTGAAATGTGATATTGTGTGTGTGTAGAGTGGTGGAGCGGTTAGCGTGCTGCGCTGTGAATCCGGTGACCCGAATTGTATTCCCGTTCACGGCCAACACCCAGTGACGAATATCTGAACCGGTACTGGGCCTCCCCTAGGTCGACTCGGCCTGAAATTATTACCTGATGCGATGTGTAAACATCAGCACTGGGGAGACAAAGGCGGACGGGCGTGGTTCTGGCCACCCACCCCCTCGTGTGCCGTGCCGGCTTGCATAGGTGCTCGCTAACAGCACTCGCCCCAACAGTCTGTGAAGGCTATACGGGGGATCTTTGTCTTTATTTGCAGTCATTGGTGACCCGGCTGAGATCATGAACTGGGTAAAATTGAACAGACGCTCTGTCACTGGCACTAGTCAGATTGGGGTTGGCGGTTCACCAGGAGAATTCACTGATCGCAGTGTCACACGACGACAATGATCTCCACAAGATTGGTCGTCTCGGGTCCACGAATCGCCTTGAATGTCAATGTTAAAAATAATAACAAAATGCCGTGGTGTCCTTTCACTCGAAGGCAACGCCACCATGCCGCCAGACACTGGCACACGCCCCGCAGATGCCACCCACGGGAAAGTTGTGGAAGCTTTGGGGTGGGGGTGGGGGAGGGGGTCAGCACAGAGAGGTCGCGTGAGGATCAGAGGCAACGGCCATGCAAAATTGATCACAGACGACGGTTTCAAAAGGCGAAAGCGGCGTGGCCCAACTCCTTTGTGCGTTTACACTTTAAAGTCGCCTTCAAGCTGACCAGAGGTGGGTTGGAAGAGCTCCACCGGCGCCTTTGAACCGGCCCTCTGCGAGGTCCTCGGCCGTTCGAGTCATGTCTTAAGCGCGCGCACCTGCGGGCACGCGCTGTTTTGTCTCGCGCGCGTGACCCTCGGAGCGTATTCCGGTCACGTCGGGCTCGAGCTTCCCGTGGCATTACGAACGCCGCCAGCGAGCGAGCGGCTTCATTCCCAGCGGAGCGGGGGGCCACGCGCGCGAGACGCTTTGTCAATCCCCCTTTCCGCGCCCGTACAGGTGATCGGGGTTATCCGACCATACTTCATCGATGGAACGGAGCGCGCGTCCAAGGGAGCTACCGAGGGGAGAGGAGTGATGAAATCGGCTCCGTGCAGACGTGATTGTTGCATTGCGCAATCGTGAGAGATAGGGGCGGCTTGGGAAGGCTGATGATGACGATGATGACTTCACCAAGCTGAATCAGTGCGGGTTGGTGCAACAGTCGACAATGCAGCACTGCCCTCTGCTGACAACGTAGGCTCGCAGCAGCCTATAGCAGCTTGGCATGCATGGTGGTTGCCGATCCAGGCTCTATTCAGGCTCAACCCCGGGCCGTAAGTCTCCTTGGGAATGTATTCTTTTGCTTTGGCTCTCTGCCTTGCCAAAGTTAATTACAGTGGCTTATTAATATTCATAGTTCTGTTCTGAACAGTCCTTCAGTACGAATTCGTGAGCAACAACAACAATAAAAAAAAATCCCCCAAAAATATTTATTTAATTTAATCATAAAATGGGCATTAATAGTAAAAAAAAAATGCATAACAATGATAAACGCAGTGAACCGGCGACACTTGAGGTCTCACACTGCTCACGTTTCGCACCGCCTGCCAGACTAAGCCGAGGCAGCTGATGGAGCGACCGTACGCACAGAGGGGGGGGGGGGCATTGCCCGTGTTCGTGCCCCGGATTAAGAGCCACAGAATCCTGAAAGTCGCAGCGATGCTCGCCAGACATTCAAAGTTGTTTCCTGCTGCTCAAACAAGCACTCAGCCAGTGGTCGACAATTCCAGATTCCTATGGGCGAGGGGCAAGTCCGACAGCTGTTGATTTCCCCACAAAATAGTCCCTATTTTATCGAGCCCATAAGGATGATGGGTTGAGTCAACCACCAACCGAGATGTGTTCTTGCAACCTTCCGATTGCGAGCCACCAGGTTGCCGTGCCAACAGGCTGCTGTGCCAGGTATTGCTCTGCACACAAACGAGCGAGTGGCCACTCGTTTCCCGTTCGGCGATGATGAATGGCAGATGCGTACCGCATGCTCCGCCAGAGAGCTGTTCGCAGTGTTTATTAGTGCTCAGAGCCACGCATAGAATTCATCAGAGCCCGCCACAGCACCTGTGCCTATTGTGCCATACCCCCGTCTCGCCGCCCCATTAATGAGCCATATTCACAGTTAAGTCATTTGAAATAGCAAAGGCCTAAACAAATACATAATACAGCCGCGCATGGATTTATTGGGGAGGCTGAGACGGTGTCATGTAAAGTAATGTAATATTGGTGCCAATTTCTCTTTTGTACAACGGATGAGGTATCGATCAGTACGAGCAACATCTTAAATGATGTTGGAGCTTTACTAATTTATGAGATCTGCAATGCCCAATTAAGAATGTTGGTTTGTTTATATGAGACACCCAATAGCTCACAAACCTTGCCACAGAACCGGAGGCACACATTTTTTTTCTAAATTTAATATATTTCTGTAATGTATTTGTATATAATAATGCGGGGAAATTATAACCCTTTTGACACGGTAATTTACATATTAATTTTGACCGAGTATTGATTCCATATTCACCAGTGACGGGCGTGTGTGGAGATGTTAATGAAGATCATTTGTGAATAATGTAATTACGGTCTATCATAAAACCTTATGACTCAAGTTTATAGCATTACATGCCTTTGTAATTCAAGAAAAAAAACATCAATTGGTAGCAAATATAGAATGGTCCCATCAACGATTCAGATATAAGTAAGCTTGAGTTGTCTATTTCTGTTCAACTGTTTTTGAGAATTCAAGTAAGAGGGGCTTGGGCAATTCGACATCGCTAGGAGAGACGATGGCCAGTGGTCGAGATCAACGACGGAGTTGGGGGCAAAGGAGGGAAACGCATCCGGGAGGATGTCCACTACGTAGATGGAGCGATGAAATCGGCTCCGTGTGCATGAGCTGGGCGCATTGTTGTCATCGCGTCTGACAAAGGCCTTCATCGAGCATTGGTTTAATCATGGCTGATGACGAGGATGATGTACTGCATTGTACTTTGTTGGTCTTTTTACTCCATTCGCCTTTTATGATTATTATCACTCCACTCGTTTACTCAGGAGCATCAATGAGGTTCGGTATATCGGTACGGCACCGGAGTGGATTGAGTCACACCTACATGGGCGATCACAGTTCGTCAAGCTGGGTGACGAACAGTCATCGCTCATGCCGTGCCTGGTTGGTGTACCACAGTGGTCCCTCCCCGGGCCCATCCTATTTCGACATACGTCTCTCCAATCGCCGATGTCATGCCATCTCATCCCATCAGGCGACAACAAGTTCCGTCACTATGCTGACGATACACAATTGTAAACCACAGTGAAGATCTTCTAGGTTCTTTCGGTAAAGTCACGTAGAAGGGAAATAATAAAATAATAAAAATAAAACATAATAAAATAATTCTCACGACGTTTCGGCCACAACGCAAGCAGCCGTCCTCAGGTGAAGAACAGGTCTGTCGGGAAGACAGCGTCTGAATGAAACACCACCAGGCTTGGCAGCGTATATTTAAGCTGGGTTAGAGGAGGGAAGGGGCGCCTTGACGAAGAAATTTGCATATCAAGAGAAATTTAGCATATTTATTTTTATTATTTTATTATTTCCCTTCTACGTGACTTTACCGAAAGAACCAAGAAGATGAATCCCTGCAGTCACGAAAGCTTTAAACCACAGTGAAGATGTGGAGAGCCTCGGTAACCTCCAAGATTGCACACGAGCGGCGCACGTGTGGTTTGCAATACACGAGATAGGAGGTTCTGCTGATGGTTGGCACTTGGGCTCAGGCGAAAACATTTGGGGGGGGGGGGGGGTCAGGTGTGGCGGTCGCAGGAATCAGTTTTCTATTCATCTAAAGAGCCTCGGCACCATACTCGACCAGAATATGTCGTTTGATCAACACGTGCAAAATATAGTGAGGTCTTGCAATTTTCACATTAGGGCTCTTCAACAGATTCGATCACTATTGAGTCATGACACAGCCAAGACGGTGGCATGCAGCACCAGTATTGACAAGGCTCGATTGTTGGAACGCACTACTCTACGAAACATCTGCCAAAAAAACATTACAAAGCTGCAGCGTGTACAACATTCTTTGGCACGCATTGTGAAGGGAACTACAAGATCTGACCATGTCCGTCCAGTGCTCACTGAGCTGCAGTGGCTTCCGGTTGCTGAAAGCCTACATCATAAGGTCACACTTGCCACAAATAAACCACAATTCGATTTAAAGCTTTCGTGACTGCAGGGATTCATCTTCTTGGTTCTTTCGGTAAAGTCACGTGTTGTGGCCGAAACGTCGTGAGAATTATTTTATTATGTTTTATTTTTTATTATTTTATTACTTCCCTTCTACGTGACTTTACCGAAAGAACCAAGAAGATAAACCACAATTCCTTGCTGATCTCGTCAAGTAGCATAAACCATCACGCAAACTCCAGTCATCCTCGCACCAGCTGTTGGCGAACCATCGAACAAAGATGGGCACCGCATCGCGCGCTTTCAAATGCGCTTCTGCGGCCGTCTGGAACGCTCTTCCTTACGATATTCAGAAGCCACTGGAGCTATGCACTTTTAAATCTGGATTGAAAACTCATTTATTTGGAACTGCATTTTGTGTTTAATTTGTTGTCCTTCCCCCGCACCTCCGATTAGCACAGTTGGCTACGTATGTTGTGAAAGAAGTTCAACATGCATACATACAATGAGTCTCAAATTCATGTTCAGGAGGGTCCTGCTATGTTTTCACAGTAGGGGGTGATGTTGTTTTTGCTGTGTGTTATCCAAATTGACTAACTTACAGGTAATTTTTCATAATTGGGATGTTTGGCCATACCAATTACATTGCACGTTGTATTGTTTAGCTATGGGAGGAAACCCATGCAGAACGGGGTGAGAAACACACAAACGTCACGCAGAAAGGTACTGAACCCAGGGACCACTTGCCGTGAGGCACACGTGTTACCACAGCGCCACACCGATGCCCACCCAGCCTAAATATAACATTTGCATATTATTTGTAAAAATCCATGCTGCACTGTATACCTATAGTACTACGTACATCGACTGCAATGATTTGTCGTGCCTCTATCTATCGGACAATAATCCGGTGAAATGGATGTCTCGGGGTTTATTCGTTTTCACCTGCCAACTTACTTTTTCGAGAACGTTCCACCTGTATTCGAGGCCAGATGCCCCCCCCCCCCCTCATACAACACCTGAAATAAGTTATCAGGATGGAGGGTCGGGAGACGGGGACTGAGGATAAGGGACATAATCACCGCAAGATTGGATGGGAGCCGGATTCGGAGGCGTGGAAAGAAAATGTATTAGTTTAGGCCTCCTCTTGTGTTTTTCTTTTCTTTATGTCAGCTGTGTTTTGGTTATATCCCTCTCTCCCCTTGTCATCCCTTCCCCCTAACTTAAAAAAAAACAATTACCATTTCCCCCCAAGGTGGGACCCCGTACGGTTTGGGGTTCCCCAATCTTTCTATATCCCTCTGCTTTCCACAACCGGTTCGGCTTATGTTGGCGGTGTGTACGTGTGTCACAAGGTGATGTATCGGGCCCACACATTCCCTCAAATAAAAAAAATAAAAAAACGCTCCACCTCTGGCCGCAAAAACGCGTCCACTTTTGCCGCACCACCGAGACATCCCTGAGGGTGCAACGCGGCGGCGGCGGCGGTCAAATGCCGAGTTTCCTGCGCGGAGGACCGTAGCAATTGTCCCCGCTGGCTCGGTTTTTGCATGCTTTGCGGTCAGCCCGAAGTGTGCGCACAAAACCAAACAGTCTATTTCGAGAGGAATGCTCACAGCGCTTCGCGCCGAACGCAGTTTACATTCACACAAGCCTCGCCGCGTCGGGGTTGCGGTTTCCCGTCGCGTCGAGTTTCACGCCGCGCCGTCGGCGGTGCCGTTATTTTAATTCGGCGTCGGCCACTGCTTCTTCTCCATTGGTGCGGAGAATACGCGCCATGATTCACCGGTGTGCTATTATTAACACCGTTATCGTTGTTATTCATTACTGGAGCGGGTGGCAGCAGTTGTGGCGGTGTGGGGTGGTGCGCACTGCGCGATGAACCGGGTGAGCTGACTTTCAATTCCTCGCCATAGCTAACATCAGTGATGAGTTGTTATCGGAACCAGTCTTGGGTCTCTTCACCCCCACACCCACCAAAGCAAATGAAGCAGTGCAGTAAAGTATGGTCAAACATCCACCATGACTGACATAGTGTGAAGAGGTCTTCATTTGGCAATGGATTGACAATGGGACATTCATTAACATCATTCATTTCTGCTCGGTGACTTGCTGGTTAGGGTATTTCAGGCAATAATCCTAGTCTTTAACTCCAACTGCAGTCACCCGATTGCAGTATGCAGGAACGCTATCATTGAATAACTCAGATTTTTGTTGTTGCAAATGTTAACTATCTCATGGGATCATTTGACGTAGCAGAAGCTCTATGCTGACGTCATAGCGAAATTCCATAAAATCACTAATTTCCCCTTTTGTGAGTGAATCTCGTGACAAAAGGGCTCTCAACTCTGCTCGGAAGATTTTAATGACGTTAGACGGCTACACAGTAATAATCTATGATGTGATCGTTAGACATTTTATTTTATTTTAGTGCTAATGTATTTATTTCTACAGGAAAACCTGACTGAGATTCAAGACTTGTTTTTAGTTAAGATCAAGATATCATCATGGCCAGAGCCATCATTGGCCCCACATCTCGACAATTATTTCTACCTTGTGCCAAATCTCACAGCTACTGCAGAGTAAACAAGCAACCTCCAAGATCCGATCCATCAGCATCCCACAATCTGTTCTTAGGTCTTCCTCTTAGTCATCGGATTATCACGGTCGGCTAAGAATGGTGCGAAAGAAGTTCAACATACATACATACCACTCCAATTCCTGTCTTGGTAACCGGCTTTCCTCAATCTTTGCAAACTTGTCCCAGCCACCACAATATTATTTGACGACATTTGTGACGATGTGTGACGAGGGGGGGTAGTTTGAGAAATGTGACGTCACATCAGCATGCGCAACTTTAAATAAATATAGAATTGTTATAACAACACTAATTGTTATAACAACACTCCTACAACATCAGAGTGCAGCGCCACATTAAATACGCACTACAATGACAATAGTTTAAAGCGATTTGAAGCATGTTTTATTTTCAAAATGGAAATATGGTTTGGGGGTGGGGGGGACAGAGCTTTATGACGTCATATTTGAGGGGGGGTCTGACTTTTGTGACGCCGTGTGACGAGGAGGGGGGGGGGTCAAAAATCGTCCAAAATCGCGTGACGTCATTTATGGACGGCCCCTTGAGGAGGTGTTTACATCAGCCACTCAATATCCACCACTGAATGAAGACCGTTCCATGATGACACAGTGAATTGATGTATTTGTTCACTCGTTAATAACAAACCATTCCGTTTGCCATAATTATTATCATTGGTGGTGCTAGAGTAACTTTGCATGGAACGAAAATAAATTTGTCATTCGCATCCCTCCATACCCTCGGCATGTTAGTTAAAAAAAGTGTTTTATCGTTTGCGTACACAAGACAAAAAGACATCTAAATACCGCGGCACTCCATGGCAACCTTCTAACCATCTCTGGACACCATGCCAGACCATTTTTGGGGCAACGGGACACATTTGTGGTCTCATACTCATCCTCGGGGGCATGCAGTGTGCTCTTTTAATCTAACCTGATGTGCTGGCAATTCCAATTCCAGGCCCTCGCAGTCTTATTGACCCGGGCGACAGAGTGTGGTTTGTTGTTAATTTTCGCTGCTTCGAGGGCACTGTGTGCGTGAGGTCACTGTGTGTTTCTTATGGGGATGGGATGGGGGGGGAGGGGTTCGTGGGGGGTCATGGGGGGCTCTATGGGGGGGGGGGGGTATTATTAAGGTTTCCTGCCAGTGATAATTTAATCAGCATTTCTTATTTCAGTTACAGTCCTGGTCGAGTCGATGCCAACGGGTGCGAGCTGAGGCAAGTCTCAGTTTGTGGATTTCAATAACGTATTAAATTTTTCTAGTTGACTCAAAGCAGTCGTCGGTCAAATCATTTTCACGCCTCTATTTTGAAGAGGTAAGAACACTTTGGCTGTGTCGCAACTATGTCGCGGTGTTCCTTGAGCAGACGTGGAGGACGAGTCGTTTCTGGGCGGAGCAGGGGCAAGGACAGGTGTGCTGTAATGTGTGCAGCTCAATCTGAAATGTCACAAATTGCTTCCGCTACACCGGAGAGTATCCATCACAATGGTGTGGATGTTTAGGTTCGGGTCTGATCACGACTGTATCCTCAGTGAAGTCTAAACGGTGGCATCGACGGCTTTGGCCACGATGGCATTTTGATCTTGTAGTTTAAACGCCTTTCTTGTTAAATAAGCGGCTGTGTGCGACCCGTATTATTATCATCATCATCGTGAGCACTGTATTCATACTTCCAGCCAAAGCGTCTCTGTGTGCTCAAATGAGTATTGCTTGGCGCTAGGCCAGTGGTGGATGTTCCACAACCCTATTGCAAGGGCCAGAATATGTGTAATCTGACCAAGTGACTCAGTGATAGGGCGAGCGGCTTTCAATCAGACCGTTGCAAGTTCAAATTATTAATAATAATTGACATTTTCTATGGCGTATTTCATCCGTAGATGCCAATGCATACATGTTTGGAAAGCAGGAAACGAACAGAACCAGACTAAACGGCCAGAACCGGGGAGTAAATGCCAATTTAAAGAAGATGAGTATTCAAGACGGACTTAAATATATCTATCGACTCTGATTGTCTTAAATTCTGGTTGACGTTTGACTCAGTCTATCATCCCTTAGCATAGGAATGTGAAATTACTACCACTTGCTCAGGGCGGTAAACTGGAAATGAGCATAGCTTCGATACTAATTTGAGCAGGGCATCGATTAGATTTTCTTTTAAATATCCCAAAAATGATCACCGTTCACCTCATTATTTAGCTATTGCATTGAACTGTATGACACAGCAAAAACATCTATCGTGGCACAAATGGTACCCAGGGGCTTCATCAGAGTTCCCTGCTGGGATCCTAAAAATACCTTCGGATGGCTTCTGCTATTGTTGGAGCCTCTGATGGGTCTCCTCGGCCACCTCTAAGCTACACGACTGTCATCCCATGGGGTTAGATGCTGGTGCAGGTTTCTCCAAATGCACGGGGTGAGACGCTGCTGCAGGTTTCTCCAAATGCAAGCAACAATGCAACTGGCCCGAGCAGATGGTGCAAAAAAGAAAAATCGAACGAAAAAACCTGCCCCAACCGAATGTCGCACGGTTTTAATAAAATCCACTGCTTGGATGATGTGCTGGTCAGGGTGGTTGTTTTGTCCGGTGCGGTTCGGCGAAGGTGTCACCCAGGACCAGTTCATATATCAGTCGCCACTCGTGTTAAGAAATGACAATCTGAAATCATTGCCACGTTTTTTTGTGTGTTCTTTTTCATTTTTCAACATGTGATAGTAACACCTATTAGCATGACACCCATTCTGTCTCAGCTCCTCGGGCTCCACTGTCATTCTCATCCCATGTTTACCTGCTCCCAGTTCCCCCCCCCCCCCCCCCACTGTAATTTGGCACGGACGCCACCGGCTGGCAATACCCACTGTGCCCAAATTTGTGAGTGTTTTGCGAGATCACGCAATAGGGGCAGCTCATGACTTATTAACTTCCCACCTCTGCCCACCTGCTAATTTTACTTAGGCAATGCCCCCCTTTCAATTATTAATTCACACCTTGCCTCCTTTTTTCGCTCTCTCTCTCTTTTAATTCGCTTTTACTGCACTGCAGCTCAAACTTAAACGCAGCCACCGCAGGGCACGGAGGGAGGGGTAGCGAGAGCCGTCGCATCTTCTCACTCCTCCGGCAAAAACAAACACTTTGACGCCGTTTAACTCTACACCTGCCATCTTGGCAGTTGGATGATGACAAGGCAGTCGGGTGCGCATGAAGATTAATGGAGCCACTGGCGCACAACAGGGGACAGTTGCCCCACAGTGTTTGTGCCTTGCAGTCAGTATCGCCTCTCGGACGAGTTCTCCTGCCGTTAATTTACTGGCGGTCATCATTGTCATCTCGCCTGGTAATAAATAAAGGACACGAGCGATTGATTGATGAGTGTATTATTTTCTTTCCGTGCGCTCCCGTAATTGTAAGGTGATTACGTGCTCGTCCATAAATTACTGCCAGTCGTCGAAACTTGCGTCTCGAACCCTGGCCACATTTCGCAATTAAACGCAGTAACGCGCATCGTGCCATTTCCCAGAGCACGCTCCGATCGTAATCGATCATTGAAAATAAGAAGCAAAAATCCATCACTGAAAATGGATACCAAAAAGGTTGCGATATTTTTTGTTGTTTGTATATACGAGGCCGTGAAAAATAAAAGTTGTCCGCAAATTTGTTAAATAAATAAATCTCAATTTTTTTTTTCTAAACCGCGCGCGCGCACGCACGGAGAGGTCGTCGGTTTTGCGAGCGGTGCCATCCACGCGACCATGGATACTGCGGGGCCGTTGTTTGGCATCCGATTCAGCCATTAGGCCCCTTCCTCCTCAGCCACGCATATGGCGGGAGCGTACCGCAGTGCAGGTCGCGGGCTCCTTCTCACGAGGAAGACCCCCCCCCCCACCCCCCTTCCCATTCGTCACTCACGGTCAAACGAGCAGAGCGCCTTGCTTGAACACGTCTGCACGGGCCGAGCTAATGAACCATCCTCATTCGGGCGACAGCATTTCATCTGGCTGACCACCGTGTCAAATAACAAACCGAATCGGCAAGGGGGGTGTGTGGGAGGGGGTGGGTGGGGGGAAACACATTCACGCGTGCGACTATTTATACACTGTATACATTTTTCTAAATGTAATTAGTGTGTCGGGCGTGATAAAAAAAATAATGAATAATAAAATCCTCTCCCCCGTGCCACCCGTTGCTATTATAAATAAATACAAATTACTGCGTTAAGATTGCTACCAATATCAGGTCCGAAAATGTCTCGCTGCTCAATGCCAAATCACAGATAAGGCGCGTGCATTGCTAATGATATTCAAATGAACCGACGCGGCTGATACAGCAATACGGGACAGACTCCACCTCGGCATCTCGAGGTCATATATTCTGCCTGACAGATTCATCAAGTGGAGGGTTGCATTCAATGCAGTGCGGGGGCTTTGGAAATTGCAAGCAGATACACGCGCACACAGCACCGAGCATTAATCTCACATTGACACCTGAAGCGTGGACCTGACAGATATTAGCAGCGCTCATCGCAACCTCGCGACCATCATGATGCCGTTGATCGCCAAAGCAAAAATCAAGAAATAATCGCGTTTAGTCACAATGCTTGTGAATGCAATAGGCGTACAACCTAAACAGGTTAGTTTCACTTTAATCGAGAAACACATTTCGTGACGATATTGACAGAAATCCTGTTGATATTGGTCATCAAGCAAATGCATCTGTTGAGACATCCGCAGCCCCATGCTTAATTACCCTGGGAATAAATATGCCCAAAAATGGCTTGCAGTGGGTGCTGAATATAAATGGAATCCATTCAAGCAAGTAGCAGAGAGCACACGGATGTCAGAGACGATGAGATCGTTCCTTAAACGTGGACGAACGCGTGCGTTGTAGCGCGACGCGGCAATATCAATCTGTTGACAAATGCAAAAAAAAAAACCCGTAATCAATCCGCACACACCACACAAAACTCAAATCACAACACCGTTAGCTGAGAGAAGGATAGTCACACACACACATATACAGAGAGATCGAGCGAGAAAGAAACAAAAAACGTCTTACCAGCGGAAGGAAACGTTCGTTATCGAGCCATGATTCCATGCCGGCTGGGAGATTCCCGTCGAAGGTGACAGCGGGCATCATGAGGGCAGCATGGGTCCGAGAGAGAGCCACGAGCGGCAGGGAATTCTCCGGGACGTGCCACGCCGTTTGCTGTGGAGGTCCCAGGCAGCGCGAGGCAATGGCTCTGCTGTGAGAACCTCCCCCACCCACCACCACCCCCACCCACCCACCACCACCACAAGCCGGCAAGCGGCGCAATCGCCGTGACGACGCGGCAGCGGTGAAGAGGCCCGGGGCACAGCACGCGGCTTCCCGTCTCCCTCCGCCCACCACAGGATTAGTGGGGACGGAGGGGGTGTAGGACGGTGGGGAGAGACCGAGACTCGGGCAGACACAGTTAGGGGACAGGCAGCTAGCCAGGTGGGGTAGAGACACAGGCAGGGGCAGGCAGCTAGCCATGCGGGGTAGAGACAAAGACAGGGGCAGGCAGCTAGCCAGCTGGGGTAGAGACAGGGTCAGGCAGCTAGCCAGGTGGGGTAGAGACACAGGCAGGGGCAGGCAGCTAGCCAGGTGGGGGTAGAGACAGAGACAGGGGCAGGCAGCTAGCCAGGTGGGGGTAGAGACAGAGACAGGGGCAGGCAGCTAGCCAGGTGGGGTAGAGACACAGGCAGGGGCAGGCAGCTAGCCAGGTGGGGTAGAGACACAGACAGGGGCAGGCAGCTAGCCAGGCGGGGTAGAGACACAGACAGGGGCAGGCAGCTAGCCAGGTGGGGTAGAGACACAGGCAGGGGCAGGCAGCTAGCCAGGTGGGGTAGAGACACAGGCAGGGGCAGGCAGCTAGCCAGGTGGGGGTAGAGACAGAGACAGGGGCAGGCAGCTAGCCAGGTGGGGTAGAGACACAGGCAGGGGCAGGCAGCTAGCCAGGTGGGGTAGAGACAAAGACAGGGACAGGCAGCTAGCCAGGCGGGGTAGAGACACAGACAGGGACAGGCAGCTAGCCAGGCGGGGTAGAGACAGAGACAGGGTCAGGCAGCTAGCCAGGTGGGGTAGAGACACAGGCAGAGGCAGGCAGCTAGCCATGCGGGGTAGAGACAAAGACAGGGGCAGGCAGCTAGCCAGGTGGGGTAGAGACACAGGCAGGGGCAGGCAGCTAGCCAGGTGGGGTAGAGACACAGACAGGGGCAGGCAGCTAGCCAGGCGGGGTAGAGACACAGGCAGAGGCAGGCAGCTAGCCAGGCGGGGTAGAGACAGAGACAGGGTCAGGCAGCTAGCCAGGCGGGGTAGAGACAGAGACAGGGGCAGGCAGCTAGCCAGGTGGGGTAGAGACACAGGCAGAGGCAGGCAGCTAGCCAGGCGGGGTAGAGACAGAGACAGGGTCAGGCAGCTAGCCAGGTGGGGGTAGAGACAGAGACAGGGGCAGGCAGCTAGCCAGGTGGGGTAGAGACACAGACAGGGGCAGGCAGCTAGCCAGGCGGGGTAGAGACAGGGGCAGGCAGCTAGCCAGGTGGGGGTAGAGACAGAGACAGGGGCAGGCAGCTAGCCAGGCGGGGTAGAGACAGAGACAGGGGCAGGCAGCTAGCCAGGTGGGGGTAGAGTCAGAGACAGGGGCAGGCAGCTAGCCAGGTGGGGGTAGAGACACAGGCAGAGGCAGGCAGCTAGCCAGGCGGGGTAGAGACAGAGACAGGGGCAGGCAGCTAGCCAGGTGGGGGTAGAGACAGAGACAGGGGCAGGCAGCTAGCCAGGCGGGGTAGAGACACAGACAGGGGCAGGCAGCTAGCCAGGTGGGGGTAGAGATACAGACAGGGTCAGGCAGCTAGCCAGGTGGGGTAGAGACACAGACAGGGGCAGGCAGCTAGCCAGGTGGGGTAGAGACAAAGACAGGGGCAGGCAGCTAGCCAGGTGGGGTAGAGACACAGACAGGGGCAGGCAGCTAGCCAGGCGGGGTAGAGACAGAGACAGGGACAGGTAGCTAGCCAGGTGGGGTAGAGACACAGGCAGGGGCAGGCAGCTAGCCAGGTGGGGTAGAGACAAAGACAGGGTCAGGCAGCTAGCCAGGTGGGGTAGAGACACAGACAGGGGCAGGCAGCTAGCCAGGTGGGGTAGAGACAGAGACAGGGTCAGGCAGCTAGCCAGGCGGGGTAGAGACACAGGCAGGGGCAGGCAGCTAGCCAGGTGGGGGTAGAGACACAGACAGGGGCAGGCAGCTAGCCAGGTGGGGTAGAGACAGAGACAGGGGCAGGCAGCTAGCCAGGTGGGGGTAGAGACACAGACAGGGGCAGGCAGCTAGCCAGGTGGGGTAGAGACACAGACAGGGGCAGGCAGCTAACCAGGTGGGGGTAGAGACAGAGACAGGGTCAGGCAGCTAGCCAGGTGGGGTAGAGACACAGACAGGGTCAGGCAGCTAGCCAGGTGGGGGTAGAGACACAGACAGGGTCAGGCAGCTAGCCAGGTGGGGTAGAGACACAGGCAGGGGCAGGCCGCTAGCCAGGCGGGGTAGAGACACAGACAGGGGCAGGCAGCTAGCCAGGTGGGGGTAGAGACACAGGCAGGGGCAGGCCGCTAGCCAGGCGGGGTAGAGAGGCAGGCAAGCGGAAGAGACAGATCGACAGGCGAGAGGTTCGAAATGGGCAGAGACAAAAGTGGAGAGAGAGAGATGGAGGGTGTGAGCCGGGGAGGCTCAGCAGGCGAGTGAGATGTCCCGCTGCAGTCACAGTCGGGATGTTAGACTCACAGAATTTCAATTATTCCGCTTATTTTTATTGCGATATTTTGTTGTGTGTGTGTTTGTTTTTTTTAAGCTTCCCTGCCTCACAATTTTCCCGGCCACACGTAATGAGAGAAAATGCATTGCCATTTCCTGCTGTGTTAAAAAATATGCTGGAATAATGCATAGTGTATGTATTGTTATTCATTTCGGTTTAATTAAACGTGTTGTGTTTATGGCAGATAAAATATCCCAAGGGGATTAATGCTACTCCACTGTTTATTGCCCCGGACAGCTCTCGTAATGTGACATGGAACCCACGTTTATAATGGATTTTTTCGATATTCATAACCATTTTTGGCACACTAAAGTACACATTAATAATTAAGAAAATACATGGCTTAGTGACAGATTTATTTCGTGTGTATTCCCTCACCTTAGCTCTTGTTAGCTCTTCGTGAATGTCAGCAAAGAAGCGATACAGCAAATGCATGAATTTAATATTGCAATTTAACTTTCCTTGAAACAAAGAGCATTAGAAGTGTTTATACATACGTTTGATATCTGTGTGGCTGCGACAGTTGAGTGAACGGAGTTGGTAAAGTCACGTGCTAGGAGGTGCTGAGGCCTTCCCAAATTCAACATCATCATCAGCAGCGTGGTCAATGCACTGCTAGATGAAGGCTTTCCCAAGCCTTCGCCACCTAACATAGGGGCACCACGGTGGAGAGATGTTATGTACCTTGCCTAGTAGGTAGGAAGTTGTGGGTTCGATTCCGATCCCGACGCCTGCTGTATATTTGGAGTTTACATGTCTCTTTCCCCGTGGTTACATGGAATTTTCTCCGGGTCCTCTGGGTTTTCCCTCCATATTTAGAATCAACATGCGTTTAGAGTGTTTGGCCTCTATGCATTTACAACACGTTAATCATTTGTGGCCAGGTCGCTTCTGAAAATTATCTGGTAAAATAAAAATTCAGTTTTTTTTGTTTTTTCTTACGATACAACAATCCACCTCGCTCCTGCACACGACAACGATTAAATCGTTCCATATCCTCAATTCACGTCTATCTAGGATACATTCCATTCCTTGGCTGCCACTCCACGATTGTTCCTGACCATTGGCCCTCGTTCCTTCCAGCAACGTTCCCTCCACCAAGCCCTCTTACTTGTCTACTTGACCCAGCCATTCTCACGAAAAACATGCGAAGCCTTTGCACCTCCATCATCAACAGGGCGCAAGCTGTACAGTACAACGTCGTACATGTGACTCACCGGGACTGAGCTATGGACGGATACGTGAAAAGGTCAGATACGTGAAGGTCTATCCAGTTACACCATCGCGCGCAAATGGGTTACTGTAGAACAATAATCGGCAAACCGCATTGCTTTGCTTCAAAAGTAAGTGAATGTGTGTCGAGATTATGAATGTGGGGAAGTCATATTTGGGAACATCTCTAGAAACTGAAGTTACACCACGCACAATTACTGCACTGGGTGCGGACGGTTAGTCGGTCAGGGCAGATGTGTGACGGTCATCTATATAAATGCTACGTACTTTTTTTCTATCCAAGGCAGCACAGAACTTTCGCTGTTGTCTGCGTGTGCTTGGCCTACTCTTCGGTTGACTGCAGCAATAACGATGTCGTCGTTGCGCTGCTGCAAACGATCACGGCGGGTGTCCACTTCATTGACGGTGGCAACCAACGTTGAGCCCCGTGGTTTTTGAACGCTTATCATCGCGCGCCTCTGTCTCTCATCCCTCGCGAGGGTCATCTCGGGGAAGCGTGCCCGATGTTCTCCGGCTTTTCTCGCGCGCCGTGTCCCCTTCAGTGGCCATCGTCGACGGACGCCTCGTCGCATCCCCTTCGCACCGCGCAGCAGCTGCCAGCATCACCGGTCACTTGATTAATTGCCGTATTCCCTGGATTACGACGAACTTTCATCCCATCGGGGGCGCGTGTCACAATCCGGTAGTTTGTGTGTGTGCGAGAGATCAGATTTTGCATGGCTGTATTGGCCACATGTCCACGGTGGCCCAAGGAGCGCAAAGAGAGATGGCAGCAGGAGAAGGTTGGCAAGGACAGCTGGACTCACACACGAGTGGGACAAACGCGTGGAAGAAGAAGAATAAGAAGGAGAGAAGAGTATTTGACACCGGGCACAAGTTTGTGGTTGCGCATTACTCCCCCGAAGCGTCTTACAATTGCAGAGAGGACGGTGGAGGTCGTTGAAAATGTTCAAAATCCAGCATTGGGTGGGGACGTAGGCAGGATGGGGGCCACCCGTTTGCATGCCCCCTTGCAGCTGGGATGTGTGTCCCCTCCCGTGTATCAGCTCTGGTCTTCACGTAAATCCTGCCCTGGGTGAACAGAGAGTTTAGTGGCCCTTGAAACTTATCCCATCGTATTTCACCTGTCATACTTTATTTCTCATGTGACTCGCGCATATTACCATTGCACGCCTCGGCAAAATCGGGTAAAATTACCCCTCCCTCCGCCGCCCTTCGCTATGAAGTCTTCTCCGTACTCAGTACATTTGTGGAGCCCCTCACAGCTTTGCGACCTGGGCAGCTGCTCTAATCCCCCTCTCCAAAAGCAGCTGGACCTGTTGTGCATTCCCCTGCTGCTTTGGTACACAGTAGAGGCCTAAAGTGAATGATGAAAAAATGCAACACCGTAATATGTGCACTTGTTGATAGTTTCGTGAAGTAAAATTGACAGCCACACGAACAAAACGTGGGTGGCATATCGTGTACAATTTCCACGCGCTTAACATGATTTCCGATTAAGGGAATTGGGTGCGAGGTATGCACGTGCATCCAGAATCAGGCGGCACGTCCGGAACACGATCGTAAATCTTAAACCACGGGCGTGGACTGGAGACCGTTCGCAGGTTACAAATCATCATTTTGACTGTCAAGCAAATTAAGTGGAATTGCGCAGGACATGTCGCCAGCAGGGATGATTGCGCGTGGTTGAGACTGATGACCGAGTGGCAACTGAGGGATGGAGCCACTCGAGAGTGCGACTTACATCGGCCGTGGATATGGAGCGATGAAAATAAGGTCACGTGCAGGTGCTCGGTATTTTGGCGGTGCATCGCGAAACCGACCTTGTGAGATGGCGAAGACATGGGGAGGCCTTCGTCCAGCAGCGGGTTGATCATGGATGATGATGATGGTGATGATGGTGATGATGGTGATGATGAAGACATGGGGAGGCCTTCGTCCAGCAGCGGATTGATCATGGATGATGATGATGGTGATGATGGTGATGATGAAACGCCAAGCAGTTGACACAATGTATACTTTGCATCATATTGTTCATACAGTTCATGCGGTACTTTTTTTTAATCAATGGAAAATTAAAGACAAGCTACAGTAGTAGCCATGCATCCCAAACTATGGACGGTATAGTAAACCACTATAATCTGCGCTCCTTCAATGGAGAAACATCAAACTTGCACGAACTATCTCGTGAAGCCCTCTCGTGCCGAGCAGACCTCGAAATTGGCACTCAGCTCCTGGACATATTACCAGGTGAGACGTTACAGGTCATTCGCGCCATTATTGACAGAGCTCATTGTTGCGATTTGACAAAGGTTCTTTCTATTAACAAAAGAGGGGTGGATAAAACAAAAGGTGGAGGAGGAGGGGGGGTGACAGAAATACAAGAGATTAACAACTGCGCATGTTGGCTGAGGTTGGATCGCATGCTCTTGTCAAGAGTGTGTGTGTGGCCCAGGCACACACTAGGCCTGGTATTGTAATATTAACACAATGCAAATGTGTTGTGATCGACTTGTCGGGACGAGTGTTCTCGCTTCATCATGCGGGGCTGACATTTGTATGTAATTCACGAGCTGTGCTGCTGTTAACACCTGATGATGCTGGATGTAATCTGCAGCGAAACGAGCTCTGGAATTTTGTAGAACAGCTTAGCTTATATTTCAACATTCCGGTTTTCATAAAAGAAAAACAAGCCAACTAACATGTTTGCCCAATGTGATTCGATTAGCTCGCTCGGTTGGAGAGTATAACTGAAAACTGGCATCATACCTACACGAACTAACTCAAAAGTAACGAATTATGAATCTCAATACCGCGGATTGACGAACTGCTCGTATTAACTGGCAGCTCTGGTGATGAGATCTGGGCGCCAGGTCTATGCTGAAGAACGGCAAGCAGCATTCGGCCATGGAACCCAAGCGTCAGGAATGGAAACTCGCTCATGAGACCCATGCACTGTGTGTCAGAGCTTCTATTGCGTTGTCTAAGAATGCAGCAATATTTGGTCCAGTTTATTAAAACGAGGAATCATAACTGTTGTGGAAATAATACTAATAACATAAGAATACAACTGTTAAATTTTGATTTAAAGCTTTCGTGACTGCAGGGATTAATCTTCTTGGTTCTTTCGGTAAAATGTTATTATGTTTTATTTTTATTATTTTATTACTTCCCTTCTACGTGACTTTACCGAAAGAACCAAGAAGAAAAATACAACTGTTGACAAGGTGCCACTTACTCAAACATAATTGCAAGGCCGAGGCAGATTGATACGTTCGGAATTTTATACGGTAAAACGCAAATAAATGTGTTTCCATCCTTATTTAGATTACTCAACGAATCGGATAACACCAAACACATCGGTGGGACAGCAGTCTCGCCCACTGTTGCCACGTGAGCCGTTGGACTGGAGGTGATGGGCGGGGCTTGGTGACGTCATTTACATTATCATCAGCCGCGTCGTCGCACTGGGTGGGGCTTGTTTGGGGGTTTCCCGCATTCGCGATGGAGGATGTGGGGAGGGGGGCAGTAATCGACCACAACAGAAAGGTTGACAAATAAAAAATTTGGTCAATCATCCACCTCTAGGCATTGCACATATGATTGTATTCTTACCTGTATTTCACTGCTTGATATACCAATTAAAGCATTACACCTTTTTTATTTTAGCATGTAAGGCCCACTGAGCTAAATAGCTTTTCTTTAGAAGCGACCTGGCCACAAATGATAGTTCAACGAAGTGGCTCACCACGTGGACATTTATTGCAGTGAAATACTCTGAGCACATGTCGATTCTAAATTTGGAGGGACAAACCGGAGGACCCAGAGAACAATCCAAGCGACAACGGGGATAGACATGCAAACTCCAGGGTAGGGATCGAACCCACGAACCTCCTGCACACCAGGCGAGGTAGTTCACACCTCGCCACCGTGGCGCCCCCATATATACACACACGAGCTTTACTACCCGGCTTCGCCCGAGCCTTGGATTCTTGTCTTGGATTAATACACGGCCTACGCGGAGGGTGGGGGTGGGGGGTGCGTGACGTCAGCAGGCACACTGCGTGACGCTGCCGCATGCGGGTGACATCACAGATGTGACGTCACCGCTCACCTCACTTGCCGTGCAAAATATATCCATTATCGCGCCCCCCCTCCCCCCCCGCAAAATGCAAAAGTCTATTTTTATACTTTTTGCATTGTGTACAGTCTGGAAGCTACCCACATGCCAAATTTCAAATTGGTTGCATGTTGGGAAGTATGCTAAACATTTCGAACAGACACACATATCTACAAATTTCCCTTTTATATGTATGTAATAATCCTTCGGGAGACGGCTTCGGAATCAGTCCTTTTATTTCCACTCCACAGTACACTTTGCTCACTCACTCTCCGTTGCTGGCAGACAACGGAGAGAGGACAGACTACGCACTCAGTCCCCACCGCGCACGTGGCACCCCGAGCCCCCGTCCGCGCGTGACCCTGCTCTTGTCAGTTTCCAGTCTGCTCCCGATCGTTCTCTCTCACTCGCTCTTAATACCTTCGTCACGTGGTTCCCCCAGCCAATCGTTCATGGACAGCTTCGACCATTCTCGATGGTTCCCTGTCAATCCCGGGACCACGCCCCTCATCCGGCTCCCCATTAGCTGGGGCCCCGAATGGCTAGGCCAATCACTCCTGATGACCTGTCGTGATCACGCGTGGGCCATGGTCCCTATCTCAACCCTTATTGGCTACAAGCAGGACCGGCAAGCCAATCCCCACGTGAACCCTCTATGGCTGTTATTACATGTGAAGTATTGGAAAATGACGGCAGGAAACTCCTTGACGGGAACACACTTCTTTTATTAAATCTTGACTTGTAACGATACAACGCGTGGCCTCTCTTCTTCACAATGCGGTCACCATACAACGGTACAACTCGTGACCTCTTCTCTCCGCCCTACGCTTCTCTTGACTCTCGTAGATTCTGTGCTGCTGGCTCTCTGTGCCTCGTGTAGACTCCGCGCCTCGGCTACACTCTTCTCTCGTCTCGTGTAGACTCTGCGCCTCTGCTACACTCTTCACTCGTCGCGTGTAGACCTTACGCCTCTGCTACACTCTTTACTCGTCTCGTGTAGACTTTACATCTCTCTCTGGCTACACCGTATGCATACTCGGCTCGTGTAGACCTTTCTCTCTCTCTGGCTACACACTATACATTACTCAGCTCGTGTAGACCGTTCTCTCTCTCTGGCTACACACTTATACCTTACTCTCCTCTACTCTCTATTACTCTCCTCTCCGGGCTCTATCTCTGCACCTTCGTCTTCATTCTTAGATGGTTCCACTTCTGCCCTCTACTCCTCTGTGCATCACCTTATATATCTCTTCCTCCCGGGAGACGGAGCGGATGCGGACCTCAACGTCGGCACCGCTCCTCAGTTACCCAATCACCACGCGCTATCTCTACGATCCGTTTTCCCCCCAGCGCGTGTTTCCACTCCCCGACCAATCACACCGCGCTGCCCCCCGATCACTCCCTCTCAGCGCATCACCGGCACACAGCCAATCAGCAGCACTACCCCCACCCGCGCACTGACGCCTGCTCCTCCCCGTCAGCGCGCGTCACCACACACACACCCGTACATACGCGCTGGCACACAACGTATACACCCAGCGCGTATCACCACTACACATGTATATGGAGATGTACACCACTCTGCCATGCACACTGGCATAGCGGTAATTACCGTCGTCAATACATGTGCACACTTATGCATTGATCATTGCCTCTGACCAAATCAACACACCGCGTCCCAGCAGACCTCGGAAAATAAGTTGAGCCACTTCTGGCTAGTAAGTGTCTGGTTGGGTGACCACCACCTACCAGAAGTTGTTGTAGGCGTGAGGCTACGGGGTGGCCAGTCGATGGCAGAGTTGGGTCGTCACCTCGCCCATGCGTTCAATCTGGGAACTTTTCGTTTTTGCTCCCAGATGCTGTTCATGATTGTAACTGGCCAACACCGCCCCCCCCCCCTCCCCCCCCAATGCAGAACCCTCCCGAACAAGAGTCTTGAGACTCAAGTCATGATTGCCTGAGTAAATACGGCTCAGCATTATTAATTACGTGCACATCAAATGCAAGAAGCCTCATAAGCATTTAATAAACGCTTGCTTAAAATATTTTTTTTTACCTGGATATATTATATATGCGATATATTCATGTTTGAAATCAAAGTCCCCGTTTGGAGACGACAGGGAATTAAGTGACTGAGCTTTGGGGAGCGCGTGTGTGTGTGTGCGTGTGTGTGCGTGTGTGCGTGTGTGTGCGTGTGTGTGTGTACGTGTGTGGTCCGGCAAAACAACCTCCTACCTCCTCGCGGTGCCGGACGGGCAACACTGTCGTGGGCAGTGCTGTGGGGGGAGGGCAAATGCCCATTGGCCTCTCCCCTCATGGCGTCTGTGACCACCACAGTGGCTAAACGGGGGCTCTGGACGGGTGCGAGGGGCTGGTAACCCCTCCACCTTCAATTAACCACCACTAAACTACGAATTAAACATAAACCTGTAATTAATAAGCTTGTGCCGGAGGCCCCGGGGGGTCAGGCTTTTATGACGTCTCCTGGCCAAACCCCATTTGGCAGAGCCAGGAGATTGAATTTTAACCCTCGGGGCTTCTCCAGAAACAACGAAAAACCATTGCGGATGGCCACGTGGAATGTTCGAACGCTCACTGCGGAGGAGAGGCTGCCACTCCTCTGTCGGGAGCTGGACCGGTACCGCCTGGATCTCTGTGGCATTCAGGAGGTCCGGTGGACCGGTTCTGGCTCCTGCCACCATGAGGGGTGGACAGTCCTCTACTCGGGGCAGGAGACTGCCAAACAACAGGGTGTGGCTCTTCTTCTGAACAAAAGAATGAAGGGGGCGTGGGAGCGTGGCGGTGAGGTGTGGGAAGCTGTAAGCCCCAGGATACTTTGGGCTCGCCTTCCCATCAACCAGAGGCGAGGAGTGGTGGTCGTGGTTACTTATGCCCCCACCGAAGACGAACATCCGTGGAGGGATGCAGGCAAAGCCGATGAGTCGGACGCTTTCTATGACCTCCTGTCACAGGTGCTGGCTAAAGTGGCCACTCGGGACAGAGTCATCTTGTTGGGTGACTTCAATGCCCGAGTTGGTCATGATGCTGGCACCTGGTCTGGAGTGATTGGAAGGCATGGGCCAGATCAGCTCAATAATAACGGTAGGAGGCTGCTAGATTTTTGTGCAGCCCATGGGCTTGTAATTACCAACACGCTCTTCCGGCATCGGCGCATCCACACAACATCATGGATGCATGCCGGGTCCAAGCAAGAACATCTGCTGGACTACATAGTGACGGACCAGCGGATGCGAGCCCATGTCCTTGACACCAGGACCTACCGTGGAGCTGATCTGCCCTCTGACCATCGACTAGTCATCTGTAAGATGCGCCTGCCATTCTTCCACTCCGGTGGTGGGTGTACACCCAGGATCCCATTCCAACCAAAAGTGGCCTGGTCTAAGTTAGCTGATGAAAGTTGCAAGCGAGAATTTCATCATCGCTTGCAGCTGGGGTTGGCATCGTCCCCCACTCCACCTGATGTCGAGGGTAAATGGGTGAGGTTTAAGACTGTGACTCATGCAGCTGCAATGGCTGCTTTGGGTACGCGGTCCAGACCTCCCCGGGAACCCTGGCTGACGGAGGAGGTGTTCAGGTTAATTGAGAAAAAGCGACAGGCCCACTCTCATCGCCTACAGCATACCACGTCAGAGAATGAGGAGATTTACCGCAGTCTTCGCTCGGAGGTTCGGAGAGCCGTGAGGCGCTGCAAGGATGGGTGGTGGTCGCGGGTTGCTGAGGAGATGGAGTCTGCCTCAGTAGCCTGCGATCACAAATCACTATTTAACTCCATCAAAAAAGTAACCTGTAGCGCCACACCTATTACCATCATTAGAGGAAAAAAACGGTGATCCAATCTCCGACCCCCAGGAACAGGTTTGCAGATTTGCTAAGCATTTCTGTGAGGTCCTGGGGGAGGGAAAATCTCTCAGCCAGGAAAACATCATGGCACAAAGTGGGGATAACCCTGCTGAGGCTGCAGTGCCTCAAATATTGGAAGAGGTCACCCCCTGTGAGTGGCTGGCTGAGGTACCAGCTGTTGAGGAAGTACTGAGGGCGATCCGGAGTCTGAGACCAGGGAAGGCACCGGGCAGAGATGATCTCCCAAGCGAAATGCTGAGGGAGGGTGGCGTTTGTGCACAGACTGCCCTATATGACATCATAACAACAGTCTGGACCACTGGACGGGTTCCGCAGGACTGGAAGGATGCCCTGGTGGTCCCCCTCTTTAAGAAGGGGGACCGTACCGACTGTAACAACTACAGGGGCATCTCACTCCTCAGTGTGCCGGGTAAGGTCCTGGCAAGGATTATTCAACATCGCCTTGCTAGGCATGCTGAGGAGAGGCTTGCGGAGCCCCAATGCGGTTTCAGGAAAGGGCGGTCCTGCACAGATGCCATATTTTCTGTCCGTTTGCTACAGCAGAGGTGTAGGGAATTCCAAAAAGACCTACATCTCTGCTTTATTGACCTGGTCAAGGCCTATGATACCATCAGTAGGACTGGGCTCTGGGTTGTTCTTCGTGCTTTCGGAGTCCCTGACCCTCTGCTCACGATCATTAAGGACCTTCATGATGGTGAGCGGGCCCGGGTAAAACTACGTGGCCGGGAGTCGGAGCCTTTCCCTGTACACCTTGGGGTGCGACAGGGATGTCCTCTGGCTCCCACATTATTTAACATCTATTTCGACTGCGTAGTTCGTGAAGCCTTCAATAGCTGTACCGGGGGAATTACCATTTGGTACAGATATAATGGGAGGCTGATCGACGCCCGGGTGCGATCAAGGGATGGCTCCCTATTGGTCAACCACGTTATGTATGCCGATGATTTGGTAATAGCTGCTCATTCAGAAGAGGAGTTGGAGACGCTGCTGCTGAGACTGGAGTGTGCCACTAAGAGGTGGGGCCTTACCATCAGCCCCACCAAAACTAAGCACCTGCCTGGGTATTTTGTACCATCGGGCACTCCACCCCCACAACTCCCAATCGGTGATGGGGCAGTAGTGGAGAGAGTGGAGAGTTTCCCATACCTGGGCAGTGTGCTCATGACCGGCTCCAGTTTATCAGCAGAGGTCTCACTCCGAATCAGTCGAGCGGCAATATCTTTTCATCGGTTGCGTAACGCTGTGTGGAAGCTACCTGGTCTGTCGCTCCGCACGAAGCTTCAGGTCTTCTCGGCCACGGTCATTCCTTCCCTTCTCTACGCTTGCGAAACGTGGACCCCCCTAGTGGAGCATCTTCGCCGGTTGGAAACATTTAGGCTGGCCTGCCTACGATCCATCCTGGGTTTAACCAGGCTGGATTGTGTGAGGAGCTCACAAGTCCTTGAAAGATCTGGGCAAAGTCCCATCAGTGAGCTCCTCCGGCAGGCAAGGCTGCGTTGGCTGGGTCATGTAGCCCGCATGCCCAGCCACTGCATGCCTAAACAGCTTTTGTTCGGCCGGATCCAGGGGGCTAAACGGGCGCGGCACGGGCTAGAGAAGAGATGGAGTGATGTGGTACAGGAGGACGTGGAGCTGAGTGGACTTGCCTATGACTGGTACCAGCGGTGTCAAGATCGGCCTCAGTGGAGGAGGCTCGTGAAGGACGCTACTGGGCAGTTGGAGGCAGTCGCCCTCCAACAACAACGGAGGGCGGAGGAGCGACGCTCACAACAACGAGCGGAGCGCCGGGTGGCTAAAGCACAGCAAGTTGGCACAGTAGGGGGCACAGGTGGTGCATCAGCCAGTCATCTCGGTCATCTCGGTCAGTCGACCCGTGGCACCTGGGTCTGCCCCGTGACCTCCTGCCAGCGGGCTTTCGACACTTCACGTGGCCTCAGGGTGCACATGGCCTGGCACAAGCGTCGTGGTGACGTCACCGCCACTTAGTGGCGAATGGCGGTTGTTGTGTTGTGTACGTGTGTGTGTGTGGGCTAAACGGGCGCGGCACGGGCTAGAGAAGAGATGGAGTGATGTGGTACAGGAGGACGTGGAGCTGAGTGGACTTGCCGATGACTGGTACCAGCGGTGTCAAGATCGGCCTCAGTGGAGGAGGCTCGTGAAGGACGCTACTGGGCAGTTGGAGGCAGTCGCCCTCCAACAACAACGGAGGGCGGAGGAGCGACGCTCACAACAACGAGCGGAGCGCCGGGTGGCTAAAGCACAGCAAGTTGGCACAGTAGGGGGCACAGGTGGTGCATCAGCCAGTCATCTCGGTCATCTCGGTCAGTCGACCCGTGGCACATGGGTCTGCCCCGTGACCTCCTGCCAGCGGGCGTTCGACACTTCACGTGGCCTCAGGGTGCACATGGCCTGGCACAAGCGTCGTGGTGACGTCACCGCCACTTAGTGGCGAATGGCGGTTGTTGTTGTTGTTGTGTGTGCGTGTGTGTGCGCGTGTGTGTGTGCTGCAGTTCATTGTCGTGTTTGGAGTGGTTCTCGTCCGTTTTGTTTAGCATGCACGAAAGAACGGAGATGCAAATGACTCACAGTCGTGTTGACTGTTATAGGGCAAGTTCTGTCAGCGAGCACTCATTAAGGAGCACGAGATGGTAATCTGTGCGGTCAGCACCATGCCAGCCGCCGTGATCAGCCCAGGTCGCAGGATTCATAGCGCAGTGCGCTCACCCACTGCGCCCATTGCTCCCCTGTCTGCGTATATGTGAATGTACAAATGACAAAGATCCCCCGGTAGAGCCTTAAATGACTGTTGGGGCAAAGTGATGCCTGTTAGCGAGCACGAGGGGGTTGGTGGCCAGCACCAGGCCTGGCTGTGCTGATGTTTACACATCCATACCAGATACTGGTTTTAGGCTGAGTCGACCTAGAGGAGGCCCAGCACTGTGAGGTTCATTAACATAGGCGGACACACATGCTGAGGGTGATGCCCCCCTGTCTCCAGGACAGCCCCAGTAGGGGGAGTGATTGTTCTCTTTCAAAATAATAGTACGCATAGTAAGTAGTGCGTATGATCACCGACTACTCTACAGTATTTATATTAAGATTGAGTTGCCCGTTACGCGCATTCCACGAATTGTCAAAAGACGGCTCACATTTCCATTCTGAATGAATCTGTGCATGCTAAATGTGTTAGTTAATTAGTCTGAGTCATAGTAATAAAAAAAACACATTCTTAGGTACAGCACTCGAAGCAAAAAAAAAGCAATTTTTCAGTGTAATTTCGTTGGGTGCTCATCAAAAATGATTAATTCCCCGTGGTTAAATATACCCTCTTTTAAAATATACCCTCTTTCAAGACATTAACTGGAACATCATCTCACTATCTTCAGTACACACTCCGTTGAATGCAATTAAAATAATCCACGTGTCGCCATTTTGATACGATCTCCTGGAGCGGCAGTTGAAACAATCGGCAATTTTTGTAAATCCCCCCCTCACCTCTATCCACCCAGCAGCATGCCTGGGTTCATTTACAGTTAGTTCATCGTCAAGTCATGTGCGGTGGAGTAAAGTGTGGTCGCATTGAGTAGGGTGGAATGAGGGTACACCACCTCTTCCAAGGGGTCTGACTAGCATGGAAGAGGAAGACCAAACGACCCTTTTCTATCCACAGCTACGCAATAATCAACATTTGCCAATGTTATTAACGGAAACTCTAGTGCCCAACTCAAATTGTAACAACGCCAGTCACTGGAGCCCCGTAGGACTGACAAACAATATATGTTTTCCACTCAACTGTGACCCCAATATGCACACTCGGTGTCAATTGTGATAGAATCAACTGTGTCCATGCATCGTGGAAACCCTGGCAATTTTGTGAGATCGCTTTTCCTGACTGCAGTCACATGATTACCACGGCGTGCGCATGGCTTGAATTCTGACTCACGAAAATAACACGTGATATGGGTTAAACATGGCATTGGGGCACATTGGAACTCACTGTGTGTATTTCAAATGGTACGCCAAAAAAATCCAAATGTACAGAGCAAGTAAGAAAACGACATTAAGTGATGTTCAAACAATGTTGAAGCAAGCAGGCCTCCCGTTGACGTATACCATGTAAACAGAGCAGAGTCATGTATCTTCACATAGAACTCGAACGCGTTTCAGTCCATTGGCCCACTGGCTTTCCACACCAATATCATCTAGCAGCAGCAGCAGCAGCATTTGTTTAACTAAACAAAACTCAGGACCGGGTTTCAACCTTCCGAGTCTAATGTTGGACTGGAAAGAACGCAAATAGGACCGATGGCCTATTTTATTTTTTACGTGGAAATGCAGCACTCCGTATTGTTTTAAATACGGAATAACTCATCATGTTCCACCACGATGCATAAGGAGTGTGTATACCGTTGAAAAAAGACTGCCCTAGTATCTTAAATGTTTATTCTTGGATGACAAAATCAGCAAACGGTCACATGTTAGCCGTCCGATGGAGTCAGGAGAAAGCAAGAATTGGTCACAGTTGTGTTTATTGAGTCCGGCATTCACACGCCGCAGCATTGTCACGGGTTGGCGGTGATATCTGAGTTTAGAATAGCCAGACAAATGGCGAGCGAGTACGTGGCAATTAAGCATCACTTCCACGAGCAGCCGTGGCGCGTGTGGGTGTGTGGAGAGCGGCAGCGCCGCGGTTAGCGCTACGAACCCGGCCAAACGAGCTCGATTCCCGCTCACGGCCAACACCGGTGACGATTATCTGAACCGATCCTGCGCCACGCATAGGTCGGTCGACTCAGCCTCAAATGAGTACCTGGTGTGCGGTGTGTAAATATCGCCACTCGGGAGACAAAGGCGGCCGGGCGTGGTGCTGGGCCCATCCGCGCCCTCGTGTGCCGTGCCTGCCCGCTCACAACAACTTGCCCCAACAGTCTGTGACAGGCTGTACGGGGGGGTTTTGTCTTTGAGCGGTTGGGAGGAGGAGGAGACCAGGGGCAAAGAATGGCTCGGCAAATAGCGGGGAGAAGACGGGGGGGAGGGAGGAGCGAGCAGCCTTGTAATATAATGATCGTGCAATTTCCCTTCAGCACATGAGACCCACGCACCGTGCGCTCACAGCCACGCGCGCACAATGCCGAGTGCTCTTCGCGCGGCGCGTGCGTGCGCGATTGACGTCACTGCCGCAGCGGCAATTCAACAACACATGCACACACGCACACACATGCGCATGCACACACATGCACACACATGCACACGCGCATATGCACACACATGCACACACGCACATGCACACACACACGCACACACACATGCACACACCCACATGCGCACACACATGCACACACCCACATGCGCACACACATGCACACACACACATACATGCACACATACGCACACCCACATGTGCACACACACGCACACATACATGCACGCACACACATGCACACACACACACACATGCACACACACACGCACACACACGCGTCCACACACATGCACACACACACGCGCACACACATGCACACACACACATGCGCACACACACGCACACACACATGCACACACACATGCACACACACACGCGCACACACATGCACACACACGCACACACATGCACACGCACGCGCGCAAAAATGAAATTTACCGGGATCGTCTTGCTAAGCAAAATGTCACAGCCGCTGCTGTGAGAAGGGAGAAATGCACGCCACGTGCGCTCCTTACCCCGTCCATTGACCTTTTCTCTGGCTTCTGCCTCCAACACAAGTCCGGTCCCCTCCTCTCAAGCACAGACTCTCGAACGTTCCGTCTTCTTGTTGTTGTTGTTGCTCGTCCATGTTGGATGATATCAATGCTTGTTGCTTCTTTTCGACTGCTAATGTTTGCTCAAGATGCCGTTTGATCGTCTCGTCTATTCACGTCTCTCTTTGCGCAATTTGAATGTGAAAAGGGGGATTAAACGCATCTTAAGATGCTGTACACATTTTTTTTTAATTCGTGTGAGTCACGTACGAACGTATGAAACGAGCGTGAGCTGTCGCCGTGAAGAGGTTAACAGTTGTGTTTGAATTTATCAAAGCTGAATATGCGCTGCAACGTGACTATAAAATTGACTAATATGTCACGTAATGGATTCACACCAAAGTATGAGTCGGGCTGCTATCACGTAGCTCGGTTGTTCTGAAATGAATTTAATATCAATTCCAGTTTTTCATTTTAATCTCGTCCATGAAGGCAGAGTCATGTACATTCGCCGTTCAATTTTATGCTACCAAAAAAATAAAGATTTTCTCAATTCTTCTGGAATGTGAAAACAGAATTGTCTCTAATTTATTTTCAGAATTAATTCAATTTGCCACATTTCAACGAAGCTTTCACCACAAAAATCTGGGCTTAACCTTAATCTACGGCATCAACTTTATCTCGGCCTCCAACAAAATAAAGGGCGCAAAGCTCTGGCATTTATTTTTTGGACATATTCCATTTTCAGTCAGCTTGCAATATAAATAATGTTCTCTCAAGCCCGTGGGAATCAATTTTTTTATCTGTTTTTTTTTCTTCCTTCTTCCGAGAACACAGGATATGTTTGATTTGTCTGCTGAGCGGACTGCGCATGAATCGTTTTCCCCGTTAACGACGTCGCATGCTACATAATCACGGTGCAGCAGGAATTACAGCTGTGAGTAACGGTTAAGGCGCAGCTCTGAAATTGCCCACTCGCTCCACTGCTGGTGGAAGCGCTTCAAGCTCGAGGGAGCCCCAGGAGAGCCCCTCTGAAATGTATTTTCGCCGACTCTTCCACACTAAATTCCAATTCAATATTGCGTACGCAAAATATCACCAGCCGACGATTGTTTATGATGGAACAACTAGGCTAAAATAAATGACAACACATTAGAAAGCTGTACAAATGAAAGGCTTGGCATGTTGGTATCTTGAATTTTTAACACAGATCCTTCTGTGTTAATGAACTGCGATGCAATTTTGAATTTACATTTTATTTTTAAATGCTTGGTGTGTGTAATCAGTGGAGCATTCACTTTTATTGGATACCTCCAAGCAGCGATTTCTCTTCTATATTCTTCAAACAACAGAGAAATGCTGCTTGGTTAATGACAAAAACAACAAGACAACCTACTGGGAGCACCAAAACCAACCGGCAATTAGGATTGTTGATACCGTCTCCACGCTGGCCACATCGTTGCTCACGGCGAAAGGCAGAGAGAACTATCTATCGACTTCACTGCCAGCAGCGCATTCACAAATGGTTCATCGCCCCCCCCCCCTCCTCCCCCCCCCCCAAAAAAAGAGAACAACACCAAAAACAGCAATGACCACGAAAAAAAACGATTGCATCTAACAACCCGCTATTTCAAAAAAAACATCCTTGCCAGAGAAACCACCGCAATTAAACATCTGCTTTCTGATGCGGGTGGAGCGAAACGCCAGGAGAAAATAGCTCCGCGCTGCAAAGCGCCGCGTGTCTGTGCCGCATAGCGCCTCTAATGGAATGCTGTCATTATGGGACTCCCTAGGGGTCAGGAGGCGCGGGGAGTGGATGGGGGGGGGGCTGGCTGGCTGGAGGTGCGTGCTACCTCGGCGGCGCAATTGGAGCAGAAGCCCCCCGTGGGAATCCCGTGTAGATAAGACACGCAGGCTTATTAAATCCCGGCTTGTTACTGTTCGCGACCGACGCGCAATGGGATGGCGTTCTCGCGTGCGGCGGGCGCGTGCCAATCCGTTCGCCGATCGCCGATCAAAATGTTTTGAGAATGAGGCGTGAAAGGGAAGTCTGTAGTCGGGAATGGGTTTTTTTTGTCTGTTTGTTTGTCTGAAGCCCCTCAATCTCTGTGCAGTCATTTAAAATCGTGTTGCTGACTACAGCAAAAAATATCATATTTCAGCCACGAGAAATCCACAAGTGCATGAAGGCCTCTCCCATAGCATATTGGTCGATATATTAACAATAATTATAATAGTAGGTTTTTACCCTTCAAACTGGTACAAAACTGACACCTTTATACAAAGCATCATGTTTGCAATAACCACAACACAAGCAGTCAAAATGCAAACAAAGCTGTCTCGGGTGTGGACCAATCAACTGCAAGGACAGTGCATATTATTATCATTATCAGAGTTGTTTCTTTTTGTTTGCATTTTGACTGCTTGTGTTGTGGTTATTGCAAACATGATGCTTTGTATAAAGGTGTCAGTTTTGTACCAGTTTAAAGGGTAAAAACCTACTACTATATTTTGCCACTGGTAAAGGAGGTCTCATAGAATAATTATAATTTACAGCTCATTGTCAATCTGTTGCTGGATAAATGCCTCTCCTCTGTTGGCCTTGTGGATTGTTCGACCATACTTCACCATGTTGATTCGTGCAGAGTGGATAATAGGGGCGGGGCGGGGGGGGGGGTTCATTCCAAGGCCGAATCAGGTGACCCTCGCCAATGATGTTAGCCATGGCCAGGAATCGAACTCGGGCCCGACGGGTTCACAGCACAGGTCACCAACCACGGTGCCACCGCTCTACAGCTACATTGGCAATCAGGGTTACTCTTTAGAAAAAATATTATTCATTGTGAATCTGGGTATACTCTGCATTTAATATCCAGCTCTAACACACATTTTGACCCAACTCATCATACATCTTACGCGCTTATTCAACACTCATTAAAACGCATTTCCTGTCACAGGAATATAAATCGTGCGCATTGTATTGCTTAACTCATCATGGGTGTGCATATGTTTATAAATAAATCCACAGTCATGTACAGCAATCGCCCACGTGACCACGCACAAATCAGCGTTAATTGCATTAAGTCCTTTATTGAAATCTCCGTGTAAGCTGCAGCCTTTTAATGAAGTCAATGGCTATTTGACAAAAATACAATTTGCAGTTATTATATTCGATTTGCAAGCATGCAGCAGCAACAGCAGCAAGGTCACATTGGTGAGAAGGCTCTCAACCAGGGGAGAGACCCGGGGACAGCCCGTGACTTCATTTTTACACGGCCCACCGTTTGCAGACGATACCCATTTGCAGGCCGGTGATGTGTAACACCCTCGTAGCGCGCGGGGACAGCTGCCACTTAAGGGTTCCCTCGGCTCGACTGCCGCAGGGCATCAGCGGGGCGGGTCCTGACGCACGCCTGTGACGTAGCACGGCGGAGGCGAGGGTTGGTGGATCACGGCATATTTTTAAATCCTTTACATTAAGTTCGCTTGCTTGCATGCGTGCTTGCTTGCTTACGACCGTGCAAATCTTTCGGTCGTTTTTTAACCCACTTCCCGTGATCCAATCGAGCTGACATTTTGCACACAGATTCGTTGTGCGTGACAATTAATTTTCGTGAAAACATTTTTTCAAAAATGTTACACTGTTTAGGGAATTTTTTTTTATATTTAATTACCAATTGCTTAATGCTGGCAGACAATCATCTGACCCATAGGTGGCAGCCATCTCAAGCCAGAGGACGAGAGGACTCTAGCCGCCACGCATATAAAGGATTTAGAGTGAAAAACTTTGTTTTTACGGGTTAATTTTTTAAAATCCTTTATATTAAGTTCGCTTGCGCGCTTGCTTGCTTGCTTACGACCGTGCAAATCTTTCGGTCGTTTTTTAACCCACTTCCCGTGATCCAATCGAGCTGACATTTTCCACACATACTCGTTGTGCGTGACAATTAATGTTCGTGAATTTTTTTTCCCAAAATTTTACACTTTTTAGGACAAAAAAAAAAAACTTTGTTTTTACGGGTTATACTTGTTTTTTAATTCGCCCTCTCGCAGGCGTCAAGGTCGAGGTGCCATACCCTGGCCCAGCCATGAGAAGGCAGTAGAGCAAAATGTGGAAGATCATTATCTTTCCCTTCTGTGTGGAATCGAGTGTGGCCTCCTTACACACTTGGGGTTTTCTCCAGGTACTCTGGTTTCCGCTCACATGTATCAACACTCGTTAATCGGCCGAACCCAACATTGTATTGAACTAAACTAATTTGATTTGACCGGGTAAGGCCCACTGAGCTGTATAGCTCTTTATCAGAAGCGACCTGGCCACGAATAATGGCTTATCACGTGGACATTTACAGCAGTCAAATCATCTAAATACGCAGGGAGGACCCGTAAAAAATCACGTGACCACGGGGAGAATTTGCCGACTGAAAATATACAGCAGGCGTCAGGATCGAATTCACGACCTCCTGCATGCCGGGCGAGGGAGGTAACATCTCGCAGGGCTTGGTGCTGGCTCCTGCTTTTTCGCGCCTCTGAGTCACTCTCTCTCTCTCTTCGAGAGTGAGTGCATACCGTGTGCGCGTTCACAAGTTGAAATTATCGTTATTATAATTAGAATGGTTGAGCTGAGATATGATGCAAGGCGCTGCGAGATGCTGAGGCGTTTAAGTTCGCTAAAAATGCAAATCCTGATCGATATCCTTAATTAGAGAGGGATATATTCGGCCTGGAGACACGACTTCTTGTTTTAAGCAGCGCTAAGTCACCGGAGCGACTGACGTGAACGTCCGTGCGTTCAGTTGCGGTTCATTTTGAAGGACACCGTGACTCAAGAAGCTCTTAAACCGGGTTTCACCGAGAAAACAACAACAACAACAACAACGCTTCCCCGACAAACGCAACGCGTGGTTTCCCACCAACGCTGTTCGCAAGTCGTCCGTCCGTCACGCGTACTCCACACCAGCGGCGTGTGGGCATGGGTGCTGCCCGACGGCGTCTGCCCAACGACGGGGGCCTTCCTCTCGACACGGGGGGCTATGGGAGTACAGCGGCAGAAGGGAACACCCTCGGAGGGCGCTAATGGACGCGGGAGAGGAATGATTGTGTCGTTAATTCCTCCTTGGCTCATGACAAACGGACGCTGTGAATGTGAACGCATCGCACACCGTGACCGGCGCGGAGAGAATCACGGCCGAACAACCGTCAATGACCAGCGAGGGATGTCCTCCAGCAGTGGATAGATCATGGCTGATGGTGATGAGGATAGCTTGAAAAATAAGTCGGCTCCAGGGATAGAGTCATGGTCGTTACGTCTGTATGGAAATTGTTTCTTTAAATCTAACACTGGCAATGATGGTGAGTGTGCTCTGTGTAAACATTAAAAAAATGAATTAGATGTGACAGTGAGTTGTTGTTCAATGAATATCCTTTTCCATTTTGAATGCCACGGAAACACAATCGAATGCCCCTATCGTTGCTGGAGCAGTGTGTTGCATGCTTCATGAGCCCTTGACTTGTCGAACGGCAATGCTTGGAACAGATAATTTTTTTGAAAACCCCACCGCCCACCAATATCAACTCACTCCGGTGCACGTGGCTCTAAGGGCGGTTTAAAAAAATCGAATGACGCAGACTGCTCTTTGTGGCAGCGACAAAGATCTCCCGTGTAGCCTTAATACACTATTGGGGCAAGTGCTGTTAGCGACCGCCTATGAAGGCCGGCACGGCACACGAGGAGTGGGTGGCCAGCACTACACCCGGCCGCCTTTATCTTTCCAGTGGCGATGATGTTATACACTGCATCAGGTACTCGTTCGAGGCCGAGTCGACCTAGGGTAAGCCCAGGACCGGTTCAGGTAATCGTCACCGATGTTGGCCGTGAGCGGAAATCGAACTCGGGTCGCCGGGTTCGTAGCGCAGCGCGCTGACCACTGCACCACCGCTCCCCCCCCCACGCACACACTCACACACACACGTGTATAATATGGGGTGCAGCGGTTTGACATCGGGGATAGGGTACGATGCGCTTTGAACCCGGAGACCTGATTTCAATTCCCGGCCACAGCTCACCACAGTGGCAAGCGATATTTGAACCGGTCCTGAGCTCCCCATTCACGAAGCCGGAGATTGCCCATTGCGGTCTTCATTCAGCGGTGGATTGCCAAAAGGACTGTACTGTACTTTATTTATAACCTTGCTCCCGTTGCAGAGAATGAAGCAAATAAGTAGAAAATAAGCCAGAAAATAATCCATCGCAAAATCTGTCCCTCCGCGTAAAAAAGGAAGAGTGTTTTTTTACACATTCCATCAGCCACGCTGTCTTCTGGAAAAAGTGCATAATTTCAGCAGCAAATGGCTAAACACAAGCAAACTATTTATGAGATCTAAACCAAAACACCTCGATTATGGATAATATTGGTCACGAAAGGCTCCGTGTTAAACTGACAAGCACACTGCTTTGACTGCAGGGGTGTGGTTGTGGGGACGGTGCCTTGTGCCTTCAGCGTGTTACCGCCGCTCAGCTTGACTTGTCACAGCTCTCTGGCATTTAAACACCTGAAATAATATTTATTTGTAGTAACAATAATAATTCACATCCTTCTGTCAATCCGCTGCTGGATGAAGGCCTCCCTACGCCGTGCTGATGGGGGTGGTTTACGCGACCAGAGCAGGTAGAAGTGGGCCCAGGATGCGTTCGAATGTCACTTGCCAATGATCTTTGGCCACGGCTAGGAAGTGAACTCATAGATGATTGAGCTCATGGCAGAGTAACACCACTTCATCCCGTAAGAATATTCAAATCTGAAAATTACAGCTAATGTCACATGTCACAGATACAGTTATCAGTGCAGTTTACTGGCGGTTTGTATTGTAAGTTTGAATGCTTTAAAACAACATTTGTAGGCAGAAAGAGAGGCTGTTAACGCAGCGTGCACAGTCTATGATCAATAAACCCCAACCAACGCAAACCAACCTGGGGGGGGGGCTTGAGCCACACTTTTTTACGGCGGCAACATCTGCAGAGCAGGCGCGGTGAAAATGAACACCGAGCGAAGGCAAAGATTGCCGACCGAGTGGCCACAATTGCCCACCGGACAGCCGAGGCGGATACGTCGCCGCAGTAAAGCGTCGCCATCGCAGTTGTGGATCGGCAGCACAGCGGTCCGTGCGCTCCGCTTCGAGCGCCGTGACAACAATTCGGGTTTCCCAGCCACGACTAACAGCAGTGGCGGTTAGTGATGTCCGAACCAGTCAAGTTTCAAGTTTTTCATTTATTAGGTATAGCCCTGTGAGCCATTCGGCTCTTGAAGCGGGTGCAACCGCAACAAACAAAAAAACAAAAACATGAACAAGAAAACATCTTAAAGTGACTATGTGCAAACAGAGAAAAGACAGCAAAATATTGCAGAAAAAGCACCGTACACCAACACTGTGTGCAAAAATCCCAGTGGGACCCAAGTCGAAAAACAACAACAACCACAAGACACCTTCATCGACCCACGCACTGACCAGCGTGGTGAAAGCGTGCTCAAACCGATCCGATGACTGATACGGCGTGGGGGAACGCCGTCTCCTCGTGCTTTGATTTCCTCCCATCTTGAAGCACTTACTCGTTGGCCGATAACACCTCAATATGTAGAGGATGGCAGAGATTGTGGCTGCCTTCGCAATGACAAGCGGTTCCTCCTCGCGCCTCCGAATCGTTATTGCGCTCTCTCTCTCTCAGATAGTGAGCGAATACTGTGGGGTACGTTACAAGTTGAAATTATAATTAGGAGTCATTCAGTAGCAGATTGACGAAAATGCTGCAAGCTATCACAATACGGCACGTCTGTTAGAACGTGTGCTGCTGGACAAGAGGTAAATGACAGGGCATGGTGATGCCATCAGCATTGCAATCATCTGCGCGCTACACTGAGCGTGGCTTGTATGTATGTATAATGTACGTATGTTAAGCTTCTTTCGCACCGTACGTAGCATTTGGGGATGTAGGATGCGGGGTGGGGACAGCCGCCAATTTGAATTGGGCCACCCAACCAAAAGTGTTCTGATCTTGTAATGGGCTTAATTTACTAATCGTCACGGATAATCACCCCTGCACGATCTGGCATTGTTGTTCAAGGTCAGCCCCTCGTGGCTGTAAGAAGTTTGGGTCTGAAGGGAATCGGGCTGAAGTGATCGGAAGTGGGTTTTTTAAAAATAAAAAAACACCTCCAATTGCAGGTGTAGGCAACATACAGTAGTTAATTGAACGTAGGGCACATGGCCTGTTATTTTTAGGGTCGGTGTGTCACCGTTCACTCCTGACATGCGGAAATTGCAAAGGCGCGCGGCGGCGGATCAATGTGTCCCGTCGACCCTGAGCCTTGTGAGTGCCTCCCGAGTCCGGTCCCCCCCTCCCCCCCCGAGAGACCCAGGTGCCGGGCGCTAAGTGAACGTGACACTCATTACTTGATTAGACCGTTACACGAACAAAGCCCCCTCCGACTTCGACGCGGAGAAACGGGCCCCATTTGTGCTTCGTTTAACAAGTCCCTCATTGAGTGCCAGTGTTCTTTAAAATCTCGCCGCGTCAAGCACGGCAATGGCAGCTGATTTTTTTCGTCGGTTCCACTTATTAGCTTCTTCTTGAGCTCCAGTTGCACCGGATACTTAAGTTACAATGTCTCCGTCTCGCAACGCCCGGGCGAAACGGTGCCGACTGCCAAACAGTACAACACACGGCACAAAAAGAAAACCGCACAAAGCTAAAGATCCCCCGTATAGCCTTAACAGTCTGCAGGGGCAAGTGTTGTTAGCGAGCACCTACGAAGGCCGGTAAGGTACACGAGGGGGTTGGGTGGCCAACACCACACCCGGCCGCCTTTGTCTCCCCAATGGTGATGTTTACACACCGCACCGGGTACTCATTTGAGGCTGAGTCGATCTATGGGAGGCTCAGGACTGGCTCAGATAAATGTCACTGGTGTTGGCCCTGAGCGGGAATTGAACCAGGGCCGCTGGGTTCGTAGTGCAGCGCGCTAACCACTTCGCCACCCCACTGCATGCACACAAAGACAAAGACACAGTGACGTGGATTTTGATCACAAGTCAAGAATTCGTTTATCCCCGTACAAAATCACCCTAAATTCGGCCATGCTCCTCAGATATCAAAAGCTAAGCGGGGTTTGAACCTGGATAGTGCTTCTATGGGTGACTGCCATGCATAAAACAGGTGTTCGAGTCTGCTGCGGGGCTACACTGTGAGCAGGAGAGGGCAGTGGAGCAAAACACATTGTTGTGCTATACTTCTATGCTCCTATAATTAGTGCTCCCCGTCTTCAGCAATCCACAGTGACCAGAATTAACTGTGGTCAAAGAACTCTGACGATGTGCACGGCGGGGAGATTCTCTTCGGTCCTATACAAGGACCGTCCGATACAGTCCTGTTCGAAGAGAAAAACAACTCTTCACTCTAAAATATGCTACTTAAACTAAGGGTTGTTTGTTTGTCTCTTGGTGCTGACACGAGAATAGAGTAATTCATTTACTCAGCTTGAAGTGTTTCCTGTTTGTTATTGATGGCTTTGTTCACTTCCCCAGTGACTCACCCAGCGAGTCAGATGTTACCTTGATTAGCCAAGCTTACTTCGTGACACTGAAATGCGTCAAAATAATTCCACGCTGATGTAAAGAGCATCGAGGCATCGGTGGTCATCTCCACTATTACACCCCTGACACAGTGGTGGAAATTCCACGTTCTCATGGCGTGAGCGAGTCTCTCCACAGGACAATCACTGGACCAGTTTTGCTAAACATACAAAAAACTACCTCCTCTTAAAATGTCAAGGTTACTTTTTAAAATATATATAAAAGTGGAGTGGCTCAGCTCCATCTCCAGGCTTTGGAGCAGTCCTCCGTTACTGCAGCTCCAGTGTGGCTCCAGGCTCCGGAGCAGCTCCAGCTTCAGTGAGCTCAACACCAGCTCCACTGTGGCTCCATGCTCAGCTCCAGTGACTCCAGCTCCAGTGAGCTCAACTCCAGCTCCACTGTGGCTCAAAGAGCAAACACAGAAACCTGGGACAGTCTGTTTTGGCTCAGCGGCTCCAGAACCAGCGCTTGGCCAACTCCTCTCGCAAATGTTGCGACCCACTGACTCTGCTACTGAGCCTCTGCTAGTTTAAAGTTTTCATTTATTAGGTATAGCCCTGTGAGCCATGCGGCTCTTAAGTCGGGTGCAACCGCAACGAACTAAATATGAACAGACATTATTATTGGTTTACCACGTAGGCTTTCGCGACCAATATCATCCATGATACAGGTTTTTATTTGCGGTGAGATGGCGTAAATGTGTCGTTAAACCCGCCACCACCTGGCGAAACGTCGTATTCAGATTATAAATGTTGTGGATTTGCTCTCCACCACACCGCAATGCTGTACTAGTCACGAATTGGCATGTTTGTCTACGTGACAACCCTCACTAACTGGCTGTGACGGGTGCTGGCAGATTTAACGACACATATTTACACGATCTAACCAAAAAAAACCTGTATTTATGGATTATTGTTATTATATATAAATAATAAACCTCAGTTTTGCATCCACGTTGCTTGTCCCTTACTTACATTTTTTTTTACTTTACCATGACTCCATTCATTACATACTAATTTTGTGTTAATGAATTGCTTCACAAAGTGTGTTCGTTAACTGCTTCAATCGCCGCGGGACATTTGATCAGCTGAGACTGCAAATCTTCTTTGAAGAGGAGGAGGAGGTGTTGGGTTGGGAGCTGGAGCAGCGCCTTCACCTCGTTCACTCTCCACCTCGAGAGAGGCGGTGGGAGGTCGAAGAGCGGATGACAAAGGCAGCTGGTCAAAGGTGAGGATGATCTTAGGTTTTTTCGGTAAAGTCACGTAGAAAGTAAAATAAAATAAAAACAAAAATCACGTCGTGATTTTTGTTTTTATTTTATTTTACTTTCTACGTGACAAGGAATCATCTAAGAAGATGATTCCTTGCAGTCACGAAAGCTTCAAATCTAGAATTGGTGAGGATGATGATGTGTGCCTGACGTACAACAAACGAAACTAAACATTCCCGGCAAGCAAATCAGTGTTGGTTGAGTGGCGCTGTAAATGGGGGGGGGCGATGAAATCATTACGCCCCGAACGAAACGACCGATCTCGGATGGTCACTGTGGATCGTGAATCGAGGTTCAATTCTTATCGATTCCGTCTCTGTTGGTCGATCCGGCACCCGTGCTCAAAGTCGATCTTGACAATGTCAGTCTCTCTTCGTTATCCTACATTTACATTCTGCGGTTTACAGATCATGCAACAACAACAACAGCGACGGTATTGACGTGCGATTTTTTTTAGCACGTAATTCATTGAATAAAGAATAATGTAAAAGAAAACGAGCGTTAGAAGAAAAACAAAGAAACGACAAAAAATACCGGGTTAATTTGCAGGTTCATCGCTGTGGATTCATTGCCAATCGATCAATGGATCGACTAATGGTGTGACACAACCTCCTTTATTTGATTGGCTAAGATTCGCAAGATCGGTGACACCCTCGCAGTCCGCTTTTATTGTAACCGCACTTCGTGATTGCAAATGCATCGATTACCAATAAATCGGTTCCTGTTGAATCGATATCTTCGAGATGCCTGCACCGATCGACTATGAGCGACGTGCCGGATCGACTGAGACGGAATCGTTCCCAATTAAGGACCTCGATTCACGCTCCACAATGACCCTTATTATCGGGTGGGCGAATCTCAGATAGGTGATTTTCTTCGCGTGTCCAATTTCATCGCTCTTATTACAAAGCAACTTGGTTTTTTCCCCTCCCCTTTTTAGCCAGGTAAAGCCCACTGAGCTGTACAGCTCTTTTTCAGGAAGCGACCTGGCCGCAAATGATAGCTTGACGAAGTGGCTTATCGCGTGGCAATGTGTTGTACACCAGCCAAACACTCGAAACTAAATGCGGAGCAACCGTAGGCTCGTTTCCGCCTTGGTCAATGTCATGTCGCCTACAAGGGCAGGAGAGCAAATGACACTGACAGTAACCACATGTTGTATTAAGGGGCCGTCCATAAATGACGTCACGCACCTAGGGTGGGGGGGGGGGTCAGACATTTGTGACGATGTGTGACGATAAATGTTTTCTCCTACAACATCAGAGTGCAGCGGCACATTAAATACGCACTACAATGGCAATAGTTTAAAGCGACTTGAAGCAGCATGTTTTATTTGGGGGGGGGGGGGGGTAGAGCTTTGTGACTTTTTGTGACGCCGTGTGACGAGGGGGGGGGGTCAAAAATCGTCCAAAATCGCGTGACGTCATTTATGGACGGGCCCCTAATGCCACATGTTTTTTTCTTCAGCGTTACAGCTCGACGCCCGTGTCAATCTGGGGCATTACTTTTGGCATGAAACTGATACAGCAAGGAAGGATGCGATGGATGAAGAGGATAAGACGGTGGGGAGTTTAAAAAAAGATATATAATCCAAAGTGGTGATGGGAAAGAGGGGTGATAGCTGGAGAGGATGAAGTTGGGGAGGGGGTGGTGGAGGAGGTGGTGGAGGGGGAGGAGGTTATGGGTGAGGTGGTGGAGGGGGAGGTGGTGGGGGGGGGGGGGCGGTGGTGGAGTAGGAGGGGGTGTTGGAGGAGGAGGTGGGGGGGGCGGTGGTGGGTGAGGAGGTGGAGGGGGAGGTGGTGGTGGGGTAGGAGAAGGTGGTGGAGGAGGTGGAGGAGGTGGTGGTGAAAGAGGAGGTAGAGGAGGTGGTGGAGGAGGTAGAGTTGGTGGAGGAGGTGGTGGAGGAGGTGGAGGATGAGGTGGTGGAGGAGGAGGTGGTGGGGGAAGAGTTGGTGGAGGAGGTGGTGGAGGTGGTGGAGGAGGAGGTGGTGGAGGAGGAGGTGGTGGGGGAAGAGTTGGTGGAGGAGGTGGTGGAGGTGGTGGAGGAGGAGGTGGTGGAGGAGGCGGTGGAGGTGGTGGAGGAGGAGGTGGTGGAGGAGGTGGTGGAGGTGGTGGAGGAGGAGGTGGTGGAGGAGGACGTGGTCGGGGTGGAGGAGGTGGTGGAGGAGGAGGTGGTGGAGGAGGTGGTGGAGGAGGAGGTGGTGGAGGAGGTGGTGGAGGAGGAGGTGGTGGAGGAGGAGGTGGTGGAGGAGGAGGTGGTGGGGGAGGAAGAGGTGGGGGAGGAGTTGGTGGAGGAGTTGGTGGAGGAGGAGGTGGGCGTGCGGTTAGCCCAGCTGGGGGCAGCGTAGAGTCGGGGCGTGTAATGAAGATTTATGGCGGCTGCGAGTGGAAGGGACAGCTGGGGTTCTCCGTGCCCCCCCCCCGTTCGCCGCCGTGGCCGCACGTGGCTTTAATGTGGAAGGGGGGAAGGTGACCTTGTGGAAGATAGGTCCATCCGTAATCTCCATCACGAGTCTGCAGCTTCGCGGATATATTCACACGCTTACACTCGCGCAGAAGCGAAGGGTGCCACAGGTTGCCTGCGCGGGGTTTGTGGTCGCACAGCGATGGGGGGGGGGGGGCGGTTCAGACATTCGCCACTGATGTTGCCCGTGAGCGAAAAATCGGACACAGGTCCCACGGTTTGTAGCGCAGTGCGCCAGAGGTGGGACAAAGTCATTGTTATGCAAGTCCAAGTCGAGTCGCAAGTCATCAAATTCATGACTCGAGTCTGACTCGAGTCCAAGTCACATGACTCGAGTCCACATCTCATAGGTGGGACAAAGTCATTGTTATGCAAGTCCAAGTCGAGTCGCAAGTCATCAAATTCATGACTCGAGTCTGACTCGAGTCCAAGTCACATGACTCGAGTCCACATCTCATAGGTGGGACAAAGTCATTGTTATGCAAGTCCAAGTCGAGTCGCAAGTCATCAAATTCATGACTCGAGTCTGACTCGAGTCCAAGTCACATGACTCGAGTCCACATCTCATAGGTGGGACAAAGTCATTGTTATGCAAGTCCAAGTCGAGTCGCAAGTCATCAAATTCATGACTCGAGTCTGACTCGAGTCCAAGTCACATGACTCGAGTCCACATCTCATAGGTGGGACAAAGTCATTGTTATGCAAGTCCAAGTCGAGTCGCAAGTCATCAAATTCATGACTCGAGTCTGACTCGAGTCCAAGTCACATGACTCGAGTCCACATCTCATAGGTGGGACAAAGTCATTGTTATGCAAGTCCAAGTCGAGTCGCAAGTCATCAAATTCATGACTCGAGTCTGACTCGAGTCCAAGTCACATGACTCGAGTCCACATCTCATAGGTGGGACAAAGTCATTGTTATGCAAGTCCAAGTCGAGTCGCAAGTCATCAAATTCATGACTCGAGTCTGACTCGAGTCCAAGTCACATGACTCGAGTCCACATCTCATAGGTGGGACAAAGTCATTGTTATGCAAGTCCAAGTCGAGTCGCAAGTCATCAAATTCATGACTCGAGTCTGACTCGAGTCCAAGTCACATGACTCGAGTCCACATCTCATAGGTGGGACAAAGTCATTGTTATGCAAGTCCAAGTCGAGTCGCAAGTCATCAAATTCATGACTCGAGTCTGACTCGAGTCCAAGTCACATGACTCGAGTCCACATCTCATAGGTGGGACAAAGTCATTGTTATGCAAGTCCAAGTCGAGTCGCAAGTCATCAAATTCATGACTCGAGTCTGACTCGAGTCCAAGTCACATGACTCGAGTCCACATCTCATAGGTGGGACAAAGTCATTGTTATGCAAGTCCAAGTCGAGTCGCAAGTCATCAAATTCATGACTCGAGTCTGACTCGAGTCCAAGTCACATGACTCGAGTCCACATCTCATAGGTGGGACAAAGTCATTGTTATGCAAGTCCAAGTCGAGTCGCAAGTCATCAAATTCATGACTCGAGTCTGACTCGAGTCCAAGTCACATGACTCGAGTCCACATCTCATAGGTGGGACAAAGTCATTGTTATGCAAGTCCAAGTCGAGTCGCAAGTCATCAAATTCATGACTCGAGTCTGACTCGAGTCCAAGTCACATGACTCGAGTCCACATCTCATAGGTGGGACAAAGTCATTGTTATGCAAGTCCAAGTCGAGTCGCAAGTCATCAAATTCATGACTCGAGTCTGACTCGAGTCCAAGTCACATGACTCGAGTCCACATCTCATAGGTGGGACAAAGTCATTGTTATGTAAGTCCAAGTCGAGTCGCAAGTCATCAAATTCATGACTCGAGTCTGACTCGAGTCCAAGTCACATGACTCGAGTCCACATCTCATAGGTGGGACAAAGTCATTGTTATGCAAGTCCAAGTCGAGTCGCAAGTCATCAAATTCATGACTCGAGTCTGACTCGAGTCCAAGTCACATGACTCGAGTCCACATCTCATAGGTGGGACAAAGTCATTGTTATGCAAGTCCAAGTCGAGTCGCAAGTCATCAAATTCATGACTCGAGTCTGACTCGAGTCCAAGTCACATGACTCGAGTCCACATCTCATAGGTGGGACAAAGTCATTGTTATGCAAGTCCAAGTCGAGTCGCAAGTCATCAAATTCATGACTCGAGTCTGACTCGAGTCCAAGTCACATGACTCGAGTCCACATCTCATAGGTGGGACAAAGTCATTGTTATGCAAGTCCAAGTCGAGTCGCAAGTCATCAAATTCATGACTCGAGTCTGACTCGAGTCCAAGTCACATGACTCGAGTCCACATCTCATAGGTGGGACAAAGTCATTGTTATGCAAGTCCAAGTCGAGTCGCAAGTCATCAAATTCATGACTCGAGTCTGACTCGAGTCCAAGTCACATGACTCGAGTCCACATCTCATAGGTGGGACAAAGTCATTGTTATGCAAGTCCAAGTCGAGTCGCAAGTCATCAAATTCATGACTCGAGTCTGACTCGAGTCCAAGTCACATGACTCGAGTCCACATCTCATAGGTGGGACAAAGTCATTGTTATGCAAGTCCAAGTCGAGTCGCAAGTCATCAAATTCATGACTCGAGTCTGACTCGAGTCCAAGTCACATGACTCGAGTCCACATCTCAGAGGTGGGACAAAGTCATTGTTATGCAAGTCCAAGTCGAGTCGCAAGTCATCAAATTCATGACTCGAGTCTGACTCGAGTCCAAGTCACATGACTCGAGTCCACATCTCATAGGTGGGACAAAGTCATTGTTATGCAAGTCCAAGTCGAGTCGCAAGTCATCAAATTCATGACTCGAGTCTGACTCGAGTCCAAGTCACATGACTCGAGTCCACATCTCATAGGTGGGACAAAGTCATTGTTATGCAAGTCCAAGTCGAGTCGCAAGTCATCAAATTCATGACTCGAGTCTGACTCGAGTCCAAGTCACATGACTCGAGTCCACATCTCATAGGTGGGACAAAGTCATTGTTATGCAAGTCCAAGTCGAGTCGCAAGTCATCAAATTCATGACTCGAGTCTGACTCGAGTCCAAGTCACATGACTCGAGTCCACATCTCATAGGTGGGACAAAGTCATTGTTATGCAAGTCCAAGTCGAGTCGCAAGTCATCAAATTCATGACTCGAGTCTGACTCGAGTCCAAGTCACATGACTCGAGTCCACATCTCATAGGTGGGACAAAGTCATTGTTATGCAAGTCCAAGTCGAGTCGCAAGTCATCAAATTCATGACTCGAGTCTGACTCGAGTCCAAGTCACATGACTCGAGTCCACACCTCTGCAGTGCGCTACCCGCTGCACTATCCGGTTCCCCTCCCACTACATTTGCATCCGCACACACACACACAAACAGCGATGCACTAATATATACGCTGTATATATTCTTTGTCGAGCCAGGAGTGAGGTTTATAATTCACGCGTGGGTGGTTATTACAAGCAGCAAAAAAAAACAAAGAGTAAAATTAACAAGGCAAGACTTGACACTTGTAGAAGTCTACAAGTGGCCTCGGGGTGGAGTGGTGGTGCAGCGGTTTTCACAGTGCTTGTAACACCGGCGAACCGAGCTCCACTCCAGCAGTGATCCGTCACGGACTAAAATTAGTTTTTTGTATATAAAATCAAGCAGCCGAAATTACCAACACACACAAATAACCAGTTTCAACGTAAAGCGTAGCTGTAAAACAGTCGTCTTTTTCAGGAATATTCTTTGTAAATAATGAAATGTCTCCTGGTGGGTTTCAGTTTGCACATTCATTGTTGTTCCTCCTCTGAGGAGGAGGAGGATGAGACCGCTCTCATTGGTTAATTGTCGTACTGCGCGTAATCACGGCAGAACGATGGGAACGACGTGATTGCGGAACGATGTGATTGTGGAACAACGTGATTGCAGAACGATGTGATTGCAGAACGACATGTTTGCGGAAGGATGTGCGTGCGACCCTCGAGTTTCAATCAAACGCATCGCGAGCAGAACAGAGCACTTGTATTTATTCAGCCTTAAACACCCCCCCCCCCCCACCGAGGAATACCAGACTGTGGTGGCACGGGCATGTCAGAGATACCCCACCGAACAGAAACCCAGCAAAGGCAATGACAGGGCAGGGAAACAAGCAGAGGACGACCGAGAAAGAGGAGGAGCGAGATTGGAGGGGAATAACACAGAAGCATCAGCCACAGATGGAATATTGTGATGATCGCCAAAAGGGCAGGACCGCTGCTGCCAGAAGTGCATGGGCCTAGCGGCCTCTGTAAAGGGACTGGGGCCACGGGAAGAGATCGATAACTTAGTTCATACGTGCTGCTTTTTACACTGAATGACGTCTTACGGCGAGGACATCCAATGTTATATTTCACACTGTCCTTGCTCTTTTAACAACAATGGTTTATTTTTAAAACTGTTCTACATTCCCTTTGGGTCTTGCTTTTTATACACGTCCTTGTTCTATAACGATACATTCCGGACATTCTGCATCAGCCAATGAATGAAGACCTCCACGGGCCGAGTCAGTCATGGGGGTCTTTCGACCATACTTCACCATGCTGGGCAGTGCGGATTGCTGATTCGTGGATCGAGGGAGGGCAGGACCGGTTTTGATATCACTGATATAAGAACTGGTCCTGAAAATTATCTTATTCGTGGCTAGTAATCGATGTTTTTGGGTTGACAAGTTCACATTGAACCGAACGCAGCGCCTTAACACTGCGACACCGCTGATCTTGTTGTATTACTTTACTCATCATCTTTGGAACAATTCAGAATTGTAGCGTCTCCAAAGAAGTCCAATATCAAAATGTGTTCAAGAAAAATCGCATGCGAAACCAAAGTAAGAAAGAACACGTCCACTAGAAAGCACGATGGCCAGTGGTGAAGAACGGTGGATGGAACACGTCTAAAATCACTCACACAAACCCAGGAGACGGAGCGGTGAAATCAGCCCGTGTGCCCCTGTGCAGCTGCTGGGCGGATTGCGCCATCGTGGGATCGTGGAGGCAGCCGCCATCCAGCAGTAAATTGACCATGACCGATGATGATGATGATCATGATCATGATGACAACAAATTACCAATGCAGCAGTGCACGGACCGTAAGTAACAGCTGATGAAAGAGGGACACCGATGTTCAATCTGCTTAGAAAACGGGGCGATGACGCTTTCTTTACGATGCATCTGCGCCCAACAACAGCAACAACATAACACTCGTAGCTCGAGAACAAATAAAATGCTAACGATGCCTCCCGGAGGCATTACTCAGTCACGCGCCTCCCTCCCTCCCTCCTCCTCCTCTCGATCTCAGCGGGACAAGGAGGCGGCTGAGGCGGCGCCGTCCATTTACGGGGAGAGCACGTGGCTGGCAAGGCGCGCTGATGGGCGAGGCGTGGAGACGGTCGCCTCTCATCTCGCTCGTCATCATCATCATCCTCCTCCTCCCTTTCGGCACGAGCTCTGCCCCGTGATTCAATTATTCTTGAAATTTAATTGCACAATGTCGAAAACAAAAAAAACAAAGAAATGCTTTTTGCAAAAGGTGTGATTGTTTACACGATTTTTTTACATTTTTTATAATATTTTTCGTATATAATGATATAATATATCTTCAATAATACACTTAAATAAATGTATCAATAGTAATATGTTGTTTCCCTTTCAACTGGTACAGAATCTGACACTTTTATACAAGGGATCATGTTTGCAATAACCACAATACAAGCAGTCAAAATGATCAGAGTTGTTTCTTTTTGTTTGCATTTTGACTGCTTGTGTTGTGGTTATTGCAAACATGATCCCTTGTAAAAAGGTGTCAGTTTTTGTACCAGTTGAAAGGCTAAAAACCTATTACTATATTTTGCCACTGGTAAAGGAGGTCTCATAGTGTAAATGATATTAATGTATAATAACCATTTATATAATACAAATATTATTTATGTAGTAATACAATTCTAATAAACCATGTATTATTATCTAAATATTAATTCGCAACATGAGTCGATATCGATGTGGCCGCGTGGATTTTATTTTCCTCCGGGTCCATCAGTTTTCCTCTACATTTAGCAATATGCGTTTAGATTATTTTGCTGCTTTAAACTTCTACGTGATAAGCCACTTCGTGGAGCTATCATTTGAAAAAGAAGTGGGCTATACCTGATAAAATAAAAAATATCGTTTTTGTATTTTCTAAAGCGATTTGCTTAACTTTACAATACTTTGCACGTCTATCGTGTTTTTGTATTTTTGCTGTTGTAACGTTCTGACCCGCCCCTACTGGACATCAATGAAAAAGAGCTTTATAGCTCATCGGATTCCTCCAGCATAAATACGTATTCTGATTCCTGTTCTTATATTTGTGGTTTTCTTTCAAAAACCCCAACAGACCCCCCCCCCTTCCCTGGCTTCTTCGTCTTCTCCTCGCCCCCCCCCCCCCGTTAAACTCTGGACCACGGTTCAATCTTCACATTCGGACATCGCCGCACGGACCGATGCGCTCGTCTCCTCCGCGAGCGGAAGGCAGGAGACAGTCCCCACCTGCGACTGCACGGGCGGAACGACCGGTGGAGCACGTGGTCACCTGCTGCTGCTGCTGCTGATGCTGCCCGCACGTCGAGACCGTGGTGGGGCCGTGGCATCGAAGCCGCGCGTCGGCTCACAGCCAGAGCCACTGAACGGCCAAAGATCCCAGGCATCGATGTACATAATAACATTTGCATTGCTGTTCTACAAAAGTACGTACAGTATGTTGAACTTCTTTCACGCCATACGTAGCCAAGAGTGCTAGTCAGAGGTGCGGGGGAAGGACAACACACTAAACACAAAAAACAATTATAAAGAAAACCGTTTTTCAATTTAGATTTAATAGTGCAAGGTCCAGAGGCTTCCTAATCTCGAAAGGAAGAGTGTTCCAGTCGGCCGCAGAAGCGCATCTGAAAGCGCGTGATGCAGTAACCGTCTTTTTTTTTAGTTGCTTAATTCTGCATCACGCCTAGAATTACATCTACAGGATTCATAATCTCTTACAACAAGTCCACGTTCGTTTTTATCATCATTGTGGTCGACCATGGTCAATCCACCGCTGGATGAAGGCCCTCCTAAAACCGACACCAATGCGTGAGAACTATTGCAGCCTTTTCTATGTTTACTTTTTTCTCGTTCCAGTGTGTGTGTGTGGTGATAGCGAAACGTGGAGAACATTAAGCTAAGTTTAATAATAATTAAACAAGTGGGGGTTCAAAATCAATTGTTGCGCAAGGAATATCTCATTTGTCCCCTCTAATTGACAGCTGCTGCTCGCGCTGTCAAAACTTCCGCTGCAGCGATCACGTGCCACGCACTCTGTACGCTCTCATGTGACGAGCACGTCATATCAAGAGTATGCATTTTGACACGAATGGTTCCAATCCCCAATACTCTGCTACAGCTTTACAGTTGTCCGCGTGAGCCAAATTTCTCCAAGTCTAATAGGAAGCAGAGGTTCACTCGTGTCGACATGATTCAATGAACTGGAGTGTTTACTCCGCGGTTAATTGGTGGTTATGGAAAGTAGGCCTGGCTGCGTGAAAGTGTTGATTATGGGGAATGCACGGAGAGCCATGGACAGATGCACTTTTAAATGATGACGTGATAGAGGCCAGAGAGGATCAGAGTTGGAGATAGCACTTTTCTACCATAGATCCTTATAAGGATTTATTAATTCGTGCATCGTGCAGAAGGGACATTGCCATCACCTATTATATATTGCACTTTTGTTTTTTAAAGCAACGTTAATGACGAGTGTGTTTTGTATTGTCTAGTTATTTGTGCTTGTACACCACTGCCAACGCATTTTTGCCAATGACAACCAATTTGTTTAGCTGTATAGCTCTTTTTCAGAAGCGACCTGGCTACAAATGATAGCTAAACGAAGCGGCTTATCAAGTGGAGATGTATATCAACCAAATGCTGTAAACGCATCAACCAAGATCTCAACAATATACCTAGCTACCGATTCAAGTCCTGATTCCGCTGTGGAATCGCGCTGCTGCTGCTGCTGTCACCATCCTAGAATCTCACCCAGATCCAGAAGAATGCTGGCGAACAGAGTGGAACAACGTGTACGTCCAGAACAAACACCTCATTCGAGACCAAGCCATTGCACGTCCTGGCTATGACATTCCCCGAAACACAATGGTGGACCTACCAACCGCATCAGAAAATCTACAGCCCGATGCCGCACATCTCCTAGATTAATGGACATTTTAATATAAACCACAGTCGTGTGTTCGTGGCCATGCAACCCAAATTGGGGACCTTACTTTAAACGACTGAAATCAGTAGTCCTTGAACGGAGGAGGAATAGCAAAAGTACATGTCTCTCCTGGAGCCCTCTCGTGACTGGCAGCCCTCGACATTCGTATTCAGCTCCTGAACATATTGCCATGAGTAAGAATAGAACTGCCGATGCAGCAGCATCACCAAATAGTGTGCTTTATATGATGCATCCTTGAGAGCCCTTCGTCCATCCACCGCTGGCTAAAAGCCTCCTGGTGCTGTGTCTGTCATGAGGGTTACTGTTTAACATCCTTCACTGTCACGTGAGTCGCATGACGATCGAAGGTGCGGGGCAGGGGCCCAGCACAGGTTCCGATATCAGCCATAGCCAGGAATCGAACTCAAGTCAGTGAGTTTAGTAATTCTATTTCTGGTTAGGCCCATTAAACTAAGAAGCCCTCTATTCAATGGTCACTGCCAGTAATTAAGTGGAGGAAGTAGCCGGGTTCACAGCAAAGTGCACGAACCACTACGCCCCCCCCCACACCCCCGGGATTGCCATTATCTACCGCACATTATCAATCGCGATGCATTCGAAATCCTACAGGATTAAGTAATCTTCTTTTAGAAAAAAACTAACATTTTGAAAGCTCACCGCGCTTCCAACAATAGCCACCACTGCGGCATAAATCACAGGGCGCGCCCATCTGGCTTTCAGAGCACAGCTGTATTTCCAGGCTTTCTGCGTCTTTAAGGCTCCCTTTAACTGCTTCCTTCTTCAGAGCCGCATCGCTCCGCCAATTCCTCTCCTGGCTGCCTGCGGTCTCCAAACTCCCAAAGCAGCAGCAGCAGCAGTCGTGGGCAGGAAGCATTTCATGTTGCCAGACAAAAAGCCATTTTTACTGTAGCACTCCATGCATGTTGTTTTCTTTGCTCCCTCTCTCTCTTCGGTCAAAATTGGGAGGAAGATTTTTTTTTTGTGGATACTTAAAATGTTTGTGTGGATGTTGTTAGAGCTCCGTGCTAATGTAAGTCGCGATTCAATTCTGTTTTTGTGTTCTTTTGCCGAGCACAGTGTGTGCATCTGTGGCTCATAAATTAAATATCTGTGAATTAATTGCCTACCTCTGTGCATCTCCCTGAGAATGTCCATGTCCTAACTTCCCTCCAGTACCCCCCCCCCCCGATCCGCCCCCCCGGCCACCCAAAAAATATCTAAATCACAGCAACCCCCTGCGGCCACTGGTTGTACCGATGGGACGGACTGCCCTTACGGACAGCCCTTGTTTGCATTCATAAACGCACTTACGCACAATTTAAAACGCAGCTACCAATACCCAGGATATGGTCTCAATGATAGCATGGGCAAGACGAAATATTATCATCTGTGGCTCATAAGTTTATACTGCTCTGTTAATGACAATAATAGGATGCAAATTATCAACGGGTAATTACCAATGTTGTGAAACTGCCGCAAGTGTCGTAAAGCAGTTGGCAGTTTTGGCGACTTGTACAATAATTCCTGGAACAGTATCTATTCCCTTACCAATAACACGCAACTCCGTGCCACAACACCTCTGTGGTATCGTAAATACACGCTCGTGCCATTAAAATAAACCCAACGAAAGAATATGCTTCGTGAAAAGAATATCAGGAGTCAATTTGAGATGTTTCGTTTACGGCGACGGCATGATCTCTAAGCGTATTGTTTTAGCGGGGTTCTATACGTCAAAGTAAAACAATGGTACATAATTTAATGATACACTGATACGAAAAAAAACTGCCGTAAATTACACCTATGGATAGGATGATGGGGCAAGGTTAGTGGTGCAGTGGTCCGCGCACTGCTCTGTCAACCCAAGCCACACGAGTTCAGAACCTTTAGAATCAGAATCTTTATTTAGACTGGACAAATCTGATGAACTGTGAAGCTATTTTTCACAGATGTCCCAGCCATGGCTAAGGTCGATGGCGAGTGATATCTGGACCATTCCCAGTATACGACCCACCCTCCACTCCCCTTCTGCACTGAGCAGCATGGTGAAATATGGTCAAACGACCCTGCCCTGATGGATATTGCATGATATGGCCTTCATCCAGCAATGGATCAACAGTGTGCTGTACATTATTATTATTTATTTTAAGATGATGTAAAAATTCTAGAGGCATTCTTGGTTCCCCCTCCCCCTCTGATGCCACAGACACTTTAAATCATTGAGATGGATCTCGCCAGTGGATGTGTGAGTGTATGGTATTTTGCCCAAGGTCATAACAATATTTACATTACAGAGCATGCATTGCAGAACTTGGAGACTGCGTACCAGATTCTCTGAGACATACATTTCAATGGGGTGTCTAATTTTAACATGTGTAATGAAAAGTGTGTGCGCGCTCCTCGGTAGCAAAGGTTGCATCCAAAATGTCACGACGATGACTGTGGACATTTGGTCTTCCTACTCAAGCTCGTTAAACGTTCGCTAATTAATGTATTTACAAAGATAATTATGCACCCATACATTATAACATTGTCTCTTGCCTTAGGAGTGTGTTTAACATACGCGTACTAATGATTAAAGACAACTTGTGTTCATGCATTTTACTTAAATATATAATCCTCACTGATGTTTGTGCGTCGCCTAAACACAATGTGGGGTCCACATTAATATGTACATACATTTAACTTCACCGACAGTATTAATTGTCGAGAGGCTGTTGTGACGTTAAATTAAAATCCACGTCAAAGTCGATTTGCGTCCCCCCCCCCACCGCTCACACGAACAACTTCTCTGGCAGCCCTGATCCAGTGTTCAAAATTCCACATTTGTATGGCAGGGGCCAACAATAACGTCTCGAGGTCTCTCCCCCACCCCCACCACGAACAGCAGCCATCTCTCACCCCCTGTCCATTCACCAATGCCAAGGCTGGTGGTTCCAGGCCTGCTGGGAACTGGGAGCCACGGTGCATCAGTCATGGGTCGGGGGTAGAGGGGTAAGGAGGGAAGGGCGGTTGACCATACTTCACCATGCAGGTCAGTGTGTGTGGGTGAAAGGAGCACATTTCGTAACGCGTCTCGCTGAGTGCCTGGCTGGGTCTGGCTGTGCCACTAATCCCGTCCGACTCGTCGGGTCTACGAGGCCCTCAAGCCTCGTCGCCATAGCGAGGCAGTGGAGCCGTTGAAGACGCATGCGAGCGTGGTACCGCAGCACCCACATCACAAACGGTGGTGCTTGAGTGACGCGCATACGTGTGAGCGATGACAGTGAGCATCTGTTTACGGCTACCGTGAGTCACCCGAGCACATCAACACGACCCGCTCTCGACAAGAGAAACACACGTTAATTGCGAGACGGATTCCCACGGTGTGCGTGTGTGTGGTGGTGGTGGGGGGAGGGAGGGGAGTGTGAGTATAACCTGCTCAGCTCTGGGGAACAGCGGCAACAGCATTTTCCATCGTCCCATATAGAGGACCACGGGGAGCATGGGAAGGCCAGGGGGGACCCCTCCGAGGGAGTCATCATTAGACGGGGGTTTATTTGGGGAAGAAATTCTGCCTCCGTACACACATGCCAGACCACCCGTTCACTTCTAATACGGCTCGCCTTCTGAAGCGAGCCAGATTCTTTTTTGAGTGTTGATCAAATCAAGGTATAATTATCTTCAGCATAATCGGCCATGATCAGTTAATTTAGAAGGATGGAGGTTTCTCCGCGCCGTCGCCTGAGATGCAACAATCCACCCAGCATCTGCACATGAGCCGACCTCATCGCTCCATCTCCATGGTCGACGTGCCCCGGTGGAGCGCATTTGCGCCTTTGGCTGCCATTCATTGAGAAGTAAAGAAAGAGAAAGACGTGCATTGCATGACATACGCAGGTTAAATATATAGTTTGACTGTAAATAATAGTAAGTTGACTTGGGCAGGACATGTCGCTTGGAGGGATGATGACCAGTGCTCCACAATAAAAAAGATAAATCAAACAATGTGCTTTGGTTAAAACTAACTCGCCGAGAGGTCATTGAAAAAACGAAAGACAACGCGTCTCTTGGCAAAAGATCTGAACTAGTAATGATTTGAAGCTTTCGTGACTGCAGGAATCCATACTCTTTGGTCCTTTCGGTAAAGTCACAAAATAAAATAAAAATTAGTATAAAATCAAATAAAATATTTTATACCTACGTGACTTTACCAAAAGAACCAAAGAATATCTGAAATAGTAATTTGAATTACCTACATACTCAGGAAAGCCCATGACTCTTTTACAGAAGGGCCCTGCGTTGTTTTTGTTGTTGTTACTCTATTGAGATGTTTGCTATGTTAAGATATTTTCAGCCAATGAATGAGTGTTTATCAATTGTTTAATACATACCATTGGGCAAGTACATGATATTGTTTTGGACTGACGAAATAAATCGATGAGTAAAAAATAATAATCGGTGTGCATTGATTGTGGTTTGAGGATGTTGACAAAATTGTGCAAACGTGGAACAATACATTTAAAAACAATCACAAACGAGTGGATGCGGTGTTGCCCTACATACCGTGACACTTTCCATATAACTCTGATAACCACGTATATACATCGCAGAACCAAAAATTACTCCCCCCCCCCCACCCCAAAAATAGGTCGTTTCGGTTACAAAATCCACATTTTTCGCGTCTGCCAAACAGAGGCACCCCCAGTCAGCGGTATAGAATTGCGTATATGAAGCAGTCCAGCGCATTGGCCGATGGCGGGGTTTAGTGTTACTCTACTGTAAGGGACCGTGCAGTGGCGGAGGCCAAATCCTGCAACAACAGAAGAGCAAAAAAAAATCTCCCGCTGTGAAGTCTGCGAAACAAATTTCTGAATCGCCAGTGTGTCAAAGGACACGGGGAAGATTTATGGTGCCCGTGAGCACGCGGCAAAAGGTACCCCCCCCTTCTCCCCCCCCCCCGTCTGCCTTTCTCCTTCTGACTCGACACAGCGTCTTCCTCGGTTTGGCTTGGACTCTTTTCTCCTCCCTCTCCCCACCCCACTCGGGAATCACGCATCTCCTTCCTGCATACCTCCCCCTTTCAATAAACCTCCCCCCCACCCACACACACACATTTCACAGTTGTCCTCATGCCCGCTTCTGTTGCCACCGAATTGTACGACTAATATGTACAAGGCTGGGGACACCGATGCTGGCAGTGACGAAGATGGAGTCACAACGAGGATGTGGTCACGAGGCGAGATGTCTTTTGCCGCGTGTGAAGGGAATTATGTTGTATCTGTCAGATCGTGGTGTCTGTTGTCTCAACGAGGCCCTGCGGCCAATGGCAGGCCAGGCTTAGAGGCTCCCGTACGAGTAAGTATGTTGGTGTATGTTGAACTTCTGTCGCACCGTACCTAGCCAAGCGTGCTAATCGTAGGTGCTGGAGGAAGGACAACAAACTAAAGCACACAAAGCGGTTCTAAGGAAATGAGTTTTCAATCTGCATTTTAAAGTGCCATAGCTCCCAGTGGCATCCTTATAGCGGATGGAAGAGCGTTCCAGACGGCCGCAGAAGTGCATCTGAAAGCGCCGCGCGATGCGGTGACCACCGGCTTTGTTCGATGGCTCCATCGCTGCCTTCGACTGTCAGTCGACCACATTTGCTTCAAGTTATTTTAATGCTGATCGCGGAGAAGGGAACCACAATGCAAAAATTGGCTCCGTGCTATTGGGCGCGAATTCGACACGCAGAGTTGTAGCAACCTAAAGAGTTACCGTGCTGTGAAACGATGATACATAGCAGTCTGTGAATACAAAACACTGAAAGCATCACGAGTTATTGCACACGCGTTATTACGTTTTCGCAGATTGCATTGGTCATGCTGTTTGTCCGTATTTATGCGTGTAGTCGTGAGGTTGTAAATGCGTTCCATAATAAAGGCGATAAAAGTCAGAGTGGATTGTAATGCTCTGGGTTGTGTTCGTTTTTGGTTACATCACCAGTGCCTGGCACATCATGTGTGCACATACGATATCCATCTATGCAAGATGCGTACGGCGCTTATGACCGACCCCATCTATACACCCGATACCGAGTTCCGTGCTTGAAGTGTTCGTGTTCGGCTGAACCTGTATCGGGGACTCTGTTAGGTAGACTCAGCCTTAAACGGCTGGCATAATGCACGTCAGAACTGGGGAGATAAAGATTGCTTAATTGGCGTTAGCTTGGATGTACCGCGATCGTTGTTAAAAAGCGCGAACAGAAATTTCCCCGTTTAACACGTTGGAGGTGGCTGTCGCGACCGATAGTGTCCATTAGAGAGGTTTTTTTGGGGGGTTAGATCGCGTCAATATAAATGTGTCGTTAAATCCACCACAACCTTACTAATTGGCTGTGTGGGGTGGTGGCGGGATTAACGACACATTTATATTTACGCGATTTAACCCAGAACATCGTCTATTGTAGAATTTGCCCTACATTTTGCAAACGCGCGGTTTACAAAATGCACGATGATGGCTTCCGCACTCCACATGAATTGTGGGGGGTTATTTACCCAAACTTCCACCAGCACCACCAGCACGCTGTTACAGTACAGCGCTACATGCTGTGTACATGCACATGGCAGGGGAGATTGAGTGAACATTCCAGGCACGGCTCACGTCAGTAGCGAGTGATACGTGGACCGATCCTAGCGCCCCCCCCCCCCTCCTTCACCAACCCGTGCTGGCCGCTGTGGTGCAGTTTGGTCAAACAAGCCCCATTGCCTGCTCCAACACAGGAGGCCTTCGGCAGTGGATTTACAATGAGCTGTTCGTCCACTCTTGTTGAGTAGTACTACTCTGTACAGGCAGCAGAGAGTGCATGCTACATCCACTGCAAAGTATGATCTTGGGTTTTGATTACAGTGTGCTGATCTTTAAAGGTGCATTGAAAGTTGTGATACTCCTGCTGTTATGGAGTGACTCATGCTGCCAGCTATGGCTGCAAAGTTTGGTTGTCCATGTTATGTATATTGTTTATTGTTACATTTGAATCACAGTTGCACTGTTACATTGTTTCTATAGCTTTATTTGGGTGATTTCGAAAATGTATGGTTAAGCCATGTTTGTTTCTTGAAGTACGGAGTTAGCCTGATAACTTTATCTAAATTGTATTATGGTTGTTATTGTTCGACTTGCATCCCACGGTGCTTTTTTCTGGAATATTTTACTGTTTTTTCCTGGTTGCGCGTCGTCGCCTTAAGATGTTCTTTGTTCATGTTTTTGTTTGTTGCGGTTGCACCCGAGTCAAGGGACTCATGGCTCACAGGCCTATACCTAATACATGAAACTGAACACTGAAAAGCTGAAGAGCACAGGAAATAGTCCACAGGACACAGCAGTGCACAGTCGTCGGCAGGATGCAGTACGGCAACATCCACGGCACCGCACGATGCTATTCTTGTATTCAGAAAGCTAAACGCGAACGTCGATGTCTGCCAGCCATTGGAGGGCTTCGGGGAGAGAGTTCGCGTAGTTTGAATGTCCCTCTTCCGTTGAAGGAGCGCATACCGCAGTGGTTTACGATGTGGTCCCAAAGTGTGAGCTGCATGGCCACAATCGCAACTGCTGTGGTTCATCTTGAAACTTCCATTGACGAAGGAGATGTTCGCATCGACCCATTGATGTTCTGATGCGGTTGATGGCTCTAGCGGTGCCTTTGAGGAGGAATGTCAAAGGCGCCAGGGAGTTACGATGTTTCGATCTCGAATGAGGTGTTCGAGACCCAAGCACTGGACTATGCCCCAACGTCTCTGCTCCCCCGCACCCCCGTCCCAGTGTCGGATTAAGATAGTGCGGGTCTGTAGAATATGCTATAAAGGGGCCCTAAAAAAATAACATGCATATTAAAATATACATTTTTTACTTGCATAGTAAAGTAATTGTATTTTTTTCATTTACTATACAGCCAGATAATACGACAAATCGCTAACCTTAAACACCCAGTCGTTCATAAAAGTTGAAGGCAGTATAGTACTCTAGTAATAGAGCAAGTGCAGAATCACTGAACCGGAATTGATAGCTTGAAAGCGTTTAGCGCGGGGCCCTTAAAAGGGCCCTTGAAAGTTCGGGGCCCGTAGCTACTACATGTGTAGCTACTTTTGCGACTAGAATAATCCGGCACTGCCCCCTCCACCTTCACGAAACCCGCACTGACTATAGTCTGGCGAAGTTTGGGGAAACAGCCTCCACACGTGGAGATCGGGGCCCTCATCCAGCAGTGGATTAACAAAAAAGCTGTACGTGTCCAATTGCACGTGCACACACACACACACTCGCAATGTTGTAGGCGTTGGTACATTATACACAAAGACAAAGAACCCCCTATAGTGATAATTGGTTTTTTACCCTTCTATCTGGCAACAAAACTGACACCTTTTTACAAGGAGCCATGTTTACATAGACCACAATACCTGCAGTCATAATGCAAACAAAAAACATAACTCTGATAATGTGCACTGTCCTTGAAGTTGATTGGTCCACACCCGAGACAGCTTTCCTTTGAGCCTAGTCTCACATGGGTTGGACCAGATGACGCCAAAAGGCGCACAACTCAAAGACAATGCACCATCAGAGTATGAGAGCTCGGGGTAAGCATTTACACCATTGGAACCCTATAGCCTTAACAGACTGCTGGGGGCAAGTGCTGTTAGCGAGCAGCCCCTATGAAGGCCGTCAAGTTACACGAGGGGGTGGGTGGCCAGCACCACGCCCGGCCGCCTTTGTCTCCCCAGCGGCGATGTTGACACACCGCACTAGGTACTAATTTGTGGCTGAGTCGACCTATACGGCACACATGCACACGTTCGTAAGGGGTGTGTGTGTGTGTGCATAACCTCTCTGCTTTCTTCTAACCTCAACGCATTTTAACGAGAGGCTGTTTGCTTGGTGACCGCGCCAGTGAGGATAGACTCGGGGCCAGGTGTGCGATGTAAGTCATGATATACAACTCGCTGTGATGGCTCCCACGGGAGAGGAAGACACCGGGGTCAGAAGGGGGGGTCGGGGGGGGGGTCGGGGGGGGGGGGGTCGGGGGGGCGGGCTGCCATTCCCAGAGCGCTTCAAAGCTCGTGCCAAAACATCACCATCATTTATGCCGGAATTTGTTTGGCTTCTCCACCGCACGTGCTAAACCCCTTAGTGTCGGTCCATGTCCATTTGTGCCGGAGGGCGAGTTTTGTGTTGTTGTTGTTGTGTTGAGTGTTTGTGTGTCCGTGCACGTGTGGTCACAGACACGGGAGTGTGGCGGTCAGCGCTACGCTGCGCTACGGAACCCGGCGACCCGAGTTTGATGATTCCCGCTCACGGTCAACACCAGTGACGATTTATCTAGACCTGGTTCTGGGCCTCACCTAGGTCGACTCAGCCTCAAATGAGTACCTGGTGTGGTGTGTACAAACATCGTCACTGGGGAGACAAAGGCGGTTGGGCGTGGTGCTGGCCACCCACCCCCTTTGTGTGCCGTGCCGGCCTTCATCGGTGCTCGCTCACAGCACTTGACTCAACAGTCTGTTGAGGCTATACGGGGGAGCTTTGCCTTGTGTGGCCACACTACCCCCTCGCGTGTGCCCTGCCGGCCTTAACGGTCGCGCGCTAAAGAGTAAAGTACTCGCCCCCAAATCTGTTAAATCTCTTAGTGCTATATGGAGGATCTTTGTTGTGGTGGTGGTGATGTATGTGTGTGTTCCAATAGGTTGATTTCGATTTCCCGACCACGGCCAAACATCGGTGGCGAATATCTGAACCGGTGCTGGGCCATCTTTAAAGTCATCGCTCGGCGTTCATTGAGTATCTAACGCGACGTGCACACATCAGTACTGGGGATACAAAGGCGGCAGGGCGGGCTGTTGACCACACCACCTGCTTTTTACGCGCCGTGCTTGTTGGAGTCTACAGGGGGCACTTTGTGGTGCGTGTGTGTGCGTGCCCTTTGCATCAACATCACTTTCTATTTCGGTGCTGCTCGGGTGATATTACAGTAAGTAATTGATTAAATCATATTTTTGGAAAAATGAAATTATATTGCTGGAGAAACCCCCCCCCTCCCCCCACCCCCATCAAAAAGTTGTTCAACTTTTAGGGCCATTTACAGGGAAACTGTGTGGCCAACCAATTTGAAAGTCTTCAGCACAATTTTTTTTATAATTAAATAAATACTCGTGCCCTTCGAACCCACGTTTTACTCCTGCTTATTTTTACAGCGGTGTGTACTTTCCATTTTTAACCATTAAAGTCACATTTCCTGAATGTAAAAGACAGAGGTGGCGTGCCCCGGCGCTACGCGAACCCCCCCCCCCCCCCCCCCCCGTCTCTCTCTCTCTCCCATTACCAAGTAGGGGGATTGGGCCCGTGCTGTTATGGGAATAGCACAATTGCACTTTGCAACCCACGACGAGGAAAGTTTCTTCATTCAATCCCCCACTCCCCCAACTCAGTTTCAGTTTCATTTATTTGGCATAGCCCTGTGAGCCATTCGGCTCTTGAATCGGGTGCAACCGCAACAAACAAAACACAACTACCTCTGTCCATCCAAGCAGCATAAATGGGTAACACCTCAATTCGTCTGTCGGACAGGGCGCGCACGTGGTGAGGTAAAGTATGGCTAACGACAGACTCAGAATCTGTATTTATTCTGGAGGAACCCGATGAGCTATGAAGCTCTTGTTGTTTAACCAGATTTCCAGTAGGGGGAGGGGGGTCAGAACGTCACAACAACCGATACAAAAACACGAAAGGAGTGCAAATTATAGGAAAGGTAAGCAAATCACAACAAAATATATACAAATAAAATTAAACTATTCTATATTTACCAGGTAAAGCCCACTGAGCCATTAGCTTCTTTTTCAAAAAGCGGCCTGGCCTCAAATGATAGTCCAACGAAGCGGCGTATCGCGTGGAAATGTAAAGCAGCCCGCGATGTGAAAAGTAGGGAGGGAGCCGTCTTGAGTCCTCCAAAGCTTCCTCTGGTGGAGGCCGTTCCGCACTGAGCAAAGTGCGCAGTTTCAGGGCCTGCACCTTTACCTTTAGCCCGCGTGTGGGATGCGGTCGCTGCCCAGTGGCGGCGTCGGCTCGTCGAGAGTCGTTTGGCCACGCGGCCGCGTGCGTGTGCGCGTCATCGCACCACTGGGACACATCAGCTTGGTGGGGCGCGTCGCTACCTTTCGCCTTTTTTGGAACTTCACGCAAATCCGTTCGCATCCCTCGCTGCCGCTCCACCTCCGCAACCACCACCAACAGCAACAACAACAACCACCACACGTCTGCGGAGACACCCACAGATTTTTCCTACGGAAAGTTGGAATGGCTCAGCGAAGCAGGGCAATGGTGAACTGTGCGGGGTGCCGAACGGCGCCCTCGCCGTGTTTTCGCGGAGTTGAAATATTCGCAGATTTATGCCGCTCCCACGCCGCCAATTTCTTTTTTTTTGCCGCAATGTCTTGTGTCGTAATGGGACCACCCTGGTCAACAGAATTCGACCCATTGCGTAAAGAGAGGCTCCACGCCTAAAGCAATCTGGCGCTCCATCACCATTGCTTCAAGCGAGCCTGGCTCTCCTGATTAAGTGCCACGGTGGCGAGATGTTAACTACCTTTCCCTGTGTACAGGAGGTCGTGGGTTTGATCCCGACCCTGACGCCTGTATCTTTCTTGGCGTGGTCGTGTGGATTGTTTTTCCGGGTCCTCCGGTTTTTCCCTCCACATTTAGAACATGCGTTTAGAATATTTTCCACATGATAAGCCACTTCGTTGAGATATCACGTGGCCAGGTCGCTTCTGAAAATAACTATATAGCTCAGTGGGCCTTATTTGGAAAAATTATTTTAAATGGTTTAAAATAGAGACACTGTCGAAAACCAGTCCAGAGCTTTGCTTGTAAATTAAATCAACGCTGCTGAAATTATTCACTTGCAGAAGAAGGCGGTGGGGGCTCGAAGGGTTGTGTAGAAATACGTTTATGTTTTACATCGAGAGACAGACATTTGAGTGAGACAATGCTTATCTATTTTGGTATCCACCCAGTGGTAGTGGTGGTGTCGGTGGTTGTTGTTGCGCACAGTTCTTGGTTTCTTATCTGCCCTGTGGCCATCGTGACTCGAGGGGGTAGAGATGCAGCACTGCAATTGCTTGCTGGCCAGACGACTTGGAAGACGTAGGAATACCTCTTACTCTGCCCAAGCACACGCGGCCTGCCGTTAAACAGCAACGCAGAGATGGGCGCCATCGTGTACTTGAAATCACCATCTGCTGACGAATGATATTGGCTGTAGGAGGCAGTACAGAAAAGGTTTCTGAAGAAGAATAACACGCTAAAGGTGATTTTTTTTATACAGAAAATTACACGGTTGTGACAAAATGATCGGATCTCCCATCATGCCTTGCATGTCACGTGACACAAGCCTGCACGCAATTTATGTCACGTGCGGGTTGGTGATGGGGCTGTCACGTGATGGTTGGTGATGGGGCTGTCACGTGATGGTTGGTGATGGGGCTGTCACGTGATGGTTGGTGATGGGGCTGTCACGTGTGGGTTGGTGATGGGGCTGTCACGTGATGGTTGGTGATGAGGTTGTTACGTGATGGTTGGTGATGGGGCTGTCACGTGATGGTTGGTGATGGGGCTGTCACGTGGTGGTTGGTGATGGGGCTGTCACGTGATGGTTGGTGATGGGGCTGTCACGTGATGGTTGGTGATGGGGCTGTCACGTGATGGTTGGTGATGGGGCTGTCACGTGATGGTTGGTGATGGTGCTGTCACGTGATGGTTGGTGATGGGGCTGTCATGTGATGGTTGGTGATGGGACTGTCACGTTATGGTTGGTGATGGGACTGTCTCGTGATTGTTGGTGATGGGGCTGTCATGTGATGGTTGGTGATGGGACTGTCACGTGATGGTTGGTGATGGGACTGTCACGTGATGGTTGGTGATGGGACTGTCACGTGATGGTTGGTGATGGGACTGTCACGTGATGGTTGGTGATGAGGTTGTTACGTGATGGTTGGTGATGGGACTGTCACGTGATGGTTGGTGATGGGGCTGTCACGTGATGGTTGGTGATGGGGCTGTCACGTGATGGTTGGTGATGGGGCTGTCACGTGATGGTTGGTGATGGGGCTGTCACGTGATGGTTGGTGATGGGGCTGTCACGTGATGGTTGGTGATGGGGCTGTCTCATGTGGGTTGGTGATGGGGCTGTCACGTGATGGTTGGTGATGGGGCTGTAACGTGATGGTTGGTGATGGGACTGTCACGTGATGGTTGGTGATGAGGTTGTTACGTGATGGTTGGTGATGGGGCTGTCACGTGCTGGTTGGTGATGGGGCTGTCACGTGATGGTTGGTGATGGGGCTGTCACGTGATGGTTGGTGATGGGGCTGTCTCATGCGGGTTGGTGATGGGGCTGTCACGTGATGGTTGGTGATGGGGCTGTCACGTGATGGTTGGTGATGGGGCTGTCACGTGATGGTTGGTGATGGGGCTGTCACGTGATGGTTGGTGATGGGGCTGTCACGTGATGGTTGGTGATGGGGCTGTCCCAGTGTGTGTTGGTGATGGGGCTGTCCAGTGCGGGTTGGTGATGGGTCGTGTTTGTTCAGGTGGCTCAGCGCAGCAGGGGGCACGAGCAGTTTGCTCTCGCACCATGGGCCAACTGGCCGATCCATAAACGTCGCCTGACTTGAGAAAATATTTACAAGGCAAGTGTTTATTATTTTGTTCACAGGCCAACAACCGGCACCAGGACTTGACAAAAAAAGTATTAACTGTTATATCTACTTCATTTGCCCATTACAAACAATCTTAAGGACACAGAATACTTATTATTAACACACTGTTGATATTGGATGTATGTTTAAGTGTCTGTTCATAAAAAAACAGAAACCTAGAGGACACATGCGAATGTGAATAGATACATAGAAATGTGAAAATTGGTGGGGGGGGGGGGTGTCGTTGGAAGTAATTTTTTGTACATTTTTTAATAAATCGTTTTTTTTTATTTCTAACTTGCATTCTTCTTTTCTACTTATTTTGTGGCACGCATTTGGGTATTTCCAGTACCGGATCCTCAACTTAATGACAACCCCATTGTGCACTGTTAATAACATTAAAAGATCCTCAATGTGACCGAACTTTGTTTTAGATTGTCTTTATTTCAGTAGGAAGGGCCCAATAAGCCGTTCGGCTCTATGCCATGGGCATCCTGCGACGGTACAGATGTTACGTTATGCATGTTGAACTTCTTTTGCACCGTACGTAGCCAACCGTATTTATCGGGGGTGCGGGAGAAGGACAACAAACTAAACACACACGAAGCAGTTTCAAAGAAATTCGTTTTCAATCTAACAATGTTTATACCTTCTTGGTTCTTTCGGTAAAGTCACGTAGAATGGAAATAATAAAATAATAAAATAAAACATAATAAAATAATTCTCACGACGTTTCGGCCACAACGCAAGCAGCCGTCCTCAGGTGGAGAACAGGTCTGTCGAGAAGACAGAGTCTTTATGTTTTATTGTTATTATTTTATTATTTCCATTCTACGTGACTTTACCGAAAGAACCGAGAAGATGAATCCCTGCAGTCACGAAAGCTTTACATCGAAATGTAATGTTTATACCCCCCTCCCCTACCGCGACGCAATGTTGTTTTCAAACACAATCGCCACACAGCCACAAGAGAAAATTGCGAGCGCGAGTAATTGACGCTTAATCCGACCCTGCCCGACAGCGTGCAACGCGGTTGCGATTACAGCTGAGGCTGCTCCTGCCGTGTTTGGCACCGGGATAACAAAATGTGCCTTAGAGTGTCAGACATCACTTCGCACCCACATTCAAAGTGCCGACCCCTCCACCACCATCCCACCCCATCTCCCACCAAGTTGCGTTTTCCTTTGCCGCCTCCCCTTAAGCCCCTAAACCCCCAACGACAACAAAGAGGCGGCTACGTTTTGCGAATGCGGCATTGGCAGTGGTGTACAAGGAGACACAATAACGCAGCACGTTCATCACAAACGCGATGTCCTAAAAAATAAATACGTAAAGAAATCGGGTGATGATTTGGGCAATGAGCGTTTTTTCATGCAGATGCGGCAATTCCCAAAGGTCACCTATTATCTACTTCATATATATATCATTGTTCTGTTTTATATATTTGTAAAGAAATATTTTTACTTTTAAGGGCAGTGATGTTGACACGTGTGTTGAGGTTTTATTCTCAGACGCAAATGTACTTCACCTCGGTAAGAAAATCGTACGAATGTGGAACACCCATGATAGAGGTTTTTGGGTTAGATCGCGTAAAAATATAAATGTGTCGTTAAAACCCGCCCCCACCCGACACAGCCAAACCCTTACTAGTTGGATGTGTCGGGTGGTGGCGGGTTTTAACGACACATTTATATATTTACGCGATCTAACCCAAAAAAACCTAATTCTAGATTTGAAGCTTTCGTGACTGCAATGATTCATATTCTTAGGTTTTTTCGGTAAAGTCACGTAGGTAAAACATTAAAATTAATAAAAGTAAAATAAAATAAAAATCACGACGTTTCGGAGGCAACACAAGCCTCCGTCCAAAAAAACCTCTTATGGATGATATTGGTCGCGAAAGCCTACGTGTTAAACTGAATGTGGAACACCTTATATGACTAATCCAGGACATCGCCGGTAGCTCGGGATTACATTCCACTGGGTCTGTCGACGTCGACGAATCTGAAATTATTTCCACACCCGGTACACCACATCGAGTATACATCTCGATTTAGCTGTGGATAACTCTTCACGCACCACGCATCCCGGTCCACCTGGAAAATATTCCGCGAGAAATTAAACCCTGACCCCATCCCGTATGAACATTTTACGAGAGGGATTTGTAAGATCGTGCCGTGTCTCATTGTTCTGACCGTTTCCTTGTTGTTAAGTGGAGTGTTAAACGCCCCCCCCCCCTCTTCACCCAACCTTTTTATCCAGCAAAGTCCATTTATCGTCACAAAGCAGAAATTCATCTTCTTGGTTCTTTCGGTAAAGTCACGTAGAAGGGAAATAATAAAATAATAAAAATAAAGCATAATAAAAGAAGTTATTTTTATTATTTAATTATTTCCCTTCAACGTGACTTTACCGAAAGAACCAAGCAGATGAATCCCTGCAGTCACGAAAGCTTTAAATCGAAATTTAAATAGAAAATTAAAGCAGAGATTGTATTATTTACTCATCCGCCCCTCCCTTTCCCAGAGTCGCTCCCACTCCCTTCCCCTCGATCATTTTTTCTTTTTTTTTCTCACAATTTTATCGGCCCGCACCCCTACGTGAATGGATCGATAAACTCTTACCCCCCCCCCCACCCAGTTTGACTGTCCGCGCCTGTCAATTGATCGATTGCGATGGGTCTCTACGCATCGTGGATGTCTCCGGCCGGTTTTTGTTGTAATGTTTCGCATTGTCACCGCCTTAAGTCCGTGTATTCAACAACAACCCGAACAAAACACACATTTTAAAAATGTTTAATGAAAAATTGCATTATTCTAATAATGCCCTTAATAATAACAATGCATAAATGCAGCTGCGTTGTCTGGTTGTTGACGATTGAGCGAGAGTCCTTGCAATGCCTGCCGACTCACGGACAATCACGGGGGGCTTCGCGCAATATATTCGCAGCCAGTTTCACATCGCATCGTCCGCGCCGAGGATCGGAACCTGTGCTCAAGAAGACTCCACGTGGTTTACAACTGCTACAAATCACATGGGGTCCGCCCGTGCCTGTGCGCGTGTGTGTCGATCAGTCGTGGCGAAGCCGTGATTACGTGGCGCTACGAACCACGGCGACCCGAGTTCGAATCCCACTCACGGCAGACAACAGCAGTGACGATTACCTGAACTGGTCCTGGGCCTCCCCTAGGTCGACTCAGCCTCTAATAAGTACCTGGTGCGATGTGAAAATATCACCACTGGGGAGACAAAGGCGGCTGGGCGTGGTGCTGGCCACCCACCCCCTCGTGTGCCGTGCCGGTTTTCATAGGTGCTCACTATTAGCACTTGCCCCAACAGTCTATCAAGGCTATATGGGGTATCTTTGTCTTTGGCTATCAGTAGCAATCGCGCATCTCGGCCTCAAATAAAAATCAGTGTCCGAATTCTCTTTCCAGCCACGGTGCTGGGGGCTGCAGGCAGTAGCCGGACGAGCCCGTCAGCGCTCGCTCACGCTCACTGTGGTCAGCGCAGTGGCTGCGTGGGCGAGCGGTGAGTTCCTCTCGAAGTACGAGCCAGTTTTCCGCGGCGGCGATGGTTCGATTCCCAGCTGCCGCACCACGAATTCTCCACGCGTCCGAATCCAAGCGCCGCCCGCCGCAGCTTCCCCCGCAAAGCCGACTTTGAAAGCCCCCCTCGGCGTCATCCGGTGTCGTGAATCCAACATTTTTCCGATTCCCTTTTTTTAATCAATTCTCTATAATGAAGTTGGAAATAAAATCGCTTCCCTTGCGGGGACCGGTGGGGGGGGGGGCGGTTTGGACAGGATTCCAAAACGAGACGTAGCGCCTCCGCAGGCTCGTCCAGTGTAAATACTTTGAAAGAAAAAAAAAGTAGCTGAGCGCCGTTTGCCATGTGAACGGCCCAGTGTGCAGGCAATTAGTCTTGGAAAATTCACACCGGCAGAATGCCACCTCGGGGTCCATTCAGCAGCTATTACTCAGCGCCGTGGGTCACTGCCGCTGGCAGTGCTGTGCCCCTCTCCGCTGCCAGGAGCAGCGGTGGGTTTGGCAGCGCCGTCTTGAGCAAGGGTGGCTTGCGACAGCGGCTCTGCAGGAACGTAACATATAGCTCATCGCTCTCTCTCTCTCTCCTCGTCAGGGATGTTTGGGCCTGCGGTGCCATCTGCTTCCCTGCACCAATTGTGAAGGAGCCCACGGTTTCCCCTGAACCACTGATGCTAGCCGATCATCAATCGCGTGCCATTGCCTGCTACCAAACGCTCCGCCGCTTAAGAATATAAATCCACAGCCCGGTGGGTGGAAAAGTGACTTGCTGTAAACATGCCTCTCTAAATGTAGGGACCAAATTCCCTTAAAAGGTGTATTTCATCATCGTCAACCATATAAATCTATCCATTGCTGGATTCAAGGTCTTCCCTTCATTCGCCACCTTGCATGGCCTTGCGATACAGCAATCTTCTGCACAGCAGCTGATTGCATCGCTCCGTCTCCACATTCGACGTTCTCTCAGGCACGTGCCCTTCGTCGGCTTCCAATCCATGATTAGTCTGCACCACCATCACCAGTCGTCGTCCCTGCTCCCGATGTGCTCTGCACAAACCCACTTACTTTTCTGAAGAGCCAATACGATGCCTCTAACGTGCATTGACCACGTGGTTCCCCTTGCCCCGTCTCCCAGTGCAATTCCAAGCGTGCACCTTTCCGTGCTTTCCCGCGCACTCCTTTGAGCTTTTGTTCAATTTTCTTTGTCAACGTCCGTTTTTCTCGATCCAAATGTCAGAGCGAGCGAACACGTTCAGCTTAATAATGTTTGTCTTTAGGCACATCGGTGTGGTTCTTTTCATTATTAAGTTATAAGGTAAAAAAGAAGCACTCCCTCTGACAAAGGACCTCAACCCCCTCCACCTCCCGCACACACATTTGAAATCCCGCATCCCCTGCTGGAGTACACCCCAAACCCTCCGAACCGATGACAGCCCCTACCTCTCGATGGCGCAACTCCTGGTTGACTGCAAACGTCACCGATCACAACCCGGCAGGCAACTGACCCCCAAGCAGTAAAGGCCCCAGGGTTCAACCTACCACGTCAAAAATCTGACAACCCTCGACCAACTTGAAGACAGGGCCTCCACGAAGTGGAAAGTGAGGGAACAGCCCAAGTCGTGACTCTGTGGCCACCACCCAAGTCAGACGATCGCCTCGCATACCGCCGAACTCCTGGCCCTGAGAGAGATCCGTTCCCTTTGACATCGCGAGCCCACTCGCTCTGCCTCGCCTGAAGCCGTTGAATGGATCGCTAACCTCGACATCAAAACTACAAACTGCTTCCCCAAACCACACGAAGAAGAAGAAGAAGACTGTGCGAGGTTTTTTTTTGTTACCCAACACCATCCCGGTATACAGTTACAAAATTAAGTGTACATTATACTGTGCGTGACCTCACGTACGTCTGGAAATCTGGAAGTTAAATTTAAAAGCAGACTATACAAATGTGGCTTCGGTCCCACACTGAAAGCTGGAGATGTAAATTTGTCCAAATCATCTGTAAATGTGCGGGCAGCCAAAACCAGCAGATTGACCTAAAATACAACGCAGCGCTTTATGCGAACTACCAAATGGTAACAATTTGTCAATGAATTTGCTGCTGACATTGCAAATAAATGGCAGCGTGCATATTTATTGGACTTTGAAGGGTACAAATAAAAATGGTAAAATGACTTGTGTCTTTCCACCTCAAACCGTTGGTCACTGTGAGTCATCGTAATAACACTGCACGGTGAAATACATTGCATACATACGCAGGGTTTTTTTTCTTTCATAATCGGCCATGAAGCTGCCTTTTGATAAAAATCATCATCAGCATCATCATCATTGCAATGCAATGATGATGTGGGAGGTAAATTACTTCTGAGTTCATGATATCTGTTAGATAACCACACCGTCCGTAACCTCCGTTGTTAACTCTCTCTAGCTTTTGAAACCATCTCATTTCTCCCATATTAACTGCCTATAAAGTAATGTGTTTCAATCCTTGAAGCAATACACGAGAATCTTGCAAGCGAATGCAACTCATCCTTGAGTAATGGACTCAACTAGGCCATGTACTTAATTAATAAATGTATGTTGTTGTGTTCGTGAAACACGCAGACATTGACGCACTATTGGGGGTATTTTAATAGCGTTGAATTTTGTACCGAAAATAAAACCCTCCAAAAAAAACATTTTATTTGGCTCTGCAATTATTCTGACGAGTCATTTTATGTGCTACGAGGAAAGGCAATTGCCCAAAACGTCACCTATCATATATCTTGCGTATAGGCAGTGTTATTCATGATTTTTTTTTAAGTATAACAGTGTCATTATAGATCCAGGCAGTGTTACTAAATGCAAGGCCCGTGTACACGCAATGCATCGGCGGCCTCCGTGACGGTGGGTGAGACACAACAGCTCTCCCCGTGGCTTTACTCAATCACGCATTGCACCTCGGATGCCTCGAACGTGAGGATGAGCCCACCGATAGGGCAGGGCCACCCAGAGGTCGCAATCGGGTACCCGATACCCGTACCCTACCCGATACCCGGCTACCCGCACCCGGCCGGGTACGGGTACCCGTTTGCGACCCTGGTGGGTACGGGTACGGGTAGGCCGTGAGTCACTGGTGAGTCACCGTTTGTCACTCATTTCGGGTAGGGAACGGCTACCCGTATCCGGCCGGGTACGGGTACGGGTACCCATTTGCGACCCTGGTGCGGCAGGGTACGGGTAAGGAATCAAAACCCGTTTGCGACCTCTGGGGCCACCCCTTCGGAGTTGTTCTCTCTTCCCGTGGTCGTGTGGATCTCTACTCCGGGACTCTCCGGTGTTTCACTCCCGCATATAGAATCAACGTCACGCGTTCAGATTGTTTGGCTGCTGTCAATTTCCACACGATAACCCACTTTGTTGAGCTATAATTTGTGGCCAGGTCGCTTCTGAAAAAGAGCTGATTTCTCAGTGGGCTTTACTATTTTAAATAAATTCGTTTAGTTGATAATTGTTATTGGTTAGATTGCATATAGGATCCGCGAATTTCGCCCCGAGCTTCGTCACAGATAAGAGGAGCATAACTCTCCTATAATTAAATTATAACCATTCCACTACTGGCTTCCGACTCAGAATTGAGAATCCGGTTAATGTGTTCCTCTGTTTTTATAAAAGGTTCTGTCATCAGCATAATCGGCATTTATGTCATCTCAGTTGAAGGGAGAAAAATGCAGACTGAAAGATACCGCGATTTTTGTCCAAGTGTGTGTGTGTGTGCCTCTTATCAACATCTAAAGATGTTGCGAGCCTTTGAACACCCACGACACCCACAGTGGCTGCATTCCTGCTTACTGCGCTAAGGGGATAGGTCATGGCACTCTACCCCTTGCAATGAAGCTTGTCATGGAACCCTTACATTTGACGATGCACCTTTCAAGAAAACAGCGAGTTGTAGCCTTGCGACTTGGAAGGTTCCTGACTCGGGGCCGGGGCGTGTAGCGTGTAACACTGCGCAGTGAGATATCTGTTGCCCTCCCTCTCCTCTGGCTTCAATCTTCCACGGTGTAACCGGAGGAACGGCCGCTACGATCCAAGGCCACCACCACCGCCTGCCTCCGAAGTCCCCCGAGAGAGAGAGAGAGAGAGCCCTGGTCACACCGTCACATCACACTGCACCACCTGTCTGACCGGCGAGATGAATGGGCGCGCGCCCATCCTCCTAACCGCCACCCGGCTACCCCCCTCACCTCGGCCCCCCCGGGTGACCTGACCCATTCCGGCTCACTGGCACCCCGTAGTGCCAGGACATACCAAGCTGCCACCACTGCAGCTTGGCAAAACGGACGATGCGCGCGCTGTGCCAGCATTCAGCGGGGCCGATGAACGACACTCGGCTAGCAATTGATGCGAATGGCTGCAATAACTTTTCACGGTTGAGGTATTCCTCCAACGCGAAGCATTTTCCAGAGTGGTCAGTGGGCGAGATGTGCAGCTTTGTTTGGCACTCCGCTAGCGTGAGTATATTTGCTGCTGTAGCGGACCGCTCTTTTTGCGAAATGACCTCATATTTCACGCGTAATACATACGTGTCTTGTAATAAGTTAAGGCGGCGTTTTTATTTAGTTATTTTTTTTCCATCCAGCCCTCGCGAGCCACCCACCACACTTACATCTCTTCCCGTTCACAGGTCCGCTTCATCCAAATACAAATGTTTAGTCGTTCACGCATGTACTCATGTATGTTGAACTTTTTTCGCACCGTACGTAGCCAACCGTGCTCATCGGAAGTGTGGGACCGTGCTAATCGGAGGTGCACAAATCGGGCTTCTTTTTGACATTGCGTGCTACGTGTGCACGCCGGTTGTAACTATGGCTCACCAGGACCGAGGTTTGAGAACCCCCCGAGTTTAGAGAAAGGCACACAAAACCGTCCCACGGCTTCTCTCCTTTCTCAACGGCAGGTCTGGCAAGAGGGGGGGGGGGGGGGTGGGAGGGTGTAACGTGCACAGAAATTCAACGGAAGCTTTGTACACCGGCGTAATAATTTTCTTACAATGCCTTTATTCTCGTGAATGAATAATGAAGCAATTATACAACGGCTCTGTTGATTTTGGTTGGGACGCGCGGCGTTGGGCCGCAGCACGGTTCGTGTCTCGACGCCAGCTCCCCCGCAACTTGCCAAGTGCCCGTCAACTCGTGTTTCCTTTCGCTGGGTGGCAGCGTGGACATTGTGGAAAAAAGTAATCGCGACTCAGTACACGTGAACCGGCACCGCGCGCATAAATGAGCATCGACACTTTGGTGCGGTCCAAACAGTGCTCATTACTGACCGTGTGAATTAAATGTGTGAACACACACACACACACGCACACACGCACACATGTGCGCGCAGGATGGAGAGGAATTACAGCATCGTCGTTAATGTCTATCTTTAGAAAAAAAGGTCACCCTGTAAACATCGTCCTCCGGAGCACTAAAAGAAAAACTAAATACTATGGGAACCTCATTTGCCAGTAAAAATATGATAATTGGTTCTTTACCCTTCTATCTGGCAACAAAACTGTGTAGATGCTTGCCCCGAGCTCTCATACTCTGATGGTGCATTGTCTTTGAGCTGTGCGCCTTTTGGCGTCATCTGGTCCAACCCATGTGAGACTAGGCTCTAAGGAAAGCTGTCTCGGGTGTGGATCAATCAACTTCAAGGACAGTGCACATTATCAGAGTTATGTTCTTTTGTTTGTATTATGACTGCAGGTATTGCGGTCTATGCAAACATGACTCCTTGTAAAAAGGTGTCAGTTTTGTTGCCAGATAGAAGGGTAAAGAACCAATTATCATATTTTTACTGGCAAATGAGGTTCCCATAGTGTAGATGCTTGCCCCGAGCTCTCATACTCTGATGGTGCATTGTCTTTGAGTTGTGCGCCTTTTGGCGTCATCTGGTCCAACCCATATGAGACTAGGCTCTAAGGAAAGCTGTCTCGGGTGTGGATCAATCAACTTTAAGGACAGTGCACATTATCAGAGTTATGTTCTTTTGTTTGTATTATGACTGCAGGTATTGCGGTCTATGCAAACATGACTCCTTGTAAAAAGGTGTCAGTTTTGTTGCCAGATAGAAGGGTAAAGAACCAATTATCAAAAACTAAATAATCCGTTAAAACCGTGAGCGCGTCGCAAGAGGCCGCCGGCCGAGCAGATGGAGCGACGAGCTCCGCTCGTGTGCTCGGTGGATTATTACATCGCAGATCGTGAGAGATGGCGGGAGAGGCTTTCATCCAGCAGTGGATGGACCAAGCCCGATGATAACGATGACGATTGCTACATTAACCCAGTGTAATTGAACGCGCCGATCGGCAGTCGTAAACGTGTAAATGTTTATCGCTGTTATCGAGGCACGATGAAATACACAGGAGGAGCTGGTAAAATCACGTGGGGAATACGTTGGTATAAGTGCATGCAAGTGTACACATTCTTCCGAAACCGTATTTCTAACTCGGCGCCTCTAACGTCAAGGCACTGGCCATACATCTGTGCATGTTTTTAGCGGTAGCTCATTCTCAAAACGAGTTTTCAGCACAGAACACCTTTTATCAATGAATTCCAACTATATCCAGGTACAAACATTACCGACGTTAGGCATTTTTCCGTATGGCCGAGAGATAATAGCAAAAAAAATATCAAAAATATACATTTATAAAAAGAATATTAGATTGTTTCCATTTGCAAAAATAGGGCTTCCTTTCAGATACGTAAGTTGCGGGCAATCGAGTTCGTTCAGAATGTGCGGGGGCAGTGCTGTTTTTTACGGTAGGAGCCCTCTTTTATGCATGTGTGTTGAACTTCTTTCGCACCATACGTAGCCAACCGTAGCTAATCGGAGGTGCGGGATGGCCGTGAGGCGCGCCCCCCGGGAGGCCCGTGGGCAGCCCGGAGGGCAGCAGCAGGAGGTCCTTTAGTCCGAAGCAGAGACCACTTCCATCCACACGTCCCCTTGGAATGCCCACAGATGTGCGTGAGCCCACCGACACGCGCGCACGAGCACACACTCGCGCTCGCGCGTGCGTGCCAAGTGACCCGTTCGCACCCTTCGTACACTTTGCGCTTTCCCTCCCTGACTTTGGCGGCCGCGACCGGCAACCACGACGCCCGGGGACTGAAGTCAGACCGAGCCGTCTTCGCTGTCGTAGCCGCTGGCGTCCCCGGCGGAGTGGCCGTGAGTGCCGCCCGCGCGGAGGCCCGTGGGCAGCTCGGAGGGCAGCAGCGGATCCTTGTGCACGTCGCCGGGCAGCTCGCCCTCCTGCGCCCCCGCACCCAGCTGGCTGCCCTTGACGCGCTTCCACTTCATGCGCCGGTTTTGGAACCACACCTTCACCTGCACGGAAGGGGGCAGCTCGTTTACACGTTGACCACTGCGGTAGTTTGTTTATTTATTTAACAAATACTTTTTAAACGTGACGGTCATACAGTGTGTCCCGTACCCTAGGAAATGAGGCGGAATTATTCAAACTAAACTTTCAACTATTTTTATTTTTCCAGTTGAGGACCACTGAGCTCTATAGCACTTTTTCAGAAGCGACCTGGCCGGAGAAAGATCCACACGGCCACGGGGAAAACACACAAACTCCAAATATACAGGCGCCTGGGTCGGGATCGAACCCACTACCTCCTGCATACCAGGCGAGGCAGTTAACATGTCGCCATAAGAAGCTGGAGTCTACGTGGGACCGTGAAGATAATTTCGGCGCAGGGCGGGAGGAGCAGAGGGGGGGGGGGGACCGAGTGAGGGATGGCAGGATGCGGTGGAACGAGGTATGGAGACAACAGATGTGAATCGACGCAGAGTCGAAGCTCATGGAGACAGTAATGGGAGTTATGTCTGAAAAGAAAGAGAAGGCAGGGTGTCCCAGAACAGAAACCACGTCACTCTTTTATTTCATAGTGGAAATGTTTTTTTTCATTTGGTTGAGAACATATCGGTATTTCTGTTACCTTTCAACGGGTAATCTGAATGCCATTCCTGCCGCATCATCAATAGGACCTTGCTTTTGAGAATGAGCAGGAATCAGTGTGAAAATGTTTCCAAGCATAAGCACCACCAATGCCACGTGCTGTTAGTGATCGATGGAGAGAAAAAAAACTATTGGAACGCGGCAGTATCTATCAGTTGCTGGATAAGATTGCTTTTGAAAAATATGGCAGGAATTATGAGTCACCTTGTACACGATACAAACAATGGAACGTTTTCACATTTAAATTTCAGGCTCGTAAAATTACGTTTTGTTCAGCCGTGTAATTAGAGAGGGCAAAACATTTACACAGATTAAGGTGCAGGAGGCAGAGTGACATGCCATTTGAAAGGGTTAAATAATTTAAATTTCAATCACGTAAATCTGTCGCTTTGACTTTTCCCTATCTGATCAATGTTACGTTCTTTTCATCTTATTCTCAGGAGATGAAGTCGGCACACAGAATTACTACATCTTGATATTAACAGATTTTTTTTTGGTTTGTTTCAGAGACGTGCAATGCCTTGCAGTGGAACAAATGATGAGACTTGGAAAAAAAGAGTGGGGAACTTAAATTAATGTGAATGTTTCGATTGCGTACATCGTGACCCAGCCTTGTAGCTCTCGAGCGTACAGGCGGTGCTCATGGGCTGCAGGGGGCCCAGGCCGCGGTGGTGAGATGTTTACTACCTCGCCTGGTGTGCAGGAGGCCGTGGGTTCCTGACCCCTGATGCCGATATATTTGGAGTTTTTTGCATGTTTTCCCCGTGATTACTTTAAATTTTCTCCGGGTCCTCCGGTTGTTTCCCTCCACATGTAGATACATACGTTTATAGAGTATTTGGCTCCTATACATTTCCACGTGATAAGCCACTTCGTTGAGCTATCATTTATGGCCAGGTCGCTTCTGAAAAAGAGCTACATAGTTCAGTAGGCTTTACCTGGTAAGATAAAAAAATAATGTATAGTTTTTGAAGAGCAGGTGATATTGGATAGGTGGCCCCATGTTTTTTTTCTCGCCAATGCCAACCAGGCTAACCCTGCTGTCATAAACCAGTGATTAAAGCGTGGGGGAATGCGGGGCAGCTATTGTCACTGTACGCGGAAGGCGGAACGCAGAGGTAACACGTGTGCCATCAGCATTGACTTGACAGGAATTATTTTTTTTATTGAGGGGCATGTATGTTGAACTTCTTTCGCACCAATCACGCTCATCAGAGGTGCGGGGGAATACCAACTACCTAAATACAAAAAGCTGTTCTCAACAAATGAGTTTTCAATCTAGGGGCCTAGTTTGGACAGCATGGGCCTTGGTACAGAAATAAAATGTGGGCCCTCTGTACAATCTCTCCTCTCTTCGTAGCCTAGCGCATGGGCCTGGCAGTAACGCATGGCCCCGAGCGCATGGGCCTGGTGGTAACGAATTGGCCCCAAGCGCATGGACCCCTTCTGCCCGTGGACCCCGGTGCAATTGCACCGCCTGCTCATTTGAAATCTATGCCACTATCGAGGGCGCTGCTGCCGTTTCGCGTCCTGCCATCCTTGTGTCCCCAACTGCCTTATTCCGCTGATGATGAAATCCTGCTTTGTCCCGCTGATTGTAACAATAACTACGCGGCACAGCCCTGCATCAGCCACTCTGTTTCACTGTCACACGCTGATCGACCTTTGTGTGTTCTTGGGGTGTATGCCCATTTTTATCCGATCATGATTGAGTGATTATGATGGTCTAAAAGAGATAGAAAGCTGATATTTGACGCAAGTTTTGTGTTGTGTATATTCTTAGTACAACGTAACATTGAACAGATAGTGAAAAGTAAAAGTACAAAAATTGAAACTATAAAATGTTTGAATTTCCAAATATTATAGCCAAGGGTTGACCGGTTTTATTCAAAGGTTATGATCCATCCTTAAAGCTCTACATTGCTTTGCGTCTAGTGTTAAACTCTTTGCAATATATGCTGCTCATCACCAGTGGACCAAAGTAGAACGTGACGCTAACGTTTACAGAAGGCGGGTGAATACCCAGGGCTGTCCTGTCACCTACCTGGATGGACCCAGCTGATAATAAACCCTCAGTGGTGCCACACATCATACTAATTCGAAGAACTCCCCCGATCTGTGATACTATCAGCATGACTCCTTCAATCGCGGGAGCTGTAGGATCCTTTCAAACTACTACTATCCAAACCCCTTTTGTCCCTAATATCCGTTATTTATACATATAAAAAAATGGAATAACATCACGGATATTAGGATCAGTGACATTTGTCCGCAGGGCCATCCATGGGGGGAGGGGAGGCTGGGGCAAATGTCACGCGGTGTGGGCCCCCCCGACGATTTTTTTACTAAACCGGAAGTATTACATCAGACACCGTGACGTCGAAGCGCCCCCCCCCCCCAAGTGCGGGGCCCGGGGCGGTCGCCCCGATTCCCCAAGACCCCCTCGGGACGGCTCCATTTGTACCCCACACCTTACCGCGGATTGGGAGTTCTACAAACGAAAAGTAAATGTTGTGGATTTACTCTCCAACACACCGGTGTGCTGTACTAGTGACGAATTGGCACGTTCTGTTTACGTGACAACCCTTACTAGTTGGCTGTGTCGTGTGGCGGCGGGTTTAACGACACGTTTATATTTTGCGCGATCAAACCCCCCCCCCCCAAAACCCGCCTCCATTACACTGGTCAACAACGGTTTTAAGGTAATTTTGGGGTGCTGATTCCAAATCTGACATCAGTTTTTGTCTATCACATCAAGTTTTGAGATATCAAATAAATGTGGATATCTACATAAAATAATATTATAAACACACTGTTCTAAAAATACAGCACCATATTTTAACACTAAAGCAGTCACTGACTCGCAACAACTTGCAATCATAAGTGACAGAGTTAATTTCAGGTAAAATCAATGAAAATGGGGTATGCCGATAGCATCAAAATGAGATGTGATAGAGCAAATCTGAGATCAGATTTGGAATCAGCATCCTGAAATTTGTCTTAAACAGCTGCAAAAGTCCAGGCCAGAAAAACATGTTTTTTTGTTGTTGAAAAGTGCCGATCATTTAGCGCGCGCGGTTGAGCGTAAGTGGTCGGGTGGCCATGGGGACAGGGCACCTGTCTCTCGGTTAGCTGCAGGTTCACGGCGATCTCGTATCGGCGCAGCCGCGTCAGGTAGTTGTGGTGCGCGAACTCCGCCTCCAGTTCCCGCAGCTGCTCCTTGGTGAAGGCCGTGCGCTCCTTGCGAGGTCGCGCGGCGCTCGCCGCTCCTCCTCCTCCGCGACGCGGCCGTGGCTCCTCCGGGCTGCGTCCTGCGCGCGTTCCACCCCCCGACACGAACGACAAAGACAAAGATGCCCCACCACCCCGTAGAGGCTTTAAGACACTGTCAGGGGCAAGTGCTGTTTGCGAGCGCCGATTGAAGCCGCCGCCGCAGCGGCACACGAGGTGGTGGGTGGTGAACACCACGTCCGGCCGCCTTTGTCTCCCCAGTGCTGATGTTTACACACACACACCTCGTCACCTCGTGAGCTCCACATCCACCCCCCGGCTACCCACCTCATCAGATGTACTCCGCTTACCTTATCCGGCGACGTTCACAATCATTGCGACGAACAGAATCAGGAGAAGATAAAAAAAAACACATTGCGCCGTCTGCTTAACAGATGACGTTAAAGACGTTCGAAAAAGACGGAGGCTGCGGTGTGTCGGCGAAATAAAAAAAAGTATAATTATTGAAGTGTGTAAAGCCACAACGCAGCATGGCACCCCGACTGTGAAACTGTCGTGGACTCCACCCTGCTGGGAGACAGCCTGCACTAGGAGAATGTACTAATTTGGTTTGATGTGGCTCTCATTATTAGTCTTCTTCTTCTTGAAGGGTTAGGGCCAGTAGAAATTGATCGCAAGGCGGATTGCACGGCCAAGGCTGCTTCGTTTATGCGCTTTAGGAAGCGTGCGAGGGCACGGAGGAGACGTTTGAAGCATTCGAAATATGCCACGGAGGCGTCTCTCGCGTTGTATACCCGAGTGATCGTGGTTCTAATGAGGGTGACGATTTGTGTTCGCTGCTGGCATCGCCGCCGGTACGTCACGACGGAGTTTTACCTTCAGGATTTACAGCCGTGGAAAGTTATTGCGTCAAAAGAAATGAACAAAAAAATAGCACACCGCAAACACGTGCGCGGGAAAGGTTAAGTATGGTGAGGTTTTTTTTATTGCTTCTCTGTTCGCTTAGATTTATGAAGGCGCGTAGACGTACGCATTACTTTTTCCGTAGCACTTGCGTCTTTTTCTTGCAGCACTGTGTGAGAACTGCTCAAACGGGCAGCGCGTTCCACGCGTGCGCGCGTGTGGTCGGAGTAGCCGCCCAACAGCTGGCGACCGCGGCGAACACCGAGTGATCTTGTACAACAGCGTAAACGTTCGAGTTGGAGAAAAAATGAACGACACCACGGCGATGGTATTCGAAGCACGCGTCACTTCACAACTCGCTCAAACAACAACAACAACAATGCTATTTCGCTTACCAGTCGCGTCCGACATGAATCTTAACCGACTCCAAGGATAAGTGGCGTGGAGGCCCTCATCCAGCAGCGGAGTGACAAAGAGCTGCACATCTATATGACTCCAGGGACACGCTGGCGGCGTGTGCGGAGGGGAGGCTCTCATCCAGCAGTGGAGTGACCTTTACACAACTTCATGGACACGTGGCGCACGAACGCGCGTGCGTGCGCGTGCTCGTGCGCGCTCACCTTCGCCTCCGGTCGATCCACTCTTTCTCCGCGCCGCCTTCGCCACCTTGTCCTCTCGGGTCGCGACCTGCAGCTCCGCGGCCGCCTCGTAGCTGCACGAGGACAGGCGCTGGGGGCTGCTGTCCCCGGCCGTGGCGGCTCCCGTGGGGGACCGCGACGATGGAGACGCGGGCCTCACTCCGCCGGGCTCGCCAGAGCCGCTTCGCCGCATCACGGCCGACACGGCCGCGGACCTTGGACTCTGCTGCTGCCACTCTGGTTGTTGCTGCTGGTGTTGGGTCTGCTGCTGCTGCTGTTGATGGTGGTGGTGCTGCTGCTGCTGTTGTTGCTGCTGCTGCTGCTGCTGTGGTGGTGGTGGCGGTGCACGTACGAGCGGCCGCCGCTGCTCATGAAAGCGGCGTCAGCGCACGGGAACCCCGGCGTGGAGACGGCGCAGGAGGCGGAGATGTCCGGGAACGAGAAGCGATGGAGACCGGGCAGCGGAATCCCGCCGTGTTCTTGGCTCATATATCCGAACATGGTGTGCTCCATTGTTGCGCTTCTTCCCTCTCTCTCTGCGAGGAGACTCGGGGCTGGGGTGGAGGGTCGAGGCGGGGGGGTAAGAGATGCCTTCGCTGTGCGTCAGATGAGGGACCCCAGACATTCGCGTCTCATCATCACGCGCGTACGTGCGTCCGCGCAGGATAGCGCGCCGGAGAGAGTACCGTGATCATCAGCTGAAGATAATTCGAAAGGACTCTGACTTCGGGAAAGTATCTTGCCGTGGAGACAAGGCGCGGTATACTTTGCACACTCACTGTGCCCGCCTAAGCAGCCTCAGAGCTATCACGCGAGCATGGGAGGAGAGACGCGGGCCGGGTTATAACGGAGAGTGGCTCCTAAAGGAGGGCGTGGGCCGGGGCGGGCGAGGGTGGAGGAAGAGGAGGAGATGGTGGTGCTGCTGCTGCTGGTGGTGGGGCTGCTTCTGTTGCTCGTGGTGGATTATTTGGAGGGAACTCGATGTGTGGGCGGATTCTCCAAAACCGCGGCCCCGCGGCCCAACGAGCATCGTAAATCATCGACATCAGGATTGCAGAAACTCCGACATCACTCACAACAACCCACCCCCCCCCCTCTTCAACAACTCACGCGCACTAAGCCCCGTGAGGGTCCACAGGGCACACAACGCAGCCGCTCAGTGGCTTCAACATCCACTTCCTGAACACAAGTTCACAACACACACAAAAAAATGCGAAGCACTCGGTGGAGAGAAAGAGGCAAACGGGTTTATTTTTATTTTATTTCTCAACCAGATGTGAGATGTGTGGCTCCGAGTAAGGGCAAACCCGCCACCCTGTAGTTTGTAGAATAAGTCACGTCAACTGGACCCGTGATGATGATATAAACAGGGTAATTCCATGGCACCGTGAGATATAACGCGGGGCCTCTTATCGAATAAAAAGTGTCTGATACTGCGTATGGCAGCGGAGCATGATCACAAATAACACAGGAAATCAAAAAGATATCTGCTATTGGGGTGGGAGATTGCCTGAAACGTCGCCTATTGTGTACGTATTCCTTGTCAGGGCAGCGTTATTCACGTTTGTTTTGCGTCTTTATTTTTTGAAGTCAGGCCATAGAAATAATCTGCGTCGCATCTCATGCATAGTTCATTAGGTTTGCAATGATATGGCGATACAGTACTACGATGTATCGTGTCTATCGTAAGGTCCACGATGATCGTGTCGTTCGTTTTGCTAAATATCGGTATATCGTAATTATAATGGGTCATATATAGTTTTTGTTCGTGACAAAATATGTACACGTTAACAAAAGCACAAAAAAGCAAACTTCTAAATAAGCGGCTATTGTTGATCAAAACTGGTTCTTTGCAAAACATTTTCCGGAATGATTGAAGACATTGTGGTTATTGACGTGGCCTAGCAGGAACGCGTTAGCCTATTTGTTGAAAAGGGTCACGGTTCGAATCCAGCGGCGGCCCTGGTTATTTCTGCAGTGTGCGTATTAACCATAAAACATACTACGCGCCCTCTGCCTCACAGTCGATGTCAAACATCCCGTTATGTCATTTGCAGGAGTAAGCCATTGTGTGGCGGCGTCGTGGTCCAAATTTACCAAATATGATAAATTACTCCGCAAATGTCTCCTTTGGAACATAATCATTGACCCCCCCACTCTCCCGCACTGCCAAAACTGTAGGCCTCTCATGAAAACGTGATGAGACTCAGGCTTTCGTCGGTAAACAAGTTGAATAAATAATAAAACATTACTATAACGTCGTAAATTTCGTGCTCTTTTTATTATTGATCTCACGTGTAACTGATGCTTTCTAAAGCTTCGATTGTCAGGCGAAGAGTTGCGAAGAACGCTTCACGTCACCCCGATCCGCGCGCAAAGCGATGTCAAATCAAACTACCCAAGTTGTGGGAAATTGATATCGCGATAATCGTCGTACCGGATGAACATTTACTATCGCGACAGCCCCCAAATGAGCGTTCATCACATGCCCCTCTTCTGGGTTCAGGCGGAGGCCGCGCTGCTTGCTGCTCGCGCCGTTGAGCTGGATGACAGCGGCGTCACCGTGGATTTGGATGTCGCTGAGAACGTCTCCTGCTGTACAATGTTTGTCGCTGGTACCGGCACGGCGCACATGGGGATGCGAAAGACGTGGTCGGGTCCTGTGGGGGTAGGGAGATGAGGGAGGGAGAGAGGCGTATAGGGAGTATGTATTATGGGTGTGAGTGTGGGGTACAGGGGAGTATGTATTATGGGTGTGAGTGTAGGGTATGGGGAGTATGTATTATGGGTGTGAGTGTAGGGTATGGGGAGTATGTATTATGGGTGTGAGTGTAGGGTATGGGGAATATGTATTATGGGTGTGAGTGTAGGGGTACAGGGAGTATGTATTATGGGTGTGAGTGTAGGGGTGTAGGGGAGTATGTATTATGGGTGTGAGTGTAGGGTACGGGGAGTATGTATTATGGGTGTGAGTGTAGGGTACGGGAAGTATGTATTATGGGTGTGAGTGTGGGGGTGTTGGGGACTCTGAGGGGTAGAGAAGTGATGTGATGAGCTGGGTGTGGAGGCAGGGGGAGACTGCGGTGTGCGTGGTGGTGTCGGTGTGGCGTGGTAGGGGGGAGGAGAGGGCCCATTAAAGCCAAGTCTCTTCCTCATCATCTGCTCCCGTCACTCAACAATAGCAGCAGCAGCAGACGTCCCACTGCCGGGGAGACGCATAAGTATGGACAGGGGAAGTTGAGGTCTTACATTTGTACCAATAAAAAATCATATCCGTGGATTAGCGAGGAATTTGATGACACGTGTGTCTGCTCTCCATCTGGCTTCAGTGCTGTGCAATGCAAGAACATATTCATACACGCAGCCAGCTTCACTCAACCGTCGCTGTTCAGACATCGGTATGAATGTTTACAAGCACAGTCCATCGGCAGTCCGCGCGTGAAAGGGTAAAGTGTGGGTACTCACACCTGTTACAAGAGCAAGCAAATGTCAGGTCTGTAACCCCTTTGGCAGAGTTTGTGAGCTCTCGTCTTGTACAACAACAACAACAGCAGCAACAAACCTCAATTCAGGCGTGTTCAGCAGCGCTGGGTCTTGGAGCAATGAGGCAATGAGGAGCACGTGACGAGGGATCTGCTGCTACAGGTCACGCCAGTGGGTCGTAGCGCGATTGACATGGTCCCTGGTGCGACGAATGAAATTGGACCCCTTTTGCAGCCGGTGTAACAGTAGTATACCCACAGGCCGTAGTATACCCGGGGTTAAAACTGCCTAGGCTAGATTATACCCGGGTATATTATGGCCTAGGCCAATTTATACTCTGGGGTATATTATGGCCTCAGCCAAATTATGCCCCTCTAGGCCAAATCTTACCCCCATGATAGTAATAGTTTTTACACCATTGGAACCTCATTTGCCAGTTGCAAAATATGATAATTGTTTTTTTACCCTTTTATCTGGCAACAAAAATGACACATTTTTTTTACAAGGAGTCATGTTTGCATTGACCACAATACCTGCAGTCGAAATGCAAACAAAAAACACAACTCTGATAATGTATGCACTGTCCTTGAAATTGATGGTGTTGGACCAGATGACGCCAAAAGGCGTCATCTGGTCCAACACCATGCGAGAATAGGCTCTAAAGAAAGCTGTCTCGGGTGTGGACCAATCAATTTCAAGGACAGTGCATACATTATCAGAGTTATGTTTTTTGTTTGCATTTCGACTGCAGGTATTGTGGTTAATGCAAACCTGACTCCTTGTAAAAAAGGTGTCAGTTTTGTTGCCAGATAAAATGGTAAGAAAACAATTATGATAGTAATAGTGTTGAGCGATATGCACATGAATTCGCTGTGGCCATGATCTCGGCATCTGTTGCCCAGACTCTATCACGAGAGATGCCAGAGGTGTTTACATATTCATTGGCATCTTGGTCCAAGTAGTCCTGTAGTTCTTAGTTCCTAACCCTAACCCTACTCCGTGACTTCCGACAAGACTTCAATGGAACTGCACGCTTATTCCACTTCACTGGCTTCGACTGCTTCTAAAAATGCTTCAATTGATCAAATTGAGATTCTTACTTCCATTTATACGATTTTTAGATATCGATTGAAGTTCGTTGTCGGCTGTTCTCTGTATGGATAATTGCCTTTGAACTTTCACATGGGGCATATTCTGGCCTGGAGGGGTATGGTCTGGCCCAGTCTAGTTTAAACCCCCGGGTATAGTTTAGCCAAGGACACTTTATCCCCCCGGGTATACTCTGGCCTGGGCCAAACTATACCCGGGTTTAATCGGGGCAGGGGTTATTTTAGCCTCTTACACCGGCGCCTGTGCCCCCGCTGTCCCGTGGTTTTCCGGTGCAGTTGTACCGCCTTCACACTCGACAGCCGCGCCACGAGGTCCACTCTTTCCTCGGTGCACATTGCGAGGATGGTGTGAGCTGCTGGGGTGCCGCGATGGCTTAGATGTTAACTACCTCGCCTGGTATAAATTTCGATTTAAAGCTTTCGTGACTGCAGGGATTCATCTTCTTGGTTCTTTCGGTAAAGTCACGTAGAAGGGAAGTAATAAAATAATAAAAATAAAACATAATAAAACAATTCTCACGACGTTTCGGCCACAACGCAAGCAGCCATCCTCAGGCGAAGAATGAAACACCCCAAGCTTGGAGCGTATATTTAAGCTGGGTTAGAGGGGGGGGAGGTGGGAAGAAGAGCGCCTAAACAAAATAATTTGCATATCAAGAGGAATTCAGCATATGGAAAATGCGTAGGAGGTGGGCGGGGGGGGTTCCAAATCAATACTATGCCCGTGCATTATGCAGGATTAGCAGCATCAAAGGGGGGGGGGGGAAGGGGGGGAGCATTAACAAAGGAAAGGAATGTTAATAGTATGTAGCTGTAGTTACTAAACAACCACGTAAAAAACTACAGTATAAACTGCATGACAAACTAAAGTATAAACTACATAGCATCATCAGTAAACTTACTATACTCTACAATAAGCTGAGTTACTAACAGTAAGTAATACATGAAAAATTCTACGTTGTAAAAAATTATATAATATGCTTCCATCTAAACTTTATTCTCTTACATCACACGCGTCTATACCGTACTATATACTTCCATAGGCAAAACCAACATTAAATTACATACTGTATTGCTATAAACCACCCTATACCTTATACATTTTTAATATAACACTATGTATTATTCTACCCACCCTAATGTGTATCAAAATGGTTTATTACGTCCTTCCAGTGATTGCTAAGCCAGAATCCATCTTCTCGGTTAAAATTGTCTCTGTGTTTGTAAATGTGGATCGCCTCATGTACGAATCTCTCATGATAGCCAGATGGCTTGCAGAGAACCTCTGTCTTGGAGAAGTCAATGTCATGTGAGCCCACTGAGTTGTAACAGTGATCTGCCACGGCTGAGGTGTTTGTCCTACAGTGTTTCAGGTCAGCTTTATGTTCACGGATGCGGTCCGAGACATGTCGTTTGGTTTCCCCAATGTAACTGCTACCACAGAGGCAACTTAGTTTGTAGACACCAGGGTACTGTATGTCTGGAACCACATCTTTTACAGACGGTACCAGATCACGGATTTTATGTACTGTGTTGAATCGGACCTGGATCTTGTGTTTAATCAGGATTTTGGAGATCTTTTTTGTGACCCCAGCAATGTAGGGTAAGGTGATGGTCTTGAAAGGCTCCTCAACAGGATCCTTCTTGGTGGTTGGAGTGATGGCTTTGCGGATTGTGTAGTCGGAGTAACCATTAGCCTTAAGAGCTTGGCGTACGTGTTTGAGTTCACTGGAAATGTGTTCATGGTCGGAGATGCATTGGGCTCTATGATATAGAGTCTTGATGAGGGAATTCTTCTGGGATGGATGGTGGTGGGAATCCGGTTTTAGATAAGCATCCGTGTGGGTGGCTTTCCTGTAGACAGAGTGGCTCATTGAACCATCAGGTCTCCTTTTGATTAGGACATCCAAAAAGGGTAGCTTGCCATCATTTTCGACTTCCATGGTGAATCTGATGGCTGGGTGTATGGAATTGATGTGGTCGAGAAATTGGTCTAGAGCAGGCCGGCCATGTGGCCAGATGACAAAAGTGTCGTCTACGTACCTCTTCCATAAGGTCGGGCGTAGAGTGGCAGTCTGGATGGCGTCCGTCTCAAATTTCTCCATGAAGATGTTGGCTACAACCGGAGATAGGGGGGAGCCCATTGGGGTGCCCTCAATTTGCTTGTAGAAGGTTCCATTCCAGGTGAAGTATGTATTGGTTAAGCAGTGTCTCACCAGGGGGGGTACCCCAGCATTCAGTCCTTGATGAACCAAGTCTTCAATGATTGCGATGGTGTCAGGCACAGGCACCTTGGTGAACAAGGAAACCACATCAAAACTGACAAGCAGGTCGTCTGGGGACAGGGCAATCCCCTTGATTGTCGATACCAGGTCAGTAGAGTTTAGTACTGCAGAGGTGGTTTTTCCAGTGAAAGGCCGTAGGATTTCGGACAAAAAACGAGCCAGTTTGTAAGTGGGGGAGTTGATAGTAGAGACAATGGGACGAAGAGGTGTATCTTCTTTATGTATCTTTGGCAAGCCGTACAATCTTGGTGGCCTGGCTGCAGAAGGTTTCAACGAGAACTGTTTGGTCTGATCAATTAATGCGGTTGAAGCAGAAATGATGTTGTTGGTTTTGGAGACGAGGCTGTTGGTGGGGTCTCTTTTTATTTTTGTATAGCTGCCATCGGTGAGTAGTTCTTGAATTTTGTTGTTGTATTCTATTTTGTCCATGATGACAGTGGCATTGCCTTTGTCGGCTGAGAGGATGACAATGTCATCCCTCTTTTTTAATTGAGCTAATTCAAAACGCTCATCTTTGCTGATGTTGCTAGCTGGCATCTTAGCGTTTTTGAGGGTTACAGAGATTTCCGATCTTGCTACGTCTGCAGCGATGTGACTCAAGCCCTTGAGAGCTACATCTACTCGAGCAATTATATCATTAACTGGTATGTGTCTAGGTGTGACTGCAAAGTTTAGTCCTTTAGCTAAAACGGATTTCAAACCTTCAGAAATAGGACTGTTACTGCGATTAATTACGACTTTGTTAACATCTAGCTTTTCAATGTGTGGGTCCGGTTTCTTGTTTGAGAGGCGGTTGAATTTGGAAATCAAGTTGTCCTTACATTTAGTCGACATAGCGGCAGCTGAAGAGGCAGTCATTTTTTCCACATGTTCCCAATCCGATGTGGACATTGTTGCACTCAAGGATAAGTGTGATTTGTAGAGTGTCTTGTCTAACTGATCTAGTTCGGTGCGCGTAAGTCTGATTTTCTCTGAGATAAGAGCTAAGCTAGTTCTAGACAGAATTCGTTTCGCATTAGAAGAAGTTACAGCAGCAGATGTTAGTGTAAATGCGTTCGGTATTACCTTAGAGTCGCGGCATCTCTTCAGAAAGGTGAGAGACTCGATTAGCTGAGCCTTCTTGTCCCGGAGCTTGTTGAAGGATCTCAAAGTTATGTGGAAACCCTCCCCGTAGAGGCGGTTAAATTTCGATTTAAAGCTTTCGTGACTGCAGGGATTCATCTTCTTGGTTCTTTCGGTAAAGTCACGTAGAAGGGAAGTAATAAAATAATAAAAATAAAACATAATAAAACAATTCTCACGACGTTTCGGCCACAACGCAAGCAGCCATCCTCAGGCGAAGAATGAAACACCCCAAGCTTGGAGCGTATATTTAAGCTGGGTTAGAGGGGGGGGAGGTGGGAAGAAGAGCGCCTAAACAAAATAATTTGCATATCAAGAGGAATTCAGCATATGGAAAATGCGTAGGAGGTGGGCGGGGGGGGTTCCAAATCAATACTATGCCCGTGCATTATGCAGGATTAGCAGCATCAAAGGGGGGGGGAAGGGGGGGAGCATTAACAAAGGAAAGGAATGTTAATAGTATGTAGCTGTAGTTACTAAACAACCACGTAAAAAACTACAGTATAAACTGCATGACAAACTAAAGTATAAACTACATAGCATCATCAGTAAACTTACTATACTCTACAATAAGCTGAGTTACTAACAGTAAGTAATACATGAAAAATTCTACGTTGTAAAAAATTATATAATATGCTTCCATCTAAACTTTATTCTCTTACATCACACGCGTCTATACCGTACTATATACTTCCATAGGCAAAACCAACATTAAATTACATACTGTATTGCTATAAACCACCCTATACCTTATACATTTTTAATATAACACTATGTATTATTCTACCCACCCTAATGTGTATCAAAATGGTTTATTACGTCCTTCCAGTGATTGCTAAGCCAGAATCCATCTTCTCGGTTAAAATTGTCTCTGTGTTTGTAAATGTGGATCGCCTCATGTACGAATCTCTCATGATAGCCAGATGGCTTGCAGAGAACCTCTGTCTTGGAGAAGTCAATGTCATGTGAGCCCACTGAGTTGTAACAGTGATCTGCCACGGCTGAGGTGTTTGTCCTACAGTGTTTCAGGTCAGCTTTATGTTCACGGATGCGGTCCGAGACATGTCGTTTGGTTTCCCCAATGTAACTGCTACCACAGAGGCAACTTAGTTTGTAGACACCAGGGTACTGTATGTCTGGAACCACATCTTTTACAGACGGTACCAGATCACGGATTTTATGTACTGTGTTGAATCGGACCTGGATCTTGTGTTTAATCAGGATTTTGGAGATCTTTTTTGTGACCCCAGCAATGTAGGGTAAGGTGATGGTCTTGAAAGGCTCCTCAACAGGATCCTTCTTGGTGGTTGGAGTGATGGCTTTGCGGATTGTGTAGTCGGAGTAACCATTAGCCTTAAGAGCTTGGCGTACGTGTTTGAGTTCACTGGAAATGTGTTCATGGTCGGAGATGCATTGGGCTCTATGATATCGAGTCTTGATGAGGGAATTCTTCTGGGATGGATGGTGGTGGGAATCCGGTTTTAGATAAGCATCCGTGTGGGTGGCTTTCCTGTAGACAGAGTGGCTCATTGAACCATCAGGTCTCCTTTTGATTAGGACATCCAAAAAGGGTAGCTTGCCATCATTTTCGACTTCCATGGTGAATCTGATGGCTGGGTGTATGGAATTGATATGGTCGAGAAATTGGTCTAGAGCAGGCCGGCCATGTGGCCAGATGACAAAAGTGTCGTCTACGTACCTCTTCCATAAGGTCGGGCGTAGAGTGGCAGTCTGGATGGCGTCCGTCTCAAATTTCTCCATGAAGATGTTGGCTACAACCGGAGATAAGGGGGAGCCCATTGGGGTGCCCTCAATTTGCTTGTAGAAGGTTCCATTCCAGGTGAAGTATGTATTGGTTAAGCAGTGTCTCACCAGGGGGGGTACCCCAGCATTCAGTCCTTGATGAACCAAGTCTTCAATGATTGCGATGGTGTCAGGCACATGCACCTTGGTGAACAAGGAAACCACATCAAAACTGACAAGCAGGTCGTCTGGGGACAGGGCAATCCCCTTGATTGTTGATACCAGGTCAGTAGAGTTTAGTACTGCAGAGGTGGTTTTTCCAGTGAAAGGCCGTAGGATTTCGGACAAAAAACGAGCCAGTTTGTAAGTCGGGGAGTTGATAGTAGAGACAATGGGACGAAGAGGTGTATCTTCTTTATGTATCTTTGGCAAGCCGTACAATCTTGGTGGCCTGGCTGCAGAAGGTTTCAACGAGAACTGTTTGGTCTGATCAATTAATGCGGTTGAAGCAGAAATGATGTACCCGTACCTGGCCGGGTACGGGTACCCGTTTGCGACCCTGGTGCGGCCGGGTACGGGTACGGGTAGACCGTGAGTCACTGGTGAGTAACTGTTTGTCACTCATTTCCCAACGTCTTGTCTCTTCTCACAATTCAAGTTCCTAGAATCAACCCACCCGCGCCTGCAACATGGCTTCATCCCAGAGGTCGCAATCAGGTACCCGATACCCGTACCCTACCCGTACCCGGCCGGGTACGGGTACGGTCGGGTACGGATACGGGTACCCGTTTGCGACCCTGGTGCGGCCGGGCATAGGTACGGGTAAGGAATCAAAACCCGTTGGCGACCTCTGATCCCGACCTTGACGCCTGCATAATTTGGAGTGTGCACGTTTGCCCCGTTGTCGCGTGGATTGTATTACTCCGGCTCCGGGTTTTTCCTCCACATTTAATGTATTCGGTTGCTATTAATATTATTACGATAAGCTGCTTAGTTGAGCTATCATGTGACCAGATCGCTTCGGAAAAAGAGCTATACAGCTCAGTGGGCCTTACCTGGTAAATATATATTTAGAAAAATGTATCTTAACCGGGAGATGAAATATAAGCCAGTTGGGACTCATGATACATTTAATTATTTACCAGGGCGAACTGCGACTCCAATATACAGGGTGATCCATGTATAAGCACCTCAACTGAATTATGAGGGCCCTCAATTTCTTCTTCAACGATAATTGAATGATGCGGCTGCCTTCCCGCTTGTCTGTTCGCCATAAGCGATTGTGAGACGTCAATTTGCATGAACTGCGACGCGACACACAGCACGGACCACCCTTCTCCACGTGGGGGGCTGCTGGAGTCCAATTGTCAGCACGCTGGGACAGTTTCAGTTTTCAGTTTCATTTATTTGGTAAAGCCCTGTGAGCCCTGTGAGCCATTCGGCTCTTGAATCGGGTGCAACCGCAACAAACAAAAACATGAACAAGAAACATCTTGAAGTGACTATGCGCAAACAGAAAAATCCAGGAAAAAACAGCAAAGTCTTCCAGAAAAAGCACCGCATTTCAACGCTGTGTGCAAAACTCCCAGTGGGATGCAAGTCAAACAATAACAACCATAAGACAATTTAGATTAAAGTTATCAGTCTAACTCTGTACTACAACAAACAAATATGGCTAATCCAAAAACTTTTCGAAATCACCAAAAGAAAGCTATAAAAGCAATGTAACAGTGATCATAGGATATGTGATTGAAATTTTACAATAAACGATTTACATAACATGTACCACCAAACTTTGCAGCCATAGCTGGCTGCATGAGTCACTCCATAACAGCAGTAGCATCAGTAGGAGTATAACAAAATGTTCAATGCACCTTTAAGATCAGCACACTATCATCAAAACTCAAGATCATACTTTGCAGCGGTCATCCGGAGCGAAACATTTGATTTCAGGCCACTAAATAGCAGTGGCAGCTAGGGGTGTACAACTCCTCTAGAGCAGTTTTGAGTGAAGATCTCACAGGTAGTGATTCAAGTTGCAGTTTATTGGCAATAGCATTCCAGACCCTGGGGGCATCAATAGCAAAGGCCCTTCCTCCAGTATTTGTACGGCAATAAGGAATGTGAAGCTGGTAAATGAGCGAAGACCTTGGGTCACATTTGTTCTTCGAAACAGAGAGGAGATTCAGCAGGTAGTCTGCGAATTTTTTTGTAAGTACATCGTGAATAAATAAGATATGATGCATAAGCTGTCGAACATTAAGAAAAGTTTGACCCAATGTAGAGAACACAGTGGTGGGTCCTATATGGGCAGTTCAATGCAAGTTAAGCTTCTTCAGTACAGTACTTGGGGCTGATTTATACACGATGTCACAGTAATCAAGTAGAGGCAGTATTGTAGCTTTTATCAATTCCAAACGGAACATAGGGGGGAAGCAGTGCATGTGTCGATACAGAAAACCATTTTTTTGTTTTTTTACCAATATAATCAAAGTGATCTTAAAAATTCAGTTTTGAATCCAGGATTACCCCAAGCTACGTATAGATCTTGACTTGCTCTATTTGATCATTATTTAAGGAATGTAATTGGGGAACAATAACTTCCTGCTCTAGTCCTGGTGAGAAGCATAGCGCCTTGGGTTTGGAGGTATTCAGGACTAGTTTAAGAGCACAGCGTCCCCCCGGTAAGAAACAGATGGATGATGGTTCCTAAACCCCCACCGCCTCTGCGCACACATTAGTATGTTTACCGCCATAATAGACTCAAGGGTCGGACAATCAATCGACTTCAACATTTGACATTTCTTTTGTAACACTCGCCTGTGACTGGTTGTCCCCCTGCCGTGAATTCGTGGTGCAATACCCCGCGGCGGCCAGAGGAGAGCGCTGTGCCGCGTTTTCGCACAGCCGCAGAGACCCAGTAGGCCCAGGAGGGGGCGTGCGCGTGGAGGGGTATGAATCTAGAAGGGGGCCCAAATCCATCAGTGGCTTGAGAATGACCGATGAGTATGATACGCAGTATTGGTTCGTCGTGAGCACGAGCCTGTGACCAAATCACTCTGAATGCGTCCGATTCTCGGAAGCTCAGGGTGGTTAAGATGTGGTCTTAAACGGCATGAAGACGGAGACAGGAATTGACACTCGGATGGAGTGGACGATGGTTGCGTTCAGCTTCATCGTCAGCCCCCTGGTTGACGACCGACGGAAGGGATGAAACAGAAACAACACAAGTTTCCAGCACTGCCACTAGGGGGGAGGATAGGACCTCCTTCAGAAGTTGTACGAGTGAATGGAGAGTCCCTGTTTTAACAAGAGGGCTGGCGTCCATATGGGCTCGCGTTGTTGGTCCTAAAGTAGCATAATTTATACCCACAGTCAACTGCAGGTGGCAGTGCTGTTCAAGGGTATGGCAATACGTATTTAACATTGTAGAATAATAATTATCCAACAACTGGGAGAAAAAACATCTCAGATTTCTCAATAATTAACTTGCGTCACTGCGAAGCAACAACGCTGATCTATAGTTCGGCCGAACACAATCGTGACTTTCCAATTCAGTTGTAAAATAAAATCCGTGCACTTTCTGCGATGGCTTCTTCACGGCAATGTTGGCGGAAGGGCCTCCGCTAGACGGAGTTCTAGCGAGAGAGGCATCGACTGCCTCCTCGGAGGAATGTTGGCCTACTCTTCCAAGCTGACCAGCCGTCCTTGGAGGAAGCGTCAATCGAGCTACAATCACTGGCGTGACCTTGTGCACGTAGATACTTCTTCACTGCTACTTGCATGCCTGTCAATTCACACGGGTTTACCCGTATTCTTGTACAGGGAAATTGCGTTTTCAGGTCCATACGGCGTTAAGATTTATAAGGGCACGGGGTAACCAATGAGGTCTGAATTAGTCTGTAATAAGATAGGCCCTTATACTCTTAGTTCTTTCGGTAAAGTCACGTAGGTAAAAAATGAAATTTAAATTAATTAAAAAGAAAAAAAGAAAAATCACGACGTTTTTTTTTATTAATTTTCATTTCATTTTTTACCTACGTGACTTTACCGAAAGAACTAAGAGTATGAATCCTTGCGGTCACGAAAGCTTCAAATCTAAGATAGGCCCTGATAAGGGGTTGCCAGGTATGGGTTGACAGGTATGCACTTGATGTCTCATTGCTCCAAGACCCAGCGCCGCTGATCAAACCTGAGCGGGGCTGTTGTTATTGAATCATACGAGAGCTCACAACCCCACGCTCTGCCATAGTGGATACAGCCCTGCCATTGCTTCCTCTTGAACGAAGTGGGAGTAACACCGACACTTTACCCTCCCGCACGTGGACTGTCGATCGATAACAGTGTTTGTCCCCATACTATACTGGTGAGTGGACAGTTAGGGTTAGTTTTTAATTTACATTGTTTCAACTGCCACGCCAAAAGTTATAATGGAACCAATACTAAACTAAACGATGTATATTCTTGGTTCTTTCGGTAAAGTCACGTAGAAGGGAAATAATAAAATAATATTAAACAATAAAAATGATCACGACGTTTCGACTGCAAAACAAGCAATCATCATCAGGTGTGAAATCCACAGCAAGAAAATTTGAAAAATCTTGAAAATTTTCTTGCTGTGGATTTCACACCTGATGATGATTTCTTGTGTTGCAGTCGAAACGTCGTGAGACTTTTTATTGTTTTATATTTATATTATTTTATTATTTCCCTTCTACGTGACTTTACCGAAAGAACCAAGAATATGAATCCCTGCAGTCACGAAAGCTTTAAATACAAATTTAAACTATGTATTTGACCAGGTAAGGCCTACCGATATATCTATATAGCTCCTTTTCAGAAGCAACCTGGCCACAAATGATAGCTCAGAGAAGTGGCTTATGTGAACAAAAAATATTCAAAACGCACGTTTTTACATGTGAAGGCATAAAATCAGAGGACCCGGAGAAAACTCCACGCGGCCACAGGGAGAACACGCAAACTACAAATATATAGCAGCAGGCGTCAGGATCAGGATCGAAGCCACGACCTACTGTGTACCAGGCGAGGTAGTTAACATCTCCTAGCCACCGTGATGATGATGATGAGAGAGAGACATGCAAACTCCAAATATACAGCAGGCATCAGGGGTCGGGATCGAACCCACGACCTCCTGTATACCAGGCGAGGTAGTTAACATCTCCTAGCCACCGTGATGACGATGAGAGAGAAAGACACGCAAACTCCAAATATACAGCAGCAGGCATCAGGGGTCGGGATCGAAGCCACGACCTCCTGTATACCAGGCGAGGTAGTTAACATCTCGTAGCCACCGTGATGATGACGATGAGAGAGAGAGACACGCATACTCCAAATATACAGCAGCAGGCGTCAGGGTCGGTATCGAACCCACGCGCTCCTGTATAGCAGGCGAGGCAGTTAACATCTCGACACCACGGCGCCCGGGGTGCTAAGCAGTCCACCATAGCAGCAGTACCAGCGGTGTTCGTGTGTGTGCGTGGCATACGTAAAAATAACGAGGCTGGAAGCTGACGTGACGGCGAGGCTCCCCTCGGCTTCGCACTCCCTCAGCGACAGTGGGCGACGATCGTGAACCGCAAAGGGAACACATCACACGGACGCTGCGGGCAGCTTGTGCACACAACGGGACGGACACTCAAGGGCACTCACTCGGCACTGCGAATGTGGTGGACCGCTGCAAACAATGGAACATCGAGTGATCAACTGGGTTCACTGTTAGTCATCCCCCAGAAACATCTTTGGGATTCACTCCACATCGACTGGACATATGTGAAAAAGAGCTTCATAGCTCATCGGATTCCTCCAGTAAAAATACATATTCTGCTCTCCCGAAGTCTCTGGCCTGGATATTAACACAGGTTAACGTAATGTTGTTAAATGTTTCAATTCCCCCATACGACACCACCACCATCATCAAAAACATGCAAAATGAATGGGGTCTATATGCGAGTCTACGGGTCTTCATGTGGAGTCTGTGGGGGAAAGGGCTCTGTATATAAATCTACAAACAGTATCTCACATTCACTCTGCTGCGTCTCCCGACAAGCTCGAGTGAATATTCAAAACGTTGACGTCACACTACCAAATGTTTCACTTCCCCCATACGACATCATCATAATCTCCATCACGTGCGCGTCTGTGGGCTCCACGTGTGAATCAAACGTGTCTCCATGCGGGAGTCTATGTTTAGGGGGGCGGGGTGTGAATGCAAATCGATCTTAAATTCACTCTGCTGCATCTCACCAAACCTCTTGAATGAACATCCAAACTTTGACGTCACCCTGGGCATCTTCTGCTCAATCAGCTGCGTGCGCGCGCACGGCTCGTGGCTATGGAAACCTCCTCTGCGTTTCAGGAGCGCGCGCGCGAGGGCGTGCGCACGAGCGCGTGCGTGTGCGCGCGACCCATGCGCGCTCGTGCACACCCGTGCTGCAATGACCTTTGCGCTCGCTGCGTGTGCCGAGGAAGGGGGGAGCCGAGGAGTGTGTGTGGGGGGGGGTAACAAGGTGCATTGTATGTCACTGCGCTCGGGTCACGGGACAGTGAGTTCGCGTTAATCAAATGGAAAACAAGCCACGCCACGCCTCTGCGTTGCACTCGAGCGAGATGTTGTTGTTTGTTCAGTCGGAGGCGACTGCGGCAAGCGAAGTTAACATTATTCGCGGCCACGAAATAGCGGGGGAGGGAGAGGGGAGGGGTGGGTTGGTTCTTCTTTACAAACACGCATTGCGCTGAGCCACGCAGAGTGATGGACAGCCTATCTCGCGCGACGTGCCCCCACGTCCTTTCTCAAAGACTTCGCGATCATGCCCTTCCTTCCATTCAGCTCTGTCCGTGATATTATTCAAGAAATTTGCATTCGATACGCCCAGTTGCATCCCAATTTATTACATCGCTAATGTACTTAATTCGCTGTGTTTCCCGCCTTCCCCGTAATCCCTATAATTTTCCGAGTCAAAACAATATTTAGTCGCTTATTTTCTCATTACATATCCCCCCCCCCCCAAAAAAAAATCTGACTTGCTTTTCTCTACTGTTTGGGCCTTTCGGTAAAGTCACGTAGATAGAAAAATAAAATAAATATTTAAAAAATCACGACGTTTCGATCGCAACACAAGCAATCGTCTTCAGGTGAAAAAATACAGCCGGCGGACTGCTGAGGCAGGAATAAATAATTGTTCTTATTAGTATATACAATATATGTATACTGTACAGGATAATGCATGTGAGCCTATATGTTAATAACACACTCTTGAACCCTGACTTTGAAGCTAGCTATCCCATCGGTCAAACGGGTTCGACTTGTCAATAACTTGTGTGAATACATAGTTTGCACTACTTATGGTGACAGTTCGTAGGACTATTCTTATTTTATTAGCAGCATGTAATGTTTCAAGAAAACACAATGCAAAACACCCCACATTGAAACAATGTTACATCCAGGGCTGGAAATGGGAAGGAATTAATGGGGACGACTCATAAAATATTTTCTCCATCCGTGGGTCTCTGTGGGTCTCTGTGCGTGTCTGTGGGTTTATGTGTGTGTCTGTGGGTCTATGTGCGTGTCTGTAGGTTTCTGTGTGTATCTGTGGGTTTCTCTGTCTGTGGGTTTCTGTGTGTGTCTGTGGGTCTATGTGCGTGTCTGTGGGTTTCTGTGTGTGTCTGTGGGTCTACAGTATGTGTGTGTCTGTGGGTCTCCCTGCATGTCTGTGGCTCTCTGTGCGTGTCTGTGGGTTTTTGTGTGTGTCTGCGGGTGTGTGTCTGTGGGTCTCTGTGCGTGTCTGTGGGTATCTGCGGGTCTATGTGTGTGTCTGTGGGTCTCCCTGTGTGTCTGTGGCTCTCTGTGCGTGTCTGTGGGTCTTCGTGTGTGTCTGTTGGTCTCTGTGCGTGTCTGTGGGTATCTGTGCTCGTCTGCGAATCTCTGTGCGTGTTTGTGGGTCTTTGAGCGTGCGTGCGTGGTGTCTGTGGGTCTCTCTAATATCATCTAGGGGTCTATCTGCGAGTCAAATAAATAAAACAGATGAATTCTTGATTCCTTCCGGAACGCAGTCGGGGTTCAAATGTACACTCCCACGACGGCGTTCCGGCCCATTTCCACCACTGGTTCCATCAATTTCAGCTGTGATTTATCCACTGCCTGGATGAAAGCATTCCCAAAGTCGTCCATCATACCCTCACGGTCCCGCGATGTAGTAATCCACCTCGCACCTGCAAACGAGCTGATTCCATCCCTCCATCTCCACAGTGGACATTCTCTCGGGCGTGAGTTCCCCGTTCCGCCTTGAATATCAACTCTGTAGTTAGGCTCGACCATCGGCCATCATCACCATCATCTTCCTCCTCCTGGCTCGTCATTTTTCCTGCTCGACGATGCATGCGAAACAATAAACAAATTACGACACGGCAGTCAATCACTGTGCAACATTTGTTTCTAACCTCATTGTCCGACTGTGAGCACGTGGCTCCTTAATAAAGAAACCCTTCCCAGGATAAGTGCGTCGAAGTCGTCTTTACATATGTAAGATGGAACTTCTTTCGCACCGTGCGTAGCCAAGCGTGCTAATCGGAGGTGCGGGCACATATCTGCTTGGCTTATGAGATGTAACCGCGTGTGAGGGTTACACTGTTTGGAACATTCCAGCCAGGCATTGGCAGCTATACTCCGGTTTCCGTCGGGGATGCGTTTCTGAAAGGTGAATATCGAAACGACGTCAGTCAAAAGCGAAGGCCGAGGCGACGGATACGAGAAAGCACGGACGATGCTGTCAGCGAATCAGGTAGTGGTAATTATAAAGGGCGCAACAGTAGCGAGCTGTTAACTACCTCGCCTGGTACACGAGGTCGTGGGTCCGATCCCGACCCTGACGCCTGCTGTACATTTGGAGTTTGCGCGTCTCTCTTCCCGTGGTCGCGTGGATTTTTCTCCGGTTCCTCCGGTTTTTTATTACACGCTTTTTATTAACTCACTCTGTCTGTTGTTGTTGTTGTTGTATCCTCAAATATTGTAACTCAATTTTAACCCACTTCCCAATGTGGTATCGACTGCAAACTTGGTATACTTATGTCATACTGATGACAATACTATATTCTGTCATAAAACATTAAACAAAAATATTTGTAAACATTATTTTTTTTATATGTTATGTTTCGGCTTGGGTCTAATTATTATCCACGGTCAACTGACGTTGGCTATAATTGGCCACGATCCCTTACGTTATGGCAAGCTTCGGGGTCACTTCCTGGAGTCGTGGAGTTTTTCCATTACTAGTACACTTCATTAAAGCGTGTTTAAAAAAAGTGTTTTTTAAATATCACTTATTATTTCCACCATATTTAGAAACGTGCGTTTAGAGTATTTGGCTGCTATACATTTCGACGTGATAAGCCGCTTCGTTGAGCTACCATTGGTGGCCAGGTCGCTTCTGAAAAAAGAGCTGTGTTGCTCAGTGGGCCTTACCTGGTAAAATACAAAAAGTGTTTAAATATTCATGAAGTTACAAAGTTTTGAAAGTATTCAATAGTAAACAAAAATACCTAAAAAGGTTGCTAATTGCAGTCACTTCCTTACATTTTGGAAACGATTGGGATAGCATACATTGAGAAAAGAATCAATACAGAGGGATCGCTCCTATGGAGGGTGTAATTGAATGTGTATATGTTCGCTTCACATTTGGCTGATTCAAACCCATCCTCCCACAGAAGAGCAGAGATGAAGTGACGACGTATTTGCGGAACGACGTGAAAGAGGGAAACATAAATCGGGGTATTTCTATACAAAGTAAAAAAAACCCCTATAAACTTACGATTTGGGCAATGGGACTAAACAAACAAAACTCAAAGTTCGACGCGTATGTACCAAGACCTTGTGATGCCTGGCCAAGCGAGCACTTTGACTTCAGCTTAAGTGCTCCCCACCACAGCTTTGAAAACGAAACGTGTTTCACGACAACAACAACAACAACAAAAACCCCGATCCCCTCGTAGTATCTACCTCTGCTGTGATGTAAAGCAGCGCTGCCTCTCCTTGCGGCTATGGGGCCGTCCATAAATGACGTCAAGCACCTGGGCGGGGGAGGGGTCAGATATTTGTGACGATGTGTGACGACGGGGGGGGGGGGGGAGACATGTGACGTCACATCAAAATGCGCAACTTTAAATAAATATAGACAACACGTTCTACTCAATTAAATAGACGTTTTAATACATGTTTTCTCCTACAACATCAGAGTGCAGCGCTACATTAAATACGCACTACAATGACAATAGTTTAAAGCGATTTAAAGCTTTTTTTCTTTTTTGGGGGGATGGGCAGAGCTTTGTGACGTCATATTTGAAGGGGGGGGGGGGCTGACTTTTTGCGACGCCGTGTGACTAGGGGAGGGGGGGGTCAAAAATCGTCCAAAATCGCGTGACGTCATTTATGGACGGCCCCTATGATCAAATCACCTGGAATGTGCCCCGATGATTCCATCAGATCTCATCCACGCCACGCATAGTGGAGCCTGCAATAATAATAGCGCCTTGCGCAGGCACTGCAAGGCAGGCTGCTAGAGGCTGCTGCCTGGGGCGACGCAGTGGGTAGCGTAGGGCAGTGCAGGGAAAACAAGATCCATCCATTGTTGTACCCAACTTCTGTGCTCCCCACCGCGTGCCGCATATGCTTCCGGGCCTTCACCAACCCCGCACTGACCGATATGGGGTCGTCCATAAATGGCGTCACGCGATTTTGGACGATTTTTGACCCCCCCTCCCCCACCTTGTCACACGGCGTCACAAAAAGTCAGACCCCCCTCAAGTATGACGTCACAAAGCTCTGCCCCCCCCCCCCAACCATATTTCCATTTTGAAAATAAAACATGCTTCAAATCGCTTTAAACTATTGTAATTGTAGTGCGTATTTAATGTGGCGCTGCACTCTGATGTTGTAGGAGTGTTTTATGACAATTAATGTTGTTATAACAATTCTATATTTATTTAAAGTTGCGCATGCTGATGTGACGTCACATTTCTCAAACACCCCCTCCCTTCGTCACAAATCGTCACAAATGTCTGACCCCTCCTCCCCCCCAGGTGCGTGACGTCATTTATGGACGGCCCCTATGGTGAAGCATGGTCAGATAACCCCCCCGACCCGCACGGGGTGGGCAGAGCCATCCTCTAAGTTTAACCGGTGCTCAGGGCGACGCGTAGGTTGGCTGGGACCTGAGTAAGAGTACTAAGCTCATGACAGGACAATACATTGCCAACTACCGCAGTACGGTTAAGCAAGATTAGTGTCAACAACAACAACAACGCACAAACTAGAACGTAATTTACACTATGGGAACCTCATTTGCCAGTAAAAATATGATAATTGGTTCTTTACCCTTCTATCTGGCAACAAAACTGACACCTTTTTACAAGGAGTCATGTTTGCATAGACCGCAATACCTGCAGTCATAATACAAACAAAAGAACATAACTCTGATAATGTGCACTGTCCTTAAAGTTGATTGATCCACACCCGAGACAGCTTTCCTTAGAGCCTAGTCTCATATGGGTTGGACCAGATGACGCCAAAAGGCGTCATCTTATGACTGCAGGTATTGCGGTCTATGCAAACATGACTCCTTGTAAAAAGGTGTCAGTTTTGTTGCCAGATAGAAGGGTAAAGAACCAATTAGAACGTAATTGTAACATTTAACAACGCATCGCTACGCTGTGTAATAATGTCAACTATTTGATTTATAGCAGTGTGGAATATTAACGCTGCTCTTGTGTAACAATTGCAATTTGTTCACTTTGGATGGGTGTTTTATTTTTTTACCAAGTCCTCTCCTCTTCCAGGATTTGTCTGTCACAGTACGAGAGGTACATGGATACAGAGAGCTAAACCCCGGATCAGCGTTCTGACACAGCATGAGCTGCCTGAGCCACCTAGATCTTTGAGGATATCATGTGTCCCTCTCTACCTTTCAATTACAAACACATTCCTGCGGAGGGAGCTGGTAGGAACGTTGGGTTGCTCGGTCAATGGCCAGGGTCAACGGCGGCGTGGTGTATTCCGCAAATATCGCCGACTGTGAGGGCGGGCACAAGCCGGCGTGAGTAGGTTAAACGTTGAGTTTATAAGGGCACCACGGGGTGACCAGCCCCTCTCCACCCAGCACCACCCCTCCCACCCCCCCACCCAGCCCCTCCCCACCCAGCCCTTCCCCACCCTCCCCTCCCCACCCAGCCCCTCCCCACCCTTCCCTTCCCTCCCCACCCAGCCCCTCCCTCCCTCCCACCCCCCACCCAGCCCCTCCCCACCCAGCCCCTTCCCACCCAGCCCCTCCCCACCATCCCCTCCCCACCCAGCCCCACCCTCAACACTCAGCCCCTCCCCACCCTCCCCTCCCCACCCAGCCCCTCCCTCCCCACCCAGCCCCTCCCTGCACGACGGACGGACGGACACAATAATCCCCTGTGGGCTGGTGTAACCAGGAGGTTCCTACCAGTATTATACTTCATCGTGAGTCGCGAGTATCAACCCATCATTCCTTCTTGCAAAGTGTTCTGCTCAAGCCCACCTATTTTGCGTCACCATTTGATTCTCTGATCCACATTTTTATTCCTCTCCCTTAATTTAACTTCATTCCACCTCTGGCAATTGCACACGTCAGGTTCAATAAGCCCTGACAATAATGCCCTAGAGGAACTTCATAAGTAGTTCTAATGTCCTTTCCCCACCCACCCCCATAATTTGTTCTCCAACACAAGGTTGTGCAACGCTGACTGTGAGTTTCAAATGTAAAATGTTTAAAGCATGTCGTGACATGACATTAATAGCACAATTGGGGTACGATTTTTGGAGGATAACCAACCCACGGAAAATAATCTCCTCAAGGTTTTATTTAGCAAAGTTGATTTGTGCGCTGCGTGTAGCCTACACAGACCACATCGCCTGTTTGTTTATGTGCAAAAAAACTGGAACATATGGCTAGAGCAATTAAAAACATTCAAAAGAATACACGGCGAATATTAACGTTGTTATCGCGATAACAAAGGATTCAATAGCCGTGTGTTGAAAATGTAATTATCGCCCAAATGCCCTCGTGTCTGGCACACTGCTTCTTTTTTCCCTTTCACGTTTCACAGAGATAAAGGCAATTTTACATCGCCGACAAAGACACACACATACAACAGTTAGTTTAAAGCAAATCTGAACGGTGCAACATAATATGATTCAATTGTTCGGCTAAACATGTCTATCTGCCCTTAAACTAATCTGTTGTACAATATAATCTGCTTCTGTATTCAAGAGGAATGGGCTATCTTTTATCTTTATGCGTCATCATACGAATATACTCAGACGCGTGTACTCTTCAAAATGTAAGACACTTCAGAAATACCGACTATAATCACCCAGGAATGTCTGTCCTTAACGCTCGTGACATCACTACACATCGACCAGCCCCCCTCATTAATAATCATGAGCAGGTGACGTCCTCCAAATAGACCCCCCCCCCCCCCCCATTATTACCTACTATAATGAGCCAAGAATGTCTGTGTGCAACGCTCGTGACGTCAATCCACATCAACCAGCCCCCCTCATTAATAATCATGAACAGGTTACATCCTCCACATGGACACCCCCCCCTCATTAATAATCATGTGCAGATGACGTCACTCCACATGGAGCAACCCCCACCCTCAATAATAATCATGAGCAGGTGACGTCACTCCACATCGAACAGCCCCCCTCATTAATAATCATTATTAGGTGACGTCCTTCAAATGGACACCTCCCCCCCCCATTCACATATATAATAGCCCAGATCTGTCCTTCTGTGACTGTGATTAACGCGAGCTAGCAGCCAACCAGAGGTGCGCCCCTCCCAAACATGTACGCTCCCGGATTGGTTGAAGTGCGTCACGTGACCGCGAACTGGCCACTTCCTGTTGTGGTGCGCCCCGCACCTCAGAGGCCCGAGAAGCAGCAACATGACGGCCACAGCGCCGGAGACGCAGCCACGGAAAGCTGACGGTCGATCCACTCACACACAGCTCACTCACTCTCACTCACACAATCGCATGCAGCTCAGAGGAGACGGGTGAGTCAGAGTGAGACAGAGCCATACTCCGTCCACTGCTGCCCTGAGGGACCCCCTTGCTCTCCACTGCTGCCCTGAGGGAGAGCCGCGCTATCTCCACTGCTGCCGTGAGGGAGCCAGACGCAACTCTCTCCATTGCTGCCCTGAGGCAGAGCCATGCTCGCTCCGCTGCTGCCCTGAGGGAGAGCCGTGCTCTGTCCACTGCTGCCCTGAGGGAGAGCCGTGCTCTGTCCAATACATTAGTACTCGAGTTTTTTTGGTGCTTAAATCCACTGCTGGATGAAGGCCCACCGCACGCTGTGCGAGTGGATCGTAAGGATTTACTTGACCAGTCTGTTGGGGGCCGCCGCACGCTGTGGTTGTTGGGGGGTGCCGCACGCTGTGGTTGTTAGGGGACGCAGCGCCCCCCAACAACCTAGTTCATAATTAGCGGGTGACGTCACTCCACATGGGGGGGGGCGAGGCGCCCCCCCCCTCCTCGAAGTCAACTTACAACCCTTACTGCAAAAGCAGAAAACCCTCACGTCACGCGATCTTCGAAACTCTGTTGAGACATCAAACTAAAAAGGACGTCATAATGAACAAGAGATTATAACCTTAAAATGAAATAGGTCTGTGTCACCGCGCCCTTACAAATTGCACACGCGTTGATGCAATAACTATCACGTTGCGGTCTACTTTTCGCTTGCAAGTTTCAGATTTACTGCAATACACCCGTCCTTGGACGGGTAAAAGGCTAGGACTTTAATAAAAAAAACCGGCGTCTACACGTGTGTTAAATTTGTTGTCCTTCTCCCACACCTCCGATTAGCACGGTTGGCTAGGTACGGTGCGAAATAAGTTCAACACACATACATAGTCACTGTGTAGGGTTTACTAAAAAGACTCACTTTTACAGTGCATTCATTGTTGACAAGAAAATACCATTGGTGCCAAATTATCATTATTTACGGTACCAATCTCTTTTTAGATATCTCTCAAATTCGCAGGATGTATCGGAAATTGCACTTACTCCACATTCTACTTTGCCTTTTTACTATGTGGCCATTCATGCTATGTTTGCACTTGGTTGGACTACACTCAAACCAAGATTTCATCTCTGCAGTGACGGTGCCTAGAATGGTGCATTAAAGAAGCCGGAGATACCAAGAAGCTACGCGCGAGAGAAATCATGGATTACTGAGACCAGCGGCAAAGAGGAAGGACAACGAGGACATCTGAACGTCTCTGTTAAATGCATAATCGTGGCAATTTATGCACCGTGTTTAGCATAGCTCAAACTATATAATGATGCGGCCATTTCAATAGATACGTCAACAGCGTTTATGTTCGTACAAAAGCCATTTAATGGTACCCTCATTGTGGGTTTTGAAAGTCTATTTTTAATTGTGTTCTCTTTTTCAACAATGCTACCCCAATTGTGTCTATTTGCGTCCCGTCATTAGACGAACAATACATTGTGAACTCTCTCCTTACAAAAGAGTGCACTGAAGTTGATATCACGCAACTATTTAACACATTCCTGCGGAGGGAGCTGGCAGGAACGTTGGGTTGCTCGGTCAATGGCCAGGGTCAACGGCGGCGTGGTGTATTCCGCAAATATGCCCGACAGTGATGGCGGGCACAAGCCGGTGTGAGTAGGTTAAACGTTGAGTTTTATAAGGGCACCACGGGGTGACCAGCCCCTACCCACCTAGCCCCACCCTCCCCAACCAGCCCCTCCCCACCCTTCCCTCCCAACCCCTCCCTTCCCTCCCCACCCAGCCCCTCCCTGCACCACGGACACAACAATCCCCTGTGGGCTGGTGTAACCAGGAGGTTCCTACCAGTATGAGATTCTTTCAAGTGACCACTGATCATACTAGAGGGCAGCACTTTCCCACTCGCCCGCCCGGCAAAAATAACGTTCGTCACATGGAAATCAAACCAATATTACCAGGGCTGGAATGTATCCAAATTGAGCGCATAACATAATAAAATTACGATGTCCATTAATTGGTGACCGGTCTGAGATGATAAACTCACTTCAATTGAGAACCCAGTTTCATCACATGACAAGCAGCTGCCTGGGTTCGATACTTCGACCTTAGGCTTTCAGCTGTGCTGGGCTCACGTGCTCTGACTTCGGAGCCACACGGACACTTCCCGTTCGGTTTCAAATCTTACAGGGATTTGTTTTTGTCTTTGTACATTAGATAGTTTTTTTTTCCATATGTATATATGTAGGTCACTATTGATATGCATGTAATGTTATTCCACATTCAGCAAGCACGCACAGTTTTAATCCAATTGCAAAAGGAATACGTACAAATCGATATAAAAATCTACGTAGTTTATAATGTATTTCTGCCAAAAGGGAAGGAATGCCACAATATTTCAATTGGATGATCCTCATGTACAGTAAATTAATGTAAAAAAATATATACATGTTCGACAATGTATGCGTGGAGCTCATTCCTGGGCTTAAACGTTGCATTTTGCAAGATACACGGATTCATTATGTATGCCTTTAACCACTTTGCTCTGAACATGGTGTGTTTTTTTTAAACAAAACATTGTTTGGTAGTCTTGCCACGAGGGAAGTACACCAGTGAGTACAAACCACGCATCTTTTTTGCCGGATATTTTTTCACACGTAACACTAGAGGCTTCAAACAAGCGTCGTGGCGGGGTGCTCGTGCCAGAGCGCCACCATCATACACCGCACTATATTTCCGGAAGAAAAAAAAACTCAACAAAATAAACCGCCCGTCAAATCAATACAACGAACTTGAGAAGTGCAGGAACGGTCAAATATATATTTTTTAAATGTCAACAATTAAGCCGTGGCACGTGTGACAGATGTATTGTTCAAAACAAGTGGGGCTCGTGCGAGTAGAAGTTGCACGGGTATCGTTCGGCGATGATACCCGCGGTCGACGAAGCACTTCGTTGCTTATTTGTAATTCAAAAGTGGGTGGCGTGCGTGCGTGCCGCCCGTGGTTGGTGGTGGCGGTGGGGGTGTGCGGCGATTGGGGGGGGAGGGGGGAGAAGTCGATTGAGGTCGTTCGCTCGTTCGCTCGCGCGTGCACGGCACCGATGCTGTCCAGGGGTGAGTTGAGGACACCCACCGACTGCGTCACGCTGGAGGAGAGTAAATCCGGCACACACGGGGTGCGAGAGAGGGGAGCGAGCGAGCGGGCGTGTCAAGCCCGCAGCTAACAGCGGCGGTAGTCACTGCTTGTGGTGGGTGCCGTTCGCGTGGTGGGGTTGTTGTTTTCGGTGGCGCGCATGCCGGCTTTTTTTTCTCTTCTCTCTCTCTCTTTTGTTGCATGGCCCACATAAAAAGCCATTACTCTAATGCACGTACGCATTCGCTCGTGTACGGCACCAGCTTCGATTTTTGTTGTTTGCGCGTGTAGATGGATGTCAGGCGTCGTTAAAATACGGCGATTCTAACGTATGGGTGGAAGGATGGAGCGGCGGCGGGGGGGGTCACAGGATGAAGGACGCACTGACACACACACCGCCACACACGCGCTCACAAGTTGGGCTTAGGTTTTTGAAAATGTACCGCGTGGAAAAACGGGAGTATCGCCGCTGTGGTCTTTTGCAAGTGTTCCAGATTTCACCACCCCCATGCTTTATACATTAACATGCCAGCACCATGCCAGCACCATGCCAAGGGGCTTCACGGGGGGCTTTGTGAATAATGTCTGCTCAGGAGTCTGGCCGCTGACAGTGGCTATACTATCAAGAGGCAAGTACGCACCAGGCCAGAGGGAATGTTGAACTTATTTTGCACGTAACCAGCCGTACTAATCGGAGGGTGAGTGTTCTGGAATATGTACCGTGCGTTTAACTGTTGCGGCTGATAGCCCCTTTTTTAATTTTCATTGTTGCACCTTGAACATCGGTCACCCAAATTAGATTCCTGGTCATGGCTGACAAGTGACGAGTGATATCTGGACTGCTCCTGCTGCCACGTACCCCTACCGCTACTCACACCGACCATCGCAGTGAAGTATGACTGAACAACATTCGCCCTGTAAATAAAAAAAAATATTTTATCCATTAAATATTTTTGTTATATGTATGCATGTCATGTATAGGTTACGTGCAACAAGTTTGCTAAACAAAAGGAAAGATATTGTCTTGAAGAACACAAATAGGCGTACATACGTAGGCTTAGCAATCGAAAGCGGAACAATTCAAATCTATGTAAAGACCTTAATCTGTATGTTCCAAAAACCTCAAGGGTACTTCCCGACATGGTAGGAAGCTGACATTGGTACATAAGTAGGCCACAAACAGGAAAACAATCTGAAAATCATTTTAAGGCCCCCAAATCTCCATAAACATGTTTGTGCCTTGTGTCATTGAGAAACCGTTAAAATACAAGATTTATAGAGCGTTAAACAGCAAATAAAATTAAAGCGAGAACCATTGTTCTATCTTTGATTATTTTTTAGATATTTCGGATTAAAGAGGGTTTGAACGAAAAAAAGACGCATTTTATGATATTCAAATTTGAATCATTCTATAACGGTCAAAGATAGGAGCTCACCCTCATAGAGTATTAAGTTCATAAATGTTTGTTCTTTCTAATATAAAATTGCATAATCTTTAAATTGAATGGTTTCCGAGGTGTACGTCTTTAAATTTAAGAATTTAAATCAAGTCGTCAACAATGTGTTTTTTGCAGAAAAATACAGATTTTGTTGAGTAGTTAGTGTCTGATCGTAGATAAAAATTGAAAAAAAAAATCATCGGGTTAATCATTATATTTATTGAAAACTTCTGCTTGGCGAAGACAGGCAATGTAATAAAGAGGCGCACGAGAGCATGTCGTTGGAGTGCTTTTGCAAAGCTGACCTTGGTAAGCAAACCAATTCACCTGAAGAAAAAAGTTTTCACTTAGTTCGTGCGACTTGCTGTGATTCGTGCTTCAGGAAATACGGCGGTCATCAGCGAAAAATATGGAACAAACTCTGAACAGGGCGCAAAGAAGCACAAAGTGACAACGCGCCAAGGCATGTTGCATCCTCTCTGCTCTTCTGTGGGAGGATGGGTTTGAATCAGCCAAATGTGAAGCGAACATATACACATTCAATTACACCCTCCATAGGAGCGATCCCTCTGTATTGATTATTTTCTCAATGTATGCTATCCCAATCGTTTCTAAAATGTAAGGAGGTGACTTCAATTAGCAACCTTTTTAGGTATTTTTGTTTACGTTTAAATACTTTCAAAATTCATAAATATTTTTTTTTATTTTACCAGGTAAAGCCCACTGAGCTGTGTAGCTCTTTTTCAGAAGCAACCTGGCCACATATGATGTACATTTGTAGCAGCGAAATACTCTAAACGGATGTTTCTAAATGTGGAGGGAAAAACCAGAGGACCAGGAGAAAAATCCACACGACTACGGGGAGAACATGCAAATTCCAAATATACAGATGTTAGGGTCAGGATTGAACCCACAACCTCTTGTATACCAGGCGAGGGAGATAACATCTCGCCACCGTGGCACCCATATACTTTCATCACCTATATATATTTAAAGCAATTTCTTTGGGTGGTGTGCCATCCCGAATGCCCCATACAGATCATCTGCCACTGGTCTACTGTATGTGTACCACACAGGCACACCGCTCGCCTGTGCTCCCATCATTTGTCGGTTGTTTGTGCACGAGGGTGACATCTTGCCAAGTATGTTTGGAGTATAAACACTGCCCCATGGATCAAATTAATATGCATACTGAAACTCACGTACCGAAACTCAGCTCCCTATGCAGATATAGATTAATGTGTCAGAAGAAACATTATATTTGAATATAACAGTAGAAGTGTTCAAAACATTAAATTGTACCATCAACAGGTGGAGTCCCAGTTAACAGAACGTTGGGCCAACGTTGGTCCAACGGTTCCAACCACATGCCAACGTTGGCTCAAAGTTGGCATGTTTTGTGTTCATCCCCCCCCCCCACCTCTGATTAGCACGGTGCGAAAAAAAAATCAACATACGTACGTTTACTGGAGTAGTCGTTGGGATGAGCCACCTTTTCATATTGAGAGCATGTACCGATCTTCCAATGTCTCGTGCCCTTTCACGGAATATTTCAAGTTATCTATTACAACGATTTATATTTTTTCCTCATTGCTTCTCTTGAATTGCTAAGGAATATACCCTGGTGGAACCGCAACACACAGCCCACATGCAAATAAAAGACAACGGAAATACATTTAATCCCGATTTACATAATACAATTAGAAAGCATCACAAGGCAACACAGGAGTCAAGCGTCTAACGTCATGTCAATCTTTGTAAGTTATGGATTCCTGCACGCACGTAGCCTCTCTTCATTGGCGCTGAGGTGGGCGGCAGCGTGGCGCTGTGGTAAACACTCGTGCCTCACAGCATAGAAGGGCCTGAGTTTAATTCCTTGACTTGGGTGCCTTGTGTGCTCTGTCCCTGTTCTGCACAGGGTTCTTCTGACTCCCTCTGGGGTCTCTGGTTTCCTCCCAGAGCTAAAAAAAAATACACACAATGTAACTAAAAAAACATTACCTTCAAGTTATTTAATTTGGATTATACACAGCAGCAATGTCATGCCCCCTACTGCAAAACTTGGCAGGACCCTCCTGAAAAGAGTATTGAGCCTCGGTGAGGTTTTCCTGAGTAAACAAGGGTAATAGGCAAGTTGTAAATTAAAGGTAAGAATGCATTTTTCAAACAGATAAAAAATAATCTAGATTTGAAGCTTTCGTGACTGCAGGAATCCATACACTCTGTTTCTTTCGGTAAAGTCACGTAGGTATAAAATAAGATAAGAAATTATCACGACGTTTCGATTGCAACACAAGCAATCATCATCAGGTGGGAAAAATAAAAATACCCCACAGGAGCTAGGTGGATTGTTGCATCACAGGATTGTAATAATAAGTAGCAGTAGCTGGGGAGGCTTTCAGCCAACAGTAGATGGACCATGGCTTAATGATGATGATGAAAAACACATTCGTAGTCTAAAAAAATCGGTACTATATGCTACATGCGACGTATGGTAGGTTGGTGAATCTATTTATTTGAACCAGGTGACATCCCGCTGAGACAATGTGTGTCTTCTTCAAGCGAGAATTTTGGCAAACTACGAAGGGAACGTACGGAAGGGTCTGGGATGCAGAGGGGAGCAAAAATGCCTTTTTTTAATTATCAACATGAGCCATGATCAATTCAAGGCGTCTTCATCTCTAACGATTCTGGAATATAACGATCCACGCTCCTCCTTCCGATATTTGGAAGCCACTGGAGCTATAAGCACTTTTAAATCTAGTTCAAAGCTCATTTCTTTAGAACTTATTTTTGTGTTTAGGTTGTCCTACCACGGACCACACCTATGATTATCACGGTTGGCTACATACGGTACTTAAGAAGTTCTACATATATGCATAACTTAGTACATATGTAGTGTAACAGCGCCGGCTGGTGGACAGCAGCGGCAACTGTGGTGGACAGACAGGACACACACCGGTGAGGGCGTGAGCACGGTGTGGGCAGAGGGGAGGAACTGGGGTAAGGGTCACAGAGGACTCCATCTGGAGGCCCCTGGAACCTGCTAGCGGGTTTGAGAAGGGAGGCGCAGTCAGGGCGGAGCCAGGCTGCGCTGGGAGCATAAAAGGAGCTGAGAGCGGGGGGCTCAGGGCTGTCGGTTCTGGGAGTGGACTCGTCTCGTCGTTGCTGTCGTTTTGTCACCGTCGTCGCTAAATGTCTCCACTAGATATTGCATTAGGAAGGATAGTAGTTGGCTATCTCAGTCAGCGCCGTCAGTGTTAGATGGCTAGTGTTGTGTACAGGCTAGGCTGAGCTACTGTGGAGAGTGTGCGGACGAGACCGTGAAAGTTGTTAAGAAAGTGCCTCCTAGAAACTCTGTCTCTGAATCGTTGACACTACACATACATCCACCGCGGATCTGGATGACACCTTCCCTTCCCCCTTGGCTGCCATTGATTTTTACCACTGGCTATCATCGCGTCTAGATATGTGTCTGGTTAGGGTTGCCTGCCGCAACCTGTAAGTCACAGAAAAACTGGGACATAAGGGGAAGAATAAGAAGGATTATCTTATGATGCAATAAGAAGGGACACCTACATGCAATTGCATTGCGTACAGTATTCCTAGGTCAATGACAAAAAGGTTAATGTCCCAGGAAGATTTACAGATTTCCCAGGATGGACAACTCAACAACAGGATGTACTGGAAAAAACCAGGACAGGTGGCAACTCAATGGCCTGCCAAAGCCCACTCACTTGACAGATACTAACACTGCTACTACACATGCCGTACAATGTGATAGTTATGAAGAAAAACAAGTTAAACTGATTTCTCGTTGGGATGGACATTGAGGTGGTGCTCATCTCCCTGGAGCCAGTGGTGGAAGTTCCACATTCTTATGGCGGGGAGCGGGGGGTTAGATTTTCAATCTTAGATTATGAACAACAGTTAAGTGAAACCAATCGAAGGAACGTTCACATGAGGAATGGGCGAGGATATCCACAGTGGAATTCCCAAAGGGGGTCTGGGATATGGAGGGTATTCTCCAGATTGTAAGCCACACACCCCCAACTTCCTGCTAGGGGTCAATTAATTTGGCGTCACAAGACATCTGGGCTACGCTGCTTAGGGCAAAGTGTGTCAAGAGTACAGTGTTTGCAAGCATGGGTGTTTCATTTTGGACGCACGAGTGATTTAAAGGCTGGGATTCATCTGGACACGGGGTTGTCTTATTTATACCACTGCAAGGAACTGCCAGGAATAATGGCAATGAAACGCATTAACATCTTACAAGAGTGTTAATGAGTTTCCTGCATATTTGATATGTTTCGTTTGGCAATCAATCGTAAACCGAGTAGCTAATTCACGCGCTGTTAAAATGTAAATGCTCGGATTTGTTTGTCATTTGTATTTTTGACAGGAACTAACGGTTATTTATTCATTGTTTTGCTCAGACGTTTAAAACTGACGTCTTCCTTTGCTAACAGTGACCAATCAGGCTCAGGAATAAGGCAGGCGATGCAATTTCCCTTTCAATGAAAGCAGGGCGGCGATCAAGGCCTCTTAAAAGCAGCACCCCGCAGCTTTGAGAAAGTCGGATTCTAAAAGCGCTACCACCAAATTGGCTCTCTGTGTGCGTGCGTCATAATCGAAAGGTAATTGCAGTGATGTTACTCCACGGTCAACAGCCACGGTTTTTTTTCCTCTTCTTAACGTGACGTCAAAAAACATCCCAATTATAGCCTTAACAGACTGTTGGGGCGACTGCTGTTAGCGAGTAGCACATGTGAAGGCCGGCACAGCGCACGAGGGGGTGGGGTGGCTAGCACCACGCCCGGCCGCCTTTGTCTCCCCGGCGGCGATGTTTACGCATAGCACCATTGACTCATTTGAGGCTGAGTTGACCTACGGGACCGGTTCAGATAATCGTCACCGGCGTTGCGCGGTGTGCGGGAATCGAACTCGGGTCCCTAAGCTTCGTAGTGCAGCGCGCTGACCGTACACACGCGCACACGCGCGCGCGTACGCACCGCAAAGGATTTGCAGGGATGTTCACAATCTCGTAAAACCTGTCCGACGGTACTGTAAAGCATTCACGCGCAAAAGCAGCAGCAGCGTGCGTGGCGGTGTCCCTGACAGCCAAGTGACCATACAGTGAGCTCTTCATTGTTTCGGATCTTGAGAGTCCATAGTGGTCAGCGCGCACAATAAATCTGCTGACCGAACAGTGGTTCGGTTGGCTCACATCGTGAGAAGGGGTTGTGGTCTTTACCTCCAATCCGCGCTTGTGCGTTATACGGTTACGGTAAAAGCGTTGGGATTATTAGATATATTTTTGCACAAAATAAGCGTGGCCTCGAGTGGCCACGTGTATGGCACATGCTGCAAAGGGGATACTTGCACAGCGCGCGGGCTGTAAACACCATCGACTGTCGTTAGTTCTGCGTGGCAAGGAGAGGCATTTGTGTTGAATCACGGTGGCGAGATGCTAACTAACCTCGCCTGGTGCGCAGGATATCGTGGGGTTCGATCCGACCCTGACACCTGTATATTTGGAACTTGCGTCTGAATGCTGTCTCCCCGACAGACCTGATCTTCACCTGAGGACGGCTGCTTGCGTTGTGGCCGAAACGTCGTGAGAATGATTTTATTATGTTTTATTTTTATTATTTTATTACTTCCCTTCTACGTGACTTTACCGAAAGAACCAAGAAGATGAATCCCTGCAGTCACGAAAGCTTTAAATCGAAATTTAATGTCAACATGATTATCCACTTCGTTGAAAAAAATAGTTTAGTTTAAATCTCATAGTTGCTCGGAAATCTCATAAATTGTCATGTTCAGCCAGCTCTAGTCGTTTCGGAAGTGCGCTTGAATATGGTCTGAGCACTGACGGATGAAAAAGTAAAAGGCGCAGTCCTGCAATTTTCTGCTCACGTCCCCCGGTCTAGAGAGCCCTTCTCTTAGAGCAGTGTTCTTCACGAGCTTTCAGAGGGAGGGGGACACCATCGCCGATAAGACATCATCAGTGTGAGGGCCGCCACACATTTGAAACCATTGGGGGTTTGACAGCAGCACGATGATGGGTGGTGGTGGTGGTGGTGTTTTCACATTTGTGTATTGTCAGGGGCCGCCAGTGGCCCGCGGGCCTCTCAATGAAAGAACAATGTCATCAGAGGGTGCTTCCATGCTGGCCAGATTATGTTTTTTGAAAAAGGAAGGAGTTACCCACACTCTACTTCAGCCGATCGACTTTGTTTTGACCCACTTATGGCTGCTCGATGGACAGAGCCGGAGCCGGACGGGGAGAGGGGGTTTAAGAACCTTTCCCTGTCGTCTCCTCTGGATTGTCGAGTCCGCTCACCACTACACCACCAGGGCAGTAATATTTGTTTAAAGGATATGGAACGAGTATGAAAACTGTATTATAGTGCAAACGCGTGGATATTAAATGCATCACATTGTATATATGTGAGTAACTTTTCTAATACGATAAGCACATTATTTATTTAAGACCTGACCCGGCTACGTGGTTCAGCAATTCTGCATGGGTAGATAAAGTGAACATCACTTTCTGGTGGAGTCAACACTGATTGTCCTATGGATAGACTCGCCCCCACCATAGAATTGTGGAATTCCCACGACTGGCTTAACGCTGTATAGAGAAGATGAGTGCCTCCTCAATCCTCATTTTGAGCGGGAAATTACTTTGACTTTCGATTTGAGACGAGGTGAGAGCCCATTTCCTGGGCCTACTGGTCCACTCTCTTCCTCTGAACACCATTCGTGAGTTAAAAGCGTGAACATTTCTGGGACGCAATCTTACATAACGTAGCTTGGAAATTTAAAGCATCTCTCCGGTGGGCGAATATAAAAAAAATGTGAATTATTTAACACGTGGTGTAATTTGTGACTCCACTGAAGGGCACACATTCGGCAAGGTGAGCGAGTTTGCACGCAACAGCAGTACAGAAATTGAAACGTGTAAAAAAACTTTTTTTTTACACGCAGCCTGCCAAGTTCTGATAGTTGAAATTGTTGGAGAAAGCTCTTAATCAATGTGACTCCTGGCACACAATCACTGGAAAACAGCATCTATTTTGGTTGGGAGAATTGAAAGACTCGACCAGACAGACTAAAGGCACGTGCCTCTAGTCTGTCTGGTCAACGCACATCTCGTGATGGTTTTAGCGATCATCGGGTGAACAAAAATCGGCTTGCCCGTAGTCTCTTCATCACCAGGGTTATATCGCCACCGGATATCGAAAGTGCGCCGAATGTGTCTTAATTCCGTGGCCTGTGCAAGGCCCACCTATTCCGACTTGCATCCCCATAAAATCGATTTAAAAAAAATTAAAACTAGCTCATTACTGATTCATTATTGTATTAATTTTCATTTGCCGCTTACCTTTCTTATCCTATTAATTGCGCACGGTTGTGATTTACTTTGTTCGGTCGGTGTTAGCCGCTGAGGTCGTCAAGGGTTTATTTTTTCATTCCTGTTGCGGTATGCCAGTGAGGCTCGTAGGTTACTTCACTATACTTCACCGCCCTAGTCCGTGCGGGTTAGTGAGCGCAGGGAGCACAGATGTGGGAGCAAAGAATCACGGTATGACAAAAGACTATACCGTTCCCGTTCCGTTGTCATATGCACTGACGCCGTTATTGAGGGTGGATTGATGGAGATGTGTTCATCACTCTTGCAGTGTCACGTGGTATTGAACATATGTGTACATATGTTGAACTTCTTTCACACCGTACGTAGCAAACCATGCTTATCGGAGGTGTGGGACACGCAACATTTGCAAACGTGTAGGCACACGCAACATTTGCCAAATATTCATGGCTGCAGCAGTGCAAGTAAAATAATATTTTTGCTATTTAACATATGGAAATGCATCACTTTTTAATTGCCAAAATGTACAACGTACAACTCTTTTGTCAATCTATTGCTGGATGAAGGCCTTCCCATTCGATATTGGTCATGAGAGGTGTTTAATTGCCCATATTTCACTGCACTCGGTCGGTGCAAATTGGTGATTGTGGGAATCAATACTGGTTCATCTCCAGTATATCAGCCACCACTGATTTAGCTGAGAATTGAACTCAAGTCGGTGCGATAAACACTGCACTATTTCCATCGGATTACAAGTATGAAAATAAATCACACCTCGCAGTGCATGTATAATGTAAATTTACCCAGAAAAGCCTCACAGACCCCCACACTGACATGAGGCACTGGCACAAAATGGAATTCCAGATGGAAAGAAAACATCTGAAATGCAGGAGAGAGAAAAACATTCATCCAACTCTACAGTTCACCTCAAGTTCTTAAGAAATCCACCTCTAAATCTGGAAATGTAAATTTTGCCGAATTCAAGTATCACACATATAAAGGTACAACCTCTCATCTGACACATTCTGCCAGTGTTAACACACACGAGAATGCAAACGCTCTGTTGTGGAGTATCCTGAGCAATACAAAAAAACACATACAAGGCAAAGGTGAAGCTGTACAATATCGTACTCCTCAAGTGATGCTCCTTTTATCCACCCAATAACTCTTCCATGGCTGGGTCAGACGCCTTGGAAGAGGCGAGAGCACACACACTTAATCCCAACATGCGCAACCTCTCAATCGTCTACCTGTGTTGAACACCTTCGTGCTTGCGTCATTGTTTAAACTTCGGGGTCCAGGGCTGGGAGATCGAACCTATGTTGCATATACTGTATGTTGAACTTCTTTCGCACCGTACGTAGCCAACCGTGATAATTTAAGGTGCGGAACAGGAAAACCTCTGGATTGCAAGTCCAGTGTGCTAACCATCACACCACGGCAGCAACCATCACACCACGGCAGCCTCCCATTGCAGCATATATATCATACTGTTTCGTGTTTGGCCCATTGGCCTTCTAGAATTGTTAATGTTATGGTGTTAGCGAGATCATTTATACACTTTGCGTGAAAAAAACACTTAATTTTTCAAAACACCAACATACCATATATTGATGCTCCTGATCAGCCATCCCTGTGTGGGGTGCTCTTTATTTGACAAAATAAGATTAAAATTAATAATTTGGCCAGGTAAAAATTACACCTCTTTTAAATAATTTACTCCACTGAAGACTACAACACATTTTCCATCTCCTTAGTTTTGTTGTTGTGAGCAGATGCATTTAGGGTGCAGTGACAAATAGATATGAGACAACCATCTTTATTAATTACATGTCATCACATCTCTGCTTTAAAACCCAGCCACAGCTGTCAAATTGACTTCTGGATAAGACACAAAAAAACACACGGACAATAAAAACCCTTCACAATTCATGGACAAACGCTCTGCAACGCCTTCGTACATTTCCACAAATGCAGCCTCTATGGCTCAAGAGGTAAAAAAAAACATCTGAACCTGGCATGGGAAACCCTCTGCGGGTGCCATGAATTTGCCAGATGAGAGGGCCCACGCCGGATTGGTTGGCCCCGTCTACACCCACACATCGGCCACATCCAATGGTGCCGCGGCTTGCTTGGCCAGAGGCCAGCAGCATAAATAACATCTGCGTCAACTAGGTTTGTGGCTAGAGCCGCTGTTGCCGCTTGCTATTGAAGCAGCACCGTATACATACAAGGAGGGGGGTAGGGGTTGGTGGTGGTGGTGGTTGTAACGCCGCAAAACAACAGTGTCGTGACGGCCATTTGCCTTCCAGGAAAAATCGCACGGCGAAGAGGACGAAGAGGCGGGCTGTCATAAGTGTGTGTGTGTGCCCGTGTGTGTGTGAACACATTTCACGCAGAGAAGAGAGAATCGGTCGTCGTCTTAAAATGAAAGTTTAAGGGGAGGGGGAGGCCGCTGAGAGAGGAACCGAGACCCGTGACACGGGAGCCGACTGGGGTTTGGCGTGAGAACGTTTCTCCCCTCTGGGGTTAGGGACTGGGGTGGATGGGTGGGTGGACTTGCGAGAGAGACACAACAACAACAACATCATCATCATCAGCGGCGGCGGCGGCGGCTTGGGTTGTCAGTGGCGCGAGAAGAAAAGTTTGGAAAAGCCAACAGGTCGGTACGGACGTTTCGGTGGCTATTCTTCAATGTGGCGAGTGGTTTGTGTTTATTATTGACAATTTTACAGCTGGTCCTGTGTGCACAGAACGGCACCATACATTTGCTATCTTGTTTTGAGCAACGTTTTGAATGCAATCAGCGTTGTTGTTGTTGAAGGGTAGGGTTAGGGTGAGTGGCATGGCATATTACCGTGTGTGTATGTGCATGTCTTTGTGGGTGTTTGTGTAGGATCTGTGTGTGTGTACGGTAACCAAATGTACTTATTTCCATCCCCCCATTAGATACTGTATTACATAATCTCGCACGCGTGATAACTGGCCGAACCGAGTACTACAGCGCTTGTTAAAGCTTTATAACACTGCGTCTTCAATGCTATAACTCAACAGCAGCCGTGCCGATTTAAAAGTAGATACGATGGACGGCCAAAAGCCGCCTGCCCCTCGAGACCAGATGACATTTGGGGCATTCGATCTCTCTTCGACATCGGCCTCATCCCCGTAATAATGATCATCGTGTACTGACGCAGATCAATTGACCGTCGTCAAATGTCAAAGTGCGCACGTGGTCGTAAAATGTTGACGCAAATGTCCCCGTTCTCTTGGCTTTTAGCGCGCGAAAAGCCAGAACCCTGCGTGCTTATGGTGACGGAATTATCATTTGGCTTGTTTGCACAAATCTGGACAACATTATGGAGCAGTATATATAAAAAAAAACCCAACTCCCCGAGAAAACAACATACCGGTGATAAATATTGTCGTTTGTCCGTGAATTATGGGTGAACTGCAAGGCATTTAATTGTTAGCACCAGCCTAGATTGTTTGTTTCTTGTGTGTACGCCCCAATTGTGTCTTGTCTATTTGTGTCCGTGTGTCAATTTGTGCTGATTATGTGTATGTTACGTGTATCTCATTTTTGTAGCTGGCTGTCCAGCACCTGGTCCAAAGGTCTGTTAAGACCATCATCATGTGTCTTTGTGTGCATCAGTCTTGTCTTTGAGTGCGTGTCAGTGTCTCTGTTCATCTATTTATCTGTGTGTGTGTCCATGTGTCTTTGTGTATCTATTTTTCTGTATATATTTATTTGTCTATCTTTATGCCGGTCTCTTTGTATCTGTGTCACTGTCTCTGGCTTTTTCTGTCTTTGTGCTGTCTCTGTATTTGTTTGTATCTATGTGCGTGTTTCATTGTCTTTGTATAGCTGTGTATTTGTATTTGTTTGTATTTCTGTGTCTATATCTGGCCGTGTTTGCGTACCAGTACGTGTATGTGTGAGCCTGTGTGTCTCTCTGTGTTTCTATCTGTGTGTCTGCGTTAAGTGTGCCTGCATATCAGTATATCTGCACGTTCCTGCGTTTCTCTGTTATGTGTGGGCCCACCTTTCAGCGGGGTCCAAACATCTAAAACTCTGCCATTTTTTCGCAATGTTCCTCCAGGATTGTGAAATGGGTCGTGATGCCACTTATAGGATGAGCGTAATATCACCCCCTTCGCCACTGCTTCTGCCTGACATTGGACAAACGCACATTGTGATGTGAATGTGGGCAAACTCGTTCGAAAGCAGTTTTTTTTCTCTCCCCTCCCCATTAATAAAGTGCTGTAAGGTATCTGTTTATTTTGATAGACTCGTAAATTCAGCATTGCAGGGGCAGACTTGTGGTTCAGTGCAATAGCCGTCAGCTTAACTTGATTATCTTCCGATTGTGAATGACAACACTGCCATAACACTCAAACTGATGTCGTTCACCTTGGTTTGTCTTGTACAAGGGCACACTGAAATAAACAAATAAAATAGCTCATTGCTTAACAAGTAAAGCTGGATTACAGTGGCAGATTAATTGTCTTATTTTCTTGCATAGTTTAGGGCAAATGTATAGCATGAAAACACTGCAACTACCTATACGCATTAAATACATTTTCATTTTGAGGTTTTATATAATTGCTACTCGAGGGGCAGCTGAATTGTTATAATGTTTTGCAAAAGAATACCAATCACACAGTCAAAGGATGATCATCCTGAGATTGAAGACATACATTTACAGATTCCAGTGATACAATGCTCTCTCTCTGTAGGATAGGGTGCGCATGCACAACGCAATTTCCACTGCCGTTGTGAATTCCACCGTCGATATTTCAGGCTTGGAATTCACTCGCCGCTCGCTTCGTCATCAATTCCCATGATTATTCCCGTGGTGTGGGCGGAAGCAATGGAGGTGAGGTTTTTACGACATCGCGAGCAGATAATTTTGGACGTGCGTTCAGGAACTATAAATGATGTCACGTCTGTGTAATTCGTCTATTTATAAATACAGAGACAGCTGGGCAGTGTTTACAAACTGTGGAACCGATGAAAAGAAAGCAAAATATTTGCCTAAATTCAAAAGTGATTTCCTGCTCAAATGACCATTGAGACAGTGAGTGATCTTCTCCTGTGTACAGTCCTGAGCCAGTAGTGGCAATTCCACAGTCCTATGACAGGGCGAGTGTATCCACATTGTAACCACTGTTGACTTTCCCACACAGTGATCCAGATTTTATCGACCCTAGAGGGATTATGGGTTGTATCAACCATCAACCAAGATCTGTACTTGTAACCTTCCGATTGCGAGCCGCCTTGCTGGTCGATGGCTATTTGATAATGAAAACCATTACCCTTACATTTTGATCTGAACTGTGGCATCACAATTCTGTACGTTTCCACTGCCCATGTTGGCCCCATCATTGTCAGAGCCATAAACGGAGAGTGATGGGCCGTTTTCCCAGAACAGTGGCTTTGTCTATGCATTTGCTTTGACGTTTGCTTAAAAAGTACCAACGCATGGGAAATGTTTGTGATTATATTAACATCTTCAAACCCCCCCCCCCCTCCACGAGAAAATTATCTATCTTAGTTATTGGAAGAGACGTTTTCTCAGAAATAAAATGTAAAGTGTGATTATTAAGTAGATCGTCTGCCCACTGTAATTCCAGTAATGAAGAGCAGGCCACATGGGGTTATGTGCAACATGCATGAGTGGATTACTCTTATAGCCATGTCATTCTGAATAGAAAATTGACATTTGCGCATAATAGGATGCTCTGTTTATTACCGCAACAGATTCTGCCTTGTTTTAGTTATCCTGATTTAGCCTTTCATCTTAATTTTAGCAAAAGTGGTTTAATAAGTGCAGATGCAGCATTTGATACTTATTAAAAGGTTTCAATTAATTACGGTATTCTTTCACAACCATTGTCATTTGTCGTGGAAACAAGAGGCGATTAGAAAATTAGATTCAGGCATATAGAAAAATATATATAATACGAGTGTTTGTTTATGTATTCATACGCAGACCTTTAAACGTTAAAAATATCCGCAGCGGTGGTGTCAAATTTAATGGCAATTATTAACAGATGCATGCACGTTATGTCGTTTGATCATTCAGTTTCAATAGACTTCTGAAAGACTCGATTCGCACAAGAACATGTTTAGAACGTTTTGTTGATAATGAAATCGTTGGATGAGTGAAGTGAACACTGCATTTAGAATGACTGTATTTGCCATGAGTGGTTTTACAAAATTATTTACATTTTGTTGGGGGTTTGACCTTTGATCTGAGGAGTGTACATGTGTAACCACTCTACATTTGTCTGGTTAATTTCTAACTTGTAAAAGATCAAAGTCTTGCTTTGAATGAATCTGATTTATAACAATATAAAACCAATAGACAACTTCCCCGATTCACATTGAAAACGGCGGGAGCACACGCACTCAACACGTGGTGGGTGTCGTTTTCAACTATCACTCCTCGCATTATCCTCCCCCACCTTGCTCTCAAACAACGCCACAACCTTTTAAACAATGACATTTACTGAAAAGCAGCCACTGTAGGGGGAAATTTGGCTTGGGGTGTGCAATCAGTTTTCACCGCCAGCACACACTCACAGCACATGCGCTGTCGAGTAAAACTATTATTAGTACCACCAGCAGGCACGACTGGCTGCTTGAAATATGTGAAGTCATGATGTACTTGAGTGTCTTGTTTTTTTTGAGGCGGTCAGGAATACACTGTAGCGTGGCGGATCTTCGAGTTACTAGAATGCAGCATGTGGGGAGGAGTGTGGGTTGGGTGGGTGGTTATTGGGCAATCAATTTGTTTTGAGCTCAGTTCTGGGTAAGTGGAGATGGAACACCGGATTTACGAGCACACGACTGACGGCGTAAGAAAACAAATACGTAGACAATGGCTCCTTCTCATATCCGTCTCTTCACATGGAAAAAAACAAACTAAAACAACTCACAAGTACAGTTTTACCTCGACATACGAAGTAGACGCGTTCCTGGAGATTCGTTCGCATATTGAAGTTACAGAGGCGTTCCCAGCCTCTGTAACTTACCATTTAATACTGTAAACGCATAATAGCTTACCATTCATATTTTCAACAGACATTTTGTATTGAAAATAAAATATTTTATACTGTATTAAAATAAAATAAAATAAACTGACGTCAATAAAAAAAAGTGAAGAAACATAACTTTATTCTTATTTATACATCACTGCAGATCGATTAATTTCTTAATCCTTTCACTGTATTTATTTATAATTTTGCTTTTTTTTCCGTGTAAGAAAATGGTGCGAAAAAAATCCAACGTTCATTCTACCGAAGCTTTGTTTACCAAATATATATATCGAGGTATTATTTTATTTCTTACACAACCTACATCAGGCACGGAGTTCGATTTTTGCAGATTTATGCCACCGTTTTATCCCACGCCATAATTTGTATTTATTTAGCTGCAATGTCGAGTGGCGAAATGGGATCACGTGATGTATGTATGTTGAGCTTCTTTCGCACAGTGCCTAGCCAACCAACGTGCTCATCAGAGGTGCGGGGGAAGGAAGACAAACTCTAAACACAAACAGTTCTAAAGAAATGAGTAGATTTAAAAGTGCATAAGCTCCAGTGGCTACCTAATATCGGTCGTTGCCCATACAAATAATAATCTGGTGGTTTACCAGCGTTATTGATTCAAGCAAGCCTCGCCGCTGATGAGACACTCTGTGTCGAAACCAGACCAGAGATTGCTTTGTACGTAATGCTGCAGGAATTATTCACTCCCAGAAGGCCGTGCGACTGATGTGGGTTGTGTCAGAAATACTTTGATATTTTTGTTTATGTGGAAAGATGAATAAGTGAAGGAGACATTTATCCGCTTATACTCTCCGCAACGTCACCGATGATTTATTTTCAGTTGTATACTATCCTACTTATATATACTATATATAATGTATAATTATATAACATCAGTACTTAATTGTAATACTTAATTGTAATATATAGTATAATTATATATTATTCTAATTATATGTAATTTTAAGTTATATACTATACTTTAGTACATTCAATGTGCTTGAAAGATGACACAAATCTCGGAGATAATTCAGAGATGGCTATAGATGGTACGGGAGAACAATAGACATGAATAGATATACAGTGCTGTATATAAATGAGATGTAACAGGAGAGCTGTAGCCCTGGACCAAATCGCCCGCAGTGTGCCCAATCTTGTCAGATCTCAGAAGCTAAGCAGGTTCAAGCCTGGATAGCGCTTAGCGGGTTAACTACCATGCGTGAAGGACAGGCGTTATTGGCAGTTGAGGGCAGTGCAGCAAATTTCCATATTGTTCTGTACTCCGTTTCACTAACCTGCACCGCCCAGCGTGGTGAGGCATGGTCAAACATCCTCTCAAGGTGGTGTGGAGAAATCCTCATCCAACCGGCGGATTAACAAACAGGCTGTGCATGTACCTAGCCTCATGTGCAGTGGATTAATCAGGCTCACAATTATGGTTGTCACCTTCCGAAAGTACAAAAAACGGGGCATATCTTGGGTAGAAGAACATCTCGCACTACCAGTAAATGGAGCACTACATGTACTCCAAATGCATGGTCTTGAGGGGCGTATACCAGACTATTATTATACTATTATTACGCAACCGACTTTTAATGTCCCAGGAAAGTCTTACAGATTTCCCAAGATTGCCTATCTCAACATGAGGATAATCCTGGCAATCCCACTGTGTCGTCAAGAGTGCACATGACACCAGATCCTTTTGAGCTCTTGTAGCCCCAGCTCTCGATGGACCCACCGCACCACACTATCTAATATTTTCCTGACTGTTTTTCACAACAAGCCCCAGGGCTCGGGTGAAACCCTAGCGAGTGCCACCCATTAGGGCCCAATAACCCAGCAGAGAGAGAGAGTGAGCTGATGCCAGCGGGGGGTCAGGAGTGCGTTGGGTTATATCAGACCCAAAATGCTGGAGGTCCAAAATGTGGTCTTGGCTTAGAGCCCAGGATGACCCTAATCTGGGCCTGAGATTCAGCCTGCACAACACGAGCAACTTGTTACTCAATGCAGTTATCCAAAGACAGGGCGATTGCACCACTGTTGGGCTGTGGGAGATGGCTTTAAAAAAAACGTATTCAAGGAACTCCAGCAGATTAAAATTGATTTATTTTCATGGCAGAAGAATGCCAAAGCGTAGCATTTTTAGCACTCGGTAAGCGGTAGCGCTCCCAACACTTTGTGAATTAAATGGAGATGGCACGTGTTACGCGATAGCAAGCAACCACTAACGATACTCCCACCCCCTGCTCTGTGTAGCCTACACAGACTGTTGGGGCAAGTGCTGCAAGTGAACCACCAACTAAGGGTGGCACAGCGCACGCTCGGTACCCTTTCGAGTTTCTCCACTGTTGATGTTCCCACCGCACGCACCCGTGGCATGTTCGGAACGTGGTCCCGATGATCACTCCGGTGCTGGATTTTTGTAGCGCAGTAACCATTGAGCCAACCGTAGGCGCTTGCGGTTGTTAAAAATCGGTCTTTTATTTTGCGTTACCTGTTAGACCAGGGGTCGGCAACCTGAGGCTCCTCAAGGACTGCTTCGTGACGTTATTTATTAAGGACCACCGTCTCGTATTCACCACAGTGCATTGCGGCTCTTGAAATATTGAGGGTTTTTTAAACAATTGTTTTTGCTATTTTGGTTGCTGACCGCAGCGAAACGGTTACCAGTTTTTGCCGCACATAGGAATGTCGGGGAATGAACGTAACAACGTAGCACGTTTACCTCCTCGGCTGAGAGATAAAGGAGAGCTGTCATAGTCTAATGGTAAGCACACTGGCCTCTGTCTACCTGGCAGTGTAGATGGAGATGATGCAGTCGATCGTGGTGGGGTTAAGTGTGGGGGTACTCCTACCTCTTTTAAGACACGTCTGTTCAGCATGGAAGAGTAGACCAAATACCCCCCCCCCTTCCACAGCTAGCTACCTTGGAGGCACGGCCCGCCAGCAGTGTTCTAGCGATTGCAGGACTGTTCTACTTTACCTTTTAACGGAGATAAAGATTGTGATTGAATTTGACTTATCCCACCATGGCACATGCCAATCAAGTGCGTTCATTACTAACTTTCAAACCGAAATGGTTACCGATTATTGAAACCTTACCGGTTTACTGGTTCTCCTTTAACAACCCTCACCAGCACAAACAAAGGCAAAGATCCCCCGTGTAGTCTTGACAGACTTGGGGCAAGTGGTGCTAGCAAGCCTATTAAGGCCGGTACGGCACGCGAGTGGGTGGTGGCCAACACCACGCCCGGCCACCTTTGTCTCCCTGGCGGTGATGTTTTCACACCACACCAGGTACTTATTTGAGGCTGAGTCGACCTAGGGAAGGCCCAGGACCAGTTCGGATAATGGTCACTGGTTGTTGGCTCTGAGTGGGAATCTAACCCAGGTTGCTGGGTTTGTAGGGCAGCACGCTAATCGCTACACTACCGGCACACACACACGCCGACGATTGGCACGCCTTAGTGCGTGCTGCAGCCCAAAGCTGCGTAATCTCTGCTTTGCTAATACGACAGTGGCCCACTGTACCATACCCACATGCATTCCATCCTTCATGGATTCCCGGTTAACATAATCCTCATCAAGACGGATTCGAACAGTTTAAGTAAAGTACATGGCAGTGTTTATAGCAGGGGCCTCATAACGAGGTGGCGCTGGCTTTTGAGAATGTTGCGTGGTTATTTTTGTCTCAATACTAAATTGTCCTGCTTGTTGCAGGTCAAGAAAATCAGTGGGATTCGCGATAATTCAATATTAGGTACGATAGACCATAACCTATAAACATCACCCCCTTTACAGCCATATTCCCTAAATCCTAACTTTTAACTCTTAACTCGTAAATCATGTACCCTAACCTTAAACCAACAATCTAAATCCCTAAACCACAACCCTAACTCCTTAATCCCAAAGATCTGACCCCTTAACCCAAAACGAAAACTAAAGATGTGACTTCCCTTATTGCAGCAACTGAAACCATAAGAACAAGAGCTGTGTGATTGGACAAAAAAAATACGTTCTTAATGTTCGTGCAGTACAGTATATATATGAAACAAAAAAATATGCCAAGACAGTAGCGTGCCACAGAGTTTATTTCTGCAAAGTAGCAATTTTTTGTAATCTTTTCTTTCATATCGTTGTACTCCGAGCGAAACGAGAGCGAGAGCGAAATAAAGGTACAAACAAAAATGTAGGAAAAAATATATAAAAAAAACCAACGTCAAATTGGGGGGGGGGGCGGTCGGGGAGGGGGGGTTGGGGGGGGGTTGGCGAGATGTCTGAGACCGAGGATAAAGAGCACAAGCGCTGTACTTGGTGTTCTTTGTGCATCAAAGGCCCCCCACCCCCCCGAGGGGCTGGAACGCGTCGAGTCGGCACGCCGTCTAAACAACACTGATCAGGCCCCGGGCACAATGGCGGTGGCGCGATGTGGCCAAAGTTAACAGGGCCCAATTTTCAAAGGACCACCGGCGTTCTTCGTGATGCTCGTGTCGTGGCAGCCGCATGCGTTGGCACTGTGGCCTGCTGTGGCCTGCTGTGGTCTGCTGTACACGCGCGCGTTCTGTTGTTGTTGTTGTTGTGGGTGAGTCCTCAGTGCGGTGTGTAGACGTCGACACTGGGGGAATCGATGGGCGGCCGGACGTGGCACTAACCACGCTGCTCACTCGTGTACTGTGTCGGCCTTCACAGCTGCTGCTCGCTAACAGCACTTGCCCCAACAGTCTGTTAAGGCTATACGGGGGATCTTTGTCTCTGTGTGTGCTGAGGCCACGGGCTACCGCTTGTGGGGAGCGGTAGGGTAGTCGTTAGCGCGCTGCGCTGCGAACCTGGCGAGCCGAGATCTATTCCCGCTCACGGTCAACAGCAGTGATGATTATTTGAACTGGTTCTGGGCCTGCTCTAGGTCGACTCGGCCTCAAATTAGTACCTGGTGCGGTGTGTAAACATCGCCACTCGGGAGACAAAGGCGGCCAGGTGTGGTGGTGGGCCCATCCACCCCCTTGTGTGCCGTGGTGGCCTTCGTAGGTGCTCGCAAACAGCACTTGCCCCAACAGTCTATTAAGGCTATACGGGGTATCTTTGTATTTGTGTGCTGAGGGATAAGAGGATGAGAGATGACGTGGGCTGATGTGGTGCGGGAAGATATGGGACTGATTAGACTTGTCCAATGACTGGTACCAGCGGTGTCAACAGCGACCTCTGTCAAGGATGCTACTGGGCAGTGCCAGGCTAGGTTCACTTTGAGGCGACAGGGCAGTTGGAGGCAGAGCGAAGCTGGCACAGTGCGTTTATTTAGTAGCCATTCCCCCGCACCTGTGATGAGCATGGTTGGCTACGTACGGTGCGAAATATGTTCAACATACACACATACGTACATGGAACCAAAGCGCACGTAGCCCGGCACACGCGCCCCGCGATAACGTCGCTGCCGCTCGGCGGGCCGGGGACGGCGGTTGTCGGTGCGCGCCGTTGACGAGTGGCTCTTGCCGTCGCACAGGGTCATGTCGGAGCTGCCCTGCACGTCGGTGCAGAACACGGTGGTGAGCACGTCGGCCTTCCTCACCGAGGAGGAGGAGGAGGATGACAACGCGCCACGCATCTGCGGGGTGTGCGGCGACCGGGCCACCGGCTACCATTTCAACGCCATGACCTGCGAGGGATGCAAGGGCTTCTTTCGGTAGTACTCACCCCGCGACGACCTAATTCTGCCACTCACCGCAGACCTCTCGGCAACCCCCCCACCACCACCCCCCCCCCTCTGTGCACTCTTGGCTGAATGTTCACACATGGCCACCCCCTTTTCTGTTTGACCCTTTCACTTGTTGGTGTCTTTTACGTGTTTGTTGCTGCTGCTGCTGTTGTTGAAGGGAGTGGGGCTGTTTGGTGATATTATGGTGGATAGAGTACTGAGAGTGTTCCCGTGACCAAATCGCCCCGAACGTTTGCCCGATCTCAGTTCTCAGAAGCTAAGCGGGTGGGGTTGAGCCAGGTGACCCGCTGCGCCTTAAAACACAATAATGGGCATTGGGGGCAAGGCAGCAGAATCCGTTGTTGTTTTGTACTACCCGACCTTTAACCTGCGCCGGCCAGCACGGTAAAAGTGTAGTAAAAATATCCCAAGGTGTGGGGAGGCCCTCGATCCTGCGGGGCATTGACAAGCGCACTTTTCGTGTACACGCACGCGTACTCCAAATGCGCGCTTGGAGAGGTTTGTTTTGTTACGGTGCAATATGGTACGTTGAACCTCCTTGGCTACCGTACGTAGCCAACCGTGCTCATCGGAGGTAATGCGGGTTGTCGTTGGTCGTGTGACCGCTGCTGTTTGGGATTCCGAGAAAGGCAATTGAAAATCTGCTTTTGGGCATTTGTTTGCTAGAGGCTGTGTGACGGCATTTTTTTGCCTTTCTCACTGTGGCCGCGCGTGTAGTGAACCCTGTGCATCGCCGTTCGCGTCCTTGGGCAGCTTATCTCAGCTGTTGATATGAACGCTTTTGCCACAAATAGCGGAAACTTCATCAAAACGAATATAGGCGCAGGGTAAAAACAAGCACCAAAGATTTGCTGTGATATTATTTCAATGTACTTGTTTACCCAGGAAGCCTGAGTCTTATGACTGTTTCAGGAGGGTCTTGTCAAGCTTCTGCAGAATGGGGTGATGTTACTATGCAGAATCCCAATTGAGTGATTGGCATTTTTTTTGCATTTAAACGTTTGTGAATACTAGTTAAACTTTTTTTTATCTATGAGAGGAATCCAGAGATCCTGGCAGAAACCCATACAGAACAGGGGGAGAACATACAAACTCAAACTCCGTACAAAAGGCACCCAAGTCGGGAATTAAATCCGAGGCGCCCTTCTTACTGAGAGACAGAAATTATACCACTGCACGCTACCCTGCCGCTCTAGAATCAGACCAAGTCAAAACTGACATGTGTGTGGTGGCTATAATCTGCAATCAGAAAACATGAGCCGCTTCTGAAATCATGCACAAATGTACGATGGTGCAGTGTTATTTTTCGCAGCAGATGACATGCACATTCCCTCCTTTAATCTCTGATCGCTGTAATCGGACAAATCAAACGTGATGTACACCTGGCAGTGGAGATTATAGACTGCAATCGGAGAACAGTGGCTACTTGTTAAGCTATGCACAAACGTATGCCGGTGGAGTTTACAGACGCAAATAGGTAAATGGATTTGGCACACAGCCCTTTATTACTTAAGCATCTTCAAGCAACAAACTTCTGGGCCTTTGGTAGGGTTTTTTTATCTGACACTTTTCACTTGCGCTGTTGCCAATTTGTTTTTGCCAGGCCTTCTGACCCTCCGTGCATATTGTGTACAGGCCTGGCTCCAGCTCCTCTCAGATGGTGGGGGGTGGGCGTGGACAGTATTCCTGTTGTGTGGGGGGCCACCACAAGAAACTGAACTCTGGTGCTCCAAAGGGACATTTGGTGGTGCAGAGCCCACCCCAGCACCCCCTACGCCCGTTGGATATCTCAAGCCTTAGCTGCCAGTAACTGCGTGTTGGGACACGGACGGTCTGACTCCCCTCGTGATTACAGTGATCACATCGACAAGACGTGGAGATCCAACTCTTGAATCAAATGGTATTTTTCTTTCACATAGTCATTAAGAGATTGTTGATTTTCCTAATAATTTTTTTTGATTTATTTGAGTAATGGATCACTGACTATCAATTTGAATACTCAATCGGATAATAGTTGCTGGGAGGGGGGGTGGTGCGGGGAGGAAAATGTCACCTCTATTGCCACGTGTGCCATTGCTGGAGCAGAGCTGTGGCTTAGTGGGGTGCCACGGTGGCAAGATGTTAACTACCTCGCCTGCTATACAGGAGGTATTGGGTTCGATCTCGACCCTGACGCCTGCATATTTGGAGTGTGCATGTTCTCCCTGGGGTCGCGTGGATTTTTCCCAGGTCCTCCGGTTGTTATATGCACATTTAGAAACATGCGTTTAGAGTTTTAGGCTGCTATAAACTTCCACATGATAAGCCACTTCGTTAAGCTGTCATTTGTGGCCATAGCCCAGTGGGTCTTAGCTGTTAAAAAAAATGATGCATGGGTATGGTCTAGTGATGTCAATTGGCATAATTGGTGTTACGCTGGGAGTGGCTTGTGGAGGTTTTCCGTCTTTCAGAAGGCTGGATATGGTGCCAGCTGCCATTTTTTTAAAGGGGCCCGACCACAGCAAAATATGTACGTAAATCTCTGCTGAGACGGCCCATGTGTACAGGATTGTTATTATACCCTATATATTGTTACAATCCTTTAATTTCTGCATCTTAGATTTCGTTCTCAAAAAGCTTTAACAGCCGCTTGCGCGCTCGTGCGCGTGTCTGCGCATCATGAGTTTGCATAGGCTTGCCCAAAACTATCGCTGTGTTTGATGGACTTACTTTGACTTGCCGTAACAAGAAACTGGCAAAATGCTACACTCTGCGTTGGTGACTGTAATCCAGGGTTTAGTTTAGTATGTTCCAGGTCATGTTCGGGGACACAGAGAAACTTGATATCTCACTCACTCAAACTAATTTGGAGCTTTCGTGACTGCAAGAATTACTCTTTGGTTCTTTCGGTAAAGTCACGTATAAAGATAAAATAGTATGCTATTATTTAATTTATTATTTTATCTTTATACGTGACTTTACCGAAAGAACCAAAGAGTCACTCAAACTAGTAAACTTTTCTTTTTTATTATACGAGGTAAGGCCGACTGAGCTATATAGCTCTTTCTCAGAAGCGACTTGGTCACTAATGATCGCTCAATGAAGTGGCTTATCATTTGGAAATGCACAGCAGCCAGATTCCAAGAACACAGGATGAGATGTTACTATCCTTTGTGCAAGCACTTCCAAGAGTTCATGAACAGTGAGCCTGGTGAAATTTGGGGAGCGCATCGTCAGTAGTGAACCTTTGGTTCCTAGGGTGTTTCGGCCTTTGATACTATACACCCTCCCCAAAGGCGGCCAGCGACAGGGTGATCAATCCTACGCTTGCGTCCCATTCCCAATTAGTCATAGGAGTTGCCTTGTTGTTGATAGCCAACATCCCATGGGACTATGCATGGCAGGGGCGTCCTCCTCCCTGAGTCAAGCATTGTTGACTGCATACCTCCTGGCCCTCTCACTTTGGGGCCCAGCTGGGGTCTTTCCTCTTCATCCAGAGCCACTGACTGCTGCCTTCTGCCACCTCCGATACAGCTCTGATTGCCGAACGCTGGCTCTGGCCCTTAATTCCCAAGTTTCTAAGCAGTCTGGTTGTAGATGTTGGCACAAAACCTCTGCAGCCCACCTCCACTGGTCGGACTTCTGTGTTCCAGCCATTATGCCGTGCTTCGGCAGCTAGATCGGCATAGCGCAGATGTTTTCGCTTATAAGCCTCATCTACTGAGTCCTCCCAGGGTACTGTGAGCTCAATGATGAAGACCTTCTTGAGCAAACGGGACCAGAGCACCATGTCAGGTCTTAGGGTGGTGGTTGCGATCTCCGGAGGAAACAAGTTGCCGGCCAATGTCAGCTAGCATTTTCCAGTCGCGGGCCAAGCGCAGCTGGTCTCTAAACGCATTTCTCTAAATGTGGAGGGATAAACCGGAGGACCCGGAGAAAAATCCACACAACCACCGGGGGAACACGCAAACTCCAAATGTGCAGACGTCAGGGTCTGGATCGAACTCACGACCTCCTGTATACCAGGTGAGGTAGTTAACATCTCACCACCGTGGCGCCACCAACCTACGCATCTCAAGCCTTTGCTTTCTGGAAGATGATGAAAGCACTCCTCAAAACAGTCTTCATCAGCCTTCAAAAGCACTGCATGTGTCGACAATTCATACATGCAGAATTATGAATGGTAATAATTTACAGCCATTTGTCAATCCACTACTGGATGAAGGCCTCACACGTTGTCTGTTTTTGACCACACGTACTTGGTTGTCGAAGGGTGGGGGTGGGCGGCCCCTTGACCGATTCAGATATCGCTTGCCGCTCTTTTTAGCCATGGCCAGGAATCAACAAATTTGCATTGCTAGGTTCATAGGGTGGTGCACGAACGATGCGGTAATCGCAAAACATGGTCGATGCATCTGTGCGTAACGCAAAGCGATCATGAGCGTCGTTGTGGAGAATATGAGTCGCACAATAAATAAGCGGACATTGCATCGCATTCCTATATTTTTCTGTCCACGTAAAAAAAAACATTTCACACATCCCGTCATCCAGAAGACTTGGAGCTGCATCATTTCAGCAGCTTTGGTTCAATACTAGCAAAACTTACGACCAGTCTTGACATGCAGTGTCTTATCAAGAGAAGTCAGGCTCACGTGAATCAACGCTGGTGAACTGGCAGATGTTCTCGTCAAAGGACACTCTTTGTCTCTAGACATGGGCCCGAGTTCGATGTGAAGGTCTGTGTGTGTGTGTGCGTGCGCGCCAGTTCTATGTTTGCTTGGTGTCAACGACCACTGATCTTCGAAAGTGTACTATGCCCTGCAATTTTACGACCCAGCTTTAATGAATAACAAAGCAAATGTCCCTAAATTCCGAGAAGGATCTGGACATAAACATGATTGGTGGGGGGGGGGATCAAAGTTTGAAGGACATTCAAACACCTAAGCTTGTGAAGTACTGGAAAGAGTGGACGTGGTCTCCCGTAATAATAGCTCCGGGGTGGGGGGGGGGTTAAGAGCGCCCTTTAGTCAGTCCATAGTCCAGCTGATTGTGGTAGGTGAGGCAGGAGTTACAAAAGGTCATCATTCTTGGGAGCCGGGCAGAAGGTTTCAATAACAGCAGTAAAGGAAAAAATGGGATGTCAGATGAAGCAAAGGCCAGATAAGGCCAGGTGAGAGTTAACTGGGACAAAAAAACATGCCCTTTTAAAGAAGATAATGTGTGCAAGTACCCATTAACACAAAGTGCACAGATAAAAACACAGTAACAACTGTAAACAAACGGCAGCGTTTGTGTGGTATCCGACAAAACTTAATTGATTCTTATGGCGGTACCCCGGGGTACCAAATAATACAAAATGACCGAGGCAATTAAATATTTTACTTCTGGGACACTATTTTTTTTCCAGGGGTGTACTTAACTCCGCGACTGGGGTACCAATCAGTCTGAAATCAGTGCCACTCCGCGATGTCGAAATACAGCGAGGACGATTGCGCCAAAACCCTGAACGCTCGCACGTGGCACCATAGTGGTGCATCGTGCACAGCTCGTCGAGACGAGTCGATTGTCGCATCGCCGACCATCAACAGGCTAAAAATGACTGCATCACGGACATGATGCGAGAGCCGGGGTACTATGGTACCGCCAAAAGGTTCAATTAACGCATGTCCCAACATTCGAAGCAAAAACAAACGTTAAAAAAACGACAGGCTCTCCTAAAGTGGTCACGCAATAAAATCAAAATAAGAGTGGAGTTGCAAGTAAATTGTCACTTTACAGTGCTGACAGCAAACGGAAAAGAGTGAAGCTTTATATATTTTTTTCCGTCATGAAGATTGCCTTATCGCAGAAAACATATACGCCTAAACAGGCCAACACCTTTGAACATTTGTCCTCATAGTTATTATCCGTTGGTGGTGAATCGGTCAACATTTATTTTATTACTATTTTTAAAAGTTGTGTGTTAACAATTGCTAACGTCCGGTTGGTGAGTGACGATCTAAACCAGTCCTGCCAACCCCCTCCACTTCTTCAGAAACCTGTGCCGCTCCATAAAATCTCTACATTTCTTGGGCAGGCCTTCATCCGTTGTCAAATTGAGAACGGCTGGAGTCAATAGAAATGCATGCCAGCGCAGTTATTTTTACTTGCATGCTTTTTTTTATCGAGTTACATTGTAGCTCTTCAACTCTTATGCAAGCATAGAACACAGCGGTATGAAATGTGTTGTGTAAAACCGTACGGGGTAGATGCTGAAATCCTCTTCAATTCAAAATAATGGAAGGACTAACGATTTGGACATAAAGTAATGGGATTTTGTAATTGCGTTAGAAGTGACATTAAGGTCTTTGGCCGAGCAATCTGTGTGACAGTGTGGGAGAGGCGCGGGCTGCCCATAGGGCTCATTGTAATCGCGCGTCGCATGACGTCATACTTTGATGTTAAATTAAAACGCAGTGCAGACTGAAATGATGAAAATCATCAGAGTGGACATTTATGTACGTGTGTATATGTATGTTGAACTTCTTTCGCAACGTGCGTAGCCAACTTGCTCATCGGAGGTGCGGATAGAGTAGATAGAGGTGTATTGGAAGTAACTGTAAATATCAATCGCTGGATGAACACCACCCCCAAGCTCCTGTGTCGGTCATGGCGGATGTTTGAGCATACTTCACTACGCTGGCCAGTGCGTGAAGAGGGCAGTGGCAGTGCAGGACCAGTTCAGATATCGCCCACCACTAAACGCTTTCCATGGCTGGGAATCGAACTGAGATCGGCAGGTTCTTAGTGCACCGCAGTGCACCGCAGTGTAGCACAGGAGCAGCTAGATGCAAAAGCACAGTTCTGGTATAAGCATGGTGGCGAAATGTGAACTACTTTGCTTGGTTCACAGGAGGTCGTGGGTTCGATCCAGACCATGATGCCTGTTTATTTGGAGTTTGCATGTTCTTTCCGTGGTCGCGTGGATTTTTCTTCGGGTCCTCTGTTTTTTTTCCTCCACATTTAGAAATCTGCGTTTTTGACTGCTATTCATTTGTATTTGGCTGCTATACATTTCCACACGATAAGTGACTTAATTGGGATACCATTTGTGGCCAGGTCGCTTCTGAAAAAGAGCTATATAGCTCAGGTGGGCCTTACCTGGTAAATCAAACATAATTTGTACTTTTTATAGTTTTGCATAGTTTATAAACAAATGTTTATGTTACTGTACTCTGGTGAGGGGGGGTACAAAGGTCAACTTCTGACGTTCGATTTGAGCCACAGCTGGTATTACTCGCAAAGGGGTGTGCTTATATCCAGCTTCTACCGAATTACGGTTTCTGGATTCAATGTGAATGTCGTGACTGATGATGCTTTCGAGCAGAGAGCGATCACTCGGGCCATCTCAAGATGGCAGAGAGCGATCACTCGGGCCATCTCAAGATGGCAGAGTGCCCTGTTGATCTCATCGGCGAGGCTGGTTCACGATGTGCTTCTACTCTGGTGACTTTCCGTAACTTGTTCTGCATGTCCCCCTTCAAGGTGGTTGCCGTAAAAAGTGTTTGTCGTTCAGATTTGCCGTTATTTAAAATGTCGATAAATTGTATGTTCGGGTTATGCCGGTTCGTGCTGTAGGACTTCTGTGCTTTTGAGGATCTTAACAGATGAGATGCTCAGAAGTGGGGTGGTGGCAGGGTCACTGAGCTTCCAGTAGGGCCGGTCGCACGTGTTGATGTTAAATAAAGTAATGGGAGTGTCCGGTGAAACGTGAAGTGAAAAGAGATTTGGAGGGGGGCCTTTGTGACCTTATTAAATGAGTTGGATATTCCATGGATGACTTTATAGTGACACTGCAGGTCACCAACACTTAAAATATGTCTGTTTCTTTTCTCACTCTGGTACACTTTGGAATTCAATCCAGTCGTCTTTTTTTCCTCCCATGATGTTATTAACACTGCTGAATTGGAGAACGCATATTTCCCCTTATGTCTGGTTGTGAGATAGTAGTAGGTTTTTACCCTTTTAAACTGGTACAAAACTGACAACCTTTATTCAAGGCATCATGTTTGCAATATGCAATATGCAAACATGATGCCTTGAATGAAGGTGTCAGTTTTGTACCAGTTTAAAAGGGTAAAAACCTACTACTATATTTTGCCACTGGTAAAAGAGATCTCATAGTGTAAATGGTTGTGAGATGCTAACTACCTCGCCTGGTATACAGGAGGTCGCGGGTTCGATCCTGACCCAGACGCCTGCTGTAGTATCTTTGGTGTTTGCATGTTCCCCCCTCACCCCCCTGTAGTCGTGTGGATTTTGCTCGGGGTCCTGCAGTCTTTCCCTCTACACTGAGAAACATGGGTTTAAAGTATTTTGGCTGCTATAAATGTCCACATAATAAGCCACTTCTTTGGGCTATCATTTGAGATGGCCAGTTTTGCCTCTGAAAAAGAGGTATGTAGCTCAGTAGTCGTTATCTGGTAAAATATATATTTTTTAGTTTAGGATGCCTTCAGCAGTGGGCCTGATGTTTCGAGTGGCGAATTGAGTTGCTCGTGGTCGAAAGGTTACGAGTTAAAATCCTGGATTGGGGTTGACTCGGGCCCATCATCCCTCCGTAGTCGATAAAATTAGTACCACAATTGTGTGTAAGTCAATCATTGTTGGCTTATGGAGAGTTTGCCACCCCCCACCATAGGAATGTTGAATTTACACACCTCGCTCAGGGTTGTAAACAGGAGATGGATGTGGAACACCGACACAAAATTCTCATGAGCACGAAATGACTTGAACTTGTTTTTTATATAAAGCACTGTTTGTCGCTGACGACTTGATGTTTTGGGCTTTTTGTGTGCGCTGTACGTTCAGCAACGGCGATTTAAAAATACAATGGTGAGCGCTCGCTCGTTGCTGGCGCTCGGTACTGTCATCGTTTACGCGGTGCCCGGCGTGGTAGTTGGAGGGCTTACGTAATGCAACTTGACCAACTACAAATAAAAAAAACGTCCTGCTATCCATATACCCTGTGGCGGCGGCGGCGGCGCACATCTTGAAGAACACAGCAGTGCCTTTGTTCTTCTTGGTTCTTTCGGTAAAGTCACGTACGTGACGTACGTGACTTTACCGAAAGAACCAAGAAGATGAATCCCTGCAGTCACGAAAGCTTTAAATCGGAAGTGCCTTTGTTGTTCACCTTGTTCATGGAGTACACTTATATTAATAATGATTTGTTTTAATCTTGACTTAAAGCCTTCGTGACTGCAGGAATTAATATTCTTGGGTCTTTCGGTAAAGTCACGTAGATAGGTTCAAAGAAAATAAAAAAAATAACAAAACTACGACGTTTCGATCGCAACACAAGCGGTCGTCTTTTCCTGAAGACGACCGCTTGTGTTTTTTGTTATTTTCTTTGAACCTATCTACGTGACTTTACCGAAAGACCCAAGAATATGCATTTGTTTGGACTACAATCATTTTGAATTCAATTATATACAGCAGCTCGGTCTGATTTCATGAGCTACGGAATCTACATTGCGTTTTTCAGATCAGATAATCAGATTAGTAGTAGGAAGCGGTCTTGTAGCATTTTCAAAGACAATAACGGGAACTTATCCTCATTTATAACAAAATGTCTTAACTCTGGAGTGACTGAGAGCCGGAATGGTTCTCAAGCTACGATTGGACACGATGTATCAGCCTTCCAGCACGACGGACTTGTACGAGAATGTTTAAGCAACAGACCATGAGATAGAAATTAGGACATTGGCTGTGTTACACAGCTGAATTTGGCCAGGGCTTAATATGAAAAATCGATTTTGTTTGGAGTGGTTATGTGGAAATCCACACTTGTCAATATTAATTAATGCTTTCGCATCAATTGGCGGCGGTGGCAGACGTTTTCTCGTGGCGACAAACCCGGCCACACTTGGAATGGAAGGGGTTAATATTTCCCTGCCATTGCCTTGGGCCTTTAAGTGGAGTTTTGATTTCATACACGCTCTACATGTTATGCAAGAATGGCACACCATGCCATCAGCAAGGCACGTTCTGGGAATTAACAATTTTCTCATGCAATATTTTTGAAGAGACTAGCACGATATTTCTGAACTGGGAAGACCTCGATTCAATTACCAGGTGCCACCATGTCAGCTTAACTAATCAACCACATACCAGCTCATAATAAAGGTTTTTGGGTTAGATCGCGTTATTATAAATATGTCGCAACCCTCCACCACCCGACACGGCCAATCAGTAAAAAATGTGTCACGTTAACAAAACGCCATTTAGTTACTTCAGTCCACCGGTGTGTTTGAAGAGTGAATCCACAACATTTAGAATTTTAGTACGACGTTTCGCTGGTAATTACATCCAGCATCTTCGGGCGATTTGCCAGAAGAGTGAAGCCATCCACCTGCTTCCGGTCTTAAATAGTGCAGGATGACGTCGTACTCAAATTCTAAATGTTGTGGATTCACTCTTCAAACACACCGGTGGGCTGAAGTAACTAAATGGCGTTTTGTTAACGTGACACATTTTTTACTGATTGGCCGTGTTGAGTGGTGGAGGGTTGCGACATTTATTATAACGCGATCTAACCCAAAAACCTTTATTATGAATAATTACTGGTCGCGAAAGCCTACGTGTTAAACTCACTTACCAGCTGCTGCGTTAATTGCTTTGCATTTCGAGTTATTAAGCAAGGATGACTTTTTTTTTCTTCCAGGGCAAGCAAAGATTTCGTTTTAGGACCTTGTGAAAGTGTTGATGTAATCTACAAGACATAGTTTAAGTATATAAAAAAATAAACAAAAATTAGCAACATTTCTTCTACGTGGTCAAAATAGAAAGTTAGGCATCTGGCACTTTAATGAACCGGACAATGCGTGTCTATCACAGCACTTATACTACTTTATCATTAAATTGCATTGTGGGGCCTGCGTTTACAAATACAGGTAGTCCCCAAGTTACGATGGTCCGACTTACGATATTTCGATTTTACGATGGCGATAGCGATATGACAAAATTGTAAAATATTTTACATTTCGTGCGGCAGGCAAACGCAGCAGCGTACGAGGTACGATACTATACTTGATCATCACCATCCTCCTCTTCCGACAACTAAGTTAGTGTAGCCATCAACAAACTAACATCGTTCAAGTGTGCAGACGACGGACAGAATCTTGGTGAGTTCAGTGCAATATGATACGTTACGATACGTTCAATGCATGTATGATACATAGTTTTAGCGATTTAATTTTAAGGCTACCACGATACGATACATACGTTCAATGCATGTTAAAGGTTTTTATAGCAGATAGGATTTTCATGACAAAACGTTCTATTAAATTGTAGTTAATATAGGTAGTCAAAGAATTTACCTTGTTTTTACTTTAAATGTCACTGTGCAATACAGTATTGCAATTAATAAATACATACAGTTTATACAGTACGGTACTGTAAATTGCTCTGTTTTGCTAAATTATCACCAATCTTTAAGACTCCTGGGTAGGCTAGGCCATCTTCGACTTACGACATTTTGTACTTACGATGGGGTCGTCGTAACGCATCTCCATCGTAAGTCGGGGACTACCTGTATTGCTGTCTGAGGGTGGAAGTGTTGATAACTGACGACTGCTCTGCCCCGATCCTCTTCTTGTGTGAAGCCACTGACAGTGTGGATGAGCGCTCTCTGTGTGCGTCTCACGTGCCGGTGTTATGTTATTACGTCGGAGATGGTCATTGTTATGCGTGCAGCAGACGCTGCCAGATGGGTTGTTTCTCTTCTAAATCACGAAATGAAACGCTCGTCGAAGAGGAATTCGAAATGTGGTCATTGGTCATGAAATAAAATCTCCAAATTATTTTGCGCATTGATCGGCCTCGGGTGCAATTTTTTTATTACCGTATAAATATATATTTTTAGACAACCATTTGCTTTCACGTCTTGGCAATAATATATTTAAAATGTACGCACTGCTCTTACAATATGCACGTGGGTGTATATTACCAGTTGTGTGTATCGTATGTTCTATGTTCTGGACAGTATATTCTACGTGTCTTATGAACCGGGAATGTTTTCCAGGCTGAAATGCAACAGATTAGCAGGAAAAATTCTCGCAAATCAGTGGCCGTCCAAAAACGGAATGTGCAATTATCCGTTTTTTTTACCGAGGTCAAATGTGAAGCGTTAGTGCAGTGCACACATCATCCACAGCAGAGTGCTTCTCTAAATTGGCTCGAGGCCAACACACATCTTACTGTAAAGTAACCCCCCCCCCTGGGGGGCCATTATAACCAGCAGCAACAACGTTAAATCTTCAAACCCCTGGCAAATACGTTTTCACGAGGCATTGCAGAACACGAGAGGAGAAAAAAAAATCTACCCGCTTGATAGCGACAATAACGGCGCAATTCTGGGGGGGTCACTTTGTTTTCCGCGTGATCGCTCTGGTAGTTTGTGTTTCTCTGATAAAAGCCGTGCACGCCGCTGTGGCTGGCGTGGACCGTGGTCACGGAGCGGGCGGCGTGCGGTGACATTTGCACTCGCGCTCGGAACTCGGCCGGCTTTCTAAGAGCCGTGCCACGTCTTTATGGGGCGGCCCGCTGTGGTCGTTTGTTGTTGGGGAGCACAGCAAGTGACCGCAGCGGCGGTGGGCGGGCGGGGGCGGTTAGCCACCTTGCAAAGTAAAACGACCGCTATTGCACAGTGTGGGTGCGTGTAGAGGCACGTCAGCTGATTGGCGATTCTGCTCAATCGCCGTCCACGTGCAACGAATGCAGTGCGGGCTTTTTAGCACGTGCAGGGTTGCCTCCTGGTCCACGGTTTTCTCAGGATCGTCGTCTTGTTGAGCTAGCTGTGCTGGGAAATGTGTAAGTACGTGTTTAGTTTGTTGTCCTTCCTCTGCACCTCCGATTAGCACGGTTGGCCATGTACGGTGCGAAAGAAGTTTAACATTCATACATAATACCGCCTCTCAACAAAATGCATTTTACTTGTAGTTCTCCCCTCTTATTTCTGGTATTAGGAGAGGAGTTTTTTTTTATTCCATGACATGTCCTGGTTTTTGTATTTCGCAGGTGGCAATCCTAAGGAGGGTGGCATGTCCTTTGAGTTGAGGCGAGCCTGCCTTTGTGCTTGCCGGTCTGTGGCTCGTAGCTGTTATGTAACCGCCTGTTATTGAAGAAGGACGACGGCTCTAAGCTATTCACAAGCGCTGTAATAAAAAAAACATGATGTATTTTCCCTCCAAATCATGAATCCCACTCCTCTTGCCAACACATTTGGATGATGCCCAAACACGTGCTTGCTGCACATTCTTTGGCCCTGCGATTGGCCGGTTTACCTGTCGTAGTTCCGCGTTTTTGTTTTAGGGGGGTGGGGGGAGTCAAACTCGTGATTTTTGTCAAAATGGTAGCCGCAGTGCCATGTTGTCGAGCGTTCCGTGCCCTCCTCCCTGCCATTCTTTTAACACCCTTGAGGCCAATTGATTTCGTGGAAACAACAGCAGCAGCGCATAAATCATGTGTCTATTACAGTAAACAAGCTGGCTTGAGTTACGCATATAAATGCAGAGCGGCGAGTTACTCCCTTTCCGACCCCAGCGGTAGTCGCACCGTGTCACCCATCGTGGTGAGACACTGTGGCAGGCCTATGCTCGGGACGTTACATTACCACGAGGCCCACGACAGTACGAGAAAACTCCTCCAGTCCGCAATCCTACGAGATAAAACTCCACCATTGCTTTCTTCCAACCATCCTCAGTTTTATTCTCCCCATCCTGCTTTTGTGGAACGGCCTCCTTAATTATCCCTGATTTATTTTCTCTTTCCCGCAGGTAAGCGAAGTAAATTCGCAGATAACCCACACGGGATAATAGGATTCGCGACATTTGACCCCCACGTTACCGTGGCTGCAGAGAGTTGTGTATTTTCACATTATGTGGCACATGTCAGGGGGTGGGGGTATGTGGGTGTTCCAGAAATCACATGTTAGGATGATACAGGATGCAGAATCAGACTCTTGTTGTTCCTTCACATTGCAAGCAGCGATTTGTCGCAGGGTTATTCAGAGTTGTTACAATCGTTTTTTTTTGTTGCAGTCCAGGTAACTGCATGGAACACATCGGTAAACATGTTTCAGTGTTTTGCCGCACGTATAGATATATTTAGCAGCAAGCATATAATTTGTACTTTTCCGAGACACGCAGGGAGCTACCACAGAGGTGAAATGGTCAGCACACTGGACTTGAAGTTCAGAGGTCGCTGGTTCAATCTGTTCTCCCAGCTTGGAAGCTGAACCGGCACAATTTTATTAAATCCCTCCCCCCCACCACTGCCTCTGTCCAGCCAGCGGTACAAATGGGGTAAAATGTGGGTACGCTCGCCTCTTCCGCGACGTCTGGTCTGCACTGTAGAGTAGACCAATGAGCACTTTAGAGCTCCCCTCTTTAGTGGAGGCGCTTCCACCGGCAGTGGCGTGAACGAGTGAGCGACCAATTTCAGGGATGCACCTTTACCTTTAGTTAAGGCGAAACGAGGATCCAACATGCCGCCCGGTGACTTGTGCCGCCGTGCCTGTTGCATGTCGGCACTTGCGGATCGGCGCCTTCGCTAAAGTCCCGCTTGAATCGGTTGCCTCCGTTTGCCCTCCTGCCTTCCGGAACTGGGAATCCGGTTCTGAAAACGGTTACCCGGTTAACGTTTAACAACCCTGTTTTTTTTTTCACAAATGGCATAATCGATTTGGGGCAAAGGGGAGTAGACCACGGTAGGGTTTTCTCGATGACTTTTGCATTCCGGTGAAGGTGTAGTGTGCTAATTCACAGACACTAGTAGGAGGTACTCTCTCTCTTTTATTCCAGCCTTCACAGCCTTAGGGGATAACCACACACCGGGTCGGGACAGCCAACACGCTGCCAGACCCACGGCTTGAAGAGGGCGATGATCATGACGATCACGACGACGACAGCACGACGAGTTCCATTCCAGATCACAGCAGCCCCGACTGTGAGTCGGAGCTCGCCTTTTATCCTGCCCAGGGTGGCCAGGCTCCGCCCCCCCCGCACCCCTCTGGATCCCCCAGAAGGCTCCGTGCCTTGCCCACAGGTCCAACTGGTAGAACGGGCTGCTACCCCTAATTCCATTGTCTACCAATCTCCCAGCGGCAAGCTCTACAGCGACTCATTCAATGTCACTACAAAAATCTGACGGATCTCTCTCTTTCTGCGGAGTGTAAGGAATCTTGAAACGGCCTTGATCCAATGTACAGTACGTCGGTACAGTATATTTATAATTTAAAATAAAGCAGACGCCACATCGTGTGCGGCGACTCGTGAACTTGCACACATCGGTAATATTAAATGTGTGTCTCTGATCTAGCAGGGCAGTATTTAAAATTGCTGTACAAGTGATTGTGCAGTAAATTTTTTATTGCAGTAAAAGCGTAACCGATGTCCGTTGGGATTTTTTTTTATTGTGGTAAACACTCAAGCCCGGTACAACGCGTCCTGTGGTTTCTGGGGGAGGAGACAGAAAAGCCGTGGTGGGGGGGCTCCTTGGCTGTGTATAGGTGGGGGGAGGAATGCTCGGTGCCCACCAACGTTGTGAATTTGTTTAACATTTTTTAAAATTAACTTTAAACAAATTAAGACAAATGATGTTTGTAACAAAGAATTATATCTGGGATGGCTGTGCCGTAATTACAAAACCTTTGACCCAGCAATCGCAAGGTCACGATTTAAAAAATGTAATCCTTGTCATAATTCAACGGCCCGTAATCTTTTGTAATTTTTTTTGTTGTTCGTAAAAATATTTTACCTGGAAAACCCCCTTGAGATAGAACATCTCATGAAGCCGCACGTTCATTTACGCAGACAATCTAGCACGGGCCAGCCCAGTGACGGCACTCAGCACAGCTCAAGACATCTTGAACACTGGCCTAAAGAAATTGGAAGATTATTTCTACTCCTGGCGACTTAAGCCAAACCCAACCAAGACAGTATCCTCAGCGTTCCGTCTCAACAACGCGGAGGCAGAAAGTACGCTGACGATCGAATTTTGTGGTAAAGCCATCACCCGCGACCCACTCCCGAAATAGCTTGGAGTGGTGCTCGATCGAAGTCTCACTTTTAGGCAACACATTGAGCAGTTGAACAAATAGATAAAAACATTGCCGGGCGTGGTGCTGACCACCCACCCCGTCGTGTGCCGTGCCGGGCTTCATTGGTGCTCGCGAACTGCACTTGCCCCCAACAGCCTGTTAAGGCTATACGGGGGATCTTTGACTTTGTAAGCAGCTATGAACCCGGCCACTCGAGTTCGATTCCTGGCAACGGGTAACATTAGTGGCAGATATCTGAATCTGACCTGGGGCAACCCTGGGTCAGCTTGCGCTTAAACTATTACCCCGTGCAATGTATAAACATCAGCACTGGGGAGATAAAGGGGGCCAGACGTGGATCTGTCCACACCATTCCTTCGTGCGCTGTGCCGGCCTTCATAGCGGTGCTCATGAACAGCACTTGCCTCAACAGCCTGTGTGATCTTCTTGGTTCTTTCGGTAAAGTCACGTAGAAGGGAAGTAATAAAATAATAAAAATTAAACATAATAAAATAATTCTCACGACGTTTCGGCCACAACGCAAGCAGCCGTCCTCAGGTGAAGAAACAGGTCTGTCGAGAAGATTCAGACGCTGTCTTCTCGACAGACCTGTTTCTTCACCTGAGGACGGCTGCTTGCGTTGTGGCCGAAACGTCGTGAGAATTATTTTATTATGTTTTATTTTTATTATTTTATTACTTCCCTTCTACGTGACTTTACCGAAAGAACCAAGAAGATGAATCCCTGCAGTCACGAAAGCTTTAAATCGAAGCCTGTGTGATGTATGATTATATCTGTAATGTATGATATAACATTTCTCCAAAACAGAGGTTTTTTTAGGTTCACTACCCTGGTTTCACAGTTGTACTGAATGGCTCTATGCTTTAGGGTGGTAATGCATGATGTTTAGCATGAATGACACCAGGAAACACATCAGAAAGCTATACGTTTATTGTTTTTGACCATTTTTCAATTCACTGCTGGATGTATGAAGGCCTCTACTTGCTGTGCCAGTAATGGAGGCTATTTGACCAAACTTCACCACTCTGGACAGTGCGAGTTGCTGAATGGGATGCCCAGAATGGCTTCAGATCATGGCCGGGATTAAAACTCGGGTCACCGGGTTCGTAGCGCAGCGTACACTAACCGCCAACCCACCCCATATTACCTCATTTCACATTTAACCATTGTGATATGTGGAGGAGCAGTGTTTGTGCAGCAGTTGGCAAACCGAACTATGAACCCCGCAATTTGAGCTTAACTACAGCCAACAGCAATGTCATCTGGACCAGTTCAGTACCCCCCCCACCTCACCCTCCCCCACCATTACTGACACATACTGACCAACGGGATGAGGTATGTGTCAAGTATCCACCACAGCCGACACGGTATCGGGAAGATCTCCAGCAGTGGATTGACAAATGGGCTGTGCAGTACGTGTGGCTGTACGTCTGTCTACTGGCAACAGCTGACTGCGCCACCGCCTGCAGACTGAACTAAGTCAAAGCTCTCGGATTTGTGGGGTTGTTTTGGCCGTCACCGCACGTTTTCCGCTGTGACATCCGACGTTTCTGGTAGCTTCTTCTCCGCGTGGGGTGAAACGTCGAGCATCGTGCCGACCGATACGTTGAGATTATTTTGCTGCTGTAAATTTCCACATGATAAGCCACTTCGTTGAGCTTTCATTTGTGGTCAGGCTGCTTCTGAAAAAGACGCTAATAGCTCAATGGGCTTCACCTGGTAAGGAAACAAATAGACTCGTTTTATTTGTATATTTTTTTTAAAGTGATTTGTTTACCTTTCCTATACTTGGCACTCCTGTCGTGTTTTTGTACTGTTGTTGTAACGTTCTGACCTGCCCCTACCGGACATCTGTGGCAAAAGAGCTTTATAGCTCATAAGATTCCTCCAGTATAAATATTCTCATTCTGACACGTGGCACACGGCCCGAGACCACACGCGGAGAGCGACATTGCTCAGCCCAGCCGCGGTAACGTACAGAGACCGCCACCTTCACAGAGGGATCGCTCGCACGCAGCTTTGCACCATGCCAGCTGCCTGGAAAATGCAGAGTGGACTTTGTGTGCACTCCCTTTAGAGCCCCATCTTGCAGGTGTTCCCATTTAAGTGAAGTGGATTTTTTTAACCAGGTGGGAGCCTGTTGAGACTACGAGTCTCTTTTTTTCAACAAAGAGCCCACCCCGGGGGTTACGAAGCCAATAAAATCAAAAATGCCAGACGTAAAGCCTTGACTTAGTGCTGCGTAGGTTTTTGCTGTTGTGGCTGTGTGTGGCTCTGCGTTGTGTTTTTTTGTTCATCGTACTGTCCAAAGCTTTTCTCCGTATGCTGGGAGCATCTCCCTAAATAAGCTAATCCCTTGAATTACATAACAGCTGTTATATATTAAATATACTGTATGCATACATCACAATGGATATTCTTTTCACAAATCTGGCATTGAGAAGCAAACTAAGACGAGTTACAATGCAATGATAAAAAAAAAATGTTTACGGTACGATTGCCAAATCAATGAATGCAACTCGTTACAGAAAACTTGACTGCGAGGGTCAAGGTAAAGGTGCAGGCCTGAGATTTGTTGCTCACACCACTGCTGGCAGAAGGCCATCCGCTACTGAGAGCGCTCTTGAGTGCTCCTCCTGGAGGTTTGTTTTGGGCCACGCTTCCACGCTGGCCAGACGTCTTGTAAGAGGTGGGACTACAAAGACAACACAAAGATCCCTCCCTGTAGCCGTAACAGACTGTTGGGGCAAGTGCTGTTAGCGAGCACCTATGAAGGCCGGCACGCCACACGAAAGGGGTTGGTGGCCAGCACCACGCTCGGCCGCCTTTGTCTCCCCAGTGATGATGTTTACACGCCGCACCAGCTACTCATTGGAGGCTGAGTCGAACCTAGGGAAGGCCCAGGACCAGTTAAAATAATCGTCACTGGTGTTGTCCGTGAGTGGGAATCGAACTCTGGTCGCCGGGTTCGTAGTGCAGTGTGCTCACACTACTTACACTTTACCACACCCGGCCTGCCGATCCACCAATGGCGAAGTAAACATTTCCACTGCTGGCTGGACAGAGGTGGTGAGGGGTGGGGGTTGTAAGAAACTTGCACCGTTGTTGTTTCACCTGGCGTGCAGGTCGAGAGGCAAGAGTTGTTAAACGCTAAAGCGACCGCCGTATATTTTTTTTGGTCCGGCGCAAGAGCTGAGAAAAGTTTCACAGACTCTGCCGGAATTCACGGTGGAGCCGTGCGTGGCTCAAGCCGATGCCCCCACCCCCCCACCCCCCCACCTGTCAGTGTGTTCGGTTTTTAGCGCCGCTCTTGTTATTGACGATTTTGGATTTTTGCTTTTCCTGGAAATCGGAATTCGCCCTGGCACTTTGCCGCGATTTGCATCCCCGTAGGAAAGCCGCGTGGGCACGGCCGCTGTGCCCACGTGGTGGTGATAGAGGGGCCGGGGGGGGGCGTGTGCCTCGATGGAAACTCGTGGGGGCTTGCTTTTAAAATAGCTCTCGAGCTGCTCTTGGGGCCAATTTCCCAATCGGGAAACTTCACTTCACGTGGCACACACACATCATCATCATCTACGCGAGCGGAATGTGCCACCGCGCATTGCTAACACCTGTGGCGATCAGTAAAACCCGAAGCGGATAATAATGGCGGAGCAGCATTGCTCCACGTGGCGGTTGTTTGTCGTTTACCAAACCACGCCACCACCGCCTCCTGTGCTCGTAACGCGCTGTCTCACCGCCGTGTGATTTATTGGAAGCCTCTGTGAATGCCGATTTTAGTCGACCTGCTGCGACTGTTTACGCAAAGCTGAACACTTCACTCTGTACGGGCATTCGTACACCCCCTCGTCATATTCCGATGCCGTTTTTGTCTAAAGCGTGCCGAATTGCGACGTCTTTCGTGATTCGGGTTGCCTAGAGAAGTACAGATTTCACTTGCTTGGTTACTCTTTCACCGCTACCACTGCTACGTTCGGTCACTGTGTCCGTGAACTTCACACCTTGACACCTACCCCTGCTGCCGATGACTCATTCTAACAGATGCGCCGTTTCCCCTCATCCTTCCACCTCATTGTTGAAATCGACCTCTCTCTTTCCTCACACTGCTCGACTCAGAATTACATCAGATCGTCTTCTTTTGAATTTTTTTTTAGCCTCGCCTCGCTCGATTCCCACGACGCAGTTGTTCGTCTCCGCCAGCTTTTAACCGCTCCTCGGCACTGTCTGCCGCTCGCCTGTTTTGGGTTTTTAGGCCTTCAGGCCCGAGCACGGCGATTGTGCTCTAAAGCAATAATGGGCTCAGGAACGCGGCTTTAATTGAATTGGACACTCAGTTTCAGATCTGGCGCAGGCCCTGGGGGAGCAGAACATCAAGCCACCGACCCACCCCCTCTTCATAACCCCCCACCCCTTTTTCCACTCGAGGCGTCACAGAGAGCGACATCCCCCTCCCCACCACCATCTCCCGCGTGTTTATCTCAAACTCCCATCTGACAGCACAGAGCCGAGTCAGGCAGAGACAGGAGGGGGGGGCATTGGGATTCAGAAGAGGTTGTCACCCGGCCTCTGTGTGCGTCACTGGCTGTTTTTCTCCACGCAGATTTGGTTTGGTGAAATTATTCGTGCAAATGGAAGTCAAGTGCCCACACTTGTGTTTTCAGACAAATTGAGCGAGCCCCGGGGCTTCAGCTAAGCCAAGTAAATAATAATGACGATACCGAACAACAGGTTGTACGATCGGACGGATAGGCTACACCCCCAGTCTGTATATCAGACAGGGTCCAAGTGCATGCCGGCTTTGCAGGAGCTACCGTTGTGCGAGTGCCCGTGACAAGGCTCGTGCCGCTGCCAAGTGATTGACGCGAGAGAGACGCGCCCACACGAGCGCCTGCTTATTTGGCTAAACGGTGATGCCACCGCTGCTCGTCTTGCCTGGCGCACACCGTGAACTTACCGAAGTGTGTGGCCACCACGGTTTTCTATCTTCCCTAAAGGGTGGGCGGTGGGCCCCCTCCTCACCTTCCGTGGCGACGCAGCGTGGCCGATTAAAAACACCAAACCTATTGGGCTCCGCATTGATTTCGCATAGGTGTTGCGTTTGTATTCTGTGCGCGTTCCCAGGTGAATTGCCGTCGTGAAATGCCATTAAGTATTGCGCCACAGTCGCGAGCTGTATAATTATTGTGTTATACCCCTGCCGTCCCACGGTGCTGAGGAAGGTATTTGGAATGTTTCTCCTGGCATATTTAGCCCCCGCTCGTTTGCGCTGCCTATTTGTGACGTTATTTAACGTTAACTCTTTTTTTAGAAGAAGATAAATGTTTTAACCCAAAATAATCTAGTTTTTTTTACAACGACCACCAATAACGGCTGCTTTACAGAAATGAGCCCTTTAGGTAATCTTATTGGTTCTCTGTTATTTAGAGAACATTTTAAGATTGTCATAGGTTGAGATTTCAAATTTTGCTTGGGGTTTTTAGCCAGCCCATCATCTATCCTGGGGTCGATTAAAAAGCAAGTCAACACAATGGTTTTTCTATGGATGGACTCGCCCCTGCCATAGAAATGCATAATTTCTACCACAGCCTCAGGGCTGTCAAACCATAGATGAGCACCAATGCCAAAGCGCTCATTTGAGCAGCATGACACCACTCTGGCTTTTGAACAGCCGCGTACAGAGATCAGCCTGAATGTTAGACAATGTGAATCGTAGTGTTGTAACTTATAAACGCGGTTAATCTCATTCGAGGCTGTCACTGAAGTCTGGGTATTCACACTCTTCGTCACCCTCGAATAAAACGACGTGTATATTGTCCGCGGGACGTACCTCATGGTCGGGGAGACTCATCGGTGTGCGGCGCACGCGCCTGCCTGCATGCGTGCGTGTGCGTTGTGTGCGTTCGCGTGTCGCGCAGGAGGAGCATGAAGCGCTCGGCCTCCTTCACCTGCCCCTTTGACGGGAGGTGCAGCATCACCAAGGACAACCGCCGCCACTGCCAATCGTGCCGGCTCAAACGCTGCAAGGACATCGGCATGATGAAGGAGTGTGAGTGGACAATGAAGACGCGCAAATGTCCTTTCACTACACAACCGAGTCGTGCCGGGACCCCATGTCGTGCCAGCCAAAAAGATTTGCCGTGTCACGAGCGTCGCACGAGGTCAACGAGTCGAGATGCGCGTCGGTGACGCGGCGCCTCCGCCGTTGTTTTAGTGGCGCTAACGTACATCGCACACGATGAGTGTCGCCATTAGTGCTGTCCCTGAGCCCGAATCAGATGTCTTACGAAGCATTGTATAACGGTTGGGTTCTGGATTGGCTCGGCAGGATAGCCGGTGGAAAACTAACCGTACCATGAGGGGCCCCCTGACCCTTTCTTGGCTCGGATGTGCCGGTGGAAAAGTACAAAGGTCACCCCCCCCACCCCTCAAATGTAACCGGCACGGGCTTTTGGGGCAAGTGCTGTTAGCGAGAACCTAATGAAGGCTTGAATGGTGGACATTTTGTCTACACAGTACTGATGTTAACGGATTTCCAGGCACTCATTTAAGGCTGATCCGACCTACGGGAGGTGCAGGGACCAATTCAGATATTCGCTACTGATGATGTTCGTGGCCGGTAGTCAAATGCGGGTCCCTGTGCTCGTGCTACTAAGTTGGACTGACAAAAGGGTCGTAGTGCCCTCCGCCCCGCATTACACTAACCACTACTCCACCGCTCTATCCACGCATGCACGCATGCACACGTGCACGCATACACATCCGGTCTATGCTGCAGATGTGACCGTTCAGAACTGGGTGGAAAAGGGAGCTCAAAAACAACACGTCAAAACGAAACAAATCTCTGACTCACAATTGGAACCTTTGCCAGTAGCAAAATATGATAATAGTTTTTTTACCCTTTTATCTGGAAACAAAACTGACACTTTTTTTTTACAAGGAGTCTCTCTAAGAAAAGCTGTCTTTGGTGTGGACCAATCAATTTCGAGGACAGTGCATACATTATCAGAGTTGTGTTTTTTGTTTGCATTCCGACCGCAGGTATTGTGGTCAATGCAAACATGACTCCTTGTAGAAAAAAGGTGTCAGTTTTGTTGCCAGATATAAGGGTAAAAAACCAATCATATTTTGCTACTGGCAAAGGTGGTTCCAATGGTGTAAATGCTTCCCCGAGCTCTCATTCTCTGATGGTGCATTGTCTTTGAGTTGTGCGCCTTTTGGCGTCATCTGGTCCAACACCATGTGAGACTAGGCTTTAAGAAAAGCTGTCTCGGGTGTGGACCAATCAATTTCAAGGACAGTGCACACATTAAATTTGATTTAAAGCTTTCGTGACTGCAGGGATTCATCTTCTTGGTTTTTTCGGTAAAGTCACGTAGAAGGGAAGTAATAAAATAATAAAAATAAAACATAATAAAATAATCTGAAATATATTATGTATAATAATATTATGTTTTATTATTATTTTATTATTTCCCTTCTACGTGACTTACCGAAAGAACCAAGAAGAAAAAAAGTGCATACATTATCAGAGTTGTGTTTTTTGTTTGCATTCCAACCGCAGGTATTGTGGTCAATGCAAACATGACTCCTCTTAAAAAAAAGGTGTCAGTTTTGTTGCCAGATAAAAGGGTAAAAAAACAAATTATCAAATCTCTGGCTGCAGTGCAACCGTGGCGCGCGTCAAGCGCACACAACAGAAACGCGGCATGTTTGTCAATAGCCACTGCCTTCAAAGGAAACGTATATAAAGGGGCGACATTTCAGACCGTGACCCCTCTTTTTTATAGCACATAAGCAGACTATGGTTGTTAAACGATAACCGCTAAACTGGTAAGCATTTTCACAATCCGATTTACCGGTTCTGAAAGTCGAGCACCGGTAATTTTATCCAGTGGAATTTCGGCAAATGAACTACACACCGATTTGGTGGACGCGAAAGTACAAGCAGCACGGCGGCATAAGTTACTGCGTGGCTACATGTGCCCTCGCTCGCAACCCTGCCATTGCTCACTGGCTCAGTCACTCAGGCCACTGCTGGTGAAAGGGACTCTACGAGAGGGAGCGCTCGAGGGTATTTGTCTTACTCCTCCACGCTGACCAGATGTCTCGGAAGAGACGGGGGGCATGCCCTCACTTTACCCCGCCACAGGTGACCTGCCGATCCACTAACCTTGGCGAACCCATTCATGCTTCCGGGTTGGTAGAAGCACGGGTGGATTTTTTTCTTTAATAAAACCTTAACCCCCCCGCATTGTTTCAACTGCCGTGGCAAGACATGGAATGAAACCAGCGACCACTGTGCTAACTCATAAACCACGGCGGCTCCCCTTAATGTTCCTTTAAAAAAAAAACTATTTAGGTATTTTATTTGCTCGGCGGTTTCATTTTACGCGGCAAATCCTGTAGAATGTAGTTTTAGCGGGTTTTTTCCCCTGTGCAATTACCGGTAATGTAAATAATACCCAATGTAACCACGCTCAAAGCAGACGCTTTTGAGGCTTGCTTGGGATCAACTGCGCGCTGCAGGGAGCGTGCGTAACTGCTCGGTGTCGTGCGTGCACCTGAGGCGTATTTGATCTCTCTGTCGTAGCAACTTTGAATGACCTTTGCCCGACCGGGTTTGTGTGTTTTCCCCCCCCACCAACCCCCCCGCTAAATTGTGATTGGTTATCTCATGAGCGTGAAATCAAATATCCGGCTAACTTTCTAGGCTTACAGTGAGGCAGCATGGTTGGCAGAGTGGTAACATGTGTTGCCTCACAGCAAGAAGGGCCTGGGCTTGATTCCCAACCTTGGTGCCTTTCTGTGTGGAGTTTGTACTGCATTTGACAAACATTCCAATGCCGAACATTTACTTGCAAATTACTCAGAAGGAATTAACACATGGCAACATTGTCTCCCACTCACACAAACTTGGCAGGACCCTATGAAAAGGAGTCTTGAGACTGGGTAAACAAGCGGAATAATAATAATATTACATTTTTGGGCAGTTTGCCGTGTTGAGTGGCCCAGACTAGTCGCTTAAGAGTCGCAGCCTGGCCTTCACACTGCATGCAAATAGCGGCTCGTTTTTGACAACTTGCGTTGATTACACTGGGCACTTCGTATGTAGATACGTACGTATGAGTGTAGCCAAATGAATAACTCTTCAGTGGAGCCCATCATTGTGAGTTTGCCTAAAAGAGCACTTATTCTTGGTTCTGAAACCCAATAGCTAGTAGAAAGATTGCTATCCATCACGTATGCTTGCTGCAAGATCACCTGTGGCTCCACCTTTCATCCCAACCTTGGCAACTCCCCTGGGCCCTGGCGTCAAGTTGTGCACACAGTGTTGACGTATGTGATTGCGTGCCTATCTGTCAACCTCGAGGTGAACCAACCGTGGCCCCTAACTGCAGTCCATTCTCATTTGCTGCATTCCTAATTAATACAAAAACAACAACAACAAAACGTATAGTGCCATAACATATGAGGCCATTACAAGGGAGCTGAACAAGCGACAAAAGCGTTACATGTGAGCCATTAGTCCATAGCAATGAGTAATAGATAATGCACTTGATCCAAGTTGCAGCAGATGACCAAATCACCCAGAATGTGGCCCATCTCGTCAGAATAACAGAAGCTAAGCAGGATGGAGCGTGGATAATGACGACAATGCATAATAACTGTTGACGGAGGCTACTGTGGCGTTACATTGTCAGCAGGCAGGCAGCGCAGCAAAATCAGTTGTGGTACTGCACTATGCCTCATTGTCTATGCTATCCGCCTTCAACCCGCACTGACCGCCACGGTGAAATATGATCAAATATTGAACACCCCATGACCCATATGGCGTTGGGAGGCTCTCATGCAGCAGTGGATTGACACAAGGGCTCTAGATGTACGTGTACTCGAGTCACAAAAGGCTAAATAGTGAAGAGTGCACAAAGCAACGTGGATTGGTGCATGCTTTGATTACATTTAGACATAGATATAAATGTGTTGTTAAACCCGCCACCACCCGACACAGCCAATTAGTAAGGTTTGTCACGTAATCGAATTGTAAATGTTGTGGATTTGCTCTCCAACACACCGGTGTGCTGTACTAGTAACGAGTTGGCATGATTTGTTTACGTAACAAATCTTACTAATTGGCTGTGCCGGATGGTGGCGGGTTTAACGATACATTTATATTCACGCTTTCTAACCCAAAAAAAGCCCTCTAATTGATATGGGAATGCTGTGATTACTCTCAGCTCTTCCAAAACGTCCGACCAGCATGACAGAGTTACCCAAACACCCTCGATAGAGCGGTCCCATGGAGCGCCCTCTGAGTGGAGGCCCTCCCGCCAGCAGTGTCGTGAGCGAGCAGTTTCACAGGCTGCACCTTTCCCTTCACTGGAACATTCCGTGCAGGTGCTGTGGATGTTGAATTTCTTGGTTGGCGGTGTTGTGAGGGATGTGGCAGTGTATTTGTACGCACGTGTGTTCAACTTCTTTTGTACCGTACGTAGCCAACCGCGTTAATCGAAGGTGCGGGGGATGGACAACAAACTAAACACTAAAAGCAGTTCTAAAGAAATGAGTTTTCAATCTCGATGATTTTAAAGTGCATAGCTCCAGTGGCTTCCCTATTTCGAAAGAAAGAGCATTCCAGACGGACGCAAAAGCTAATTTTAAAGTGCGGGTTGCAGTGACCGGCTTTCTTCGATGGTTCGCCAACATCTGCTGTGAGGATGACTTTGGTGGGGTGGGGCGGGGGTGTGCGGGAAAGGGGATGCCTTCATCCAGCAGTGGATTGGTCACGGTGATGACAAATAAAGAAGTTGATGAATCGAGAACAGTTACTTCTCCTGCACCTGCCGAATCTTCCGGAATTCTGTTTGAGTCTCCGTTAGGAGATGCGGCAGATCTGTGATCGTCACCCACTGCTCGACCCGTAAAAGAGCTGCAGCGGATTTTATGAAAATATGCAAATGGTGCATCGGTTACATTCTAGAAGCTGTAGTCGCGATATTAGCTAAGTTTCCTTTTGCCTGTGCAAGGCCATGAAAGGACATAACGTAGAGTTCAATTGAATTAATTTATCTTTCATTTGTGAGCAGACGAGGCCCCGCATTGAGATAGGACGGCTATCTTTTTTTTCTTTCTCAAAGTTATTGTTAAACATTGTCCTTTCCCCCCTCCAAGGGTACACGATAACGAGCGATAACGAGCGATAACGGCGCTATCGTTAGAACCTGCATATTGTGCTCTTAATTGCGTGCTCTAACGCCGTCGCAACGGCCACTGCCATGGCATCGCCACGGGGGTCGTTCACGTCCGTCGCAGTGATATCAGCAGCACGGTGTTGAACCGTCGGCAATCCCGCGCAAACCTCCGCTTTTTTTTTGACGCTGTATTCTGTCCGTCTTGTCCGAAGCCCGAGTGCTGCGACCGTGGCTCTCGGGACCGCGGTAAATGACTTGAGGTGACCGCAACGTGGCGGAGCCGCCGGATCTGCGTCGTACAGGGGCCCGCAACGATTGCGTCGGCCATTTTGCAGAATTTCATCGCATTGCGATTTCTTTGTTGATCATTTTATTTATTCTTCTTAATTATTTCCTTCTTCTGACACATTTCATGAAACAACAAAGTCGGTAATGAAAAATCTGAAATAAATAGCGATTATATGTTAAATTATTTATTTGCGATGTTTTTTCTCACCGAGTGACGGCATGGTAAATATAGAATGTCGTTATTTTCGTAGTTAGTGAAATTACTCTAAGGTCTTGTATATATATTGTGAAGTTCCAATGATTAGAAGATATACGGCAGCTTTGCATTCCATGAACTGAAAATAACTTGTGAAGTGATTCTAATTCGGACTTCCAGCAAAGCACAAAAAACAATAAAATAAAATGTTTAAATTCAATAACAAATTTATGGGAAACTGACGTCACGATGACCATGATATCATACAATTTTAGATCGTACCCGAGTAGTAACGGACATGGCGAGCTGTTTAGCGAAACGTGAAGTCAACTACTTGGTGTGGAATAAATCCCGCTGTTTGTTCGTTGATGAGACAGAGCGCAGATTAAAGTGTCACGCGGCGTTAGGGAGAAACTCTCGCAGCCGGGTTTACCGATGAGATACGATGTCTGTTTGAAACTGCGTCGACGTCCCGTCACGTCATTGTGTAGCATCTGACTCGTTATCCCGGCGTGAAATCTCGCCGGGCGCTGACAAATGACGAGCTGCTTATAGAAGGTCACGGACGCGGCCGGTACAAGGGAGGTCGCGCCCACGCCTTGGCGCTTTCATTTCGGTGACTCTGTCGGCTGTGGCAAGAAAATAAATGTGAACGCGTGCACGGCTTTGCGATCTGTGTGGGAAGAGGTGGAACCTCCCCCGGCCAGCACCGGGTGCCTCCTTTGAGAATCAACTAAATTAACGTGAATGCGAGGAGCAATTCTTTGCAACGTAAGTTGGAAACGATGGCAGGCATATTGCTGTCTCGTCGTTGTCAAAGTTGTGCCGCTTCGCTCTCCTGTCATACGCGGTTCGACTCAATGTGGCGCCATGGTGGCGAGATGTTAGCTACCTCGCTTGGTATACAGGAGGTCGTGGCTTCGATCCCGACCGCTGTATATTAGGAGTTTGGATGTTCTTCCTGTGTTCGCGTGGATTTTTGTTTGGGTCCTTCGGGTCTTCCCTCTACATTCAGAAACGTGTGTTTCGATGCATTTCCACGTGATAAGCCACCTGTTTGAGCTATAATTTGTGGCCAGGTCGTTTCTAAAAAAAGAGTTATATAGCTCAGTGGGCCTTACAAAGCTAAATAAAATTAGTCTAAATAGTTTTTTTAAAGTTAGAATGTATTCGGTGCCTGCAGAAACTGCCCGGCATGTGGAGTAAGATGTTAAGACGCCATGGCGAAAAAAATTACACCTAGCGCACAGCCTGGACACACGGCAGAGAGAAGGGTGAAGTGTATGGGATACTACATTTTATTTTGCCTCCCCCCACCCACCACCTTCCATCGAACTTTCAAACCTAGCTAGTTTATTGAATGGACAATGCCACCTTGTTTGTGCGAAACAAGGCCGAGCGCAATATCGCCAGCACACCGTGCGCATCCTTGCACGTGCGTTCCCGTCGAGCTGTGGACACGCGTTTGTTTCAGGGGGCCGCACGGCACCACTCGCCGACTGGTGAAAGGTGCGCTGCGGGGGGCACCACGTTTTGGCTTTTTTTTTATTCCACAAGCGGCGGTCTCCCTGCATAGAGTTTCGGGGTTTAGACCATTTTGTTGTGTCCCATCGCACGGCAAGTCGGGCTCGGCGAGGATTTTTTTTACTTTGCTGCGACGGGCAGCCCTGTAGCGTTGGCGGGGAGGGCGGCTGTAAAGCGGCTGAGTCCCCTACCTACCCCTGCTGAAGGCTCAGGCCCCATTCTGGATTCTTATCGATCTTATCTTATATATTTTAAATATATATCATGCCTTATTCCAAGGTGCTTCACAGCAATTACGAAATTGCACGTACGATTATAGTGGTTGAGATAATAAAGAGTGTGGTCGTTATTGAAAGTGGTTGTGTAGTTGTAATGCGGGCGTAAGCGACCTTCCGGAGGTGACGTCACGGGGGGTGGAGTCATGTGACGTGGGGGGAAGGTTCGGGGCTTTAAGCGGGTAAACCGGAAGGGGAAGGCAGTCGGGGTGTGAGCGGAAAAGAGTGAGGCCACGCGGGCAAGTGTGGAGAGGGGGGGCGCCGACGGCCATCGGGAGCCAACCCCGAAGATAAGAGGAAGCTGCGGAGTGGTGTGCAGCTGGGGAGGAGACAGCCAGGAGGGCTGCGTGTTAGAGGCAGCGGTGTGGCTGCCAGGAGGAGCTGCGGAGAGAGAGAGAGAGAGCAAGAAGCTGTGAGAGCTGCGGAGGGAGAAGAGCAGCAGAGAGTACAGCCAAGGGGGGCTGTGTGAGAGAAACAGCAGCGGAGCTGCTGTTGTGGATCGGGCCGACATTGGAGTCAGCACCGTGGAGAAGCTACAGAGTAAAGACAGCCGTGTGGGTGTACAGCACGAACCGAATAATAAAGGACACTGAGCCAGACATCGTGGTCCAGTCGTTTATTACACTGGTGTCGGAAGTGCAACGGCATGTCGAAACAAGTGAGGAAGAAAGTTAATCCGGCGCCTGCATCGGCTTCTTCGTCCGACGACGACGAACTCCCTCCAACCGCGGATCCTGTTGGGGTGGTGGAGGAGAGCCCGGCTGAGGCGACCACGGGAACGGGAGTGGAGGATGTTGGCGCGGTGGCGGGTCCATCGACATCATCAGACGCGGATCAACGATGGCAAGCGATGGCGGTACAACTGGAGGCACTTCAGGACGTCCTGGCGCATCTATGCCATCTCGTCGCGCCAGGGACGATGGATGATGCAAGTGGTGCTCCGCGGGCCGCCACGTTGCCTGTCCTGCCGCCGCCATTGCCCACGCGGCAAGAGGCCGCCATTTTGCGCGCTCCGTGGCGCCAAACCGCCATCTTGGCCACGCCGCGGGCCGACGCCATTTTGAAATTGCCATCACAACCACCACCATTGGAAGACGGCGGGAAGAGGAGTCGGAGTCGCCACCTTACAACAGTTAAAGAATTTTCCGTCGGTGGGGACTGGAGCGCGTTCGCCTGCCGCTTCTTGGCGGCGGTACGCACAGCAAGATGGACCGATGCGGAGGCTTTGGAGGTGTTGCCGACTCTCCTGGACGACGAATCTGTCCGATTCTTCCGTTCCATAGCGACCGATAAGAAGGCAACTTTACGTGGTGTTTTTCAAGAAATGGCCGATGCTTATGAGCCACCAGATGATGCGCATCGGCGATTCGCTCAACGACAACGAGCACCAGAGGAGTCGCCCGTGGCGTTCAGGGGTGCGGTGCTGGAGCTGGCCATGGCAGCTTATCCTGAGACGCCACAGGACCTGCTTGAGCCTCTCATATTAGGGAAAATGTTGGAGCTGTCTCGGGATCTAGGGATCCCCATGCCTGTGTGTGGGCATGAGAAGCTAACTTCCCGGATGGCTGCTAAGTGTCTCGATGCGCAATTCAACCTCCGTCGCTGGAAACAAGTGACGGCGTGGACGGGGGGGCCCGTCAAAGAAGGGGAGGCGTTGGGGTGGAACCCTGCGCAGGCCGTCTATGTTCCGGATGACCGGGGCCCTCAACAACTGACGGCCGCCTCCGCTCCATGGACGGGACGCGGCGGGCCGAGACCGCGCGCGGTGCTACCAGAACGGGGCCGTCAGGAGGCGAGGCCTGCGCTTCGGCGCAACGAGGCCGAATGTTTCCGCTGCGGGCGTAGGGGCCACTACGCCAGAGACTGCTGGGCCCGCTTCCCGGCTCCGCCGCAGCAGGAGGCCTCGGCACCGGTCAAGTCGGCTAAAGATCCTCCGAAACAGGCATGTCGGCACGCACCAGACACTCGGCAAGGCTTTCCACCTCACCCACCACCTGTGTTGCGCGATCCTATTGTTGTTGTTAAAGAAAGGCCATCGACGGGGCCTTTTCATTCAGTTACGCAGTGGCGCAAATTGGCACGGAGAGTTGTCGCGGCCGCTACGGGTTCGTCCACTGTACCGGGGTCCATACAAGGTGTGGACGTGCGCATTTTGGTTGACTCGGGGGCGTCTGCGACTATTATATCGGATGTCATTTTCCATCTGTTGGGCATTCCGTCGGGGGCTGTGCGTCCGGTTTATGGGTCGTGCGTCGCTGCGAACGGGGGTAGCATGGGTATCGTGGGTCAGGTGGATGCTAAGATATCTATTGGGGATGTGTCGGCCTCGGGTGTTGTGTTGATATCGAGATCTTTGGCGGTTCCTTGTTTGTTAGGCACCGATTTTTTGGCTAAGATGCCCATTTTGATCAAAATCAATGAGAATTGTATTGAACTGCCGGGGGGCCGTCAAATCTCGTTCCTGCCGTCGCCCTGGGGGCGACCTGCTTCGGCCGTACAAGTGCAGGCGCTGTCCGTCGCATCTGTGGACATCCCACCTGGTACACAGATGCTTATACCCTTGCGGTATCGGAAGCCCCTGCCTGATCGGCTAGGAGCGGTAGGGGTCTTGTTGTCACCGTCCGCCACGATATCAACCGGGTTGGCGTTAGTGGGGGCACAGACCATCGTCCGGCCGGATCAATTACCGTTTTTACAGGTGCTTAATGCGGGGGGAGAAAACGTCCGTGTCCCGGCCGGTACGGTTGTGGCACATGCCACTACGGCGTTTGCGACCCATGATTGTCCACATAGCCGGGGAGTTGTTGCTGGGGTTTCCGAGCCAAGGAGTTCGGATGATCGTTGGGTTGCTCATTTATGTGACGAAAATTCTTCCCTGTCCATGGAGCAACGTGGTGCGCTGCGTAAATTGTTGTTGACATATTCCGATGTGTTCAGCTCCGATGATTTGGATTTGGGCCGCACTTCCTTGCTTTACCATCACATTGAGACGGGCGATGCTGCCCCTATTCGATTAAATTCGCATCGGATGAGTCCTGCGGAGCGAGAACACGTGCGGGGGGCAGTGGAAGACATGTTGGCTGCGGACATTATATCGCCATCTAACAGCCCATGGGGCGCTCCAGTCGTTTTGGTTAAGAAGAAGGATGGCAAATTGCGATTTTGTGTTGATTTCCGCAAATTGAATAAGATATCGGTGGCAGATGCGTACCCCCTGCCGCGTATGGATGACTCCCTCGACGCATTGTCGGGGGCTAAGTTCTTTTCCACACTGGACCTCTCTTCGGGATTTTGGCAGCTTCCCCTTGACGAGTCCTCACGGGAGAAAACCGCATTCCGTACGCCGCAGGGGTTATTTCAATTCAACTGTCTCCCGATGGGATTGAATGCGGCCCCTGCTACATTTCAAAGATTGATGGAGCTCGTTTTGACGGGGTTGCAGTGGGAGACATGTCTTATATATTTGGACGATATCATTGTCTTCAGCCGCACATTCGATGAACATTTGACGCGGCTGGAGACAGTGTTCACGAGGATGCGTTCTGCCAAATTGAAATTCAAACCAAAGAAATGTCACCTACTGCAACGGTCCGTCCGCTATTTGGGGCACATCGTGAGCGCTGAGGGAGTGTCCACGGATCCGGAAAAGACGGCGTGCGTCCGGGATTGGCCGACTCCGGCCACCGTGGGGGATGTTCGGCGGTTTTTGGGATTTGCCTCGTATTACCGAAGATTCGTGCCGGGTTTTGCGACGATTGCGAGGCCTTTGCATCTCCTTACGGGTAAAGGACGGAAGTTTGTTAGGGGACAGCCGGAGGAGGCGGCCTTTCGGAGTCTGCGTGATCTATTGGCCACGGCCCCAACATTGGATTATCCCGATTTCGATCACCCATTCATTCTTGATACGGACGCGAGTGACACAGGTATTGGGGCGGTGTTATCACAGTCTAAAGGGGGTGTAGAGCGTGTCGTGGCGTATGGTAGCCGAGTCTTGTCTCCTGCGGAAACCCGCTACTGTGTCACTCGCAGAGAACTATTGGCGGTTGTTTTTTTCCTACGGCAATTTCGACCATACCTCTACGGTCGTTCTTTTATTGTGCGTACGGATCATGCGGCCTTGCAATATGCCCTTAAAATTGACCAGCCATCCGGACAGTTGGCACGTTGGTTGGACACGCTACAGGAATTTTCCTTCCAAATTCAACATCGGAAGGGAGTGCGCCATGCGAACGCTGACGCACTTTCCAGATTACCGCGGCGCGCCCCTTGTAAATGTGAGTCGGGGACGCATAGGTGTTCGCCGATTCCAAACCCCCCTCAGCCGCTCACGTTGGCCGTCGAGAAGTCGGACACTCCGATGGAACCGGGACCGGCTGACGGGGTTTTGAATCTGCCGCGGTCTGTCTGGATCCGGGAACAGATGATGGATGAGTCATTGGTGTCCTTGCGGAAGCGGTCTGCTAAGGACAATGGGAGTCCGAGTACGGCTGTGGGGCCGCAAACCGCTCTCCGAGATGGTCTGCTTATGTGGCGGGAGGGGTTCCAGGAACGTTGGCGCCTGGTGGTACCAACGTCCTTGCGGTTCGAGTTGATTAGAACCCTCCATTGTGACACTCTCTTACATTTAGGGGTGCAGAAGACCTTGTTGACGTTGCAACGTCATTATTTTTGGCACGGCATGGCGACAGATGTCGTAGGGCACGTGCGCGCGTGCCCTGCGTGTGCACAACGTAAGCCGCCGAAACATCCTTACGTGCCGCCTCTCCAGTCGATTCAGGTGTCTCGAGTCAATGAATTGGTGGCGCTGGACATATTGGGACCTTTTCCACCATCGGCGAGGGGTAATAAATATTTGCTGGTAGGGGTTGAGTACCTCTCCCGTTGGCCGATGGCCTGGCCGTTGCCCGATCAGTCGGCCGCGGCCATTACCGACGCCTTTTTGTTTGGGTATATTATGGATAAGGCGGCGCCTGAGAGACTCCTCACGGACCAGGGCAGGAATTTCTCTTCTAAATTATTGGCGGAAGTGTGCGCGGGCCTTGGGACTAAGAAAGTACGGACATCCCCATACCATCCGCAGACGGATGGTATGGTTGAACGGCTGAACAGGACGTTGTCTGCCATGCTTTGCCATACCGTGAGTGAACAACAATCAGATTGGGATCTGCACATCCCCGGGGTGCTTTCGACGTACAGGATGACGCCTCATGCGGCTACAGGATATTCGCCGTTTTACCTTATGTATGGTCGGGAAAACGTGCCGCCGGTGGATGTGCAATTGGGAACTGGGGTGAAGGGACCTCGTAAACCACTTCCTGAATACATTCAGGACACGGTTCGCCGAGTCACGGAGGCGCGGGAGAATGCCCGCGTGGCTACGGCCAAAGCCCAGGCCCGGAACGAGCGATATGCGCGACGGTCTGAGGGGGAGTGCCCTTGGAAGGTTGGGGACCTAGCCTGGCTTCATTGTCCACAGGTACGTCCGGGGACCTCGCCGAAATTGCACAAACCCTGGCATGGTCCCGTACGCCTCATTGCGGTTCCCAACCCACAGTCAGCACGCGTCCAGATTGGGTCTCGTCGCTGGGTTGTGCATACGTCGCGCTTGAAACCATATGTTGCTCCCTTACATGATGCGTCATCCCCCAATGTTGCCTTGCCGGGGTCTGTTGCTGCTGACTCTCCCCTGCCTGCGTCCATTGATCTCGCTAGAGCGCCTGTCGTACCTGTTCCAGACAGGCCGGCCGTGACATTGCGGGGGACGAGGGGCCCTGCTCGGAGGACGCCTGCCAGGTCTGCGGGACCTTCGAGCCCTGCAGCTCTTCCGACCCAGCTGCGGGCACGGTCACAGGACAAGCCCAAGACTAACTCTTTAGGGACACGGGACGTCGGTGGACTTCCGGCTACGACAGGGGGATTACCCCCTGTCATTCCTCGACTTTCATCGCGTTCCCGTTCTGCGAGTGGGCCGCCGACCGTCCGGGACGGGCCGGCGACCCGCACACGTTCCAAATCACTTACGTTTCGTTGATTGTTGCTGTCTTGTTATTTTTTCTTACAGTTGTATTTATTGCATGCTTTTGTACGTTCGTTGATGTTAATTGCGTTGTTGTTGTTCTTGTTGTTACATTATATGCTTAGTGTCCTTTAGGGGGGGAAGCTCGGTTCGCCGCATTACGATTTGCTATTAGTCAGCCGAGGTCGGCTGGGATTTTTCTACGGGGGAGGGTGGTGTAATGCGGGCGTAAGCGACCTTCCGGAGGTGACGTCACGGGGGGTGGAGTCATGTGACGTGGGGGGAAGGTTCGGGGCTTTAAGCGGGTAAACCGGAAGGGGAAGGCAGTCGGGGTGTGAGCGGAAAAGAGTGAGGCCACGCGGGCAAGTGTGGAGAGGGGGGGCGCCGACGGCCATCGGGAGCCAACCCCGAAGATAAGAGGAAGCTGCGGAGTGGTGTGCAGCTGGGGAGGAGACAGCCAGGAGGGCTGCGTGTTAGAGGCAGCGGTGTGGCTGCCAGGAGGAGCTGCGGAGAGAGAGAGAGAGAGCAAGAAGCTGTGAGAGCTGCGGAGGGAGAAGAGCAGCAGAGAGTACAGCCAAGGGGGGCTGTGTGAGAGAAACAGCAGCGGAGCTGCTGTTGTGGATCGGGCCGACATTGGAGTCAGCACCGTGGAGAAGCTACAGAGTAAAGACAGCCGTGTGGGTGTACAGCACGAACCGAATAATAAAGGACACTGAGCCAGACATCGTGGTCCAGTCGTTTATTACATAGTTATGGGGACAGCGAGGAGAACACTCGGGGAAAGGTTAAGGAGGGGTAGTTGAAAGGGCTAGTGTTGAGTGTTGGGTTAGCGGTAGGGGTTGAGGTAGCTAGAGTCGGGAGCCAGGGGAATAGCAGTGGCAGGATGGGCCAGGGCAGGGGTCTGCAAACCAAATTAACAAAAGAGCCTTTTTTTCGAATTCGGGAAAGAGCCCCCCAATATTTCAAGAGTCGCAGTGCAATGTGAACACATTCCTGCGGAGGGAGCTGGTAGGAACGTTGGGTTGCTCGGTCAATGGCCAGGGTCAACGGCGGCGTGGTGTATTCCGCAAATATGGCCGACTGTGAGGGCGGGCACAAGCCGGCGTGAGTAGGTTAAACGTTGAGTTTTATAAGGGCACCACGGGGTGACCAGCCCCTCCCCACCCAGCCCCTCCCCACCCAGCCCCTCCCCACCCTCCCCTCCCCACCCAGCCCCTCCCTGCACGACCGAAAAGTGCAATAATCCCCTGTGGGCTGGTGTAACCAGGTGGTTCCTACCAGTAATATGTGACGGCTGTCCTTAGATAACGTCACAAAGCAGTCCTTAAAGAGCCGCTGTCGACTCCGGAGCCACAGGTTTGCCGACCCCTGGGCTAGGGAGAAGAGACATATCGATCGCCACCCTCGTATTTGGGGGTTAGTGTCCCCAGGACAGCTACGTTCCAACCTTCATGATTTCCTCCTTCTCGAGGTAGACGGGCCGGGCCAGCCTTCGTACGCTGCGTGCTCGTGCGGTGATGTGCATCACGCTTGGCTTGCGTCCGTTGTCTCTGCTTGATGCTCATCGATGCCACCGATTTGACACGACAACTTTTAATATTGTTCAAGCTGGGAGAGCCGGCTTAAAGAAATAAAAATGTACCAAGTGTGTCTTTTTTTCCTTCTGCTTCTTTTACCGCATAATGGCATCTGTTAAATAAAAAGTGTATAATGCGTCGTGTTCCAAGTGACAAACTGTATCTATCGGGACCATTTCCTTTAATCGGTCATTACAGCTCCCTGAAGTCTGGCGTGCATCAAATGTGAGGTTGTTTTATACGATAATGACACATTACAGCAGTTGACCAATTATGCCCACTCAAAATCAATTTTCAAAGCCAATTATGTATTCGCGCCTAGACAACGTGCAGCAAGTGCACACAATTTGTGTGTGTGTGCGCTTTAGAATTAGTCATTTAAATCACGCTTCATGTCACCGTAACCTCTTCGCCATGATTTAAGGGCTTGCTGGCTAACTCGGCTACTATTGGGGCACCACGGTGGCGAGATGGGGCCTACCTTGCCTGGTATATAGGCCAAGGTAGTTAACATCTCGAACCTGACGCCTGTATATTTGGAGTTTGCATGTACTCCCCATGGTCACGTGGATTTCTCTCTGGCTCTTTCTACATATTTAGAAATGTGCTCTAGAATATTTGGCTGCCACACATTTGCACATAAGCCGGTTTGTTGAACTATCATATGTCGCCATGTTTTGTGGTGTTGTATTTATTGTGGGCCTTACCTGGTAAAATAAAAATAGTTTCGTTTTAGTAGTTTTAGTATCTGTATAATTTTAAAGTCTGTTGCCTCACATGGACTATACTTAAATGCATAGTGTGCAACCGTTCCTAAGAATTGAATTTGATGTAATTGGGCCTGGGAACATTCGGACGTATGCTTTCTGTCTGCATTTGCATCCAGAAGCAAGCTGTTGATTCTTGACTTAAAGCTTTCGTGACTGCAGGAATTCATATTCTTTGAGTCTTTTGGTAAAGTCACGTAGATAGGTTCAAAGAAAATAACAAAAAACTACGACGTTTCGATCGCAACACAAGCGGTGACGACAAGCGGTGACGACCGCTTGTGTTGCGATCGAAACGTCGTAGTTTTTTGTTTGTTTCTTTGAACCTATCTACGTGACTTTACCGAAAGACTCAAAGAATAAGCTGTTTATTTTTCATATAGATTTTATTACGACTGCGTGGCAGTCGTCCAAGCAAAAAGAATGAGTGAGGTGCCAGGCCAATTGGGGACACAAATGTGGTCTCTCCAGAAATTATGAGGAATCTTTAAACTTAAACTGCAAACAGCCAATTGTGACATTTCTACCGAATAAAAATCGAGGCCTAAATTGTGAACGTTAGACTTTATTGGGGGGGGGGATTCCTTCCAGGATTCAGGAATGCAGTGGCATGTTGCAGGGAAGCACGCTTGTGATCACTCATGTTGAAGTGTCTGTTCTGATACTGTATTCACACGTTCAGAGGAGACTCTTGCTAGAGTGGGCACAGCTGCTTGAGATTGGGCATTGATATTTCCGTGAAGTCTCTGTCCCTTTCCTGTAGCCCTTGCCCGTCCACTTGGCACTACGGCTGGGCAATCCCTGTTGGAATCGTAGTCGAGTTTTGGAATAAAATCGTGAGAATCGCCCAGATATATTCCTTCAAACAGTCCATGGCTAGCGCCCCGTGCCGTTTCCAACCCCCCACCCTGGTTAATGGAAATGAACATTTATCAATCGTAAAATAAATAACTTTGCACCCATTTGAGCCACCCATCAGCTCCGTTTGCCAAGACCTTGTTCCGTAAATCATTTTGATCATTGCGGAATGGTCTTTCAATTTAACATCTGAGATTGTGTGCGATGACGCTACGATGATGATGGCGGTGCTGCGTGCGGTGTATATATATAGCGTGGGACTATGCGTTGTATCACATTTCGGTCATCTCGTCTTTTTCTGGAAAGGAAAAGGAGATGTAAATTCAAGAAGTCCCTCTTCGGTTTCCTATGCCATTCTTTAACAAATGAAACCGGTCGTATCAAGATCATCATCGTTTGTATGTATGTAGAACCTCTTTCGCAACGTACCTAGTTAAAGTGCGCTAATTGGAGGTGCAACTTTGATGTTTATTATACCGCACCTCCCATGCGGTACACAAAGGGGGTGTTTGAGATAATTACTCCGCGTAGGAAGTGTTTGCAGACCCAAATACTACCGTGATCATGAACAACAGCTTTGTGTGCTTACTGCGTATGTGTTTTTTTTTTGCTGTGTAGCTGTGCAGCTCTGCGCGACGTTGCATTTCTGTGTTAAGCCGCACATGGCCGGCACAGTGTCCGTCATGCCGAGTGACGAGCGGCACGGCCCGCACGGAATGCTCGTCGCGGAGAGAGCAGCAGCAGTAGCTTGGTGTACGGCCTGATCGCAACAGTTGCCCCCCCTCCCTTCCTACCTCGCTGCCCCCCCCCCAACCCCGATGTGGTCACGACCTCGCAGTGATAATGACGGAGGAAGAGCTCCAGAGGAAAAAGGAGATGATCATGAAGAGAAAGATGGAGGACTCCTGCAAGGAGAAGTGTCGGCCACAGATGTCGGAGGAGCAGGAGCAAATGATAGCCACCCTCATTGAGGCTCACCACAAGACCTACGACTCCTCCTACTCGGACTTCGGGCAGTTCCGGGTGAGTGGCGCGAGGATAGGACGATGGCATCCGGACCGGCTGCGTGGCAAAGTGGGTTTGCATTCCCCGTCTGCTCATGACAGTGGATGGTGCGCGTTTTTTTTGTTCCGGTCCCCTCCCCCCAGCCCCTGTGAACCCAGGAGTACGAATGGGTTCCACCACAGTTGGTCGATCGGCAGAGGTCGCATGCGATGGGGTTAAGTTTGGGTGCTCTTACCTCCTCCAAGACGCGTGGCGGGCGTGGAAGAGTGGCATGAGCAAAGCCATTGCAGTGCTGCACCTTTGCCTTTAACTCATGGTGTCAGGAAACAATAATGTGCATCTCGGCTCTAAATGCAGGGCTGCCCTGTGTGTGGGCGCGCCTGTGTTGGTGTCCCCACGCAATGACACCGTCGGCCCAGTGTGGTCTGGATTTTGGTTGTGCAAGAGGCATTTCACGTCAAGATGTATTACATTGGGTGTGTACAGGAAATATATGAAGTACAGTATATGAAATAGTGTTGTAGGTCATTGTAATAAAAATGTTTTGGTAAATATTGTATTTAATAATATTGGTCATCGATCTGCCTGTGGGCTTTGCTCATTGTTACATTAATGTGACGTTTGTAGCATGTTTAAAGCTTAGAAGTTCAGCTGAACTTGAAAATGTATGTCTACTTTATAGCATTGTCATCTGGCTCCCTTTTAATTCATCTTGAGCTTCGATCTATCCACTGCTGGATGAAGGCCAATCCCCATCGTAGGCAGCGCCTCTCACTCTGCCTACGATGCAGCAAATCCATCCGTTGACAATAACGATTTGATTTTGATGGAGAGCCCCTTGCACCGATGCATCTCGGAGCGCCTTGCACACGATAAGCGACGCCCCCAGCTCCTGCAGAGCGGCATTCTCATCACCTACGATCGCTTCTCCTGTCCCGGCGCCCTTTCCGGATTCCGAATTGATTCGTTCCAATAAAATATCTAGCCTTTGCTTCCATTGTTCTTGTGAGCAATTCTTCGCTAACCTGAAATTTTATTTTCAAAACTTTTGAAAATATACCTCCGCTGCATGCGTTCACCCCCTGGCACCCTGCAAGGATGTCAGGTTGAGACTCTGGCAGGTTGGCACTGTGGCAGGACGGCACCAAGTCGAACCCACCGACTGAGTTCGATTGATGACTCTAGCGCCTCTCTGTGTGGAGTTTCTGTGCTTTCCTCCTGCTCTGCGTGAGTTTCTTCCGTGCTTCTCTGGTTTCCTCCCACAGCTAAACATAGGCGGCATGCTTGGTTTTGGCAAAAGATCCAAATGTAGCAGGACCCTCCTGAAAAAAAATTTGTTTTTGAACTGAGGGTGGCTTTCCGCTGTTAAAAAAACTAATTAACGTAATTTCCATGCAAGGCTCGGCGATATCGTGCATGGACTGTTGTTGGAATATCGTCGACAATTTACCCGTGTGACATGTCGTTCAAACATCCCACGCTGAGCTGTGTTGTGGAAAGCAATCGCTGAAGTGTGTTCGGGGCTATGATGAGCTATTTGTAACACGGTCCCCGATGATTTGATGCGCCGGGGCTAATGCGGCACGACGGAGCGATGTAATGTTAAACCAGAGAACGTGATAGCTTTGTCGATACAAAGTGTACTTTGTCTTTTTCACGAAGGTGCTTTCATCCCATTGATCAGAACAATTTAGCCATTGTTGTTCTGGCTTTTCTCTCTCTCATTTGCACGGCTCGGACGCAGTTCGTATTACCGCCGAGTTCTCGACTACCACGCGGTGGGAATTGCTCTTTGGGCAAACGAATAGCAAAGACGAAACACGCTACCGTGGGTAACTATGCCATGGAGAGGAAATTATATGAAACTTTACATAACCGCTGCTTCCCTCTACGGAACCGCCTCGTTTGGCAACCTTTTGGCCACCGTCCTAAATGTCACCGACACTGCATTTATTGCTATTCAAGGCAGTGTTATATATATATTATTATTTGTGGTTGTCTGGCACCACTACCATTCTAGTGTTATATAAAAAACATTTGCTTTTATTTTGTGAGCTAATTAGGCGGCTGCAGATTGCGCTGGAGGTGTGGGAACAATCCTGCCCTCGCCTGGCCTCCGGTGAACCCGCGGGTCAGGCCACGAAGCTGGCGCACACATCGAGTTAATTTAGTAAAAAAACAAAAATTGTAATAAACGCTGGTGTGATTTATGCAATGTACTGCGGTATTATGTGATGCTGCCACTGCGGTGTGATGATCAGCACATTGGGCTTGCAATCCGGAGCCCGATGGTTCCATACGATCTCCCGGCACAGCAGCCTGTATATTTGGAGTTTGCGTGTCTCTCTCTCGCTCTCTCCTCGTGGTCGTGTGAATATTTTTCCGGGTCCTCCGTTTTTCCCCTCCCTCCACATTTAGAATGAACATGCGTTCAAGAGTATTTGACTGCTGCTATACATTTCCACGTGATAATGCGCTTTGGTTGAGCTATTATTTACGGTAGCAAGGTCGCTTCTGAAAAAGAGCTATATAGCTCAGTGGGCCTTACCTGGTAAAATTTAAAATAGTTTATAGTTTAGGGTTTTAATCGTTTATCGTTGAAACGATTGGGCACAAACAGAACATGCCAATTTGTCACTAGTGAAGCACACCGATGTGTTGGAGAGCCAAGCCACAACATTTACAATCTGAGTACGACGTTTCGCCAGTAATTACAACTAGCTTCATCAGGCGACAGCCAGATATGTACTAGTTGGCTGTGTCGGGTGGTGGCGGGTTTTAACGACACATTTATATATTTACGCGATCTAACCCAAAAAAAAGTCTTATGGATGATATTGGTCGCGAAAGCCGACGTGTTAAACGTATTGGGCACAATACGTGCCCAATACGTTGTCGAGCGAAACGCAACTGTCTTTGGTGACCGTTTAATGCCATTTTCGGCATTTACGAGTGATGTCCGCATAGCCGCCGTGACAACGTGGAAGGACCACAGTGAGCCGAATAAAAATGTATCGCAGAGTTATTTCTTTTTCATCGTTTGCCACAGCGGAGAGAGCGAGCTGTGAAAGAAAGCACTGTGGTAGTTGACCACTGTTTCTCTGTGTGAGCGCGGAGAAGGCAGACGCGACCTTATCAAACGCGATACTACATTTTAAAAAATGTGTGCACCCTTTCCCACCTCCCCATCATGCGATATCGTGTGCAGCCCCCTGTGCGCAAGGATGAGTTCGACTCGAGTGACGACTGTTCCATGCCGGAGGCTCCCACGGACTGCTCCTTCGGCTCCTCTACGCCAGGTGTCCGTCCACTCCGCACATGTCCACACCTTACCTGCACTCTTGAGCAGAGGACTGTAGCCCACACTGGGAGTGGCGGTCAGAGTTGGCCAGAGGTACCTGGTGGCCCGGAGTCAAAAGCCAATTGGGGTGCCCACTTATTCCTGAGTGGCAGAAACTAAAAATGGGCCCATTGTGGCGCCCTCTCTTGTGTGAGGCTGAGGGCAAATTGTCTGCTGGCCCCTCCACCGCCCGACCCTCACCACCACCCCCCCGGGCAGCCAATTGTACACCCACACGGCGCTCATCGGTCACTGCATAGTATGTTCTAACAAAAATTAAGATACTCTGTATCGCCTTAAGAAGATATTGCGGCAAGTGCTGTTAGCAAGCACTATTTAGGGTGGCACTCTATACGATGGGGTGGATGGCCTACGCCACGCCCGGCCACCTTTGTCTCCCTAGTGCTGATATTTTCACACCGCATCAGGTACTTATTTATAGCCGGGTTTGTTTCGGGAAGACCCAGCACTGGTTTAGTTATTCACCACAGTTATTGGTCGTGAGCAGGAATTGAACCCGGGTCACCAGATTCGTAGTCCAATGCGCTAACTTCTACACCACCGCTCCCCACCCCATGTTATAACCAGTACCTCGAACTGCAAACCTTTTCACCACTCAGTCGTGCTGCCACCCCAACAAGAGGTGTTGGTTGTGTTTTTACCGACAGTGTGACCCTTGTTATTCCGAGTTTCTGCACTGCCACAACGTGTCCTTCTAAAAAATGATGGATGTTACCATTAAAGTTGCTTTAATAATTCTGCTAATGATTCTGGTCAAGCTCACACAGTGATTATTGTTTTTGGCCACAAGGCACATTTGTACATACTTTTGGTCCGAATGCTTCTTATACACCCGTAGACACACACGTATACATCGCTTGTATGGAAATGAACATAACATGTGCGTGTGGTTATTTTTTTTGATGCCTGCGTAATTTGAATCATACTCCTGCACGTGCCACGAGAGACTGGGAAACTCATCGCCTTCAAATCTGACAATGTGCTTCCTTTGGTTGGGGCTTGGGCATTTGTTGTTCTGCTTGGGTCAGCGTGACTTGCATGCCAGGCCTCTCCAAGTTATCCGCGTTGCCTTGGTTTCTGTAAACCATTTAAAGTATAATATATCCCGACAACTGGGCAGCTATCCAACATTTTATTCCCTTATAATGCCTAATGCATTTCCTGCGCAGGTTATGTCCAGACCAGGAGTGATGTTTGCTCAAAATTGTTCACATATTCAGATGAGCCCCTGTCTGTGATTCTGCTCAAAGGGGCATTTGAATTAACCACGAACCAGCTTCTCCTCTCCAGTGGAACATTTCCCCCTCCCTGGACCCATCGGTGACATTGGTTTTATTTCAACATGTCTGTCCCAGCGCGTCGTTTTTACTTTCTCGTGCAGGCTCATGCTATTCAGCTGATAGTGCGTGCTTTATTGCCCACAGCTGCCTGCCAATAGCTGCTTACCTATGCTTTGTTCACATTTTTATGAACAGGTTTCTCTCAATTTATGCGAATTCGGTTTTGTGCGATTGCACCCTGTATATACAGCTAACCTATTTCTACCCAGAATTCGCGATATGTGCTTTGAATTCACTCATTTGGGGCGGATATGCGGTCGGACGTGGGACAACATTGTGTGTAATGTGTGTGCTACTCGGCAGGCAGCTGCCTCGTACTGAGCATTGTGGGTTGGGTGACCGTTGGGTCCATGCTACACTTACGCTTTGTGCGCCTTTTTCTTGGAACGTATCTACCACATGAAGTGAGGGAAACCTATACAGTCCTTTTGTCAATCCATTGCTGGATGAGGGCCTCCCTATTCTGTGTGGGCCATGGGAGCTCTTTGAACTTACAGAGAGTACAGAGAAAATCTGGTTGTGCACACTGATATTATACATGCAATGGCTACGCATACTGTCCGCTTTAGCCTATACTTTATATGTGTAGTGGAGTCCAACCACGCGGAGACGAGGAATACTGTACACTCACACCAGTGTAGGTGCCCCCTATTCTCCGCCCTTCACTTGGACCTGGGATAGCGATATACGCCGGGCCTTACTTCGGCTACCCCTAGTCTCTCTCACCCGTCTGCCCGGGGCGGGGGATCAGCCAACATGGCCCTTCGACAAGGAGAGAGAGACCTCTTCCAGCCGATCCTTACCCTGGCTCCCCACGACGACCACGTGTCCGTCACGTGGCCGCCCTTAAGAACCCTCTCGGCAGCTCCTCCCCCCAGCTCGGCCCCACCCACTTTCCCGAAAGTGCTTTCCGAAAGTCCCCCCCCACGCTCATCCCTCATTGGCTACTCACAGTACTCCTCTACATATGTACTCGCTCAATAGCAGTAATAAACCTCTGTACATGTACACTCATGTTGGAAATCCACTGCTGGATGAGAGCCTCGCGATACCTTGTGGCTCATGCGGTTATTCAACAATACTTTACTAAGCTGGTTGGCGTGTGTTGATGAAGGCGAGGTGGCATAGACGTTGGAGCATAGGTACAGTACAAAGAGTACAAGAAATACGGTGGTTGCTCATCCAAGCACTCTCCAGACGCAAACACGCTTAGCTTACAAGATCTTGATGAGCTCTGGTGCAACTCCGGGTGAGTTGGTAAGGGGCATCGAGTGTTGTGCCAACGCTGGCCATTTACCCCTTGCTCGCTCGCACCCACACGCTCATTCACCTTACGCCAGCGTTTCGCACCAAGCACGGATTCCGCGCCCGTCATCGGCGCCGTCCCCCTAACCTAACCTAACCCTTACCTAACCCTAACCTAACCCTATCCCAACCCTAACCTAATCCTCACTTAACCCTAACCTAACGTAGCCCGAAACCTAACCCCACCCTAGCCTAAGCCTAACCTAACTCTAACCTAACCTAACCCTAACCATTACCCTAATCCTAACCCGAACCGAACTCTTTTTAGTCGGGCACTGCGCGATATCTTCTTGCGGTGACTTGACGCCTTGTGACGCTCCTCTTGATGCGTTGTGATGCTCCACTTGACACGAAGCCGCCACTGGCTGAGAGTGCTCCGTTAAAGCGGCACGCTGTCCCAGAAAGGTGGTCGCAAGATGTGGCTTTGGAGGAAAACAACTGGGGACTTGTGTTATTTTATATTACAATAGGCCGCACTCTTACCAACACTTGCATGGAGTGCCTTATAAAATTGGCCCCTGGTGGATTTTTTTGAACAGGCACTGTGAACTTATAATGAAACCGTACAATATCTTGTGAGACAGTGGCCCCTTTCTTCCGTTCTGCATTTATCACCTTTAAAAAAAAATAAACAATACCTTCAGCAGCATCCTGTGTTTCTGACAAAGGACGCGCTGCTCTAATTGCACATTACATTGTTGCGATGTGTGTGGAGTGGCCACTAGGCCCCCCGTGTCGAGTGTTACATTGTGCCGACTTTTGATTCACCATCAGTGCACTCTCCACGAAGTGTAAAACACTTAGATTGACGCGTGAAGTTTGTAGGCAGTGTTTCCGTAGTGCCATGCGAAGGCCGTCTCAACTTAAAGATTAAGAAAGATAAAAAAGGACTGCGCTATAAATATTTATATCCCAAGCACATCACAAATGCAGTGCGTGTTTTCCCTGGTGTTTGTGTAATTGACTATTTTCATTATGTCACAGTTAAGGAGTATTGCATAGACGTCGGATATATTATTCACATACGCACATACCAATTATCTTGCCGCCCCTGCTCACCCTATATATATTTGTAGTTGAACAAGATTAAAATGTCATCTCCTGAACGGATGAAGAGAAAATCTAAAATATTGAGCGACGGGACGGTGGTTAGCATGCCGTGCTGTGAACCCAGTGACCCAAGTTTTATTCCTGGTGACGGCTAATATCGGTGGAGAGGGACATAAGAACTGCCCCCCGCTACCCACCCCTTGGAAGCCCTATGGAACAGAGTGGTGAAGTATGGTACACACAATGCTCATGATCCACATGGCTTTGGTGGGGGGGGGGGGAGGAGGGCCTTTATCTGACGGCGGATTGAGACTGGCTTTTATTTTTGTTGGTTTAATACCTGGGCATGATTACCTGCCGGACAGTTGCAGCAGTATAGACCCGGAGCGGCTCGCAAATCGGAAGGCTGCGAGTTCAAATCCTGGCCGCCATGAGGTGGCTCGTCACATCATCCCTTTGGGGTGGGGGGGGTCAATAAAATGAGCAGCGTTTTTAGGCGCAGTCAACAGTAGGTCGTCCTATGTATAGACCACCTCCGCCCCGCCATAGGAATGTGGAATTCACACACCACCGTGCTTAGGGCTGTAAACAGGGAGAGGGGGGGGGTGCTCGTTCGCGCCAGAAATAACAGAAATAACTCTTGGACTCGCTGGCCTGGACAGCGGAGGAGGCCGCCGGGGGCGGCGAGCGCAGTAAACGGATGTTTTCCAAGAAACCGCTTTCTTGGTGAGGCACACGGCAGGTCATCGAGATGCACGGTGGCAGCGCGGCGGTCTGCGGTCTGCCGCGTCGTCGTCGCGCCCGCTGCGAGGGACAGAGTCCACCCGGGCCCTGTAGGCAGGGGCAAGGTGTTGGAAGGCCAAGGTGTTTGTCAGAGGCGTTTATATTGCCGGGCCATTATTAGGACTCTGCGGGGAGTGTAAAGGGAAAGGTTGTTTGTGCGTTTTGCAGGGGGGATAGGGAGGGGGAGAGGGTGGCGGTTGTGTGCACTGGACAAGAGACCCGCACGCCCCTCTTGGACACGTTTACCCATAGCGAGTGGGGAAATCATTCGGGCCAAGCAGAGGGGTAAATGCGCTTGAACAATTTCCTTTGGTTGATCCGTCACTGGTGACATATCGTCCTGTGTGATCGGCATCGTGGGAGGCATGAGGGGGTGGGGTGGCTGGTCGTTGTTCTGCATGCAGTGGGGTTGATTGAGGGTGGCTTCAGGAGAGGACAAAAAAAACAATGTTAATGATTACCTGGTAAAGAGATCATTAGGGCCTCGAATTTCCACAAGATGTCAATCATTGTCGAAGTTCGCAAACAGCAAAAAATACCAGAAATAACCAGGAACCCAGATGCCTTTCAGTATGCAAACCGACGTGAACAAAATTCCACATTTTCAATGCAGTGTTTTACAGATTCTAAAGAACATAGACATCCGTTGGTTGTTCTAATAATGAATTTGCTTATCTCTGCAACATTTTGTACGAAAGATTCTGTATTTTTCCATGAGATACCTGTGGAAATAAAAAAGCAGCTTATTCCCGACGTTTCATCAGTTATTACGTCCCGCGCCATTCACTCTGTTAAGAAAATCAAGTGGGCTTGAGCAAGTGGGCTGGGGCATGACACTTAGCGAGCAGGCAAGGCGAAGCCCTGTGATTAGTACCGATAGGGGTAGACATCCACAGTGGAGATGGAAGGAAGAAATCAGCTTCGTGTGCCGGTGGTAAATCGACTGTTGCATTGCAGGACCGTGAGAGATGGGAATGGGTTGGGGAGGTTTTCAAACTGCAGTGGATTGATCATGTTTGACTACGATGACGATTCCTTCATAGTTGTGTTACTGGGAATAATATTTTTCTATCGATTTAATCGCTGCTCCTATAGTACACCTTCAACACATCGTTCATTAGCACTTAGAGAATAGTTTTTCAGTGCGTGCGATTTGGTGGCGGTGTCGTGCAGCTGTAATAGCGCGCTGCGCTATGAAGCCGGCAACCCGAGTTCGATTCCTGCTTACGGCCAACACCAGTGACAATTATCTGAACCGGTCCTGAGCCTCCCCTAGGTCAACTCCGCCTCAAATGAGTACCTGGTGCGGTGTATAAATGTCAGCGCTGAGGAGACATAGGCGGCTGGGCTTGGTGCTGGCCACACCACCCCCTCGTGTGCCGTGTTATCCTTCATTGGTGTTCCCTAATAGCACTCGCCCCAACAGTCTGTTAAAGGTTATATGGGGGATCTTTGTCTTTGTGTTTATTGTTGCCACAGCATCTTCAGATGTTCTTCTGTTTAAATGCTTTACAAATGCAAGTTTTGAAAAAAATTATCGTACCTATTTAATAAATGTTTCTGCAAAAATGGAATACCTCCATTGTGAAATGATGCCTAAATATTGAAGGCCAAACAGATTTTAGGAACTAATGGCCCATGAGCCTCATTACACATGTCTCACTAAAATCATGTACGTATGGTGCGTACGAAGTTAAACATACACACATACAAAACACTGAACAATGGACAATTTAGAGGCCAATCAACCTTCTAAGCTGCATTTTCCTTCCATGAACCACTTCGTAAAAGAAATGCTCGAAAAGACAGACGAATATTGAGTACCGTTATGGCTGGGCTTCTATCGATGATGAAAATGCATTTTATTCGGAGTGCTCAACCATAGAGATCGAGCAACGATATCTTATCTTACATTCGTACATCGCCTTCACTAACGGCGCTTAATAAAGTAGAAACAACGGTGACAAAATTTAGATGGCAGGGGCATGCAAGGGTTTAACGAATGAGTGACCACGATAGAGGGGTACATCGGGGTCACAACAGGGTAGGGGAGGGGGGACGGGAAGTGGTAGGGGACGGTGAGGGGGGAGGGAATGGGAATAGAATGGAGTGCTCGACCGTGGAGATCATGGGTGGAAAAAACCCGATTTTTCCAGCGGCAGGCATCGGGTTTTTTCTTTAATACAATTAAACCCGATTTCGGGGAATGAAAACCTGGTTTAATGAATACGAAACTCTGATCCAAGGCTTAGGCTGCTTCCTCGTCGGTGCTGCTATCGTACTCGGGGCCGTCGGGCACGGGGGAGTCGTAGAATGCGGCGGGCAGGTTGGTCTTGATGAACACGAGCTTCTCCACAATCGTGGGCGCCAGTGAGTTCCTTAGCTTGGAATGGATGAAGCCCATCGTTGAGAAGTTGGCGAAGTGCGGTTCTGCAATTAGAACCAATTAAACCGGATTTCTCCCAATCTCAGATGATCGGGTTTAATATAAAAAAGACAATTAAACCCGATTGTAAAAAACCCGACTGTACCACTCTTGGTGGAGATAGAGCAACGAGATCAGGCTCACGTGCAGGAATAAGATGGATTGTGGCATCGCGAGACCGTGCGTTGCAGGATTGCAGCGACATACTACTACTATTTTACGTCTACATTATTTTTATTTTACTAGGTAAGGCCCACGGAGCTATTTAGGGCATTTTTCAGAAGCGACCCGACCACAAATGATACCTCAACGAAGTGGCTCACTGTGTGGAAAATTATAGCAGCAAATACTCTAAACGGATATTTCTAAATGTGGAGATAAAAACCAGTGGACCCAGATAAAAATATTCTGTATAACTCCAAATATACAGCAGGCATCGGGGTCAGGATTGAACCCACGACCTCTAGTATACCAGGCGAGGTAGTTAACATCTTGCCACCATGGGGAGGCCTTCTTTACATCCAGCAGTAGATCTATCACCAGCATCATGGCCTGAAGTGAAAAAAATATTATTCGTGCTAAAAACGACACGTTTGTAAATTGCGTTTTGCGGAACTACACTTGAATAACGCGCACCGCGACCCCATCCCCCCCCCCCCCCCCGCGTTTCTGCAGTCTTTAGCGCGCCAACTTGGCCTCAGTGGCGCGATGTGCGACGTGTGTGACGTGCCCTAATGCCAACGTCCGCGAATCTCCCTTGCAGGGGAGTCGAGCATGGACTCGGGGAACCTCGGATTGCTGGCCAGCTTCGAAAACTTCGGCCAGGGTGCCAGCAACATGACGTCGCCCTTCTCCATGTTGCCCCATCTGTCCGACCTGGTCAGCTACAGCATCCAGAAGGTCATCGGCTTTGCCAAGAGCATTCCCGGATTCAGGTTAGTTCTACATAATCACGGGCACATTTGCTATCCGCAAATGCTATGAGGAAGGCGTTATGTCTGGGAATGGGTTTGAAAAGGTCTTCGTACGGCAGTGGGTTGATGACTTTTGACGAGGATAATGATGATGATGATGATTTTTTCACAGTTGTGTTACTGGGAATAATATTTTTCTATCAATTGAATGCTGGTCCGAGAGAAAGTCTGGTTGTCGCTGTGCACGTCGACACATCATTTGTGATTATGCACTGTCTTCAGTAGTGTCACAGTAGTAGGGGGCGATGTTGCTGTGTAATCCCAATTGGGTTTTTTTTCCATTTCGTACTGTGCTCATGCACGTTGATCCGAGCGCGTGAAGCCGACGGGCGCTATCCTAGCGGAATTAAACTTCCACCGCGGGGTATTGTTTTCATTTGGAATGTGCCAGATTAAGAAAATGCAAGTCCAATTGTGAACGTATCAGAATTTTTAGTAGGCTCGACCATTATGCTGGTGCTATCTCGTCAAAAAATGTTTCATACGGACATCCCCAAATATATACGGAACAGATACGCTCACGAAAAGTTTTCCCAAAAGCAAAATTCAGCGTATCGAGTTGCTGTAGAATGAGGGATGACTGACTGTATGTGAATCGATATCTGTTTTTTGATATACGATTTTTAATGTGTTCCTCTGGAATGTGTACATTTTGTGTTTGTGCACTATATATCCATTATCAGTACGTGACTCAGGTTAAAGTAAAACTTTTGGAGGTACTGTTCCTATTTCAACAATTTATTAAGCAAGCTTAAATGCAGCGAACGGTATGTGCGTTGCTGCCTTGGCTTCGTAACAACGTATATCCCCGTTTATGTACATATTTATTATTTTCTTTTTTGTGATAAAAGAGTTGCACAGCTTTCATACGAACAGCATTACGTAAATGATGTTATATAAATGCGAAGTGGTTTTGCAGGTGCATGTGCTGCTGTGGTGTGTTATGTGGCTTATCTTTCCCAGTAACCACGAGCAGAAGACATTAACTCCTAAGATCCCTTCTCTAGCTCGCTCTCCCTCTCTCGTTCCCTCTCTCTGTCCGTCTCCCATCCATTTTGATCTTTTTAAGCGGGTGTCTCAAAAATTCGAGTTTTTTTGTCCCTAATGATTATTCAGTGAAACATTCACTTCCAGAACGCATGTGCTCTCTCGCTACCAACAATTCATTTAAATTTTGGCAAAACGGATGGTATGTAATTGCAGGCTACAGCCCTTCATGCGACTACAACTTAGCATGATTTCCCCAACGACTGCCTCGTGAATCACTGCCATGCTCCTTTTTTTTCTTCAAATAAACCTCTTACACGTCTACAGTTCATATCAATATTAAGCTGCGTGTCTAATCTGCACGTCCCACACACACGCAGATGTTTTTTTTCTCTCTCTCTCTATATTCCACATCGTGGCCGTAGAGCTTTCCGCGGAGGCAAGATTGTCCGGATAAATAATAGCAGCTATCAGATCGCGCCAAAAACACCTTTTTTTAATTCTGGGTAGCATGAAATGAAAGAAACAGCGGGGAAGCTTGTTTGCCGAGACAGAGAGGGGCTTGCAGTTTGTGACCTTGCTGTCTGCACGACAGAGTGCAGCCTGTCTGTGCGCACAGTGCATAACATCCATGCTCTCTGTCGCTTTCTGCCCATTCCAAACACCGTTCTCGTGTGCATTAATTTGCCTTTAAAATCCCGCAAAACTCGCACGGGGCACAGACTTCTCCAAGCGAGAGCCAAAGTCAAGGTGATTTAACTGCTCGAATGAGCATGGCGATACATCTGCGCTCAATCCGTTTACGTTCACGAGCTATTTGACGGACTGAGTCGACTCCCAACCCAGATTCGAACTCGCAACCTTCCGATCGCGGAAGCGGTGGGGGGGGGGGCACGGGGTCGTTTGCTCTGCCGCTGAAGCCACCCGGCCGTATCGAATTGAAGAGCAAGAGCTGCTCCTCATTCAGGCGTAAGCTTGATTTAACAAAAAAAAGGAAAAAGCATCACCTAAGCCAAGGGGACCTTATCTTGCTCTGCGTAACGTGGAGCGAGATACCCGGGGGAGAGAGGGGGAGGGAGAGAAATCCTCGTTTTGCATTCGTTCTCGGAAAACCTCGGGGATGTCTTTAAAATTTGCCGCGTGTTGGTTTCGACTGAATTGAATGTGCAGCTATGCCGGCTCCGGCATTTGTCAGAACAGTGGGATAATGGTTGCCGGGCGTGGCGTCCCGTGCCCTCCCCTGCCATAGCCTTGTCCTGGGCTGACCTCATTTGAATGCTCACTAAAAACAGAATCAGCCAAGCCATCGCCTGCAGCGGCAACAACAATAATATATAAGATATTTAAAAACTTTTTTTTTACAAACCGAGTGTTACAAGCCAGACGTTATCTCGTACAGTGCACGTGGTGTATGTGTCGTGGGAAATGTAGGCGAGACAAGTGAGCTGCTGTCTCGTGCAGAGTGCACTTGAGGTTATGTTTATTGCGATGCTATCGAACGTTACTGGGCATGTGGCATCATTTTTATACGTCCGAGGGAATTCACAAAACTCGGACGGGACTAAATTAGGCGGGGCTGTACAAAAAGCATGACTGATGATGGTGCAGTGACCACGACTTTACCTCACAGAAAAGTTAGTGCAGTGATGTATCGTATAAATACGGTATTATATATCTATTTTTAAACATAATCAATTTGCCATTGGCACCAAGTACCGAAAGTCATGTTGGAACGATTCTAGCTGCACGGTGTGAGGCGAGTGTTGTGGGCCCTTCTGGGTCACCTCCAGTGCTACTTGACTTTTGGGGTCACATTGAAGGCCTCGTGGTTTAAAAGGACATTCCCCTCCCTCCCTCCCTCTACCACCACCCCCGACTGCCTCCCCACGCCCTCCTCTTTGAATTGGCGCTAGCTCGCACTGTTGGAATTCCTCTGCAGTAGTGTGTAGAGTGTTGGTTTCCAACTTAATTGGCACAGATGCAGAAACTAGACAACTGCTGCCCTTTAATTGCGTGTGTGAGTGTGTGGTACGTTGTGGGGAGCGGTGGTGTAGCTGTTAGTGCGCTGCTCTACGAACCCGGCAACCCGAGTTCGATTCCCGCTCACGGCCAACACCGGAGACGATTATCTGAATCGGTCCTGGGCCTCCCCTAGGACGACTCGGCCTCAAATGAGTATTTGGTGTGGTGTGTCAACATCGCACCACTCGGGAGACAAAGGCGGTCGGACGTGGTGCTGGCCACCCACCCCCTCGTGTAACGTGCCGGCCTTCATAGGTTCTACTCGCTAACAGCACTTTCCCCAACAGTCTGAACGCTATACAGGTGGTCTTTGTCTTATCAGGTTCACCAGGACAACGCTCAATTATCACAATGCTTGGGTCACCGCCTCTCACCGAGCATTGTGATAGCCACCTCTCTAGAGAGGGGCTCCTTGTCGACGTGGCTGTGATGCAGTGGTTGTCACCGGTGAGTTTAAAGTTCTCAGGCTGAGGTAGGGGGCGATTAATGCTGTGAGCGAGAGCCCTTGACAATGAATGTTCTTCGATTCATTGCTTTATTCAACTACCTTGACGAGGTGGAAAAACCTCTGTCGTGTAGGCTGACGACATCCGCAGGGTTCTGTTGGGAAGACGATGCCGCGTGTGGCTGTGGGTGGATGGGGGAGGCAATGCTTGTTGTAGGAATTTATTCAGTTTGGCACTAGGTTCAGTTATTTTTAAACGTTAGTCATGTTTGTCTCCACATGCGTACTCCTTGTGTTTAAATAAACAAAGAAGGCACAAGGCGGTGTCAAAATTCTGCTCGCTTTTCAACATTCCTCCTCAGGCTTGCTGAACAATTGTAAATAAATTGGCGCATTTGTCCATCACGTGACAAACTTGATTTGATTGGGCGCTGTCGGATAGGGGTGGGTTATAGTTAAAACATTTACATGACACCTAAACGATCTAACCCCGGGGAATCTTAATTGTGAATCACAGTTACTGCAACCTCTTGTAGTGAATTCACTGGAACCGTTATTCCTTTATAAGGTGTGGCCTTGACTGCTTGTGGATGCGTGGCATACAACCTGCCAGCCAGCCCGGTTTACTCGGCTATGCCGGGACAGTCGGCCAGGCTGTTTTGGAGGATGCGAGATGCGGTGGGTCTGAGGGGGGGACAGCACTAATAGACATCGCTCGCTGTCACTTGGGAAATCACGACAGGTTACGGGAATCCAGGTTGGTGTTGTCGTGTAGAAACGGTCCGTCGCTTTATCCAGTCGTCGGAAATTGTGGATGTAGGCGGGGTGGGCGAATATCCACAGCCAAACGTTTCAGAAACAAGAAAACCCGCTGTGCAGTTTGGTTTAATTCCTGCCGGTCACAAATAAGAGAGTAATGTTTTAATAGATGTATGCGGTGCGACTGATCCATGTGTCAGAGCAGGAAATATACATGTAAAAAAACGTGGATATGCAAGGATATAATTAATAATAATTTTAGTTGTATAGAGCGTATTATATATGCTAATTGCTTCTGCCAACACTGTCCGATAATTATATACATAATCACGTGCACGGTTAAAACGTTTATAGCAATTATTGAGTGTGAAACCCTCGGAAAAAAAATTAATAAAACAAATCACAAACTCGGGCACTGAAAAGTACGCAAAGAAGCACGGTGCGGTGCACGTTTTGCAATACTTTGAGAGATTAACAGTGGAATACGCGGATTCCAGAAGAGGCTAGAAACATTTTGGTTACTATATAAAAAAACGTAAGCTTTTTGGGCCAAGACACGTCTCGAGCCAGGCTGATGGCTGGTGGTTGAGAATAACGCCGGAGTGGCTGCCAAAGGAGGAGGGCCTCGTCCACCAATAGAGATGGAGCGATGACAGTGGCGCAGGTGCTCGGTGTATGTTACTTTGTGATAATGGCCGTCACCGCCCGCTGGACGCTCACGGTTTTACCAACCCGAGAAATATCCCCGTCGGGCCGGATGGGAAGTGGAGACTGTTTTTTTTGGGGGGGACAGGGTAGGTGGGGGGCGGAGGGGGCACTACGCACCACCCACAACTTCCCTTCCCGGTCGACGTGACATCGCAGGACAGTGAGGGACGGTGATTGCATGGGGTGGGCGAGGGCGGCCTTCGTCCAGGAGTGGATAGATCACCGCTGATGACGGTGACTCGCAACGGCTCGCACGCTTTCAGTTCCAAGCGTACGTAAAAAAAAAGTGGAAATTAATGAAAACAACACCATTTCCCCTGCTGACCAACCGACCAACTCGACGCTGTTCACCAGTGTTTATGAAATCCATTTCAAACCCCGTCGCCATCTTACGAGTCGGAGGCTGCCAGAGGCTGTGCGCGGAGCAAACTCAAGAATGCTGCATGTCATCTTCACATCGTAGCATGCTCTGACATATTTGGCACGCAACGAAGCTAACGCTTCCTGTTGTGTATATCCTTCATGTCAAAATATTACCATCGTTTTGTGTCTCCAGCCAGCATGTTTCTGGCGAATTGGTTTTCTCATTAGCTACAGAGGACGCTTTGATTTTCCTCATTAGAATGCTGTGCCATATTTCACCATCTCTGAAAAAGGACGGACGCTCCATTTCATCCTGGCAAATATTTGCCCGGGCTGTGCAACGCGTTTCTTTGGAGAGACGGCTTAAAGAAATAAAACAGATTAATTTTCGAACAAACACAAAAAACCAGTGAAAAAACGGCCAGTCTCTGCATACCTCTTGAGCCAAATCTCAAGCTAGTGATTTTGGGGAAAAAACATGGCCTTGTGTTCCTGCAGCTTAAGGCAAGCATAAACATGTGGTGTAGCATGCAGTCATTGCCCAAGCACCAGTCCGAATAGCAGCAGCAGCAGCAAGCTCTGATGAGAGTGTCCGTGGGGTTTGGCTTCCAGTGGAGGAGGGCATGTTTTGATAGTGGTGCTGCGTTTTAAAAAAAAATCTATCCTGGGTACACCACTGGGTTTGCTTGAATGGCGATGAAACGGAGCGAGAGCGTGGCGCTACGGTGGCGAATTAATGTTGTTAATAAAGTTCGCAAAGACGCTTCGGTGCGGTCATATAAATGCGCTCTAAAGGACACGGACGGGGGCGGTGAAAGGGAGTAGCGTTATGTAACGTTAGACACACACAACTCTAAATTGAGAAATATAAATTCTGCGCGCGTGTCTGCACGCGCTTGATGTATCTTCTGGCGCAGCAATGCTCGCGCGCGTACAAGAGTTTCCTCATTTTCAGTTATTTCCCCCCGTATATCAATGGCCGGGCGGGCCAACTGTCAAACAATGCATTTTTTTGCATTGCGGCCTCGTGCAAAGCGTTGCAGTGATTTTCAAAAGAATATGCAAGGGGGTTGCAGATTATACCAGAGGGAAAAAAATATTGAGGAGTGGGGAGAGATTTGCGGCCGCCTTGGGTAAAGCAAATGGGGGGGGGGGGGTATTTTGCGGGGGGGGGGGGGTTGTTGGGGGGGTATTTTGGGGGGGGCGGGGGGGGGTGGTGGGGGGGGGGTGAACCACGACGTTGACTGAGACGTCTTGTTACGAGTGATTTCGGAACACGAAGCTTGCATTGACAGAATAATTACAGTACCGTGTATTTGGATCTGGTTGTTGGCTTTGGATTGGGTGCCTCGAGTCTCTATGTCGTGACTGCCACCTGCTGGTGCCTGGTCGAATGGCAGCGTTAACCCAACGGCAGCATCGGTGAGGTTGAAATGCACCTGTACGTGCGAGGTGAGCGGCGTGCAACGGTGGTGACGCACGCCCCGTGTGAAGTCGACAAAACGGTGGTGGGGGGGGGTTGCTCTGTCAGTAAATTAAATTAGCGATTCGCACGATAACTGTGAAGGTTTCGTTAATTGCTCGCAATGTGTTAATTACATATTTTGACGATGCTGCGTTGGCATTGTTGCACGAGCACAGTAAACAAAACACGGGCCTCCCACTAGAGGATATTTTGGCCTACTCTTCCAGGGTGGCCGGACATCTCGGATGAGATGAGTGTAGCCACGTGTTACCCCGCCGCACGCGGCCTGCCGATCGGCTGACCGTGGCGAGCCCGTTGATACCGCTAGGCGTGCACAGAGGCGGTGGGGTTCCATTGCCGAAAGCTGCCCTCGTGTTCCAACTCGGTGCTCCGAGTCGGCCGAACCGAACATGCGACCCGTGGGTCCCCGACCGTGGTTACCGTGCCATCTTTCCCGAAGCACGCCTTCTTTGCCGTCGTCATCGTCGTCGTACGGCCGATGTTGATTGAGAGCATCGGCGATAATTTTACGCCCGAGTCGGTTGAGTTGCGTAATTGCGTCAGGAGTAGCGGGAAGCTGTGAATCGTCCCTGCCGCGACGATGCCTCCTCCTTTGTAATTTGTGAATCGGGCTCCGGGTCGTTCTGGTGGGGACCGACGGTCGCACACCCGGCACGTCGCCACCAGCCAGGTTCACGTGATACGAGAGGTCCTCGTTTTCCTTTGTCTGGTCACTGTTGTGGCCAATAACGGGGTGGTGTCAATGTGCAGAGAACTGAACACGGAGGACCAGATCGTGTTGCTCAAGTCCAGCGTCATCGAGATCGTCATGCTGCGGTCCAACGAGTCCTTCTCCTCGGAGGACAACTCCTGGGTGTGCGGCAGCGAAGAGTTCAAGTACAGCATCAACGACGTCACCCAGGGTTCGTCCGCTCCCCCCCCGACCCCCACCCTCACCCCCCACCAGCTGTGATGGTGGACTCCCGTTTTCCATCTTACTATAAATCGTTCTCCTTATACCGTCCCTAGCTTAATCGGATCGATAAAACCGTGTGGCGACATCAACCCCCTACCTTCTCAATTCCAGAACTATATTAGCTCCTCTATTAAACCTTCAATCGTGCTCGTTGTTGTTATTGTTGTGGGCTTTGCATTGTGGCCTTTGGCCCCGTGTGCTTTGCAACTGGGATCAACGAGACGCAAGATGTCTGGCGGTGTTTAGAGTGACACGAGCGTAGGCCAAACGCAGTGGGCGGGATCCTGTGCAGGAACCGTTTCGAATTGAGGCTTGTTTAACGGGCATTTTGTCAAAATTGTAGAAAGACGTGACAGACGGAATGTGTGTAGTGCATTGAGACGGCAGGGACACCCTTCCATTAAACACAGCACGATTGTCTGCTCGAGAGTCTCAAATTCTTGTTTTCACGCTGCGGCGTTTTCGCAATGAGCAGCAAGCGGCTCACCCGGTGCGCGCGGCGACGTAAAACATCGCGTAGAGTTTTCAAAAGCAAAATTTGTTCGGACAGCCACATGAAAACCGATGCTTTCGGGGGGGCGGTGGGTGGGGGGTGGATGGTGGTCACGAGAGGCGAATGGGAACCCTCGCCTGTCCAAGCCCTGGCAGGCAAAGTGACAGCCAGAAAGAGAATTATTGCTTTCGGAGAAAGTGGGTGGCACGATCTTGTCCGTGGTAGGACATGCAGATTTTTTTTGCTGCAGTAAACTTCCACATGATAAGCCACTTCGTCGAGCTGTCATCTGTGGCCAGGTCGCCTCTGAAAGGGGGCTAATAGCTCAGTCGGCTATACCTGCTCAAATAAGAAATAGTTTAAATGCTTTATTCGTTACACACAAACACACACATACTCTGGGTCCTGTGTCTGTTCCTGGTGCTGTGAACCCAATTCTGAAAAGAACCTCTTACATTCACCTCGTACGAGCTGGTAGGTGAAGTGTAAATCTGTAATTTAACAACACGCGCAAAGGTGTGCTGCTGCTCACAGACAGCAGGAAGTTATGACTCCCATCGCGCCTTTCGTGCACGGTCATGTAACCACCACATGGCATGTACAGTGGTCTCAGGCTTGTTCAGAGCATCAGCTCAAAAGAGCTAAACTTTTGGTCGTATTATTGTTGAGACAACCAACTGAAAGTGGAGAGTTGAAAATGTCCCCATCAAGCAGCGGTGTTGCGTGGTGATGGGTTTTCTCACTGCACATGAAGGGCCTGGGATCGACTTGTGGTATAAATATTGAGGCTTTGTTCCTCGCCAGCATCTGAATTAATACTCATGATTTAGTGTTTTTGCTAATGTCTTGTTGTATGTATGTTGAACTTCTTTCAGACCGTGCGTAGCCAACCGTGCTAATCGAAGGTGCGAGGTAATGTCGGTATTGTTTCTCATTTGTTCATCAGCTTAAAATGTAACAATTACATACAATACGCATGCACTGTAAACAATCAATTCTTTACGCACATTCACGCCGACGATACACGATGCGCGTAGTCGTTGGCGTGAGAATCGATTTCTAATCGGCGAATCGATGGATGTTACATGTGTCGTAAACATTCAGTCCACTTGGCAGAACTTCAATAGCGATGGCTCGGGGCCTGCAGCTACGGAGAATTACAAGGTCAGCTTTGGGATTTCTAGGATTTGCTGATGGCGGTTTAATTGATAGCTGGATTGTGCATGCTCGGGCATCGCTTAATAATTCACTCGTGCTTGCCCCGTAGCCAGAGAAGCTCCCCTGGGAAGTGGTGTTCTTTCCAGTGTAGCTGCGTCGAGTGGGGGAGAGGAATCCTGTACGAAGCAGCTAATGCCCTCTGCAGTCTAGCTGCATCACATTGGTCCACTTTCAGGCAAACAGCGGGGAACCATACAGCCTTGGGTGCAGTTTGGTGTCGCTTGCAGTTTGTGGAGTACTTTTGGGGGGAACGGGCGATGTATGTCTGTCTGTATGTATGTTTGTTGAACTTCTTTCGTACCGTACGTAGCCAACCATGCTCATCGGAGGGTACGGGGGAAGGACTACAAACTAAACACAAAGAGCAGTTCCAAAGAAATTAGTTTTGATAATGAAAAGTAACAGAACAGTTTTATTAAAGAGGACTTGTTTTTAATCGGTGTATCGGTCAAACTTAAATCTAACTTTATTCCTTTTAAGGGACCTCTCTTTAAAAAACTCGGCCCCCTGTACATAAATGATTGTCCTCCATGAAATCCTTACAACTTTGCACTTAAAACAGTAATTAGGTTAATCTACAGCCATACTTTTTTTTGCACAAATTTTCTGTAAATGCCAAGCTTGAACAGTTAAGTAAGTTATTTTATTAACATGTTGGACGGTCAGGCAGGCCCTTATCTGATGAGGTAGAGAATGTTGCATGGTGGGGGCCGTGTAAGCAGAATGGAACGAGTCCCCAGATGTTTATTCGTAGTCGCGTATCGCCTGCGCCATAAGCATTGACCTTCCTGGAAAAATATTGAGCAAAAACCGATAAGCGTAGAAGTAAGCTTGGAGAGTTGCACGCTTGGCTGTTACATTTTACAGATAAAAGAGAGGCACACATGGATATAAGAGCATACAAAGGTTATTGACATGTCATAGAATGGTTCAGAAAAGTAAGTGGGTGTGGGCAGGTTCCATGTGGCTGGATGGGATTATGTCCGCTGGGTCAAAAATATCTCTGGACTGGCATCCAGACGGGAGGGCACGCACCCTTGAAGAATTTTGTTCGTGCCGATCGAACGATGAATTCGGCTTGCGTGGACGTGGTGCTGGTGGCTCGCTACATTGCTGGACCATGAGATTATGGTGACGGCTTGGGGGAGGGGGGGGGGGATCCTTCGTGCAGCAGTAGATAGATCAAGGCTTTCGAAACGGGGAGCTGCGGACGGCAATAAAGTAGTTCCTTGAGAGAATTTGCAATGGCTTTGGGAGGCGATTGATCCGGCAGTGGATTCGTTGTGGTTTCAGCACGAGGAGGCAGCGCCAGAGGATGGTGGCGGGAGGAGGGGAGGGGGGGGCAACACAGTGGCAGTTTCATAAAAATAAAGCAAACGCAAAAAGACCCCTCGGTGGCGGCGGCTTCGTCCTGCGACCCGTTGCCCACAACCCTTCCAGTGCATGTCGGCGCGTTTGAGGACACGCACGTGTTCGTAATAGACTTGGAAGCACTCTACTTGCAACAGGGGTGATGGATGGGGTACTGTATTTTGTATTTTGAAAAACCTGCCCATCTGTCTACTGGGAGGGGGAGGTTTTCCATTGGCGAGGATGGATCGGCGGCATCTGGTGTTTTTAAAACACAACAGTGGCTTTTGTTCATGATTTGGATAGCGCAATATGTGTTTATATATTTTTTTACGGCATGAATTTGATTTTTTGTTCAGTTCAACGAGAATATACGCGTAAACCATTGTACAGTGATATACGTACAAGAGGTGAAGAGATGCACACGTTGTATTCGTGCGATACTGAGAATGGCAACGCCCAAGGACACGTCACTGGGAGGGACGATGCCCACTGGTCGAGACGAAGAGCGGAGTGGCACACACCCCCAAGAGGGAGGGCCCACCACAGAATTTTATCACGATTGTTTTAGCACGGTTAGCTACGCACGGTGCGAAAGAAGTTCAACATACACACATACTTGGCTTACGATGACGACGATGATGAAGAAGAAGAGTGATGGCGCAATGCTAAGCGCACTGCACGGTGAACCAATCCAATTCCTATCCGTGGCCGACACAGGTACCACGTGATACCTGAACCGGGTACCCCAAGCAACACTCCCTCTGCACCAAGCCGTACTGGCCGGCGTGTGACTGTATAGTCTAACGACCTCCATGACTGAAATGCCTTCATCCAGCTGTGGATATAAAAGGCCTTGTAAACGATGTTAATATTATCATATAATACAGGTTTTTTTGGTTAGATCGTGGAAATATATAAATGTGTCGTTCAACCCGCTACCACCCGACACAGCCAACTAGTAAGGGTTGTCACGTAAACAGAACGTGCCAATTCGTGACTAGTACAGCACACCGGTGTGTTGGAGAGCAAAGCCACAAGAATTACAATCTGAGTACGACGTTTCGCCAGTAATTACAACTAGCTTCATCAGGCGACAGCCAGATTTGTGGAGAAATCCTCCTGTTTGATGGTGGCGGGTTTAAACGACACATTTATATATTTACGCGATCTAACCCAAAAAAACCTGTATTTTGGATGAAATTGGTTGCGAAAGCCTACGTGTTAAACTGATGTTAATCTCGTAGGTTAACATTCTTGTCTTCAAATTAAATAATTTTTTAAGGCCTGTTATTTTTAGAGGTAAGCAATGTTTTCAACACAACACTTGTGTTGCTTATCCGCCCCCTCCACCCGCATCAACATCAGCAGGGAATCTATCTATACATTTTTTACAGGCGTGGCAATTGTTTACAAGACAATTTTAGCCAGAGCCGCCTTCTTGTGCACACCTTTATGTAATTTTTAAGCTTTGCGAATTAAATAATTTGCCAGATAAATAGAACCACGAGCACATTGTTGCATCATTAAGCCGGCAGCGTCGTCGTCGCGTTCTCTCTGCGTGGCGGCGCGGGGTTGCGCCCGGCCACGGCTCCCAGCCACGAAGCGGCGGTCTCCTCGGGCAACTTCCCCGCTCGATGGCCGCTTTGATTGTGGGGGGGGGGGGGGAACTGTGGGAGGGGGGGGAACTGTGGGGGGTGGGGAGCTGTGTGTGAGATGCGCTGCTGTCCCACATCGACCGCGGAACCCAGCTGCATAGCGTGGCTGCGTTGAGCCCCTGGTACGGGAAATTCAATGCAGGTGGGCCCACTCTGTCTGCCCCCACTCTCCCCCTGCCCCTGCACCCACCCCCCCCTCCCGCTGCCCGCCACCCCCTACTCTCTTCGTGGCCCAGTACCTGGGCCGGAAGATGGACGAGTCGGCGACGTCTGGTGGCTTTATCGACAACGTTTGTCGCGTCGATGAGCGGCGCGAAAGTGCGACGCGAGCGACGCGTTGACACGGTTGCCGGTTCTCGACTCGACCCACGGCTGCTGTTTGGTATTAACACCCACCCCACCCCCTCCACCCCTCCACCATGCGTTGTCGTCTCCGCAGCTGGACACAACATGGAGCTGCTGGAGCCTCTCGTCAAGTTCCAGATTGGACTCAAGAAGCTGCATCTGCACGAGGCAGAACACGTGCTGCTCATGGCCATCTGCATCTTCTCTCCTGGTGGGTGTGCTCGCTCGCTTGCTCGCTCGCTCACTCACTAGCTCACTCACGAGCTCACTTGCCAGCGGATTCACTTGCTCACTAGCTGATTCAGTAGCTCACTCACGAGATCGCTTGCTCACCATCTCACTCACTTGCTCATTCGCTCACTCACTAGCTCATTCACTCGCTCACTCACTCACTAGCTCACTCACGAGCTCACTTGCCAGCGGATTCACTTGCTCACTAGCTGATTCAGTAGCTCACTCACGAGATCGCTTGCTCACCATCTCACTCACTTGCTCATTCGCTCACTCACTAGCTCATTCACTCGCTCGCTCACTCACTAGCTCACTCACGAGCTCACTTGCCAGCGGATTCACTTGCTCACTAGCTGATTCAGTAGCTCACTCACGAGATCGCTTGCTCACCATCTCACTCACTTGCTCGTTCGCTCACTCACTAGCTCATTCACTCGTTCGCTCACTCACTAGCTCATTCACTCGCTCGCTCACTCACTAGCTCACTGGTTTCACTCCACGTGCTGCAACCTACTTAAGCAGATGAATTTTATTTAGGGGATACGTCGGATGTCATGCCGATCGGCACGCGCTGCAACCAGAACACACATCGGAGACTTTGTTGTTCATAAACAGGTTGGCAGGATCTCCGCGGCAGTGCAATTGTAGGTGTGTGGTAATTCACCAAAGATAAAGATCCCCCGTGTAGCCTTTAACAGACTTGTGGGACAAGCGTTGTTAGGGAGCACCTATGAAGGCCGGCACGGCACACGAGAGGGGTGGGTGGCCAACACCACGCCCGGCCTCCAGGTACTCATTTAAGGCTGAATCGACCTAGGAGAGAGCCCAGTAACATTTAAAATATTCGCCACTGTTATTGGTCATGAGCGGTAAACAAACTCGGGTCACCGTGTTTTAATCACTGCGCCACTGCTCCCTATTTCCCAGCAGCCTCTTATTTTGGTTGTCTCGTTGGTATCGCTGCTTGGTTTTTTTCTTCCTTGTGTGCGCAGTTCTGTTCACCCGCGAAACTAATTGTAACTTTGGCGTGCCATTTGCATGAATAATTAACTCTAGCAAGCACTATTGAATTATATCATTGTGAGTGTGTATCGGAACAACTTGTACCTGGGTAAAACAAAATGTTAAAAGTCGCTGTTTTTCCACTTCAGTGAGCATTGCTTGGCACTTACTTCCCCGAGCCAGAGAGGTACAGACGCAGCCCTCCAATTGCTCGCTCACACCACTGCTGGCAGAATGACCATCAATAGAGGGCGCTCACAAGACCTTCTGTGCCAGTGTTCTTCACTAATTTTCAGAGGGGGGGGGGGGGCACTTTCGCCGATAAGACATCAGCAGGCTGAGGACCGCCACACATTTGAAACCATTTGGGTTTGACAGCAGCACGATGATGGGGGGGGGGGGGGGTTACATTTGTGTATTGTCGGGGGGCACATGTCAGGGGGCGCACTAAAGGCCACCCGAGTGCCTTTCAATGAATAAGACTGCTCTAGAGGGTTTTTGGTTTACTCTTCCACTCTGGTCAAATGGCCTGGAAGAGGTTGGAGAGGTGGAAGTACCCACGTTTTACCCCACCAGATAAGAGCTGCTGATCGACTGTGGTGCTGTGGACAAAATTCTAAACTCTCATGATAGGGGAGGCCCAGTCTCTGCATACTCACAGCCAAGTGGCAACTTACATTTCACGAAAGTGATTTTATGAACCGCGCTACAGATGATGATGATGACAATTCTGGGTAAAAAAATCGCGTCTTCTTCTTCTGTCTCTTCTTCCTCCTCCTCCTCCGCCTCCCCTGCCACGATCGACAAATCGGCGGCCGCAGACCGGCCGAGCCTGCTGGAGCGCGAGCGGGTGGAGGCGATCCAGGAGCGGCTGTCGGAGACGCTGCGGGCGTACATTGTGTGCAATCACCCCCCGCCCAGCAGCCACCTGCTCTACCCCAAGATGGTGCAGAAGTTGGCCGACCTGCGCAGCCTCAACGAGGAGCACTCGAAGCAGTACCTGGAGATCTCGCGCGAGGCCGGCGACGCGAACGACCTCACGCCGCTGCTCCTCGAGGTGTTCGGCTCTCCGCTCTCCTAACGGCGGCCCTGCCGCACGAGCCTCGGTCGTTTCTGTTTGCATCTGGAATTTTTTTTTTTAATCCTCTATTTCACGGAACTTTTGTTGTGGTTGTTTTTGTTGTTTTTTGTTATTGAGTCGACGTTGAGATGCAACCGGCGTGTGCTGGTGCATTGCAGATCCTTGATTTACCTGTGTTTTATCAAGGTCGCCAACTTAACCAGTTTTTGTCCCATCCTAGTGCTGGTTAGAAGTTTTGCATCGTTGGTCTTTGTTTGTCGTTGGGTCTGGTCGCCGACGTTGGGACATGTGGGACGCGCGGAAAGAGGATGTCATTTTGTTGAGGTCTTCGGCCAGGGCGATTCCTCCCTTTGGGGAGATGACCCCGGCGAAAAGGGTTCGGGCATGAGGTCTCACCCGGTTTGGTTTCAAGGTCACGCTGACGTGGCTTCTTCTCCGTCTGGCCCCCTGAACCTCGCATAAGCGATCAGGTGCTGGTTCCAGCTGACACGCGTTCTCATCGTTGTCTCTGTCTTCATGTCATTTATTTTTTTCCCTTCCTCTCCACATTTTACACATTACCTCAAATACGTACGTATCTCTCCACAGTGGCTGCTCAAAAAACCGTCCCGCTTTTAACGCAAAACCAGTGCCATATCAATCCTCAACGACGTGCCGTTTTTGGTTAAAATGTTCACTCTTGTCGAGTTTTAGGATCGTTAAATATTGTAATTATGATGATGACGACGACGATGATGATGATGATTGTAAGAATGATAGCGATGGTAAACTGTTGGGTGTGGACTGTGCATTGTGAGTGATATTCTAAGCAGATTGCATGACTTGTTAAGTCAGTAGGGGTTTTTATCGACGCTGCAACAGAAAAATGCGTCTTAACAAAAATATAATTTATTTTTACAGATATTCTTAGAGCTGCTATGTCTGTAAAAAAAATAACATTGCAATCCGTTTCACACGCATACTTGTGCTGTTTACGATTTGCATTGTTAACTTTTACAAATATATCTCAAAACAAAACTAGATGGACCGGAATACGGATTGACAGCGCAACGGGACCGCCGGAATGCGACGAAAGTCGGAGAGAGAGAGAGACACCGCTCGCTGTCGACCGTCTGCAAGAGAGGACGGCTCTAGACAAGACGAGATCTCTCTCAAAAAAAAATCCTAGGAAATATGCAAACATTACCGTAGCGAGTATGGACGATGTTCGCACCTCCATGGACTTGGCACTGCCAACTTGAGTGTGGTGGTATCGAGTGCAACAGTGCACTGGTTCTAATGACCCCAGGCCTGTGCTTGGTTGTCGGTGCGGTGTGGTGCGTGGCAAATATACGTTGTGAGCTTGCATGGCACCTTGGTGTCTCTCTCTCTCTCTCAATAGAGAGACACGACCTCTTGATTAAATAATTCACAAAATGATTGTTTAAACTACCTCTGTGTGAGGTTTCTTTTTTTGTTTTTACTAGAGCACATTCAGGAGATGATAGGAAAAATGCTTATTTTCCACACCAGCAGGCATAGCAGCTGCAACTCTATTGCTTGTTTCATGAATGAGAAAATTTTACTGAATAATGTTGTGGCTGTCAAAAACACACACACGAATGAAGTGTCATTCATTGCATGTTAACTTTACCAACTTTTTTAACCGTTTTTTTTTTCCACATTCCAAATTAATCTGTGACAACCAACGACAAGTTTTGGTGAAACAATGTTTGTGTTTTTGACGTGTTTACGTGTCATATAACCACGCTTATGACAATTAAGTTTCCCAGGCATTGTGTGTCTTTGGAAGAATGTGTAAATCAAGTAAACCACGTATTAGCGTGCAAGCTCATTCCTGACAATCAAGCTAAATGTGCGTGTGTCACTGTTTTACTTTCTTGCAATGTGGAAATTGATCAGGCAGTTTGTAGCGGCAAGGCATTAGCTGCACTCGAGTTGGCTATTTATGTCTTAACCTTTTTGACATCGGAAACATTGCAAAAGACCAGGGCTGTCCAGAGTAGGGGAGGGGCCTTCAACAAGGGGGGACATTGCCCCTTGGTCTCCCACAAAAGAGCCCTCCCCCATGTAAGCAAAGAGCGCCTGGGTATTTTTTTGTTGCGAATGAATTAACAGCGCCCCCCCCCCTCCCACATGGACATTCTACTCTGCGGCTCTCCAGCCATCGGGGGCCTCCATGAACTTCTCTGCACACAACACAGCCAGCCCTGGGTGGCGGGGAGAGCGGGGAAAGCGCCCCTCCTTGTTTCCAATAAGCCTCATTAAATTGGCCTTGTTTTCTTTTAATTTACGTTGTGTTTTCAAACTTATAACCCGATGCCTGCTTGAAAACGTTTACCCACGTCGTTTATACCCCCAAACAACCTTATCATGACCACGTTTTATTTGTCCCTTACCCGCTGCAACGACGGACGACAGCTGAGGTTAAAGTAACACTACTTGGGCAGTCGCATGAGCATTGAAATACACGTTGTCTATATTGTAAATTATTTATGTGATTTAAAAAAAAAAAGTGTACATTATTTTTTGCAAGTTTTAAAGGCTCTGGGTTCTGAATTATCGGTGGTTAACGTTTATGGGCATTTAGATTTTTCTTGTGTTTTCCTTTGAATAGTTTTCTGAACTGTAGTGTACTTGCCTTTTTCCAACGGACCCATTACTCTTGTTAGTGCTTTAGTGGAGTGAACTATGACATTGAGCTTGCTGGATTGCTGCGTGCTGTATTTGATTAAGCAAACTTCTACCTGGAACTCTGTCAAGGGTGTGTTGTCGCTTTCTTTGTACTCGGTGTTTCTGGATGTTGTGACAGGGTTGACAAAACTGAAGGATGTGGTGTCATCGTCACTTTGAGATATGCGCTGCTTTTATTGAGGGTTAAAACCGCCCTGTTTTAGAGCGACTTAGTTTTTGGACGGTGAAACGATCCTGTGTGTTTCTAGGTTGACGAAACGTTGCTGGCGCTAATAAGACATCGCTCGTTTTTCTCGTATCATGAGCTCCCGACGAAAGCACTTATTTTTCACGACGATATATAAACGACAGAATGTGTCACTAAAGTGGAATGTTGTTTATGATAGAGAAATTATTTTAGGATTAAAGAGATATATATATGCGTGTGACGTGGATGCGTATAAACACAATACAAATTGTCATACATTTTATATTTGTACAACGGATGTCCCCTATGCACATACTTTATTATTTTTCTGCTGTACCGTATACTTTACGGCATTTTAAGAGTTCAACTTTACAGAGATGGGAGAGAAAACATTTTATGATATGCTGGTGGGAATCTATGTCAGAGATGTTGTGTTTGTTACATTGTTTTTAAGATAAATTGGTTTTACACAAACAACGGTGAAAAAATGATGTTCAGCAGAAGCTGATGACGTGTTCTTTAAATTAACAACCTGATACGTATCAATTTTGCACTACATTATTTCTGACATCACTTTCAAAGTTAATTACCATGGTAACAACTAAATATGCATTATAGGATGTCTCAGTGGAAAGATATATATATAAACCTCTTGGTTGAAAAACAATGAATGTCGCAACAGCCATATAAATGATATGATTTGTTTATTCGGTAATTTTAATCGGTCATTTGCTCTTGAACGCGGTCCACCCATCGAGTGCGCATGCACTGAGCACGAGAGGCACAGAAAGCGAGCAGGATTTGTTTTTACTCGTCACGCATTGCGACTGATGATGACGACGGTGATGGCTTTTTGCCGATGGGTATATTTCTTAGGAGATTTGGCATTTCTCTCCTTTAATTGGGGTGTTTGCTTTCGTACAGCAACAACACAAATAATAACGGGATCTTGCGTTCCAAAAATGGGTAGAATAGAAAAAAAATGATTTGCTCATCTTGGCCTTCTTGCCTCTCTCCTCCTCCTCCTTGTACCCCCGACCTCTGCCCTTTCTGCAAGCATCACCTCGCCACGCATGGCACAGTCCTGCTGCTCCTCCCCATCCCAGCTTGATCTCTCTGTCGGGCTGCCAAGTTCTCAACAAACCACTCTGCGTGTTAAATGGGCATTTCGCACAAATACACACAACGGGGAAAACAGGTCGGGGCGATTCGGAGAAAGGACCCCCCGGGGTAGGAGGAGGGTGTAGATGCCTTCGTCGGGGCGGAACCGACGGAGACTCGAAGGGTCCTGTCGTCGAATTGGGGTGAGAGGGGGGGGGGGGTAGAGAGTGTAGTTTTTTTCTCCGCGTCGTTTTGTGTCGCTTTTTTGTTGCAAAACCTCGCTAGCTACGGCGGCGGCGTTACGTGCAAAGTAACATTCGTGCACGAGATCGCACGCATCGTTCATCCTGCTGTAATGTTAGAAGAAGAAGAAACCTAAGCCATTTTAACAAAGAATGTTTGTAAGCGTGTCCTTGCTTGTATATATCACGCCGTTTATATTGCGATGTCGTTCCGACGTAGAATTTGTCTCTGGAGACGCAATCTCATGATGGTTTTGACGAGGCACCAACACTTTGTCTGCGCACGTGGTCATGCGTTGCACTTGAGAATAAACAAACAGCTCTTATAGAGAGGTGGGTTTTTTGCTGTTGTCTTGGTGCAAGGAGTGGTTGTTGGCGTTACCCGCACGCTGCAACAAGTGTGCTGTTGAAAACAGGGCGATCCGTTTTTTGGGGAACCCCGCTGATTTATAATGGCCCGATTTCTTCTCAAGCAGTTCTTGATTTGTGTGAAAGCGCTGGCCTCTGTATCTTACACAGGAGCGTATTTCGTCCATGGGCCAGAGCAGAAATCGGTACCGCCTAATTGGAGCAAAACGTCAGTCGTATCCATCGATATGGCCACCGCGGGTGTATTATTTGATAACCTCATGCATTTCAAGTGGGTATCACGTAATTCACTGTTATTGGCCACGCAAAGAAATGTGGCCCATGAAAGGTATGCCACCTCAGGTGGTACAAACCAGTTCAATATCTGGGCTGGGTTCTCATGGACTGGTTAAAACGATTTAATACGTGCAGAGCTATCTGTGAGATACATGCAAAGGTTTGTATATTATTAAATGTTATTTTCCCTGCACAGTAAAATGCGTTCTCCCTATTATTTTGTGACGGGGGCAGGGGGTAATCCATAAATTGATCACCCCGTCGAATAAATAAACAATCCTGATCATGCCCGGAAATTCACCTTTGCGAAAACGGTACAAGCAACACAAACATTGGGTTCGTGATTGGACCGAGTCAGAGGGCGGGAGACGTGAAACGGAGCGGACGCAGCCGCCAATAATCCTCATCTGCGGTCATCGTGTGCGCCGATGCCTTCCGCATTTGGCTACCGCGGCGTGGGGACGTCGTCTCGCCTTTTGAGAAGCAGCAATTGTGGGCGTGGGGGGGGGAGATAAAGGAGGGCTCCGTGTGTAGAGAGCAATGCAACCACTCAAGTCCGTGCGAATCACGAGACACGCGTTCCCACAGGAACCATGAATTTTGTGAAATCGGGTTACGGGACGGCGGGGACACAACAAAAAACAATCGGGTTTTGTGCGTCGCAGTTTGTGTTCTGGATTTCAACAAAACGCGTGATCGCTCTGGCACCAACCTCTGCAACTGGGCGCTCGTGTTGTGCATTTTCAAGCTGTGTAGCGTTGCGCGCGTGGACTGTTCTCTCGGTAACGGTGTATTATGAATGTATACGGTATTACCAAATGACTAGAGTGACTTCTGACCTGTACCGGAGGTGCAACCAGCATTAATACAGCAAACTTGTACCCTATGTAAAAACAACCAAGAAAAATCCATATATATTTCATGACTAAAAGCTGTATATTTTATGTGCCAACGTTATGAATTTATACATTGGATGCTTGAATGTTTCATTGGCTCCTGTCGTATTTATACTGCTGTTAAAATATGACCCCCTTCCCCGCAACGACTCACAAAAACACATCCTAGTGTCGTTCTCGACTGCAGGTCTTCGGAGAAATGCCTTCGTTTTCTGTCGCGCGATTAGCAACCAACACCGGCATTGTTCACAATTGTACTCTTATGCAATATCACTCCGTGTGGTGGTGGGTCAACAGTGCCGCACAAGGCCGGCCCTTGGCTTTTGACGTTAGGGTCAGGTACAAAAAAAATGCCACGTCCCGTTTAGCACTGCGTAAACACTGCACGGGGCGCGTTCGTTAAATGTTTTGTTGGTTAAAAATGTGAATGTGTCTCATCGCCGCGCCTCGACTGACAGGGTAACCAACAAGTGATGGCTGATGTCCAGTGATATGTGTACACGTGTGTGCGTGTGCCATCGAATTATGTTGCTGTTGCTGCTGCTGCTTTTGTAGCTACCGTCCACTGACTGATCGGTGGACTATTTTTCGAGGGTCATTAAAGGCCCCTTAAAGGGTGTGGGATTGCGGTAACAGATGTTGCGCCGTGTCGTCGTTGTGCTATTGCCGGTGCTTGCGTAGAGCCTAGAGGAACTGCTGCCAGTGCCGAGTTGGCTGGGTGCAATGCGGGTGTCGTGGGTGTCAGTCTGGATAAATCGCCGAGCGAGGGAGCAGTGCTTTATCACGTATGCATGTACCTATGTTGAACTTCTTTCGCACCGTACGTAGCCAACCGTGATACTCGGGATGTTGCGGGGGAAGTACAACAAACTCAACACACAAAGCAGTTTTAAAGAAATGACACCTTCAACAGATGCTGCTCTCCTCCTGCCCACCCCCCCCCCATGATTGCACATTGACTCTCAAGCGTGATGGACATTGAGAGGCATGCACAACGTATTTATCTCGTGACGTCGCTGCATTCGAGCCGTTCCACAAATCCGTCGGCACTTAAAACAAAAACAGCATTGCGATTTCGTCGATCCAAACAGATTCCCTTTCCTTTGTTCACTTGACGTCCCTTTTGGCTGTGACCCCTCGCGTTTAGATGTTGTCACTTTATTTGTTTTTTTAAAGAGCTGTGCGCCCGTTTGTGTTGAACACCTTGAATTAAAGAGAGCAAACACAATTTGATAGTTTAACGATGTGCACGAAATACATGTGCAAAATAGAGAATGGTCTTCAGGTGTTCTACACAATCAGCCCCTCTGTTTTTTTGTATCGTACGATTGTTAATGTATGCAGCAACATTGCTTCGTGAGATTTACCCCCATCAGCGTTTAGCCATCACCTTGTATCCTCGTAAAAAAAAAAACTTGCTGTCGCTTTTTATTTAAAAACAAATATATGTGTCCATCTCGCAGCCCTTTTGCAAATACTGTATATACACAGACGCACAGCACAAGCTGTGCATATGCGTGCGCACCACACACCTGTAATCTTTACAATAAATTTTTTTTAATCTTGCTGAACGTTAAAACGGTATATTTGTTTAGCTGAGTGTGCATACGATTGTAAAATGAATGTGTCGTGAAATACAGAGAACATAAAAACGAAAACTGAAGTCTGTTTCATCTCAAATAATAGCGCGTACATACATATATATGCTGACCTACCACACAAGGCGTTGTGTCCTGTACATATGGGTGTAAAATAAAGGCTATATTAGGCATTTAAAGTATTTTTTGTAATTTTTTAAATTGTACATTACTTTGTTTTTACAGTTCTCATCATCATCATCATTTTGGGTGGCAGCGAAGTGGTAACACACATGCCTCGCTAGCGAGAAGGAGAAGAGTTCGATTCCAGGCTCGGGCGCCTCTTTCTGTGTGCTGTTGATTCTCCCACCGAGGATTATTCCGCGTTTCCGGTTTCCTCCCAGAGCTAAAAAAAACACAATGTGGACAGGATCCTCCTAACAAAGAGTATTTGGGCTTCGTGTGGTGGCTTTCCCGTGCTAATACGTTTAATTATTCACCCACGATCTGTCCGCTGCTAGATGAAGGCCTACCTATGTCGTCACCGTGTCTCATGGCCTTTGCATCCCTGCATCAATTTGCATATTCATAGTCGAGGACAGCAGGAATCATGGAGATTGATATTCATGTCTTCGAGAATATCAATCAAACTGTATTTCTTTAGAGGCACCTTTATTGAAACCAAGGCATGTATGTTGAACTTCTTTCGCACCGTACAAAGCCAAACGTACTAAACACGACATAAAGAATCCGCCATAAAAAATGTAAAACCAGAGTAATTATGTTACTCTACGGCCATACCTTTTGTATGCCATGATAATCGGGGTTCGGGGCCGTCCATAAATGACGTCACGCATCTATGGCGGGGTCAGACATTTGTGACGATGTGTGACAAGGGGGGGGGGGGGGTTGAGAATTGTGACATCACATCAAAATGCGCAACTTTAAATAAATATAGACAATATTTTCAAATTAATTAAATATATTTTTTAATGAACGTTTTCTCCTACAACATCAGAGTGCAGCCACACATTAAATACGCACTACAATGACAATAGTTTAAAGCGATTTGAAGCATGTTTTTTTTTGGGGGGGGGGCAGAGCTTTGTGACGTCATTTGAGGGGGGGTCTGACTTTTTGTAACGCCGTGTGACGAGGGGGGGGGGGGGGTCAAAAATAGCGTGACGTCATTTATGGACGGCCCCTGACGTATTACGTTTTTTTTCTGTGTGTTTACTTTGGAGGGTCAGGCAGTCAGCCCCCTTATCCGACGAGGTATAGGGAATTCCACAGAGTGGTTGGGGAGGCGGCGGGGGGGGGGGCATAGAAGCAAATGTAACGGGCCCCAGAAGTTTGTAGTCGCACCCTGGGGGGACATCTCGCGAGCGATCACTCCACCGGTGGATGATTGAAGCGGTGTGTCGGGCCAGTAGCGTGAAATCTGCGCTCTCAGGTAGCAGCATCCCAGGTCGTCGCCGGCGATTTACCTGTTAGGAGGCCGCCTTCGCACCGGCAGCTAGTACAGTCCACGGAGTCACCGACTTCACGTGACCGACCCTAACCCAGTGCCCTTCATTGCAAGGCCCGCGGCCCCCCTGGCCGCGCCTGGTGGACTTTAGTGCGGCCCCTGACGGGCAGACCCCGACAATACAGAAATGGTGAAAACACCACCCCCCTCTCCACCATCATCACCATCATCGTGCTGCCGTCAAAACACAATGGTTTCAAATGTGTGGCGGCCCTCACTGACGATGTCTTATCGGCGATGGTGCCCCCCCCCGCCGCCCCCTCTGAAAATTCGTGAAGAACACTGCCCTAGACGAGCCAGCCAAGCGACTATGTTCGACACTCTGTCAAGGTTTCTCAAACTCCAGTCCTCGCGACCCGCCACGCGACGCCTTTCCGCGACGACCAATTTGCTCCCCATTCAAATGCAAAGGAACTCGTCCCACGTGGCACGCTGGGCAATTGACGCCGTCTGTCACGTGGGACGCGTTCACGCGGACACCGAGGTCACAATCTTATTTCGAAGCGGCTTCATTAACGCAATAGCCGTGCTGATTTGCATCTTCCTTGTTCTCTCTCCAATGGCAAGTTTATCAATGGTCCTCTCGTCTCTTACGTTAAATCTGCCTCCGCGTTTCAAGTCTCCTCTGATGATGCACGTGGCCTGCCATGCCGGCACTGCGGAGGCGAGGGTTGGCGGTTCGCGCGCACGATGTCACACGACTCTTGTTCCCTTTTGGGCGTCGAGGTGCCGTTCTCTGGCTTGCCAGGAGAATGCGGTGCAGTGGAGTGTGGACTAAAACTCCACGTGCACCATCTGTAAGGGGATAGAGTCCCCCCCCCTCGCACGCGTTGGGTTTTCTCCGGTTTGCTCCCACACGTCAATAATAAACACTCATCATTGATTGGCCCAAAACCTCTAAACATGCACGCACCTCCATGTGTCGGGGCTTAGTGAGTATTGCGAGATGCAGTTCGCGTGAAATACACTGCTGTATAATGAACGCAATCTCCATATGTATAAAAGGCAAAGTTGTGAATGTGTGTGTCTGTTAAAAATGTTTAGCGTACTTCCCGACATGCAACAAACTTGAAATTTGCCATGTGGGTACTTTCCAGACTGTACACCATGCAACAATTGTTAAAATATATTTTTTTTGGGGGGGGGGGAGGTCAATAATGCAGATATTTTTTGCACAAGTGAGCTGTGACGTCACATCTGTCACGTGACCCGTGCACGTGGAAGCGTAACGCATTGTAGTGTAGTGGTTAGCGCGCCGCGCTACGAACCCAGCGACCCGAGTTCGATTCCCGCTCACGGCCATCACCAGTGACGATTATTTGAACCGGTCCTGGGCCTCCCCGAGGTCGACTCAGCCTCAAACAAGTAACTGCTGTGGTGTGTCAACATCGCCACTGGGGAGACAAAAGCGGCCGGGCTTGGTGAATCCTAGTCCCGGGCGAAGCCGGGTAGTAAGGCTAGTTATTATAATATTATTGTTTTGCCATCAAAGCAGTTAAAGATAATACTGCATTGTTCCAATAGGTGGCGCTGGAGGCTACGGCATGTAATTGTCCTCTGTGCTCTTGCCATCGACGGCTGAGTGAATGTTTGGATGTTGGATTTATTTCGTACCGTACGTAGCCAACCGCGCTAATCGGAGGTGCGGGAAAAGGACAACACACTAAACACAAAAAGGAGCTCTAAAGAATTGAGTTTTCGCTGTGTCCGGCATTGAAATAATCAAATATTTATCTGTTTAATTCACAAAGCTGTCGTTGTTTTTTGGCAACGTTTCATTTTTTTCTTCAGTTGATCATCATCATCATCATAAATCAGTCTCGAATTTATCCACTGCTGGATGAAGGAGGCCTACCCACGCCGTTGCCTTCGATGTCACGATGCATCTTCTCGCACTGCTGCTACGATAGCTGAGCTCATCACGGTGGCCACCCTGCATTTAAACATCAGCAAGACATAGGCGCTAACTGTAGGCGATACGTGTGGCGCATCATTGATGGGTCCGTTAATATATCTCTCTCCTTTAAAGCTAATTTTATATTGAACTTGTGTGTCTCTCTGACGCCCGACCACTGAGTCGTGACATCGACTGAAAGTTTCGCTGTATGCAGTTAGTCAGTAAATGTGCAGTGTATCAAAAAATAATAAAATCATCCATGTCTCGAGTTTCAAGGCTGGCTGCTAGCTGGGCTCCTCTCCACACCAGCAGTAACTCTGGCTGCGGGCCGTTGCCACCTAAACTCGCTGGGTAACTGGCTACACGGAATTTTTTTGTGTGCAACAAAAAGCATTGAGTTGAAACGGCAGAATAAGAAGTTCGGAAGACATCTACTACTACTAATAATAATAATTGTAGAAAGTGACACCGAAGCAGTGGAAGTAACGAATACAGAATGAGACTGACCAAGGGGCATTTAAAATTACTCTACCTTTTCAATCTGTGCTCATTTTCATGTAATTATTTCACCAGAATATATAATTTCCACAGAATAGAAACCCCGCTCACAATACACATTAGCTTGGCATTTTATTACATGAAAGCGGATTACTTTTAGTGCTCCCAGTATGGGAGGAAAGTGAAGATGAAAATGACAGAAGCTGTCTCTCTTTTTTTTCCATTGCAGGGCCAAAATTCCAGATGCGAGCCGCTCGTTCTGCCACCGAGCCAACCGGCAGGTTATAATGTCCCGCTAGCAACAATGAAAGGAAACAAATACTAATGCAAGATTTAGCAATGCAACCAATCAATGTATGTATCGATCTTGATTTGAAGCTTTCGTGACTGCAGGAATCCATACTCGTTGGTTCCTTCGGTAAAGTCACGTGGGTAGAAAAATAATAGATCACGACGTTTCGATGGCAACACAAGCAATCGTCATCAGGTGGGACAACCACAGAAAAAAACTGCTGAAGTAGGCTTACTTTAGCAGATTTTTTTATTGCTGTGGTTGTCCCACCTGATGACGATTGCTTGTGTTGCCATCGAAACGTCGTGATCTATTATTTGTCTACATACGTGATTTTACCCAATGTATGTATGTATGTTGAACTTCTTTGGCGCCGTACCTCGTCAACCGTACTAATCGGAGGTGCGGCAGGACAACAAACTATAGACAAAAATCGATTCTGAAGAAATTATTTTTTCAATCTCGATTTAAAAGTGCATAGCTCCCGTGTCCCAATACCAATGGGTGAATGCCGCCCTACGTTAGGTAGGTCATGGCAGGTGTTTGACCATACTTCAGCACGCTGGTCAGTGCGGCTTGGTGAAGGTGGGAGAGCATAGACGTTGGCGCAATGTACAGTACAACAATGGGAAGAGGGTAGCGTAGGGAGGGGAAAGGAGGAGCACACGACCGGTGCTGATACCCACTTGCCAAAAATGTAATAATCGTGGCCGGGTTCGTAGCGACACAAAACGTGGTCCCATGACATTTCCTTACCAGAAGGGGCCGTCACACTGTTGCCCATCATCATCCCGGGCCTTCTACAATCGGGCTCATCCTGGGACAGAGGACTACACGTGATTGACAGCGGGGGGGGTGTGGGGGGGGGCAATCGTCAGCATCAGCCAGCACGAGGAGAGGTTAGGCCACCGATGTAACTCAACGTCGCAATCTCTCTCCCTGGCGGTGCGTGGCGCTATCCCCAGCGCCGTCAGCAGGGGGCAGAGGCGACACGCAGTTGGTGGGCGCCGAGCGGCACGCGGCAGCCACGGGCGTCACGAGACCACTCAGCCGGCCTCACGGCGACAGCGACGTTGGCTGCGAGAACTCACAAACACAACGCCGCGCTGCTGGGAGAGGCCCCAACGCAGGAGATCCCCGGGAATTTGATCTTCCAGCGAAGCTCACGGCTCGCCCTGAAACCGCGTCAGCACAAACCATGGCCAAGATGCGGATGCCAGATAGTGCAAAGGGACCGAACAAAAAAAACCCACCATCTCTCAAGTCTGCGGTCATCCAGAATAGACGATCAGACGTATAACGACGCAACGCCCGATACGTCGCAGCGACGATCCACTACGCTGCTCGTGACACCGTTGCCTGTCTTGACTCAGTTGGGCGTCAAGTTGAAGTTGTTGCGCTGCATCTACATCAGGCGGACGAAGATAGGGAAAGTTGAGCGCGTGAATCGATCACCCCCCGTGATTTGATTTGCCTCGTGGTTCTATTAAATTACCGGATTCATTCATTGCTATACCGAAATTACGCGTGCGCCGACTCGCACTGCTGACCAGAGCGGTGAAGTATGGTCAAACAACGACCCCCCCCCTCCTCACCCAACATGACATGACCACCACGGCGTGCGGTGGACTTATGTCCAGCACTGGATTGGTAAACGGGTGAAACACGTTGATTGTATTGTTACTAATATACTATTATTGCTGTGGGTGTTTGTGACTGAAAAAACTCGTCTCGTTTCGTGATGTCTACACGGGCAATGCTTGTTTGCGTATGCGAATGCGCGGGGTTTCCTTTCGTCGAATTTAAGTCCAAACAGGCGGCAGATATGTAGAGATACACGACTGTTTTTAATAATCCACGCGACATTTCAGAGGTCGCGGTGATCACTCCGTGCGTTCACCCGCACGTGGCGACGTGGATGTGCGCGCGTGCGCATGTTCATCGACATGTATGTTGCGTACACACGCGTACAGTGTGGAGGACTCTCACCGGAGACTGGCATGTTCGATCAACTGCTGGATGAATGCCTCCCCTCCCCAAAGCCGCCGACCGCCGCCGCCTCTCGCGGTTCTGCGATGTAACCATAATAATCATATTAATCTATCATCCTGCGAGCCTGTTGCGTGATGTATTTATTTTAACCAAGACCCTTCCTTGAACCCTGTGTTCGAGAACGGCCTATATTGTTCTCGACGGACTCATCGTTGACTTTGAGTGAAGGCAGTCATCGACCTAACATGTCCATCGATCATAAATACCGCCGTGTATTTTTAAACACCGCTTGTGTATGGCCATTTATGGGCTTTTTAATTATTTATTTCAGAAACTGGGTTAAGTCATAGGCCAATGATGAAATCACCTGGAATGCGCCCAGCTTTTTGCCAAACCTCGGAAGCTAAGCAAGGGTTCGAGCCTACATAGAGCCATGAGTCTGCATAGGGTCATGAGGCTGCTGTTTGTGCGGAGCGACCGTGTCAGTAGCGGGGGGTTGTCCGGTAAAATCCACTGTTGTACTCCACCCCAGTGCTCCAACGTCTATGCCCCACGCATTCACTCACTCGCCCGCACTGGCGACAAACGTGGTGAAGTATGGTCATATCACCTCGCCCCCCCTCACGCCCTCTCCACACACCTCGCCCCCCGCACGACGTGGCGAAGACCTTATCCAGCTGTGGATCGATAACATGTCTGCACAGTACGTAGTATTGTTGTTACTGTTGTTATTAACGACGGGGTAGATTTATGAATGTTAAATCTGTACATTAGTTGGCAACAGCAGGACGGCACGCGTGTGTGTCCAACGCCTTTTTGTGACATCAGCCGGGCGCAACAAGATTTCTCTGTGAACTCTCTCCCCGTGTTGGAATCTTTTTCTCGACCCTATTTTAAACAAGAACTCGCCACACATCCCAGGGTTGACATTCGTGACGATCACGGGATTCTGCTGGATAATTACAATTTGAACAATTATAATTATCATTCATTATCACGACATATATCACCTTGTTCTCTATAGTTCACTTAAACTGTGACTTGACAATCAAGATATGTGTTTCTAACTGGGAAACTCGTTTTTTTTCGCCAGGTTATTTCGCAGAGGCTCTTGTGTGCAAAAAAAAACCGGTTTACATATTCGGGTTTAATGAAATGCAAGCGTACGATTTTACGTTGCATAAAACGAATTCTATACCTATGTGTCGTTGCAGAAAGTGGGCACATTGAGGTTCAACTTGTGCGGTCAGTCTTGGGAGTCTTCTGATCACACCTGGCCACTGCGGGTCGGTGGAGGAGGACTTTCACGAAACCCGCTCAGATGTCAACCGCCACTGTTGCTCGAACGGAGGTGGCCTGGTTTCATAGGCCTAGGTCGTGCTACTGCTTCTAATATAAATCCCATACATCGGGGCATTATCTACGAATTTGAACACCGCTCGCTTTGTATAGCGACACTTGTGGCAAATATACCCGTGTTATTTTGAACCTGAGTAATTGTACATTTTAGCACCTTTCTATCGATAGCGCCTGCGTCTGAATCTGTATCCTAGAACTTGCTGTGCCTAATGTGTGTTTTCGTACAAGATATTAAACATATATTTTTGCCAGTCTTATACAACCATAGGAGGAGGCGTCAGTGTGCATTTGGACAACATATTCCAGCGCGTACAGTTGGAACGTGCATACATCTCAGATGATTGTTGTTGTTATGGTTGTATCTGTTGTTGTTGTTGTTATGGTTGCAGCTGGTGTTGTTATCGTGGGTCCGAGTTTGTGAGTGGGCCAACGTGCAGAGTTGTGAGGGTGATGAGGTTACGGGGTGAGGTGATCGTGTGAGTGATGGGGGGAGTGGTGACGAAGACCTCAGAGAGGTGGAAAGGGAGGGTTTGGTGAGTGGCGAGTGAGGTGGTTGTGAACGGTGGCTGTGAGTGGTGGTGTGTGGTGAGGGATAACTGAGAGATGAGGTAGCCTTTGGTCACGGGTGCGGGGGTGAGCGAGGTGGTTGTGAGGTGATCGTGAGTGGTGGTGAGAGCTGAGTGAGGCCAGGGTTTGTGTTCGGGGGTGAGGTGCTGCGGCCGGTTGTGGATGATGATGATGATGGTGACGGGGAGTGGTGAGGGAGGGGATGAGGGGAGGAGGTTCGAGGGGGAGAGGGAGGGAGGGGATGGCGCAGAGGGCGAGGGGACGGGGCTGCAGGGAGGGGGGTACAGCATCGTGCACCTTGGGGCCGGCTTATCCAATGGGGCTCCGGCCCGACCCCCGCGCGGAGTCTCCACGCATAAAAGGCGCGCGCCCGCGGGACCCAGCACGCGCGCGCCACAGAGAGCGAGAGAGATATTTATAGAGAGAGATACAGAGAGACATAGGGGGGGGAGAGAAAAAAACAGGTTCTGTGCTCTCCGGCTCTCTCCGCTCGCTCACCTGAGCGCGCGGGGCCAGGCCGGCGCACCTGTTGTACCTGCAGACACACTTACCTATCAGCGGGAGGGCAGGCGACAGGTACAAAAGAGGCACTTTTACCTGGGCAAGGGACACCTTCGGCACACCTGGAGAGAAGACGCGTCGACAGAAAGAATATCGCGCTGCGAAGAGAGCGAACCTCGAGCGAGGAGGAGGAGGTGGAACACCTGCACGCGGCCACACCTGGAGAAGATACACGCCCAGCTGAAGATCCGTCCGCCAGGAAGGAGTCTGCGTAGACACCTCCGGATCTTCGGACGACAACAGCAACAGCAGCAAGCAGGCACGGCAGCTCTACCTAGGAGACGGCACACCTGTAAACGCAGCACCCCTGTCTACGGCAACAACAACAACAGCAACACACCCGCCAGGCCGTTCGCCTTAGTCCGCGGTCTAACATGACGGATGTGTTCGACTGCGGCTCGGCTGACCTGCGGCCGGACTTCATGAAGAGAGAGGCCGACTTCTACGGGCTTCACCAGGCGCACTCATCCCCGACTCTCCCCGAGTCCACATCCACGGACTCCAGCATGAGCTATTACCCCTCTCCTCCGAGCGCCTACGCTGGCTACGGATCCTACTGCGCGCCGGCCTACGGGCAGCAGCAGCAGCAGCAGCCTCTCAACCACTACCCCTACCAGCTGCCGCTCCAGGGAGCTGACAAGTCGTACCACCAGGGCTACCACCAGTACGGGGTTTTTGGTAGCGCCTACGAGGCGTACGGGCAGAGCGCGCCACCCAAGGCTACGGAGGATGGTGAGTTACCGATCTTTCAAACTGAACCGCGTTCACAATGGTGATCGTAATCACCCGTGTGGTCACCGTCATCATCGCCTTCATCGTGATCATCATCGCTATCATCGTCATCATCAACATAATTATCAGCAACAGCGGCACCATCATCATCGCTGTTGACATGAGCCAGTGGCATCCACGAACGCTTTTGCGCAGCGAGATGAGATCGTGTTTAAAGGTTTATTTTTTTGCTTGATCGATTGATGAATTTACCAGAGGTCTGTACCCTTTTGCATCAAGGGTTACCTTAATCGACGTATGCATACTGTGTGTACGCCTAGACTGTATGTTTGCACGTATGTGGAAACCACGTTATGGCGCGTGTTACTAAAGCGCTCGCGCGCGCCATCGTCGTCGTGATGGAGCAGATGTGCGGCGTGGACGCGTGGTGACAGTCGGATTGATCGGCGGCGGACACGCGCTCGACGTAAGAGCGCCGCTCTAGTCAAGGACCGTTGGGCAGTTGTCGCGCACCAAGCGATGACCACGCGTAGGTCGCTGCTGTGTTACAGTGCTCAAAGGGGGCCCCACATTTATCGGCAGCCCTTGAGCGAATATCAAAACATCACAGCGTACCGTGTAAGACGTTGCTTTTCCTCCACGGAAGAGCGTCGATGTTTGATACGGATGAGATATATTTTCGCTCTTGAGCCGTCTTCATAATCGTTAACATCTTCGGGACATGATCAATCCACTGCTGGATGAATGTCTCCCCCAAGCCGCCGTCAGATACTCTTAGTCGATATCAAGACGGAATGACACAATCCCTCGCTCGTGTCATTCCATCTCTCGATCAAGCCGCTCAAACGATGACTGAGCGCGCACGACTGTTCGCAAATGATGACCGCGTTTGTGTGTGTGTGCGCGTCTCTTTCTTTTCTCTCTCTACCCCTCCTGCTCGCCCTCCCTCCGTGCGCAGTGGACGAGAAGGAAGAGGCGTCGCGAGAGAGCGGAGTGCGCATGGTGAACGGGAAACCCAAGAAGATTCGCAAGCCCCGAACCATCTACTCGAGCTTCCAGCTGGCCGCCCTCCAGCGCCGCTTCCAGCAGACTCAGTACCTCGCTCTGCCCGAGCGCGCAGAGCTCGCCGCCTCCCTGGGAGTCACGCAGACCCAGGTGCCCCCGCGTGACACATTTCGCATGCGCGTGTGTGTGTGTGTGCTGGTGTGCGTTGCGGTCCTGGGCCTCCCCTAGGTCGACTCAGCCTCAAATGAGTAACTGGCGGCGGTGTGTTAAACGTCGCCACGAGGGAGACAAAGGCGGGCGAGCGTTGTCAGCGAACGGCCTATTTAGGATGAGCGCATTTCGTGCACGTGTCTAATACCACTTGCCCCCAACAGTCTGTTAAGGCTATGTGTATTGGGGTAATCCTTTGCCTTTGCCGTGGTCAGCCAGTCGGCCGGCCGCGTGTTCCCGTGGCGTCCGACGTATAAAACCACGTACCGCGCGAGAAAACCATCGGTAATGTTGAGTCAGGCTTTTAGGCGAGGCCCCATTCGGCAGGGCTCGGCTCGTAACACGAAGTGGCCACTGCTCGGTTGGCGTGCGTAACGAGGTCGTGTTGCGTTACGACAGCGGCTCTCGCGCAGAGCGCAGCCCGCGGACACGAGGAGGAGGGGGGCGACACGCCCGGCCCCGCGGTGATGCGCGCACACCCCACGCGTACCTTCTGGGTCGAGGCGCCATGCCTCGAACTTCGCGTCATTTGTGTTGTTGTTGTTGTTGCGTTCTCTGAACGAGCCGCGCTGTCACCGAGCGCGGTGTGCGGGATGAGCGAGGTGCGGCAGGGGTGGAAGACGGTGGCGAGGTGTTGACTACCTCGCCGGGTATGCAGGAGGTCGTGAGTTCGATCCCGACCCAGACGCCTGCCGCTGTATATTTGGAGTTTGCGTGTCTCTCTCTCTCTCTCCGTGGTCGCGTGGATTTTTCTCTGGGTCCTCTCCACATTTAGAATCAATATCACGCGTTTAGAGTATTTGGCTGCTATACATTTCCGCGTCTGGAAAATAACTATATGGCTCGGTCGGCCTTACCTGGTAAAATAAAAATAGCTTTCATTTCAAACGGCGAGGCCACCTACCGAACGGTGACAAGAATAAATAACCCAGATATTACGTCCTCCTCCCCATATGTATCTCTCCACGTTAAACAAAATAACACTTTCTTACACATCTCATCGGCCCCGCGTCCTTCGGGGAGTTTTTTTTTTCCCCCCAGCAGCTTTGGTTTATTACAGACAAACTCTGCACCGGGCTCGCTCAAACCAATGCTGCTTGAACCTACTCGAATGCCAAAGGGTGTCTAGGGCTTTTTCTCATAGAAATGCGTCGTAGGTTCGACGCAATGCGACGTGCTACAAAGAAGGGTCATTGCCCGAAACGTCACCTCTTGTATATTCGCTTTCCCTTGAGGGCAATGGTATTGGCGAATGTGTAGAGTTGTTAAATGGAGCTTGCGGTTGGGAGTTTGAGGGCTTGGTCGAGATGAGTGGCTGGGCATGGAGTCATAGGTGCGGCCACGCGTCGTTATGCACACACTCGTCGTTGTTGTTATGAACGGAGACGTGTGGTTTTTTTTATGATGTAAAAGTGAGGGCTGAATAGCCCCAAATGTGACCAGACAACTCCTGGCGTTACCTCCATTCAGCAGCGGGTTGAGTAAGGACTGGACGTGACTTTGTCGTAGATACTCGGTCGTTTCTGAAGCCAGTGAGATCCATTGAGTGTAGGACTGTAAATTTCGATGTAAAGCTTTCGTGACTGCAGGGATTCATCTTCTTGGTTCTTTCGGTAAAGTCACGTAGAAGGGAAATAATAAAATAATTAAAATAAAACATAATAAAATACAATTCTCACGACGTTTCGGCCACAACGCAAGCAGCCGTCCTCAGGTGAAGAACAGGGCTGTCGGAAAGACAGCGTCTTAATGGATTTTGAAGGAATTCAGACGCTGTCTCCCCGACAGACCTGGTCTTCACCTGCGGACGGCTGCTTGCGTTGTGGCCGAAACGTCGTGAGAATTGTATTTTATTATGTTTTATTTTTATTATTTTATTATTTCCCTTCTACGTGACTTTACCGAAAGAACCAAGAAGATGTTGGACTGTACTTTATATGCGACCACTTCCCACGCTCTCCCCGCACGCGTTCACCAATCGGCACTGACACTGTTGTGGTGAAGTATGGCGAAATAGAACCACCCTCCCCCGCGACCCACACGGAACGAGGAGGCCCTTCATCCAACCATAGGGCTGTCTGTGTGTGTGTATATATATGTGTGTGTGAAACTGTGTGTATGAGACTGCGGGTATGAGACTGCGTATATGTGTGCGCGCGTGTTTCAGGCGGCAATTGCAAGTATAATTTTTGCATTGTACATTTTAAATGGGAGACATTAATGATTCATGGTTTTGTTTCTTCCGTTTAGCCACAAACTATGCGAATCATAATCCACGGAGACCGCGATTCCTCGCCATGTACTTGAGCGACCATGAACGAACCAGGATGTTGAGAGTAACACACATTTATTCATGCTTTACTTTAATTCCGCATGAAGTTAAATCAGTTATCGTCGCCACAATTAAATCAAACTCATTTAATGGGATTTGCCAAACACCTTAGCGGCAGGCGAGCTTTCTGAAAGATACAGTGTCGAGACTCAGCGGAGCTCTGCTGTACGGTGGCGAGATGTTAACTACCTCGCCTGGTATACATGAGGTCGTGGGTTCGTTCCCGACCCTCACGCCGGTATATATGGAGTTTGCACGTTCTTCCCGTGGTCGCGTGGATTTTTCTCCTTGTCCTCTGGTTTTTCCCCTCCACGTTTAGAAACGTGCATTTTGGGTATTTGGCTGCTATAAATATCCACATGATAAGCCACTTCGTTGAGCTACCACTTGTGGCCAGGTCGCTTCTGAAAACTAGTTATACAGTTTCGTGGGCCTTTCCTTGCTTGCATGTGTGTATGTTGAACTTATTTCGCACCGTATGTAGCCAACCTCGGTTGGCTGCGGTAGTTATGTAATGTATTTTTAAATTGTAAACATCGTGTAATATTTTGAAACCACGTTCTGAACCCCTATTTTATACACACTATCATATATATAAGTTTAGTTCCTTAGTAATACCTCTATTTTGTAGGACACTTCTGTACATATTTTTAGGAGTTCACTGTGTGTACGTTTAGTAATTTCCGTATCTAATTGTTCATTGGAACTTCGGTTTGTGGTTCGGGTTGTGAGTAATTGTTTGAGCTGAATCCTAAACGACTCCTCGGCCTTTGTCGCCGGATTTTGGTGGGCAGAGAGCGAGAGATATTTCACTCGGAGTGGGCAAAAAATAAAAGTGCTAATGTCATATAACAACAACAATAACCCCTTTCACACCTACCATCTTCCACAATTATTGGAACACATATCCCGGGTGCATCATTACTTTTCCTATTATTATATTTATACATTGTGTGTGTGTGTACGTGTGTATGCTGGTGTTATTGGTTTGGCGTTGAGAAAGGAATTGTCATGAGCCACAAAGCTCAGTGCTAGACACTGAGCAGAAACTATCGAGTCACGCGTGTGTGTGCGCGCGTGTGTGTGTGCGTGTGTGCGCGCGTGTGTGCACGCGTGTGTGTGTGCGTGTGTGCGCGCGTGTGTGCACGCGTGTGTGCGCGTGTGTGCGCGCGTGTGTGCACGCGTGTGTGTGTGCGCGTGTGTGTGTGCGCGTGTGTGTGTGCGCGTGTGTGTGCGCGCGTGTGTGCACGCGTGTGTGTGTGCGCGCGTGTGTGTGTGCGTGTGTGTGCGCGTGTGTGCGCGCGTGTGTGTGTGCGTGTGTGCGCGCGTGTGTGCACGCGTGTGTGCGCGTGTGTGCGCGCGTGTGTGCACGCGTGTGTGTGTGCGCGTGTGTGTGTGCGCGTGTGTGTGTGCGCGTGTGTGTGCGCGCGTGTGTGCACGCGTGTGTGTGTGCGCGTGTGTGTGTGCGCGTGTGTGTGTGCGTGTGTGCGCGTGTGTGTGCGCGTGTGTGCACGCGTGTGTGTGTGCGCGTGTGTGCGTGTGTGCGCATGTGTGTGCGCGTGTGTGTGCGAGTGTGTGCGCGTCTGTGCGCGTGTGTGTGTGTCTGTGCACGCGTGTGTGCGCGCGCGTGTGTGCATGTGTGTGCATGTGTGTGCGCATGTGTGTGCGCGTGTGTGTGCATGTGTGTGTGCATGTGTGTGCCGTGCTGGCTTTCATAGGTGCTCGCTAACAACACTTGCTCCAACAGTCTGTTAAGACTACACGGGGGATCTTTGTCTTGTTTGGGGGGGGGGGGTCGTGCCTAGCGCACTGCACTACGAACCCGATAACCCCACTTCGATTCCCGGCCGCTGCGAACATCAATAGCGATTATCTTAACGATCTCAACCAGCCTTGGGTCAATGCATAGCCATAGGTGAGTAACTGGTGCGGCGTGTAAACCGTCCACAATGGAGAGACAAATGCGGCCGGGCTTGGTGCTGACCATACCAGCCCCTCGTGAGCCGTTTCGGCCATAACTGCTCGTTAATGACAAATGCCCCAACAACGAGGGGTGTTCGTGCGTTCGTGCGATTGGCATCACATCCATCACTGTCTGCAGCATCTCCCACCTTCCACGTCTAACCCGGAACCGCGTCTCTTCCCTGGACGGAGCGCAGGTCAAGATCTGGTTTCAGAACCGGCGCTCAAAGTTCAAGAAGATCGGCAAGCACGGCGAGATGATGCCCACGCCGGCTCAGGCCAGCCCCGCCAGCAGCGACCCCATGGCCTGCGACTCGCCGCCGTCGCCGGGCCACCAGCTGGCCCCGTCGTCCACCACGGGGGGCCCCGGCCACCTGGGCCCCGCGTCATCCCCTTGGGACTGCCCCAGCCCTGCGAACAGCACGGCGCTCTCCGCCGTGCTCATGCAAAGCGCCCAGCACCAGCAGCAGCAGCAACATCAGCAGCATCAGCAGCATCAGCAGCATCATCAGCAGCACCAGCAGCAGCTGCATGCTCAGTACCCGCCGGTTGGCCCTTGGTTTGGGGGGCACGCTCACCTGCAGGGGCCGTCCACGTACGGGCAGCAGCAGACGCCGCCGCCGCTGCTGCACGCGCCACACATCGACGTGAGCGCGACCGCCGCGTTCTAGCGAAGCGGAGCGAGGGGGGAGGGGGGAGGAGACGGAGGATGCGGCGACAGAGCAGCCACGGGCGTCACTTGCGCGACTGGCGAAACTGTTTGGATCAACACGTCCTGTTGTTGTTGGTATCATTACCACCACCAACCACCACCACCACTACTACTACTACCACGAGACCACCTGCACCGCCACGACGACCATCTTTAATGTTGCTGCTGCCACGCGGCGGGGACAATCCGAATAAAATCCGCGCGAATTTTTTTAAAAGACGCAGGCCGACTTGGTGCAAGCTTCAAATGCGTGACATTTCAAGACGCATTTGTGTTTTTTTTACTCACTTACTTACCACCAACGAGTAATTTAAAAAATATATATATAATCGTTGGGTCGTCGCATTAAGTGCATCAGTTGAAGACAAAAAAAACAGCGTAGATATTTCAGGGACAATGGAGGAGTTCGTACGTTGACTTTGTCAGTCTCTCGGGGTCGAGACTCTATGTATTATTATTGTTGTTGTAGCTGTCCTTCGCAGTGCCTTCCTCCGGTTATAGACAACACACACACGACACTTCTAATTTATCAAAGCTTGCAACAACGCAATATTTGCTGAAACAACAACAACAAGAACGATGATGATGATGATCAAAAAATGGTAAAACAAAACAATTACGTAAAGGTATACGGAATTAAATATAAACACAGAATTGTACATAACCCTCTACAACGATATCATTATACCCCACCTCTATACTATTGATATATATTCAGTGTCATATATATAAGTTATTGAATTTCAGTGTCGCTCCCGTGAACGTTTGTTTCGCGTTGTGTTCAAGAAAACTAAAAAAAAAAAATTCTAATATCGCTGTAAATATTTTGGCGGCATCTCGCCATCAGCTTTGCGCGTGCATCATGCACCAGTGCACGAACCTCATTGGGTATGGGTCACACACGCGCACATCGTCACACGTGCGCGAACACACGCACGCACGCGTGTACACACAACCCATAGCTAAACATATACAAAAACACACACCACACGCATTCACAACAACAGCAACCAACGAATTTGCACGCATGCACACACACACACGATCACACACGCACACACTGCCTCGCACATACATACACTCAATCATAATACAACATCCATACGTAGCATACAACACAGACAAAGATCCCCTGTATAGCCTTAATATACTGTTGGGACAAGTGCGATTAGCGAACACCTATGAAGGCCGGCACGGCACACGAGGGGTGGTTGGCCAGCACCACGCCCGGTCGCCTTTGTCTCTCGGAGTGGCGATGTTTACACACCGCACCAGGTACTCATTTTAGGCTGAGTCGATCTAGGGGAGGCCCAGGACCGGTTAAGATAATCGTTACTGGTGTTGGCCATGAAGTGGGAATCGAACTCGTGTCGCCGGGTTAGTAACACAGCGCGCTAACCGCTACATTACAATTCCCCAATCAAAATACACAAACATAGACCCCCCCCCCCCATATAGCCTTTAATAAACTGTTGGGGCAAGCGCTGTTAGAGAGCGCCTAGAAACAATCACACACGACAACCAACACATTCACGCACAGACAAATACACATGCACACACACACACACACGTACACTCATACACACACAAACACACGTACACATGCACACACACACACACACACGCGTACACACACACACGCGTACACACACGTACACACACATGCACAAACACGCACACTCAGAAGGTTCCGTTCACATGAAACCTTATCCGTCGCTCTTAAGTTTAAGCGCAAAAGGGCGCGCACTTTTGCACGAGTGCATATGGGTAAGCGTAGCCCCTTTACGACAACTTTGGTGGAATATGATGTATTATTTATATTCATTAAAGTTCGCAGTCTCAGTGGCCCCGTAATTTATTTGTAACATGAGACCCCCCCCCCCCAATCCCCTGCGCGCGGTAATAAACGTGGACGTTTGTACATTTCGCCTGCTGTGAAATTCACTCGGCCCGTGGCATCCGTGGGCACCTTCACTCACTCCTCACAGCGGCGCTAACGTCGGGCGCAAAAGCATCGTCTTGTCTCCTCGCCTCCAGACATTTCATCTCTCTCTCTCTCTCCTGCCGATGCCAGCATCTTTCTCTCTCTATGTCGAGCATCTCCTATTATCTCCACTATCTCTCGCTCAACTTTCTTCACCAGTGAAATAAAATAAAAACATTCATAGATTGTAACCGCGGGGTATGGAAGCGTTCAATTGTGTGCGTTCCAAAAATATTATCCATGCGGGTTGGCAAATTTGATACTGTAAATCATTTAGTGATGGTAGGGTGCTCATTAGCTGTACAGTACAATTTACGACGTCACTGGGGTGTTTTAGTTTTTAGTTTTGGATCGAGCCAGTTCAGTTCGAGAGTTCGAATGTTTGTTTTCGCAAATCTTCTATCATGGTTATGCATTGTAAAATGATACAATACCTAGCTTACACGTGGGTTTGCGCGTACATTATAATTTTGCCGTTGGGTATTTTTTTTTTTTATAAACGTTCTAAATTGCCAACAGATTTACGCAAGCAAACATCGGCAAACTATTGTTCACACATTCATGAACAAATGCGTACAAAGTCGTTCGCCGTTTTGTGAACACGTGCGTGGCACGCCCCAACGGAGACAGCGTGTCCGATGTACCGTGCACGCGGGCATCGCAGAGCCGACACGCTAGCGCGATTAATCGTGGAGTCTGTTCCGCAACAGCCAGTAAACAACCACGTACCAACGACGACGGCGGGCCCAACATCGTTGTTCGCATGCGGTTGAAAGCGTTGCTGGGACGATGTTGGCCAACCACAACGTTCCATGTTTCACTGCGCCGCTCGCTACTAATAGTGCGGCTATTCATAGGCCAATTTACAAACCCATTCATCAAAACGCGTAAAAAAATACACCCCACGCATTTTATTGTAAGGCTCGGTGGTTTAAAGTTCAGTCTCTAGCCTTTCTATTTACGCGTGCTATATGAGGAAAGAGCCATTGCTCGAAACGTCGTCTCATTGCGTACTTTTCCTTTTCAAGGCCACGCACGATGTTATCGAGGAACGCGTTGAGTCATTATTCGAGATCCACCAATCGCTCGTTCAGGATCCACCAATCGCTCGCTCATTCACCACCAACCACCACGACGGCGCGAGGTCTCTGTGCGATATCATCTCAGTCTACCACTTCGCGCAATCACGAAGCGTCGTCCCGCCTACGCGTTCCATGGAAGACGCAGAGTCGGGGGAGATTTTCTTCTCGTCCGCGCCTCTTTTTCCCGGTCGGCGAGCCGGTAGACATTGTCACACCCGGCACACCACATCCACGGATGTGGCCACTGTTTACTTGCATCTTCTTGGTTCTTTCGGTAAAGTCACGTAGAAGGGAAGTTATAACTTGCAGTTTACCAAAGAGATGCGATACACATTTTGTGTTCAGATGAAGTCGTTTGTACAGTAATGTACACATACATTTAGACGCGTCCTTGACAATTGTATTTCCTTCGTCATCACCTCGTCAATCCCCGGTCTAAACATAGTGCGTTTACCCATGAACCAATTAAATAACGTTATCGTCACACAGGCACGTATGTACGTTGTAGGCGAGGTGAAGTCATTGGCTCACGGCACTTCGTGCCAAGAGTTCATTGCTGAGCTTTTTGGCACTGGCAGGCACGGCGTGTCCACTCTGCAACGCAAACTCCTCTCTGCACAGCACGCGCTCACGCACACGCGGCGGCTCCACTCGGGGGGTCGGTAACGCGGAATGTGCGCGCACCACGTCCAGTCTCCCTCTCGCGAGTACGGCTGTGGCAACTACCCACGGGCTATATGCTGCTCCAGTCTAGCGGTTAACCCGGTCGATCCTTGGATACGCACAAAGATGCCCCGTGTCGCCTTAGCAGACTGTTGGCGCAAGTGCTGTTAGCACCACGCCCGGCCGACTTCGTCTCCCCAGTGGCGATGTTTTTACACACCGCGCCAGGTACTCGTTTGAGGCTGAGTTGACCTAGGGGTGGCACAGGACCGGTTCAGATATTCGTCGCTGGCGTTGGTCGTGAGCGGGATTCGAACTCGGGTCGCCGGGTTCGTAGCGCGGCGCGCTAACCGCTACAATACCTCTCTCCACAACATAGTGCATTGCCCATATACACACAAACACACACTTACATACAAGGTGATCAAATTAGAGATTCCCCGTTGATTTGTATTGACTGCCAAAGAGATGTCTTCATATCTCACAGAAAACGAGAGGAGGAGATAGCAAGGGATGGGGGAGTTTTAGATGTAATAAGTATACAGCATTGGGATTCATGGGAGACATATACATAGAGGATTTAAAATGTTATATAATATATTTTATGTAATTCTTCCCTATGTGTTGGGGTACCCATCTATATGCATGCAAGGTCGGGGTGGTCGTAACGTAAATAGCGCTTTGTGTACCCGGCGACTCTAAGTTTTATTCGGGCTCACGGCTACCATCAGTGATGACTGCTGAGTGATATTAACACCGGGGTTGTCCTCTCTCCTCCACCCCTTTTACCAACTCGCACTGACCAGTGTGGTGAAGTACGGTGAAAAAGAAATCCCCTATGACCGACAACCGCGTGGAGAGGCCTTCATCAATAGGGTAGATCGAGAATGGCTGGTGTTGTGTTTGATCCGTGAGTCAACCTGCACACACACACACAGCGCTGTAATCTAAATCGCATGTATCTCATCGAGAGCGCCGTGCCTGTGTTCGTATGCGGGGAGCGACAACGTAGTGGTTAACGCACTCAAGCTACGAACGCGGCCACACCTGAGTTCGATTCCCGCTCACGCGGAGGAAGCCTCCAGTGGCGAATGATAGAACACGCCAACTATCAGAACTGAGTTCTCTGCATTTCCCTCTGTAGGGTCGACTCAGCCTTAAACCAGTGACCTTGGCGCAGTGTGGCCAACGTCACAAGTCAGCGTGGGCTACGTGACGCTGTCCTCAATAGGTGCTCGCAAACAGCAGCACTTCCTTTGCCCCAATAGCCTTGTGCAGACTCGGCGGTAGTTGACGCTGCGTAACTGCATCATCGCACGCACGCACGTGTGCATGTACGTGTGCACGCACGTGTGCATGTACGTGTGTATGTACGTGTGCACGCACGTGTGCATGTACGTGTGTATGTACGTGTGCACGCACGTGTGCATGTACGTGTGTATGTACGTGTGCACGCACGTGTGCATGTACGTGTGTATGTACGTGTGCACGCACGTGTGCATGTACGTGTGTATGTACGTGTGCATGTACGTGTGTATGCATGCAATGCAGCCTGCGCGCAGTACGCATGCCCCGTTGGGAGCGGAGCGTGTTTACATTTATATGTCACGGGGAATTCGTGTGCGGTTGCGCTTTTTTGCCGGAAGCGAGGCGAGGGCCATCGGAGCGCGGTGCCGATCGCACGCAAAGCCCTTTTTGTTCCCGAGAAATGGCGAGAATGCGCCCTCCTTGCTCAATGGGTTCTCTTTCTTATCCGCGGCAGACAGAAGGCCTCGTGTGTCTCTCTCCCACACCGCCCCCCCCCCCCTCTATGCGTGCGTCGCGCACATCCTCATTGCTCTCTCCACTGCTGCACTCAGACGACGAGGAGGATGAGGAATTGGTGGCTTGCGTTTGGTGGTTGGGAGGCTGGGGAAGAATGGGTTGCAGCAATGCCTCAATAATAATAATATATATATAATAACCTGTTGTCTACAGCATCATGAGACTGGATTATTTAGACAATGTGCACACAACATAACAATATTGCGCTGAGCGTTCCGTCCACGGAGGAATATCTCCCTTTAGACGAATTATCGCTGTTTCTGCCTCGCACGCCGCGTCCAATGTCACGCACATGGCGTGTAACGCAGAGCTCAGGCGGGGGGGGGGGAGGGGGGTCGAGTGGCCTCCTCCCCACGCCGCGTAGCTCGTTGTGCCCGGAGTGCGTGGGGGTATTTGGCCATACTTCACCACGACGCTCAGTCAGTCAACCTGCACGGTGTCGTTTTGTTCGTAGCCGATTCCACAGCCACCACCACCACGGAAGCGATTCCACGGTCACGGAATTACAAGACGACTTGCGCGGGCACACTCGTTATTATTATTCTACGCGCGCACCGCCTCGATTGGAAACGAAGCTCTCGCGATTCATCTCACGCGAGGGACACGTAGGAGCCGCGCACGCAGCACGCTCCACGGCTCCAGCCACGGCGATAATTGTCACGCTCTGGGGCATGGTCGGGTTTCTGAGTCATCCGCCGTAATTCCGTTACCGCCGGAATCGACGCCCGTGCATTTGTGCACATCGCGATCGGTGCACTCCGCGTCCACGTCTTAGCGCTGCCCGACGCGGCGCCCCCTTGCTCGCCTTTCAGCCATCGAGAGCCAAAGCGCAAGGCGCGTATATAAATCGTGGCAACAAGCCCCGATGCCGCTGTTGCCCTCGTTCCAGTTGATCTTCTTTCAGTTGCTTCTCCTGTTGCTGCCGCCGCTGCTGCTGCTTGCTGCATTAGCCTTCATTTCCGCCCAGAGCCAGGGCTACGTAATCCACGCGCAGACTCTCTGGAGCCGACACGCCGTGAGTGACAGCGAGCCAAGCCCAGCGCCCCCGGGCAGCGCTCGACTCTCCTCGCACCCCCTTCTCCCCCTCTCCCTCCCCCCCTCTCTCCCTCCCTCTCTCACTCCCCCCTTTCCCTCTCTCTCTCCCTCCCCCCCTCTCCCCACACTCTCTCCCTCTCCCCGGACTCGCTCCTTCTCGCTCTTTCCCCTCGCTCTCTGCCTGGACTCGCTCCCTCTTCCCTCCCCTGCAACTCGCTCCACTCACTCTTTATCTCGGGCTCCCCTTGTACTCGCTCCACTCGCTCTCTCCTACCTCTCTCTCTTTTTTCTTTTTTTTTACGATCAGTGGAAACAAGAAGATGCTCGGTGTATTCGGCACTTTGCTTCGTTCATCATTTCGTATTTTTAAATAAATTTAATTTACATTTTTTAACTCTGCTTTATGTAAAGCCCCACCTCTCGCTCACTCTCTCGTTCGCTCTCTCTCTCGCTCTCTCTCTCTCCCCGCGTTCGCTCCGCTCGCTCTCCCCGATCTCTCCTGGCTCTCTCATCTCCTTGCACTCTCCCTTCGTGCCACGCAGTCGTCTCTACCCTGCCCCCCCCTCCTCCACCGTGTTTCGGGAGGACCAGGCAGTCATGTTCTGTCGCCGGCAGGCCTCGTTCGGGATGTGCGTGTGTGGGGGTGTGGAGGGTGTGTGGGGGTGTGCGTGTGTGAGTGTGTGTGGGGGTGTGTGGGGGTGTGTGAGTGTGTGTGGGGGTGTCTGAGTGTGTGAGTGTGTGTGGGGGTGTGAGTGTGTGTGGGGGTGTGCGTGGGGGTGTGTGGGGGTGTGTGTGTGGGGGGTGTGCGTGTGTGGGGGTGTGTTGGGGTGTACGTGTGCGAGTGTGTGTGTGAGTGTGTGTGTGGTGTGTGTGGGGGTGTGCGTGTGTGAGTGTGTATGGGGGGCGTGTGTGAGTGTGTGTGGGGTGTGTGAGTGTGTGTGGGGGTGTGTGGGGGGGGGGGGGTGTGCGTGGGTGTGTGTGAGTGTGTGTGGGGTGTGTGTGGGGGTGTGCGTGTGTGAGTGTGTGTGGGGGGTGCGTGTGTGAGTGTGTGTGGGGTGTGTGTGTGGGGGTGTGCGTGTGTGTGGGGGTGTGCGTGTGTGTGGGGGTGTGTGGAGGTGTGTGTGGGGGTGTGTGTTTATGTGAGTTAGGGCGCTGCGCTACGATCCTGGCGACTCGCTCACGGCCAACACCAGTGACGATTATTTGAACCGGTCCTGAGCCTCCCCTAAGTCGACTCAGCCTCAATTGAGTGCCCGGTGCGGTGTATAAACATCGCCACTGGGGAGACAAAGGCGGTCGGGCGTGGAGCAGGCCACCCACCCCCTCGTGAGCCGTTCCAGCCTTCGTAGGTGCTCGCTAACAGCGCTTGCCCCAACAGTCTGTTAAGGCTACACGGTGGATCTTTGTATTTGTGTGTGAGCGACCGTGTTTGTGAGAGCGTGCGTGACTGTAGTGTGCGTGTCCGTGAGTGTGTGTGTGGGTGAGTGGGTGAGTGTGTGGATGTGTGGGTGGGTGTGTGGGTGAGTGTGTGGGTGTGTGGGTGAGTGTGTGACTAAGTGGTAACATTATGCTATGTATAGCCATGCGTGTATGCGTGAAACAATACATTGGTGTATATACAGTATAGGCACACATGCCCATATATACCGCCACGTGCACTCCAGTGCTCAACATACAACACACATCACGCTCGGCCCTGAAGAAGATGTCACAAAGGATGTCGCTTTACGTTGGGAGCGTGCGGCAAGCAACACGTCACAAAGTGCACAAAATATGCATCACAATCTACATCCTTTGTAGCAAAGTACAATTGGTGCAAGTGACAGTTGTACCATTGGCTTGGTGATAACAATGATCATTTAATATTAAAATACATTTGTAGGATGGCAACATTGCTATGAAGGAAGACCTCATGAACCATGAGCAATGGCACTCTAGCTCATGAAGCAGGCTGTGCCGACCGAAACGTCAATACTTTTTATTTTTTTATTTCTAACTTCGTTTAAACCAAAAATACCGGTTTATTTGTAGATTTTTTATATACCATATATAAACGCATTAAAACGAATTTTGTTATCATATTTCCATCGAGAGAAGAAATGCCTTCATCTCAATCGGCTGTACAAAGTGAATGAGACGTAGTTTATCCTCCACGTTTTGTTTTTCATTTTCGGTAAATCGGAAAAGAGAGAACGCGTGTTCGTTGTTATCGTTATTATAATATTTACTGTTCCATTTATTATTATTTTCTGTTGTTGTGATCGCGAGACGCTGACAGTCCCATCTACTTTCCGAGAAACACAATTGCAGTGTCTCCGACAAGTTGATGAGTGGCTACACGCGCGTGCATGATGCGAGCCTGTGGTTATGGCTTTTGCATTATTACGTACATCTTTTGATAGTTATACACACATGCATGTGTGTGTGTACACGGCGCGTTTATTTATTTATTTACTCTCACTCGCGTATTACCCCCCAGCTAACGCAATGGCGCGCATATCAAAAAATACGGCCACGGTTTAAAAAACACCCCCCAAAAAAAACCACGCCAATGTTTTCATATATACGTGCATTAGCGACCACGATCAATCCATTACTGGACGAAAGCCCACCTGAAATGTGAATAGTGCGTTCCCCATGCCACCTCACCCGCAGGGACTAACCCCGTGTGGTGAAAGGTACAGCCGGCCACCTCCCCCCCCCCCATGGCACTCTGTAAATGATGCAACTATGCCAGTGGTGTGGTGCCGTAAATTAATGTTCAACACAATAATCCCGCGATGCCCGGACGTTTTTTTTATTGTGCTCCACTCAAATAGTTTTGAACCTCTACATTTGTTTCAGAGTCTGCCTCGCAAAATATACATTTGTCTCAATGGGCACTCACCTACTTGGTTATATATATATTTGTGTGTGTGTGTCAACAACACTGCCTTCAAATATAGCAGAAGAAGGGCTGTTGCCCGAAACGTCGCAGATTATTTATTATTTTCAGGAAGTGTTTTTTTTTTATTGATTCTGCTTGTGCACCACCGACAACGCAGCATCGTCACTGATTTGGTTCATATATATCGTGTGTACATCGTGTATATATAATGTATATCTAGTATATATAGTGTAAATTTTCAATCAAATGTCGCTTCCCAAAGAGGACCTGTATTGAGGTGTTAAGTTCATACATTTATCGACTTTATCGTGAAACTGTGACGCAGTGCGCTACCATTGCGCTACGAGCAGGGCCACCTAAGTTCGACTCCCGACCACTGACTACCATCATCGCCACGTGATATCTGAACCGATCCCAGCTCCCGCCTTCCTTCACGAACCCCGTAGACCGGCCAGCGTGGTCAAACGATCCCTGTACGCGACCCGAGGCGGGATAGGCATTCATCCAGCAGTAGAGTAGCAGACGACTGTGAATTATTTAGAGCCCATTCGTCGAGCTCTCGCGACACACGTCACGTGGCGTTAGCGACAATATTACGATTATTAATTCAGTGGCAGTGCACACACAGAGACAAACACACAGACAAACAATGACATTTATAGGTTAGAAGATGCACAGTTACATACCAGGGTCAGAATCTTAATTGTTTTTGGGGGGCAGCACCAATACCTGCCCCCCCTCCCTCCCCGATTCCTTTTCCGAATACAATGACGTCCATCATCATCATCATGCTCCTCCTTGCCGCCCATCTTTATACACCCCCGCTAGGAATCCTCGAGCGTGCCAGCTGTTGAATGGGGGGGGGGGGTCTCAACTCGCACGGCGAGGACGAGTATGACGATGGCGATAACCGTGTCTCGCGATTTCATCCGGGTCCACACCCGAGCGAAAAGTTGCACGCAACTGGGACACAACAAAAAAATAAGACAGCGAGATGGATGCGGATGAGTGCCAATATACATTTCTGAAACAGGGTCCGTTTCGGACCCTTCCGGCTGCTATTTAAGGAGTTTTTAAAAGAGATATTATTTATTCTACCAGGTAAGGCTCACTGACCTATGTAGGTAGCTCTTTTTCAAAAACAACCTGGCCACAAATGATATCTCAACGAAGTGGCTTATCACGTGGAAATGTATTGCAGCCAAATACTCTAAACGCATAATTGGTTCTAAATGTGGAGGGAAAACACCAGAGGACCTGGAGAAAATCCCACGCGACCACAGCGAGAACATGCACACTCCAAATATACGGGATCGAACCCACGACCTCCCGCATACCAGGCGAGGGAGTTAACATCTCCTAGTCACCGTGGCGCCGCGTGTCGTTCTGTGTTGTACTGCGCGCCGCGAAGCCGCGTGCGTGTTGGACTGTTGCACCCGTCGCTTGCGACATGGGGAATGAACGCGAGATTCCGCCAGGGATGCAAAGAGGCACGAAACGTGGAGGATGGATCTCTCTCTCTTCCCGTGGGCGCACCACAACGCGTTCTGCCAGTCCGCGTGGCGCTCAGCAAGATGCGTCTCTGTGGTGATTTCTGAACGTAGGGAAATGAGAATGCAGTGTTTGTACATCTTAATCCTAACACAGCTCGTTTCGTGAGCGTGTTAGTGGGGAGCGGTAGTCCGGCGGTTTGCGCCGCGCTGCGCTACGAACCCGGCGACCCGAGTTCAATTCCCGCTCACGACCAACACCGGTGACGATTATCTGAACCGGTCCTGGGCCTCCCTAGGTCGACTCAGCCTCAAATGGGTACGTGTGTAACCATCACTACTATGGAGACAAAGGCGGCCGGGCGTGGTGCTGGCCACCCACCGCTTCGTGTCCCGTTCCGGCTTTCATAGGCGCTTGCTAACAGCACTTGCCCCAACAGTCGGTGGAGGCTCTACGGGGGGAGCTTTGTCTTTTTTGTATGTATTACAAAAGTGGCACAATAAACTAACATTTTCATCTTCAAAGTAAAAGTCTAAAATACTGCGTACTCTTGGATACACGAAGAATGGTCATTACCGGAAAGTCGTCTGTTGCATCCTTATTTATTTACATTTAAATGTGTTGAGATTTTCTTTTTTTTCTGCATTTTGTTTAATACAGCCAAGGTGGCTGGCAAAATGAAAAACTCGCGACATGTCGGTGCACAGCAGGGATCTATTTACCAAATGAGACGTTTCCACTGCGGACGTCATCGTGAGCCTGACATTTCCTCACCGTTACCACAGATGGTGGGCACGGGACCCATCGGGGGGTGTGAGGAGGTGGAGGGGGGGGTTGAACGGGCCGTCGACTCATCCGCGTACAACGTCTCTTTAGTGGATCCACAGCTGGATGAGATGAGATGCCATCTTCGACGCTGTGCGAGTCGGGGGGGGGGGAGTGGTGGGGGTTATCTGACCATACTTCACCACGCCGGTGTCACTGCGGGTCGGTGGAGGCGGGGAACATAGACACGAGAGAGCAAGCAGAGGGCGTTGGGGAATACAGGCGACGAGGAGGTTTCGTGAGATGCGTGACCTTCAGGAAACTTCATGGGAGGGGAGATGTCATTTGACAGATGTAGACGGCTTGGAGGAAGCCTTTGTCGTCCAGCAGTGGATAGACCACGGCTGCTGACGATGATGATGATGGACCTCGGGGTGGGATCGCTCGCGAACCCAAGGAGGTCTGAACCTTGCACGTTCTTGTTTGATTTCATCCTTTAATCTTTAACTAAATCATTTTTAAGGGGTCAGTTACGCGCGAGCTCGTTTTTTTTCCTTCCACTGACACGTCGATTACACTCACATCACCTGCAGCCAGGAAGACCTCGTCAACCCACTCTGCACCACGGCCAACGACGCACCATCAGCCCGTCATATCATCTCAGCTCTTCCGTGATTTCAGTTCTTTACCATTCTCCGCCTACTAATCTCCCCCCCCCACTCCCCACTTCGGGAAGATATTTCCATGATCCCCCCACACTGGACGTGTGTTTAAAGATGTGTTTCTGCTTCATTTGAACGCAAGACAAGTTTTCCCTTGTGGCAGTTCGGCCAGACGGGAACCGCGACGGAGCAATGGGATGATGTTGATGATTCTTTAGATTGCCATATAAAAAAGACAGCTTTAATCGAATTATGTTAGTATTAATGTACTGATTGTGAGTTATTGTTTTGCTTGTTGATAAATGTGGGCTTTGGCAGTGGAATGTGACGGACTCCTGTTTGGAAAGCTGCCAGCTCGTGGTGTCTTTAACGTGCACCTTGCAGACGACGGTACGCTTTGGTAAGCCCCCACAGCACCACTGCGCCCAAGGTAGGGCTCAATTTCAGCCGTAGCTTTCCGGATCTGAACTCCGGAAAATATCCTCCTCCCCCCCCACCCCCACCACACAACAATATTCTTTGAGAAATAAATCACTGGTACAGTGTCGTAGAATGCCAATCTTTCAACAACATACTTAATGTCCTCTTACCTCCTAAAAAAACAAACTATTGACTTGCAACAATCATTATTGGTAACTAAGTTCCATCAATCGAGATGATCATTATGGAATGCAACTGCCGTTGGCCTGACAGGGGCTGTGATCGTGCACCCCCAACAGTGTCCACCGATCCCTTCCGCATGAGGTTCAGGCACCAAGGTGGAGCCTCTCTCCCTGCCTCCCTCCTTTTTTTTCGATCAGAATAAATGTACCAAAAATGCTCGGTTATTCGACACTTTGCTTTGTTCATCATTTTAGTTATTACATGTTTAGCTTTTATGGCCTTTAAAAAAATAAAAACATGAAATATAACATTTAATCCCTCCCTCCCCCTGCCCTGTCTCGTCATCACTGACTGATTGCCGAGGTCATTACGAGGGGACTGTGGCAGCAATGTCTCAGCCCTTCTTTGATCACCCCCACCCCTCCCCCCCCGGAGCCCCACCCCCCTTCTCTCTCCCGTTCCCATAATGCTCTACGGCAACGCTTACTGATTTTGTGTTCGGTATTGCTTTTGCTTTGGCTGGGCTGGCAAGATTTGTATGGAGTATGCGTGGATACGGCACATTTAGTCGAGCGGCAGGTCACGTGTGGTGGGGTAAATTTTGTGGGTGCTCCCTTATTTTGGACAGCGTCGAAGAGTAGGGCCGAAATACCCCCCCAGAGAGGGCCTCCATCTAGGGCAGTTGGTTTGCACCTTCTGGGCTTTCTGTGACATTTAACTGTGGGTGTGAGCGTCGCAGGCCGTGGTGTTAGCACAAACAGCGAAACGGGGTTGGGTCGGTACCACTTAGGGTGGCAAATGCCTCTCGTGCCCATCATGGGTAAGACGCGCAGTATCCATTCTGCCTGTTTTATGGACACACTTCATATTGACTTGAATATTATACAAATGTTTCCCGTCACAATTGTTTTTTTTTCCAAAACAACATTTGTCTGCCAAACATACTGGCGACACGATTCGTAATTGGGTTACTTTGGGTGAGACCGTGTAGGTATGCAAATTCTTGAACGATTATAATACGACAAGCTCCCGTCACGATATGTTTTTCTCTCTCTCTCTCTCATAAACAGCTACCACCGTGACTTTGCTATCACGTAGCGTTGTGATCTAGAGATGACATTCTTTCAGAAAATCATTGTTATAGCATTGGTCACCCAGGACTGGTACCAGTAAGATTTTTTTTCTGGGAGGAGCGGGCGGGGGGGGGGATGAGAAATCAATGTTAATCTCAAGGTCTACGCATGAGTTTGCTGGGAGATCTGCCGTGCATCTCAGCGAGCAAAAGAGCCCGGTCAAAGGAAACCCGTGTGTAATTACCGGAGTGACAAATCGTGCAGCCTTCCTCGCGGGAAGCGGCCAGGCGAAGCAGAGCGCGCATTCATCCCCTTCTCTCCCTGCGTGGAACGGAAGACATTCCTGCACTGATGTGCAGACGGCAATTACGCACGGACCGCATGCTACTCAATTCGTTCTATGTGCGCGGAACGGAGAGATCTACTTTGCACACGCACACTCGACACACACACGCGCATACACGCGCGCAGGAAGGCATGCAAATGCACAAACCCACGCACACGCTTTGCAGGCACGGTGACATGGATTGCAGGCACGGTGACATGTACGTGCGTATACATTGCACCGTACGTGCATGCCCACTTGTGCACGCAGGCACACACGCACGCACGCTTAGACATGATTATATATTGCACTATGCGTGCACACTTACGAACGTACACAAACGCATGCGTGTGGCCCATTACGTACGTCCACACGCTTACACGTGCACGCCAACACTTATTCACGCATGCACCAACACGCTCGTGCATACACACACGCAACCAAACACGCATGCACACGCACGCATACGCACGCACAAAGACATGCGCAACCACACACGGAATTACACACGCATGCACACACATACGCACCCGCATGCACACACATACGCACGCTCAAGCACACACGCACGCACATGCATACGCACGCACACGCGCGCATGCGCACATACACACAAAGACAAAGATCCCCCGCATAGCTTTAACAGACTCTAGAAGCAAGTGCTGTTAGCGAGTAGCACGGCACACGAGGGGGTGGGTGGCCAGCATCACGCCCGGTCGCCTTTGTCTCTTTTGAGGCTGAGTCGACGCACATAAACACACACACACGCACACACACACGCGCACACACACACACACGAACACACACGCGCACACACACACACGAACACACGCGCGCGCGCACGCAGGGGCACACACATGCTGGGCATTGCTCGCTCTGTCAAATTGCAGGTTAATTGCTACACGATGTCTCGCGGTCGATAACGTGGGGGGCTTTTTGCAAGAGGCTCAACCGTGGCACGCGCCTCGCGAGCAATCCTCATGCGCGCCGCCCTCTTCACACTGCACTATTGTTTAACGTGAAAAAAAAAACCCAACCCCGTAACCAAAAACGGGACGTGAATATATTTCATACGAATGTAATATATTTGTAAAAAAAAAACAAAAAATGCACAATCGTCATCATTGCCCTTCTATTTTTTTTGTGGCGTGACCTGTACGGGGTTAAAGGTGGCTCCCCCGTGTTTGAGGGCACCCACACTGAGAGAGAGAGAGAATGTGTAGCACGAGCTGTGGGAGCCCTTTAGTTACGATGCGCATCAAGCAGCGAACATTCAAAACATTAGCATTATTTTGCGTTCTGTATTTGTGCCACTGTATTGGATGGGCAAAAACGGGATGGGTTGGGGGGGGGATTCTCAGTTGAGTTGCAAAAATCTGTCATTTCCCAGCAAACTGTTAAAAAATGATAAATGATATGCCTTTGTGCGCGGCTAAATACCTTTAATGTCTGATAATTATCGCTATTTGAGAGCTGACGTCGACGAGAAGATTGTCCGCTATTTGTAATTATCTGCATTTTTCCAAATTGCCCACAATTTTGAATGCTGTACAAGTTCTCGACTGCGCCAATTTCATCAGTCTAATGAAGGGCTAACACGCGCTCTGATAAAGCCATCTCGCATAGAATATATAAGCGGAAACGAGGCAGTAGGAAAAACACGTTTTCACACCTGCGACACGCATCTCGGTCGCGCCGCAAGCCGGTCGCGACTCGAGACGAGAGGGAAACTGCGAGGAACCGCGTGTTACACACACACACACACTCACGTGTGTTACACACGTGTGTGTGTTTGTGTGTTACACACGTGCGCTCAGTGCGCGCGCGTGCGTTTATCCGAGCTGAGAAATCCCAGCCAAGGCCTTTTGGGATGTTCAACAACAGCCAGCCACGGGTTCCTGCTGCGGAGCTCGTAAACGTTTCCAGGTTCAAGGCGCCAACCGAGGGGGCCCTTTTGCCTCCCCCTCCGGAGCGAATGTCTGCCACGAGGATTGCGGGTAAGAGGACGCACGGACTCCCGCGCGCGCTGTGGTTTGCCGAGACGTCTGCTGCCATCGCCGCCGCCGCCGCTGCTGCTGCTGGCTTTTTGCGGGTTATTCTGTGTGCGCGTGTGTGTTGGCGGCCATACCAGCTCGGGGCTAAGTGGTATAGGCGGCAGCCGGCTGCTGTCGCGGTGGTGGTGGTGGTGGTGGTCTTTTGCGCGGTGCGGTGTTGTTTGGGTGGGGGTGGTGGTGGTGGTGGCTCTGTGGGTGTCTCGCGGATGTGAGTTGTGTCGCCGTGAGTGCGGAGGTTTTGTTGGTTGCGCGTGAACTGAACTCTTCTTTTTTGCGTTCGCCAAAGAAACCAAGGGCACGGGAGCTCGCGTGAAACACCCACCACGGTTGTTATTGAGATGCATTTATTTTTTAAGACGTTGTATAAAGCGGCCGGGAGCCCGTGCTCTTTGGCTGTGCCGTCTTGCCGCTGTCTGTCCCCCTGCTTCGGCTGCTGCTGCTGCTGATGCTGCTGCTGATGCTGCTGCTGCTGCTGCTGATGCTGCTGCTGATGCTGATGCTGCTGCTAATTAATTCGAGGAGCCACTGCAATGCGACTGAAGTGCACGGATCGCTGCGCTGTGAAGGCGACACGAGGCTGTCAGTGTCGGAGGAGAGCCGCGCGCGATGCATTTCGCCGCGCTAAACGCGCGTCACAACCAGCACACAAAGTGCACGCGTGTTTGAGTGTGGATACGTGCTTTCTATACGTGTATTTAAAGGTGCTCGCTGACAGCACTTGCCCCAACAGCCTGTGCAGGCTATATGTGAGAGGGGGGATCTTTGTCTGTGTGTATGCATACGTGCACGTGTGTGCATGCATGTTTGTGTATGTATGTGTCCCTGCATGTGTATATATGTGTGTGTCCTTGCGCGTGTGCGTGTGTGTACGCATGCATGTGTCCGCATGTGTATATGTATGTGTGCATGTAGGTGTGTACATGAGCAAGTATATGTGCATGCATGTGTATAGTGTAATATACACGCGTGTGCACACACATGCCCATGCGTCTTTTGTTTGCACATGCGTGTGCAGTGTACGTGCCTTGCGTTTTACGAAAGGGAATTGGTTTGCGCGTTCTCGCCGAGACGAGTATATAGAGAGAACAAAAAGACCCCGCTGCGTTTCACGGCGACACGGGGGGCGGGCGAGCGACGTCGCTCGCCACAGCCGCGACAAAGCGGCTCCGCCAGCCAGCAGCGCTGGGATGCGATCATCCGCCGTCTGCGGGATCGGATCGGATCGAGGCGATCCCTCGGCGGTGTCGAGAGCCGCGCCCCGAAAGACTGCGGCAGAATTGGGTTGGGTCCCCGTTTTTGCGGAGTGAGCGGCGGTAACGCGACGCGTACGGCGGGGAGGAGAGGGGGGGAGGAAGGTGTCTTATCGTGGCGGTGGTGGTGATAGAGATGTGGGGAGTGTGAGGAACGGGTGGGGGGGGGGGGGTTCGAGGAAAATCCCTCTGTGTGTGCCCCCCCCTTCCGACACCTTCAAACTGAATCGGAAGTATTACATCTGAAACCGTGACGAAGATGAGCGTCCTCCCCCCAAGCGCGGGGCCCAGGGCGGTCGCCCCAATTCGCCGTGTACCCTAGGGACGGCTCTGGCGAGGAAGGTGGTGGTGGTGGTGTGTGGGGTAGGGGTGGCGAGAGGGTGACGGTGCCTGATGGTGGTCCCGGTGTCATGGTGGTGGTAGAGGGTGAGAAAGGTGGTGGTGGTGGTGGTGTTGGTGGTGGTGTCAGGGGCGAGGGGGGCGGGTTGGTGGAGGCGAGTAGGCGTGGTCTTCTCACCACACCGCACGCTCACCACCGAGCTCTCGAGCGTGCAAGGGACTGGCTACTCGAGACTTGTTCACCGCGGCTTCTGCCTGCTCAGCTGATCGAGTCGCTGCCCATGCCTGGCAACATCCCTGCGTCATCTTTGTCCTGCAAAGCGATTCACGCGCGCGTTGCTCTTCGCTAATTAAACCTGCAAAGCTGTGAATAATTCAGGCGACGATTGTGTTTAGGTAAACAAGACGAGACACAAATTAGGCGCGGTGGGGGGCGGGGGGGGCTGGGGGGGGCAGCCCCTCCCCCACTCCTTTTGGTCCCTTGAACCTAAGCCGTGCGGTGTGAGCGCGGTTCATGCGTGCACGCACAAATGCGTCTGCGCGCACTCTCCGCGCGTGCAGATGTCTCCATACGTGTGCACGCGTGTCCTGTGATGACATTGGGTGACCTTCGTACGCTCACGTATTGTATCCCCCCGCCCCCCTCTCTCTCTGTCTTCATCCACGTGACATCTCCCGTCTCAGAGACTTTGGCGGTGACGGCCTCCCTTCCATTTAGCTCTGTCCATGGTATTTGCTCAATAACCTTGCATTGTGCACCGATGTAGTTTGAACTCGCTTATGTTTACACACGTGCGTGCGTTATGACATATATTTATTGCACGTGGATGCGCGTATCTGTAAGGTGAGAAAGGGGGGGCCTATGCCCGTCTCGCACCTTGACATCCGACTACACCTGTTCGAATAATTGTTCGTGTTATGCGGCTTCCCCCCACACAGGCATACGCCGAGATATTAAACACATCCAGAGGCTATCTTTGAACGCGCCGCTGAATGCGTACGCATGCAACAGCAATGTACATACGTCCGAGGGTTGTTGAAATCGTCCCTTTGTTGGATTGCCGTATGGAACAAAAATTAATCCAATATAAAGAACCGCACGCGCAGGGCGTGCTTATATATATCTTATTTACTTATGCCTGCCGTGTTCAACGCGGCAAGTTGTAATGTTACATTTCTAATTATGAAACTACCATACACACGCGGTATATGCGCTCGTCTATTTGTATGCGCATTGACGTGTGTGTGTCTGTCTGTGTGTCTGTCTGTGTGTGTCTGTCGTGACGTCACCGCCACTTAGTGGCGAATGGCGGTTGTTGTTGTTGTTGTGTCTGTGTGTCTGTGTGTGTGTCTGTCTGTGTGTCTGTCTCTGTGTGTGTGCCTGTGTGTGTCTGTCTGTGTGTGTCTGTGTGTGTGTCTGTGTGTCTGTGTGTGTGTCTGTCTCTGTGTGTGTGTCTGTGTGTGTGTCTGTGTGTGTCTGTCTGTGTGTATCTGTGTGTCTGTCTGTGTGTGTCTGTGTGTGTCTGTGTGTGTGTCTGTGTGTCTGTGTGTGTGTGTCTGTCTGTGTGTCTGTCTCTGTGTGTGTGTGTGTCTGTGTGTGTCTGTGTGTGTGTCTGTGTGTCTGTCTCTGTGTGTGTGCCTGTCTGTGCCTGTGCCTGTGTGTGTGTCTTTGTGTGTGTTTCTGTCTGTGTGTGTCTGTGTGTGTATGTATGTGTGTGTCTGTATGTGTGTCTGCCTGTGTGTCTGTGTGTGTCTGTCTGTGTGTGTGTCTGTCTGTATGTGTGTCTGTCTGTGTTTGTCTGTGTGTGTGCCTGTGTGTGTGTGTGCCTGTGTGTGTGTGTGCCTGTGTGTCTGTCTGTGTGTGTGTGTGTCTGTGTATCTGTGTGTGTCTCTGTCTGTGTATGTGTCTGTCTGTTTGTCTGTGTGTGTGCGTGTGTCTGTCTGTGTGTGTGTCTGTCTGTGTGCGTGTGTCTGTCTGTGTGTGTATGTAACCAGGGGGCGGCAGTGGGAGCGGTTAGCGCTACGCTGCGCTACAAACCCCGAGTACCCAAGTTCGAATTCTTCTCACGGCCAACACCGGTGACGATTATCCAAACCGGTCCTGGGCCTCCCCTTGGTCGACTCAAAATGAATACCTGGTGCGGTGTGTGAACATCGCTATTGGGGAGACAAAGGCGGTCGGGCGTGGTGCTTGCTACCCACCCCCTCGTGTGCCATGCCGGTCTTCATAGGTGCTCGCTAAGAGGCTAAGAGCACTTGTCCCAGCAGTATGTTAGAGGCTATACGGGGGATCGTTGTCTTTGTGTGTAATGACCCCGTGCAAGTTCATATATGCACTACACGTGCAGTGTGGCGTGTGTGTTTTGTGAAATTACTACGTAGACACGTAATATCAGTCATGATCATGTGACTTATACACGTACATGTTTACCTACGTGTGCGTGTCTATGTATACACGTGTATGCACGGACGTACCTGACGTATGCATGTGCGTGTGTGTGTGTATACACGCGTACATGCATACACGTATGTATCGTGCATGTTTGTTGGGATAAGGGGTAAGGACGCCCGCCGCCCCACTCCCCCCGCACGTGTGAGCGGAACACGAGGCAGGAAGAGGGGGGAGGAGGGGGAGGGATGGGGAGGGGTGGGGAGGGATGGGAATGGGAATGGAGAGGGGTGAGGAGGGATGGGGAGGGGTGAGGAGGGGTGAGGAGGGGTGAGGAGGAGGGAAGGAGGGGGAAGGAGGGGGAAGGAGGGGGGGAGGGGGAGGAATGGGGAGGGGTGAGGAGGGGTGAGGAGGGGGAAGGAGGGGGGAGGAGGGGGGAGGAGGGAGGATGGGGGAGGGATGGGGAGGGGTGAGGAGGGATGGGGAGGGATGGGGAGGGGTGAGGAGGAGGAAGGAGGGGGAAGGAGGGGGGAGGAGGGAGGAGGGGGAGGGATGGGGGAGGGATGGGGAGGGGTGAGGAGGGGTGAGGAGGGAGGAGGGGGGGGGATTAGGAGTGATCGGGTGGGTTAAGAGGGATGAGGAGGGGTGAGGAGGTTTGAGGAGCGGTAAGGAGGTATGAGGGGGGATTAGGAGGGATGGGGAGGGATGGCGATGGGTGAGGAGAGATGGGGACACGGGAGGCGATGCAGGACAGAGAGGGGGGGGGATGCGATTCCTCTTTTGTTGGCGGTGGTGCCGTTTTGCTGTTTCCTCCGTAATTTCGGAGCACGAGGAAACAAAAAGAAATCGCACTTAATTAGGTGGCCGGGTAAAAAAAAACGGGAGGGGGGGTCGGAGGGAGGGGGTTGCACGCGTCTTAGAAGCCACTTTGCCGGAGATTATCTCAATTATTTCTATTCACACTGCGCCTGCAGTCACAAAGGGAATAGAGATGCTTTAGAGACATGGTGTGTGTGTGTATGCCGTCTGTGTCTTTGTGTCTCCTGCATGTGTGTATGTGTGCGCGTGTAATATGTGGGGAGCGGTGGCGTAGCGGTTAGTGCACTGCGCTACGAGTTCGATACCCGCTCACGACAAATGACAGTGGTGAAATAATGTGAAACCGCTCCGATACAGCCTTCAAAATGAGTACCTGGTGCGATGCGTAAACATCAAGAGTGCTGAACACACACCCTGTGTGTGCAATCCCGGCCTTCATAGCTGCTACTCGCTAACAGCTCTGGCCCCAACAGTCTGTTAAAGGCTATACGGGGGATCCTTGTGTGTGTGTGTGCGTGTGCCGCACTTTTTGAAGCTAACGTCTACGAAACTGTTGATTGAATGCTTCCAAGATAGCGCGCATAGCCTCCCGAACACGTGCTTTTAGCAGCAGCTGAAAATTGCGAAGTACAATTATTACTGAAAATGTCGCTGCGGTATAGAGTGGGCGGATGAAAAAAATATAACAAGAAAAACATCTGAAATGAATGAATGTGCGTGCATGTGTGTGTGTGTGTATGTCCCGCGCCATCGCTTAAAAATTAGATTTTAATCCAAAATTCCCTGCATTTATTAATTAGTTTTAATCTGCACACCCGACCAATAGCAATATCGTTCTTCCCCGTGCATCGATCAATAGGAATGCTCTTGCCATTTTATGTGTTTTACTAAATTCGTTTTACCGTGGTTGCAGCAACAACAACAACAGGTTATATATAGGAGGCATGTGTGTGTGTGCGTATGTACACGTGCCATCAATGTGTGTATTATGTATGTATATATTATGTTTATATGTTATGTATGTATGAAGTGTCTGTCTGCAGCTGTAACCTGTTGTGTATTAGGTGCTTAATTTTAGCCGGAACATTTGCAACTCTGATCCGGTGGTAATTATCTTGGCCACTCGCCACATCCATCGGTATGGCGCGTATGAACACGTCCATATGATTGTTTTGAATAATAGTGTCCAATAATACGGGATTATTATGCTAGATTGCCATACCTTGCATTGTAGTGTTAGTGCCTTATGCCAACGACGATCCCGACGCCCAAGCACAGGTAGCCCATAGTAACGTGTACGTACCACGTGTATGTACCTTGTGTATGCACTTTCTGTATGTACCTTGTGTATGCACTTTCTGTATGTACCTTGTGTATGTTCTTTGTGTAACTACTTTGTGTGTATTTACACTGATAATGCCGGACTACAATATGCATATCAAATGTAAATTAGTTATCAAGGTATTTGATTGACAAGCGGGATGTAAACCTTCATTATATATGTGTGTGTGTAGTGATGCTATACAAAATGTGCACGGTTAAATGCACTTCAAATGTATATACAAGTGGCGTGCTAAAAGTTTCCATGCAGCGTCTTTGAAATCACTGCAAGAGTCTTGATCAGTGCATTTATGTAACTCCTGCTCACTGCTGCTGCCTGCGTGTGTGTGTAGTGCATTCTGTGTATACACATATATGTTTACATATATGTTTACAAATATGTGTATACACAGTACGGTTGTGTCGCGGTTCGCGCGCTGCGCTACGAACCCAGCGGCCCCGAGTTCGATTCCCGCTCACGGTCAACACCGGTGACGATTATTTGAACCGGTCTTGGGCCTCCCCTAGGTCGACGCTGCCTCAAATGAGTACCTGATGCGGTGTGTAGCAAACACCGCCACTGGAGAGACAAAGACGGCCGGGGGTGGTGATGACCACCTACCCTCTCGTGTGCCGTTGCGGCCTTCATAGGTGCTCGCAAACAGCACTTGCCCCAACACTCTGTGAAGGCTATACGGGGGGGGGTCTTTGTGTCTGTATTAATTTATTGCGAGTCGTGACGTCACTAATAATTATTTATCAATCGAGCTACGTTCATGGTTTGTGTTCAGTGTTCACCGACTGATTGATACTCGACCCCGTTAGCAATTTCTGCTGCATGAATCTCTTGGGGGTGACTCATTGGCTTCCTTGCGGCCACACGCACAGCAGTCGCCATTCGCCACGCGGTGACCGCAGCGTTTGTGCCAGGCTAGGTGCACTGCCAGGCCGTCGACTGACGTGTGGAAGGCTCCCTGCCGGCAGGTCACGGGGGGACATATCCCAGGTGTTATGGGCTGTCTAAGATATTACTGATGGATGCATCCACCTGTGTTGCTCCACTGTGTGCCAATTGCGGCAGCGAATGGTGAGCTGTGTAGTTGTCCACACACAGCTACCAGCTACACAGCCGTATACGTATTCACAAATATAATGCCGTGCGCTACTTATAATTGCAGTATTACAACAACGATATATGTATAGTGTGTTGTACTTGAAACTGTGAAGAGTACAATGAATTGCACGTGCCGATTGGTTTTAATCGTGACGCGAGCGTGACGCGTTTGGTTTTAATTGTGACGCTATTGGTTTTAATTGTGACGCGAGCGTGACGCGTTTGGTTTTAATTGTGACGCAATTGTTTTAATTGTGACGCGAGCGTGACGCGTTTGGTTTTAATTGTGACGCAATTGTTTTAATTGTGACGCGAGCGTGCCGACCTAGCCATGTCGCTCACCAGCGAGTGTTTTTGTGTGTGCGTTTTAAAAGCGATTTATGTATTTATTTGTCCTGGATTGTATGTTTGATTGCTGCTTGCTGTTTTATAACGGGTGCCCTGTACAGCATCATGAGCGTCTAATGATAGTATTTATAATATAAAATCAAGTCATTGTTAACGGTGCCATTATATTGCCTTTATCTTGACACACGCGCTTCTTATTAATGTTGTCACGGCTTACGTACGCGTGTGTGTATGTATATATGTGGGGAGCGGTAATGTAGAGGTTGGCACGCTGCTCTACAAACCCGGTGACCCGAGTTCGATTCCCGCTCACGACCACCAACAACCAGTGACGATTTTTTGAATCGGTCCTGGGACTCCCCCTAAGTCGACTCAGTCTCAAATGAGTACCTGATGCGATGTGTACACATTGGCATTCGGGAGACAAAGGCGGCCGGGCGTGGTGCTGGCCACCTACCCTCTCGTGTGCCGTGCGGGCCTTCATAGGTGGTTGCTAACAGCACTTGCACCAAAAAGTTTGTGTTGACCAGTCTGGGTGATCTTTGTCTCTGTATATATGTAAACACATTATATGATGCATTTTTAATAACGTCAACTGTGGCGATAGGAAGATATAAAGTCGACACAATGCTGCACGTTTATAGTTCACGCGGTGTTGTTGTTGTTGTTGTTTTAGCGACATGTAAAAGCAAACATAATAATAAATGAACACATCGAGTCGTTCAACAAAACCGAGTCGCGATAGAATGCACGTTTTTTTTTATTCTAGCAACATTTATTTATTTCATCGTGACGGCTTTTGAAAAAAAAACTACAAACCATGTAACATATATTTCCGTTATGTACATCTAGGAAGAAAGTCCATATATACAGAACACCGGTGGGAATGCCACGCAATCGATCAATATCCTTCTGTCCCGTCCTGCGCTGCGATCAGTAATTTCTCAGTAATTTACAAATTTGGGGACGAAGTCAAAATTCCAGTGGGGAGAGGTGGTGGTGGTGGTGGTGGTGGTGGGGAGGGGTGGAGGGTAGGCAAAACGTCGCTAGTTCGTGATCATTATAAATGTCACAAAACCGCTTCCAATCCACGGCCAATTATACACAAATAATGGACTGTGTACATCCAAGCGGACACACGTGTACTGCAGTAATAATAAACACGGATGGTCAACACGTCCAACAATAGCAACGACGACAAACAACAACGATTCCAACGACAACGTCTTCTTATTATTATTATCATCATCATCATCATCAAAGGGACGCGCACCCTGCCATGTCCCGACCACTCTCTCTGTCTGCACCAAGCAATGGATCCGGTCCGAGATCTGTTCCTAGTCCTGCTCGGCGCGGCCTCCTCCGTCTGTGTGTGCGAGATCGTGTGTGTTCGTGTGTGTGGCCTCAAAGTGCACCTAGCCTGGCACAAGCGTCGTGGTGATGTCACCGCCACTTGGTGGCGAATGGCGGCCGATGTTGTTGTTGTTGATCGTGTGTGCGTGATCCTTCATAGGTGCTGCTCGCTAACAGCACTTGCCCCATACAGTCATGTAGGGCTATACGGGAGAGCTTTACCTTTGTGTGATCCTTCATTCGATTCGGAGGTGGGACGTTCGCTTCATAATTCACCCAGTGACGGAGGCCACGATGCCCCGAACGAACTCGTTTCTGCGAGGCGACGAAGCCGCTTTGGGTTCCGGCGGGAGTGTCGGTAGCTGAGAAGTTCCGGCAAGGTGTCTGATCGTCTACTCCTGATTCATCTGCCAGACCAGCTTAGCCCAGAAGCGTAGCCGCTGTCACTGCGCAGTGAGGACCCCATTAATTGCTCATCGCCTGCAGATAAGTCACGAATTGGAAACCACCAACAGCCTCGTCAGTTCGGTTCAGAGCACTCGCGTGCGTGCGCCCGTGCGTGCGTGTATATATATCCACGTGTGTGCGTATGTGTAACGTAATCGTGTGTGCAAGTGCGTACGCGTGCCACAGCGGTGTGCGCGCCGGTGCAGTCGTGTATGCCGTGTGTCAGCGCGTCTCCGTGTGCCGCGTGGCGCGTGAGAGAGCGCGCGTGTGTTCAATTCTCTTAAAAATATATATATTTACAGCTTATGCAGTTTAAATTAAACCGCGGCACCGAAGCTCCGTCTGGGAGAGGGGTGGTTTCGCGGGCAGTCGTGGATGGAGGATGAGGAGGAGGGACGCACACGTCCCGCGGAGACCTGGCTACATGACGGGCTGGTTGGCCATGCTCTCTTGATGCGCCGATGGTGAGTACCAGTGGGAGTAAGGGGGCATGTAGGCTCCGGGGGACATGACCGTGCCCTTGACGGCCGGGGGGCCCATGTCCCACACCGCTTGCTGGGGGTGCCCTGACACCGGGCTGGGCGGCAGGCAGCCAGTGTTCACTAACGGGTTGTTCTCAAGCCCGGCGCCGCCAGCCTTCATCAGCTTCTTGTATTTGGAGCGTTTGTTTTGGAACCAGATTTTTACCTAAAAGAGACAGAAACACAAGCTTTTGGTCAATTAATATTCACAGCAGCAGCAGCAGCATCAGGCCATGGTCGATCTCCTGCTGGATTAAGGCCCTCCACCACATCCTGTCAGTCATGGGGTTGGGGGTTGTTTGACCATACTTCACCAGCGATGGTCAATACGGGTTGGTGAATTCAAGTGGCTGGGTTCATAGTGCAGTGCGCTGACCGATGTGCCACCACTCATCACAATACTATTTTAGAATGCAGTGTTTTTGATTAAAATGTAATTCAAGGACTGTGCTGATACTGGTGTACAATCATGTTTAAAACACACACATCTTCATAATGAAATACGATACCAAAATATAACAAGAAAAAAAGAAAAAACGAGACCGATGGTTCGGATAATGACCTTTCTTCAGAGCGGAGAGAGGGCAGAAAGATGAAATGCAGTATAGTTAAGTCTGTGCTCTTACGCGATCATTTACATGTTAAGTAAAACAGAATTTTTGAAAATGTATACATCGGCTTTTCATCTAATCTATCTTTGATCACGAAAAATATTGATGTTGTTACAAAACATCAATGATACTATACACGCGCTCATATGAGTGTACAAGCACTACTGTGTTACAAATCCAGTTAATGAGGATCCACTATCCCACAGCATCAGAAGCGTCTCTAAACATATTATTGCAACAAAATAATATCGTCCATTGTGCATTGTCCGTTATCCCTGGCTGGTTGTGAGGCGTGTGTGCAGGCGTATTGCCCACAGATACGGCGGTGGAATGCATTCGATAATTCATCATAATCAATTATCATCGGCAGTAACAGTACCCATGATCAATCCACTGCTGGATGAAGGTTTCCTATGTCTACGTCAGCGCTCAATACAACCATCAACCCCACCCTGAACCCACGCCCGTGCCGATCTAATCGCTCCATCTCCGAGGTCCACGCCCTCCCTCCCTCCTTCGGCTGCTGCTCGGTAGTTCGTCTCGAGCTCGAGACTGGAAATCGCGCTGCCCCTCCGGGCATTGACTGTGCATCGTTACGAGAAGGACACACACACACGCGAGTAGGACACACACATCATCATGTACACTTATCGTGGGCACAATCATCGCTAACTCTCGAAGGGAGACGACGACTCGGAGTCGCGAGAATGCAGCCACGTGGTGAGCCGACACGAAACCCTCCCGACCCAACCCAGCTCTGCTGTCCTATATCTATATTATATATTACGGACGGGACAGTTAAAGTCCACGTCTCGTTGCCCACGACCGGTAGGGAGTTTTGTAACAACATTCGTGTGATCCATCAACCTCGGATTACAGGCCATGTGCATAGCCACCGCTGCCTGGCGATGTATGTGGTAGTGACGCGTGTGTGTATATATAGAGTGTATGTATATAGGGTATATATATATTAGTATATATATGTGTGGGGGGCAGTAGTGTAGCGGTTAGCACGCTGCGCTACGAACCCGGCGACCCAGGAGTTCAATCCCCGTTCAGGACCAACACCGGTGACGATTATCTGAACCGCTCCTGGGTGTCCCCTAGGTCGACTCAGCCTTAAATGAGTACCTGGTGCGGTGTGTAGTAAACATCGTCACTAGGGAGACAAAGACGGCCGGGCGGGGTGCTGGCCACCCAGGCCTTCGTGTACCGTGCTGGCTTTCATAGCTGCTCGCTAATAGCACTTGCCCAATAGTCTGTTAAGGCTACACGGGGGATCTTTGTCTTTATATATATGTACTCGTGCTGTGTGTACGAATGCATTGAGTCGCATATACTGTTGCAATACGCTACATCTGCTAGTGCAGAGTGTGTGTGTGTGGGTGTATATATATATGTTCATCAAGTACCTAAACCATATATAGGCCTTCATCAATCCACTGCTGCATTGGGGCCTCACCCGGGCATTGCAGGTTGCGTGATTGTTCGACTTTCACAATAAGAACACAACAAAACGCAACACAAAATGGAACAACAACGAAAAATGGGCAGATTGGTGCGCTATTAGAAAATAACAAAAACCCATTGTCCCCGTGCTTGTCAGGGCACGGTACACAACAATTGGATATCGTGTCGAGCAGTGGCTCCGCTTGTGTTCGGCGTTGACGACAAGGCAGAGACAAATCGCTTGCCTCGTCGTAAAAGGTCTCCACTTTACTTGCAAAAGTGGACGTGAAGTTTTTTGTTCTTCGTATAAATGACGCGGCTGGTTGAAATAATTGGCGCGCGAACAGTTTAGATGTTTGTACACCCGACTGTTGTGTAGCCGATGGCAGTGCAGCACATTGCACTGTTGTACTACACTCCTATGCTTCTATGTCACCACCCTCACCAACCCCGTCACTGACCAGCGCGGTGAAGTATGGCGCGGCGTGTCGAGGTGGAACACCACTTACTTTAAACAAATGCTGCTGCCGGACAATATTGGATGGAAAGGCCAATGCAGTGAAGCCGATTGATTAGAACCACCACCGTGCAGTTCACACGTGGAGACGCATCGAGACGAGACGCGTCAATGCATGTCCACGTTGTGGTCGCAACGTGGACCCGTTGGCATGGAGATGCAGCCGCGCCGCGTGGGGCGACTGAGCATCGCCGATCGCGCCCGGTGCTGTGATTGGTCACCAGGCGGCGGTGTGCATGGGGCTCTGCGTGCGGTCGCCCCCCCTCCAGCCCCCCCCTCTAGCCCCCCCCCCTCCAGCCCCCCATCCAGCCCCCCCTCCCCTCCATCAACTCCCCCCCGCCCCCTCCACCAACTCCCCCCCCCCATGCCCCCCCCCACAAATTTTTGTCCCTCTGAGTAAATAATTTCGGTTATCTGGCGAGGTAGTTCAGTGGTAGTCGCCAACGAACAACTGTCGGAATGATGGTTAAGGGCAGGGGTCGGCAACCTACGGCTCCGGAGCCGCATGCGGCTCTTTACGGGCTGCTTCTTGACGATATGTACGTATGTACATAGATGCATTGCGGCTCTTGAAATACTGAATTTTGTACCGAATTGGAAAGAAATGGCTCTTTTTGTTATTTTGGTTGCCGACCCCTGGTTAAGGGGATTGCCTCAGCCGATCATACTACACGGTGGTCGATACAATAGGTACCTCCTTTGTACGGAAGTTGTCCTTCCCTTGGAATTACTCGCCCCCCCCCCCGCCATAGGAATGAGGAATTGCAACCACTGGCTCAGGGCTGTAGGAGCAGAACAATCGTCGCTCTGTGTTTTGTCAATTTTGGTTTTTATAATCGAGTCATAGGTTGTTTGTATTACTTGAGTTCTTACATTTGTGTAGTCACAACCCTGCGTGAGATATTTAATTTTACAGTCCACACTTTGTGTTGCAAGAGAATAACTGACCCCCTCCCACTCCATACACATTAAGACAAAGATCCCCCTTATAGCCGCAACAGACTGTTGGGGCAAGAGCTGTTAGCGAGCATCTATGAAGGCCAAAACAGCACACGAGGGGGTGGGTGGCCAGAAATACGCCCGGCCGCCTTTGTCTCCCTCCTGGCGAGGTTTACGCACCGCACAAGTACCTCATTTGAGTCTGAGTCGACCTAGGGGAGGCCCAGCATCGGTTCAGATAATCGTCACCGGTGCTGGCCGTGAACGGGAATCGAGCTCTGGTCGCCGGGTTCGTAGCGCAGCGCGCTAACCACGACACCACCGCTCCCCATCACACACACAGCCCCACACGCCTGTGAACATTGCCAAGTCGCGCAACACCGAATGATTACCTGTGCACAAGGGCACATACCAATATCCCCGCTCACATTGAGTATTCGTGGCCAGGGCCCACACAGTTGATATTGCTTTTTGTCAATTGGCACCCCTGCTTTCTTACGCAACTGCTGGCAAGCATTAGGGACTCCCTCCGCCCAGGAACGACCTCCAGGGGTGCGGGTCGGAGGGGTACAGTATTTGGTCTACTCTTCCACGTCGACCAGACGTGTTGGAAGAGGTGGGATTACCCACACGTCATCCCACCGCCTGCCCATCGACTACAGCATTACAAATGTGGTGCGCTACTCTTTTCAGTGCTGGGTGGATAGCAGCTGCGGAGGGGATTTGAGACACTTTAAACCATTTATATATATACACACACACACTATATATATGTACACTATATAGAAAACTGCCGCGCCGGAGAGCTGGAAGCTATCGGAGACCCCTTGCACTGCGAGTCCAGTTGTGCGGGCTTGGTGTCCCAGACGTGCATCCTGAGGGGTGACGTCTCTGCCTTCTCGGAGATAACAAATTAACGCGGTGTCACTGTCAATTGTGTGCTGCGTGTGCGCGCGCGTGTGTCGGGTGTTAGTGCGCGCGTGTGAGTGTATTGGGTGGGGAGCGGTGGGGCAGTGCTTAGCGCGCTGCGCTAGGAACCCGGCGACCCGGGTTCCATTCCCGCTCACGGCCAACACCAGTGACGATTATCTGAACCGGTCCTCGGCCTCCCCTAGGTCGACTCAGCCTCAAATGAGTACCTGATGCGGTGTGTAAACGTCGTCACTGGGGAGAGAAATGTGGTCGGGCGTGGTGCTGGCCACGCACCCCCTCGTGTGCAGTTCCGGCCTTCATAGGTGCTCGCTAACAGCACTTGCCCCTACAGTCTGTTAAGGTTATACGGGGGATCTTTGTCTTTGTGTATTGGGTGGGGAGCGGTGGGGCAGTGCTTAGCGCACCGCGCTACGAAACCAGCCACTGGAGTTCGATTCTCGCGAATATTGGAACAGGGCCTTGGCCTCCCCGAGGTCTACTCGGCCTTAAATGAGTACCTGGTGCGGTGTGTACACATCCGGACTTGGGAGACAAAGGCGTACAGACGTGGACGCGGCCATACCATCTCACTAGCAGCACTTGCCCTCGAAAGCCGGTTTAAGGCTATACGGGGGACCTTTGCGCGCTGTCTTTGTTTGGGGCATGCGTGTGCATGTATATGTACCAGGCGCGAGTGTGTGTACGTGCGTGTACGTGCGTGTTCATACTGGGGGTGTTCGGGGCGGTGGCGCAGTGGTTTGGCGCGAATCCGGTTCGATTCTGGACCACGCGAAGAGCGTCAGTCGCGAGTGACATCTACACCAGGTGCTGGGCCAACACTAGGTCGACTCCGCCTCAATTATAAGTACCTGATGCGATGCGTAAACATCGCGACTTGGGGAGACAAAGGCGGCGCGGGTTTTGGGGAGGGGTCGTGCTGGCTACCCGGCTTTGACAGGTGCTTGCCCCAACAGTCTATGTAGGCTACACAAGGTGGGAGGGGGGGGGGGTTACTCTGCTGCGTGAGAGAGAGAAGCGTGTCCCTGGTGCATGCAATCTGCATCCACGCGGTGTCTGTCTCGCTGTCCGCGGCACTGCACTCACGCGCACGTGCGGAAACGAATATAAGTGGCACACAAACGCAGGTCTAATGGTTTTGCCGATTGTGGTTGCGTCGAAACAATTAAACACATTCCAGAGGTCGGCTCGCAACATCGCACCCCGAGACCCGCTTCCTCTCACGACGGGCCACGCGGTATCTCACCCGGGAAGGGGTTAGGGGATAACGTGGCAATGGGGTGGTTGATGGTGGTGGTGGTGGTTATGTCAGGTAATAGCGGTGGTGGTGGGTAATGCTGGTGATAGTCGTGGTAGTGGTGTCGATAGTGGTGGTGATGTCGGGTGATAGCGGTGGTGGTGGTAATGCTGGTGATAGTCGTGGTTGTGGTGGTGGACCTGATGTTGATGCAGAGGAACAACTATCATTTTACATTGAGACAGATAATTGCGTCTCCGAGTAGCGGCGTGTGGTGGTGGTCGTAGTGGTGATGGTGGTGGTGTTGTCGTTGTGGGATTAAAGGTGGAGAATGTGTGTGCTTTGGCAGCTTGGTAAATCCTGCCCGGAAATCAAGCGAGTCCGTATCCGCTGGTGGTGCATGTCTGCCATCCAAGGGTTGGTGGTTCACGCATAGATTCGTGTGGAACTTCCATGTCCGCTGAGCTGTGAGGTAAGCCAGCAGATGGCGGTGTCAGAAAATGGATTCATGAATCCATGCGTGTGGAGACTCGAGTGTTGTCCCCTCTAATGTGCGGTAGGGTTTCTTCGAGAATTACGTTTCTAGAGAAATCCATTTTTCGAACGGAATAATGGGCCAAACATCCTCATGCAGGAATCCATCGAAAAAGAGTCTTGCGACTCATAAATGGCGTTAAAGCCAAAACTCCCCCCCCCGTATCCTACACACACGCGATTACAACCACATCATGTCATGGCGAACGTCAGAGGTGAGTGATATCTAAAATGGGTGATTTTTTGTTCAGTATGTAAATTGAGAGTTCATCCAAGTCGCACACACACACACGTATATATACACACGAGACAGAGGACATGGCAGCAATCATCAGTGATTGTACCGGACTTGTATGCTCCCCACCTTCACCAAGCCCGCACTGACCAGCGTCAAACAAAACCGCACAAACCAAACCACCATCATGTTCACGGCGCGTGACTCAGAGAGGGCTCTGTAGTTCTCCGACGTGTAAAGGACAAAGACAAAGGTCCCCCTTTCTCGCTAGCACAGACTGTTGGGGCAAAGTGCTATTCGCGAGCACCTAATGGAGACCGGGAGCGACGCACGGGGTGTGTATTGAACACCACCTTTGTGTCTCCACCCTCCCCCCCCCTTTGTGCTGAAGTTTACACGCTACAACCGGCACTCGTTTCAGGCTGAGTCGATCTCGCGGAGGCGCAGGACCAGTTCAGATATTCGCCATTCGATGTTGGCCGTTAGGTATCGTCAAAATCGGACTAACCACTGCACCGCAGCTTCGCGCACGTGAAGGAATACGCACGTGAAAGAATAGGCACACTCACAACAGACGCCGCTCGTCCACGAGAGTGACGGTGACCTCACCACCAGCGCTCGTGCCAGGCTCGGTACGCTTTGAGGCCACCACGTGAAGTGTCGACAGCTCGTGGGTAGGAGGAGGTCACTGAACAGACCCAGGTGTTATGGGTTAACTGGCTGAGATCACTCGCAGTTGCACCACCTGTGCCCTCCCTGTTGCACCACCTGTGCTGCGCAAGGGCGCAAAGACAAAGATCCCCCGTATAGCCTTGACAGACTGTTGAGAGAAGTGCTGTTCGCGAGCACCTCTGAAGGCCAGCATGGCACACGGGGGTTGGGCGGTCAGCACCACGCCCGGCCACCTTTGTCTTTCCAGTGGAGATATCTACACGTTGCCCCAGGTATTCATTTAAGGCTGAGCCGACCTAGCCGATGCCCAGAAGCGGTTCATATATTTGCCACTGCTGTTTGGCCGTGAACGGGAATCTAACTCGGCTCGCCGGGTTCGTATATATACACAAAAAGACACAGATCTCCCATATAGCCTTAACAGACTTTCGGGGCAAGTGCTTTGAGCTAACACCTAATGAAGGCCCGGCACGACACACGTGGTGGTGGGTGGCCAGCATCACAAAGACAAAGACAACCCCACCCCTATAGCCCTAACTAGACTGTCGGGGGACAGATGCTTGTTCGTGAGTTAGCACCCTAACGCGTGCCCGGCACGGCACGCGAGGTGGTGGGTGGCCAGCACCGGGGGGACACGCACGCACAGAGACGCCGTGGAGACGCGCGGGGCACCTGGGTCTGCGTGAGTCCCAGGGAGGCGGCGAGCTCGGCACGCTCGGGCAGCGCCAGGTACTGCGTCTGCTGGAAGCGGCGGTTGAGCGCCTGCAGCTGCAGGCTCGAGTAGATGGTGCGCGGCTTGCGGATTTTCTTGCCCTTCCCGTTGAAGCGCAGCTCGCCGTTGTGAATCACCGGCGTCTTGTCGGGGTCTGGGCAGAGGGACACGCGGCCGTTGTTCGTGTTGTGAATTAAACAACTACTTTGTTGTGGTGGTTGTTGTTGTTGGTTTGACGTCAATATTTTAGTGTAGCGGGTGGAGCTGTGGCGCAGTGGTTAGCGCACTGAACTGCACCACGATCCCGACAAAGCTTAGTTTGATTAACGACTACGGCTATCATCAGTGGCGAGCGATATCAGCGCCGCACTTTAACACCTCCCGCCACCACACACTACTCCTGCACTAAATCACGCAGTCTAACGTGGTGAAGTATGGTCACATGACCGACACGAGGTGGGAAGGCCTTCCTCTTGCAGCGGATTGACCACAGAGCTGTACACTAACATTTGTTTCAATTATTGTTTAAACTACACATTAGACTGCGCTGTTTGTGAATATGTATTTGTGCGCATAACATCGCTGAACATTTGTCCAAAACGCATTGACATTGATTGTTTTTGTTATTATCAATCGATTAATATCTACAAATCATTGTCCAAGTTGAACGTCGCTTAATTGACCGGGCTAACTCGAAACGGCGTCAAACCTCCCTCGTAAAACGTTGAAGACAAACTCGAGGGCAGCATTCGATCGCCGTGCTATTGTCAAAGATCGACGTCGTTCCAGGCTAGGTGCACCTCGAGGCCGTCACGTCAAGTGTCAAAAGCCTCGCCCGCAGTGGGTCACGGAGCAGACCGATGCGTTACGGGCAAACTCACCGAGGTGACCTGCACCTGCACCACGAACGCTTTTGGCGATGTGGGGTTTTGGCTACCGAGTCTGTCGCCGATGGTTCGATACCAGTTACGGTAACCAGCAGCAACGGCAGCCCAGCAATTATCCTCTCGGAGGGCAATTACCAAAGCGTGCTGTTTGTCGTCTGATTGTTAAGCTGACAGTGAATACCCCCTTCCTCCCGGGGACTAGGATCGCCGCCGGTTTGTCGACGTCGTATGGAACAAAAATGTAATTACAAACGAGATGTCAAACACACACATAATAATCATAATAATAATCGGGCAACCAACGTTGAAACACACGTCTCGCGAGATAAGGAATGCAGCCGTGTAAACGTGGCTGCCCGTATAGCGTGTGCGATAATTCAATGCAAGTGATATATGAACGAATGAATGAATCAATCGTCCCGCAACATCGTTCGCGGATTGCGCGCGAGAATCCAAATCCGGCGAACGATGCCGCCGCTATTCCCGCGCCAAAACTGCAAAATCTGCACCGAGTTTGTTGGTTACCGATATAATGAGTCATATCGATCGATACAGAACTTGTCGACAAATAATAGATGTTCACTGATAATAGTCGGAGTCGTCGTTGACACCGCGGGTTACACGCGCAACGTGTCACATGCGTTCACTCACGACGCGTGTTATGCACGTGCTACGGTGAATGTCGCTTTAAAATTTTGTAGATTAACATATTTTTTTTTAACAGAAGGTAAATGAGAAATATTAAAACAGCGACAACACCACTGCTTGGCTGCAACGTCGAGGTCACAAGTCGTACGATTATTTTCCGGCTTCGGGAACGCGGCAGTGTCTCCCCCCTACGGCACGGGACATTTTTTTGTAGCTCGTAAATTACGCGAGTGTCTCTCAATCTCTCTCTCTCTCTCGTCGCGCGTCAAGTGCGATTATACCACGCGGCATCATTCACGTAACGAGAAGAGTGCTCTTAATTTACCTTCAAATAACCATTTATGAATAATGAACGGATCAGCACCGCCAAACAAAGCATTGCTAACGCGCTGTTCGCGCACGTCCTACACACGCGCACCGAGGCCGTCTTGCAGTCGCAGAAAAAACAACAACCACGCGTTGCGTTAACAACCGCAGCAGCAACAACAACAACAACGACAAGAACATCGATTTGCCGGCGGCGCGCTCACCCGTGTCGTCGAGCCGCGTCTGGCTGAGCGCGCTGCTCGGCTGGTAGGAGGGCAGCGCGCCGAGGCTGTAGCCCCCCGAAGCGCCGCCGGTCCCGCTGCCGATGGGGTTCAGGTAGGGGTAGCCCAGCGGTCTGCTCTGGTACGACGAGGCTGCGGCTGCGGCGGCTGCGGCGGCGGCGGCCGCGTATGAGCTGTCGTGCCCGGCCGAGGGCAGGCAGTGTGACGGGTAGTGGTGCGTGTGGTGCGCCATGGACGTGGCGGCCGTCGATGCGCTCATCATGTGCGGGTGGCCGCCCTGGCCGAACTCGAGGAAGGCCGACTTGCCGCCGCTGCAGTCTGGCGCGTCCAATCCGTCAGCCATTGCGCTCATGGTCATCATAGAGCGACATAACCACGCCAGGCGAGTGCGTCTGGGTGTTACGGGCTAGCCGGGGGGGGGATGAAGGGGGGGGGGGTGGTGGGGGGGTTATGATGGGGGGGGGGGTGGTGATCGATAAAAGGTGGATTCTTTTTGCGCCCCCTCCCGCGCCCCCTCTCTCTCCCCCCCCCAACAACCACCACCACCCCCTCCGAAAAAAAATCTAAATATAATAAGATGGTGATGATGATGACGACGATATACGAGGAGGCGAAGACGAGGAGGAGGCTGCTGCTGCTGCTGCTGCGATTTGCGAGCGAGGATGCCGGCGGCGAGGAGCGGGGATTGATCGGACGCTCTCTTTTACCAAACCCCGGGGGGGGGAGGGATGGCTCGAAGGGCGCGCGATTTAAGCCGAGTCGAGTAAAAACTTCTTCACCACCAACATCGCCAGAGCCGCTGTCGCTGCTGCTGCTGCTGCCCGGCTACCTGCTGCATATGGATTAGACTGGGGCAGATATTGGAACGACGTTGTCGCTCGCACGCCGCGCTCCCCCATTGGCTGCCGCCGTGTCGTCACGATCCCGGCTCAACCCGGGCCACATTAATATTATTACTCGTACTCCTTCCACTGTTACCAGCACCACCACCAACACCAGCACCACCACCACCAGCAGCATCATCATCATCATCCTCGTCTTGGGCCACAATTACCAGTTGAAGGGAAGGGTGCCCTCCGAATGGGCTCGCTGTACTGCGCGTTTATTGGGTAAAAAAAAAACAAATCTGTATGGATTGTCTAACTTTCTATTTATGAGACAATTGAATGGGACGGGCTAATTTGTTTAAATCACTGGTTCATAGCCACTTCTGAAATATTTCGTTAGGGGTTCGTTTAATTGATAAAATATGGGCCCGCGCGAATGCAATGGACCGACGGCTATTCCATTGCACACACACAAAGACAAAGATCCCCCGTGCAGCCTTAACAGACTGTTGGGGCAAGTGCTTTTAGCGAGTAGCACCTATGAAGGCCGGCACGGCACACGAGTGGGTGGGTGGCCAGCACCACGCCCTACCGCCTTTGTCTCCCTCGCGGCGATGTTTACACACCCCACCAGGTACTCATTTGATGCTGAGTCTACTTTGACGGAGGCCCAGAACCGGTTCAGATAATCGTCACCGGTGTTGGCCATGAGCGGGAATCAAACTCTGGGCGCCCGGTTCATAGCGCAGTGCGCTAACCGCTACACTACCGCTCCCCATACACTAAAGCACGCACACACGCAAATTCAAACGCACACGCATTTGACGCCGCGCATAGACGAGAGAGAAATAGCGATCAATATTGCGGCTGCCTACCTCATGGCGTATATAATATAGTGGTTGTGTATATATATGTATATATATATGTGTATATGTGTGTATATATATTTGGCTGAAAAACATGGGACACGAATCGCCCAAAAATTTACTTTTATTGCGAAATTGTATGGTTCTTACATTTGACGATAATAAAACTCTAATGTGGAACCTGTTCTGTGGTGGTTGTTGCTGTGTGGCGGTGCTTGTTGTTGGAAATGTATCGCCAGTTGAAAAACGCTGGCGAATTTAAAAGACACGAAATTGCGAAAATCCGTCTATGTGTGTAAAACAGTCCTGCGCCAAAGTGCAATTCAGATAAATTCGCCGTGCGTTTAGACGATCAAGCGAGTAGATCTTTTTTCGTTTTTCATTTACATAACATCATTATTTAAATCGGGCGTCAGAGCGCTCCCTTAAACCGGTTCAATATCGGATCAATATCGGCAAATCATCGAAGGTCTGCCCGCAATTGATTTCGTTCAACGGAAGTCAACTAAACCGCCTTCAACTTGTTTTGTTATAAAGTTAGATGATGATGATGATGATGATGATTATTCTACCTACTATTTTTTTTAAAGGGAGAATATATATAATGACCTCCAGCTCGAAGGTAAACGCCATTTTAAATGGTCGAAGCTACGTCACACAGGAGAAGCACGTGCGAGCTCGCGTCTCTGTCGAATCTCGCCCCTCCCCCACGCCGCTAATTAACGCGACTCTTACAGAGATCGCGGAGTGCAGTCAACAACACAAAACAAAAAACTTGCAATATGATGCAGAGCACGATTAGCGAGCCGCCCGGTCTCACCAGAGGCAATGCTATATATATGTACGGCATATGTATGCGCTGTGCCTATGTGTATACTGCCATCACGGGTCGCCTAGAACAGACCGGAAAGGATTCAACATGCCGAGCGAACCAGCAACAAGCAGCACGATTCATGTAAACACGTTTTGGATGTTTTTGTTGTTGTTGTTGCTGTACTTCTCAAGAATAACAAAGCGAAACGGCGCCATGTGCGTTACGCGTCCGTGATGTCTACAACCACAGGCGTGGCGTAATAATTCGTAATTACACACCGACAAAAAAAATCACGTTAAGATAATCTGTTGTCAGTTGTGAAAATAGTTATCGACGCGTGTGTCATTAACATTGCCTGGTGAAGTATGGTCAAAACCACCACCACCACCACCAACCACCACCAACCACCCATCTATGATCGACACGGCATGGGAGCGCATTCGTCCAGCGGTGGATTGTCAAAACGCTGAAGATGATAACAGTATCATAATCGCGAGTTATATCTTCTGCAGACGTGTATGTGTGTGTATATATATGGTGGCTGATGTTTCGTGCTTTCGAGGTGACCGATATGTAAATGACTGCGTAAAGACCAGACGACTTTTACGCATTTTTACACCAACAAAAAAATCAGGAGCAGCGCTACTTTCTGAGCTGTGAAAATCAATTCCCCGAAACGCTGTCACGATTATTGCGGTGTGTGTTATAACTTAATGCTGATGCCAAATATACCCATGTATACATCTGTTTAAATGTGCGATCCATATATATACACACACACACACATATACAGAATCAGAATATTTATTTATACTGGAGGAATCCGATCAACTATTAAGCTTTTTTCACATATGCCCAGTATGGCGGACAACACAAATATCCATATATACACAGCCTTGTATACATTTGATCGACATGCGAACACCGATTAATAGCGACGGTAATGTGGCATGCCGCGGGGAGTGGGGTAGGGGGGGGGGTCTTGATTGGAGTCTCCAGCCGGCAGCGTGCTGCTCTGATAGAACAAGTGGGGGTCCGGTAATGGGGGGGGGGGGGTGTCGTTATTCCTCACCGTGTGGGGGTGACGGGGGGGGGGGGGGTCCAGGTCACGCCGAGTCGCCCGCAATTTCTCCCCGCGACTTCGCCTTCAGCGCCGCTCGCCGCACGCCGCAGAAACACGCGCGGCGCCTTCGCGGCGAATTTCCGTCGAAACGGACCTACGTGCGTCCCAAGGCGGCATGGCGCTGCGGGTGCTGGAGTGGGGGGCGTGCGTGGCACGCGTAGCAGCGGGGGGAAGAGGGGGGCACAGTACACCGGTGTGGGCGTACGACGCGCTATCACTCCTTCTCACTCCCTCTCTCTCTCTCACTCCTTCTCACGCACGGGTACCGTGTTGGGTCTCACGCTCGCGCGCACCACACGCACGGCCTCTCACGCACGGCCTCTCACGCTCTCTCACGCTCTCTCACTCTCTCACACTCTCTCACGGTATCTCACGCTCTCTCACGCTCTCTCTCTCACGCTCTCTCACACTCTCTCACGCTCTCTCACGCTCTCTCACGCTCTCTCTCTCACGCTCTCTCACACTCTCTCACGCTCTCTCACGCTCTCTCACGCTCTCTCTCTCACGCTCTCTCACGCTCTCTCACGCTCTCTCACACTCTCTCACGCTCTCTCACGCTCTCTCACGCTCTCTCTCTCACGCTCTCTCACGCTCTCTCACACTCTCTCACGCTCTCTCACGCTCTCTCACGCTCTCTCTCACACTCTCTCACGCTCTCTCACGCTCTCTCACGCTCTCACGCTCTCTCACACTCTTTCACACTCTCACACTCTCTCACGGTCTCTCACGCTCTCACGGTCTCTCACGCTCTCTCACGCTCTCTCACGCTCTCTCACGCTCTCACGCTATCTCACGCTCTCTCACCCTCTCACACTCTCTCACGGTCTCTCACGCTCTCTCACGCTCTCTCACGCTCTGGCGCTCTCTCACGCTCTCTCACGCTCTCTCACGCTCTCTCACTCTCTGGCGCTCTCTCACGCTCTCTCACGCTCTCTCACGCTCTCTCACTCTCTGGCGCTCTCTCACGCTCTCTCACGCTCTCTCACGCTCTCTCACGCTCTCTCACTCTCTGGCGCTCTCTCACGCTCTCTCACTCTCTGGCGCTCTCTCACGCTCTCTCACACTCTCTCACGCTCTCTCACGCTCTCTCACGCTCTCTCACTCTCTGGCGCTCTCTCACGCTCTCTCACTCTCTGGCGCTCTCTCACGCTCTCTCACTCTCTGGCGCTCTCTCACGCTCTCTCACGCTCTCTCACGCTCTCTCACGCTCTCTCACTCTCTGGCGCTCTCTCACGCTCTCTCACTCTCTGGCGCTCTCTCACGCTCTCTCACGCTCTCTCACGCTCTCTCACTCTCTGGCGCTCTCTCACGCTCTCTCACGCTCTCTCACGCTCCCACTCGGGCGCGTCGAGTCGTCATCGCGCGCTCACGGGGGGGGGACGCCGCGGACGCTGGCGGCGCTCGGTGACAAAATCTTCCGCGCGTAACGCGGACGCCTCGCTCGCTCGGGTGGGGGGGGCACGGAGAGAGGGGGGGGGGAGGTGTGGGAGATAGAGGAGGCAGCAGCGGCAGCAGCGGCAGCCCTCTATAATTTACCTTTCACGTGCTTGCACCATTCAAATAATAACTACACGCGAATGCCCACAACGACTGTTTATCCGAGTCGTGCGCTCTCGAAACGTACATATATGTGTGATACAGTATATATATAGAAAGACAAAGGTCTCCCGTGTAGGTTTTTTCCAGACTGTTGGGGCAAGTGCTGTTAGCGAGCACCTATGAAGGTCGGCACGGCCAACAGACAGCACGCCCGGCCGCTTTTGCCTCCCCAGTGGCGATGTTTACACATAGCATCGGGTACAAATTTGAGGCTGAGTCGACCTAAGGAAGGCCCCGGACCGGTTCAGATAATCGTCACTGGTGTTAGCCGTGAGCGGGAATCGAATTCGTGTCGCCGGGTCCTTAACGCATCGCGCTAAACGTTGCACTAGCGCTCCCCATATATATACACACACATAACCATGCATGCATGCACGCACATACACACATATGTATAATACTATAGAGACGCGCACAAACGACGATTAGTTTCAATCAAAACTGTCCGGAACGCTGTTGGTCAGCGGAATTATTTGAGGAGGGCATATTCACCTAACGTGATGTTACGACTCGTGGGGCTGGAGCGATAGCGGCTCTCTCGCTCGTTCTGTGTGAGCCGCGTCGTCTCTCAGAGACATGGGCAATTGTGGACTTCCTTCCTTTTAGCTCTGTCCCATGGTATTTAATCAATGTTCTGGCGCATCAGAAACGCCTCCCAGTGGGCATCCAATTTTGTTAAACTGCGTATGCAAATTCAATTCGCTGTCTTAACTCACTAGAGAGAATATATCGGGTACAATAATATCGGATTCTTATGGATTGCCGTATCGTGCACTGTTAGTGTTAGTGCCTTACGCCGATAACTCCGACCTGCTACAAGCCAGCCTTGAGACTATCAGCATTGTGTAAAATATCGAGATAGAAATTAAGCGCGTAGTTTATTTGAATAAATTATCGAATGCTAGCAAAGGCCCGTGAGGCTTAACGTATGACGAGTAACGTGATAATATTTTGATTTACATCTCAGGGTCGTGAGCTGGCCGCAGCTTGATAAATGCCTCCAGCCAGCAGTGACTTGCACAAGGCTCCTGCTGATGGCCATCATATTTATAACACGTGCAACACGGTTGGTTTTAAGTATTTTTGCTATTTGGATGTAATAACGTCGCCTTGTGTGAAATCGGGCTGCGTCGTTTGAACATGCGACTGGGAGTTCAATGCGTCAGCGGTGATGCTCAACTCGGCCCTAAAGCAAAATGGTTTGGTGAGGCTGCTGCTGCTGCTGCTGTGGTGCACAAGCACCGCTAACAACAACAACAACACTCAATACGTTTGTCAAGAACACTGTGGCCTTAGAGCAAATATACAGCGTGTATATTAGACGACGTTTCGGACAACGGTCCGTTTTCATGACACACATCCCAAAGCCAGATATTTTTTGTTATAAATCAAGGTTAGTTATAAAAACTCGTACGTTTATCTGGTATGCTGGATTTTCAGAATACTAATTATCACATTTTTTTCATGGAGGGGGGAAAAAACAATCACATAAATCACTTATGTTCACAAGTGCCTCCGTGATTCATTTAATTATAGAATGTTACGGATATTGATTCTTGGAGTGAAAAACGATCGAGTCGCCACTCATTTCGAGTCGACGGCTACTTCCGCTTAACAGTTTTGTTCAATTCATGAATTAACGCAAGAGTCACCGTCGAGTAATTTAAAATTAGCAGCGTCGATTTAAGCGTGCAGCGTCATCATCATCATCAGCATGCCTTCTGCGTAGGCATACGCGTAAGCATATGACATGAAGAACACACACACACACGCACGGAATATGCAATTATACCTCGGAACCACGCGTTCACTGAGTTAATACTGCCCGAGCTACTCAGAATCAGCATCTTCATTTGCTCGCAAACAAAACCAAGTCAGCGCCAATATATTTACGTAATGTGGGTGAGAGAGAGACTTTTAAGTAGACGCTTATTTAATTTGTTACACGGATGACGGTCCCCGCTTAGCCAGTTATTGTCCGGCTATTGTACACATGGAGATCCGTGGTGATTCGTGGAAGCACCAGCAGCAACAACAACAAAACAAGGACAAAAAAACAAGCCAACATTGCCGAGAACGAGTACAGGGCCCTTAAGAAGCGAGAGAGACCGAGATCACAGCTCATTAGCAAGCGAGATCTGTACAAACAAAAACCATGCCCACTTCAAAGAGCATTCAAATAAAAATAAAAATCCCCCAATGTCTAAAGGATAAGTCAACAAATAAGAACGTCTGTAAACTGAACGCAATGTATCGTGTGTGTGTGTCTGTGTGTGTGTCTGTGTGTGTCTGTGTGTGTGCGTGCATCTGTGGGAAGAGGTAATGTCGTGGTTAGCGCGCTGTGCTACGAAACCGGCCACCCGAGTTCGATTCCCGCTCAGGGCCAACACCGGTGACGATTATCTGAACCGATCCTGAGCCTCCCCTAGGTCGACTCAGCCTCAAATGAGTATCTGGCGCGGTGTGTATTCATCGCCGCTGGGGAGGCAAAGGCGGCCGGGCGTGTTGTTGGCCACCCACCCCTCGTGTGTCGTGCCGGCCTGCATAGATGTTCGCTAACAGCACTTGCCCCAACAGTTTGTTAAAGGCTATGCGGGGGATCTTTGTATTTGTGCAAAGGTGTGTGTAAGGGGATCGGTGGCGCTCCGTACCTAGCCTCCCGAGTTCGATTCCCACTCACGAACAATAACCGAAATTGGGCCTCCCCTAGTTCCGGTGCGTTGTGACCTTCATAGGTGCTCGCTACCAGGCTATACGGGGGATCTCTGTGTGTGTGTGTAATACGCGTAAATCACGTTACGTCTGTTAGCTGATCATGTTTGTGTGCAACGCGAGGTGTGTCTCGCCCGGCACGCGACGGTATCACGACTCCTTGCCCTCAGGGCCAAACCCCTCTGTCGATAGCGATGATGATGATGCTGCTGCAGATAATGCTGATGCTGCTGCTCCTCCGATTTTCCGCACCTGCGATGAGCACGATTGGCTACGTACGGTGCGAAAGAAGTTCAATATCGATACACACAACTGCTGCTCACGATGACGCTGATGCCGCTGTTGATGGCCATGCTGCTGCCAAGTTAATCGAACATGAGCTCCTTGAGTAGCGATGGTGTATTGTCTTATTAATGAGGCTAAGTATAATTTACAGACGTTAATCAACCCAATTACACCTCCCCCCCCTTACCCCAGCGTGTCTGGCAGGGGGGTTGGTCTCACCACGCTGGTCAGTGCCGATGACCGATTTCGATATCACTCGCCACTGCATTTGACAGTGCACGCGTGTGAAATGTTAACTACCTCGCCTAGTATGCAGGAGGACATGGGGTTGATCCCGACCCTGGCATTTAGAAACGTGCGTTTAGATTATTTGGCTGCTTTCCATTTTCCACGTGATAAGCCATTTCGTTGAGCTGTCGTTTGTGGCCAGGTCGTTTCTGACAAACAGGCACATAACTCAGTGGGCCTTAGCTGGTAACATAAACAATACAGTACTTTACTATTTAAAAACCCTTCATAACATACAGATTGAAGAAGGACCATTGCCCGATACGTCAGCCTATTAAATGGTATTTTTCTGTAACAAGGCAGTGTTACATTTCTATTTAAAGCTTTCGTGACTGCAGGGATTCATATTCTTGGTTCTTTCGGTAAAGTCACGTAGAAGGGAAATAATAAAATAATACAATTTCAATAATACAATTCTCACGACGTTTCGATTGCAACACAAGCAATCGTCATCAGGTGTGAAAACCACAGCAAGAATTTTTATTTTTTTATTTTTTTATTTCCCTTCTACGTGATTTTACCGAAAGAATCAAGAATATGGCAGTGTTAGTTGCGAATATGGTATTTCGTTATTTGTTGGCACAGTGGTCAAAATATCGTTGTAATCGCACAACAGTGTTTCTCATTCCACACGACATTTGCGCCAGACGTATTACCATCTAAACCACAAAACAACCAGGAGATCATCCCGCACACCGACAAAGGCATTTCCCGTATTTTAAAACCGTTTGCAATACGAGATGCGATCTATAACCCACAATGCCCTGGGTGATGGAGACTGGATGGCAGTGGCGTAGAGATGCAGGGTTCCCTCGCTTTACGCGGCAGTAGATGCGTTCCAAAAAAATGGGTGCACAAAGCGAAACCGCGTAGCGTCAACCACACGGTCACCCAAGCCACAACGCACCGCACGAGGAGACAGCTACCTGCCGAGTAGTGCATACAGTACACACACAGTACACACACAGTACACACACAGCACACACACACAGTACATACACAGTACACACACACAGTACACACACAGCACACACACAGTACACACACACAGTACACACACACAGCGCACACACAGTACACACACACAGTACACACAGTACACACACACAGTACACACAGTACACACACAGCACACACACAGTACACACAGAGTACACACACACAGTACACACACAGTACACACACAGCACGCACACAATACACACACAGTACACACACAGTACACACACACAGTACACACACACAGTACACACACACAGTACACACACAGCACGCACACAATACACACACGGTACACACATAGTACACACACACAGTACACACACACAGTACACACACAGTACACACAGAGTACACACACGGTACACACATAGTACACACACACAGTACACACACACAGTACACACACAGTACACAGGATATGTACAGGACACACAAACAGCGTTGTCTCACGTCCGACCGCATAGCCGCATGTAGAGTGAATTCACACCACAGCATGGAGCGATGTTTGGGTGGAAGTAATTTAGCCGCATTTACATAGCGCGACATCGCACAAACCGAACCCGCATAGAGCGAGAGAAACCTGAGCTCGCTACAGCACCATGAGTTCGATTCCCGGTGACGGCTCAACTTCAACTTGGCGAGTGGAACCTGTGCCCAGGTGGATGCGAGCCCCCCCCACCCCCAACCACTGCCACCTTCACCACCCAACTGGTGTTGACCGACTTGGTGAGGTATGGTCAACTTGCTGGCATATGTCGTCAAGCAAGCGGTGGTTTGATTTGGTGTTCGGGAAGTAAAGTCGTGCGAGCGTGCTCTCTGCAGCAATCAACCAGTGCCACTGCCCTTAACACATGCACATGGATACAATGAAAATACAACGTCGTATTGTTTACAGAGTGGAGAGTATCGGCACGTGTTGAAGGCATATGGCTGGGGTGTTAAGCGAACTCAAGAGTGGGCTACATATGTGACACTGAAATTGGGTCCATGCGTAGTATATGCGTGTAGAGGCGTATGCTTTTCTATGCAATATTTAAACAGACATACGACTATAAAATAATAATCATAATTTACAGACCCTTGTCACTTCACGTTTGGATGACGGCCTCTTGATGCCGTGTCAATCACGGGGGTCGTTGTTTGCCCATACTTCACCACGCCGGTCAATTTGGGGCTTCTGCAGGCTGCCCATACGCGCGCGCGCACGCGCAGAGAATGTGCAGGGCGGCGACGACGTCTCACGGGATATGTTCTGGTGTCGAATATTCGATTGGAGCGAGAGGTATCCTGGACGTAGCGTGGCCGGGCGTGGAAACATCTGTCCGGCTCGGTGACCCGGACAGCCTCGCCTAAATGTGAGCCCTCAAGTCATTTGTCAGGTCGCGTGTGGTCAGCTAAAACGTGGGCACTCCCAGCTTTTCCCAAGACGTCCGTCCAGCGTATGGAAGAGTCGGCCAATACTCTCTCGAGGCGAGGTCTCTAGTGGAGGAGGCCGTTCCGCTAGCAGTGGCTGGAGCAAGTGATTGGAAGGCTGAGCCTTTATCTTTTACTCCGTGTGTGTGTGTGTGTGGTTTTACAAATCTGACTGGGTTGTTGTGTTGTATAGAGGAAATACGACTCCAGGCACACGGGTATCGCTGTCCAGCCACTCCTGCCACATTAACTGTGCAGTACATTTTAATTCAATAAACAGACACCCACACACAATTGTAAAAAAAAACTACATATGTTTTATCAGTTATATTGAAGTTATTACAGCCAAAGGTGTGGTGTGCCGGGCTTGTCTGACGCGAAATTGAAGCTTCAATATTGAGAACGCATATTACTTGCTGTGAAAATAATTTAAGCGTCGAGTTTCCAGGCTGACTGGGCTCCTTTCAACACCCACACAGTCACTCTGTTGTTAGTGTCTGCTGCGGGGCCGTTGCAAACCGGAGCTAGCTGGGTAACTGGCTGCACGTGATTTTTCCGTGTAACGAATGAACATCGAATTTAATTGAAACAGCGGAAGACAAAGACGAAGTTCGGAAGTCGTTCATATTAAATAGCGGACACTGAAGAGTCCTTGTGAGTAACGGATACAGAATCAGACTCACCACTGTTCATTTAAAATTGCTGTAACTTCTCCATTCGTGCTCCGACGAATGCAATTCTTTTGCCAGAATATTATTTAAACCCTCGCTAATGAATATACACATGTATACACTCCTTAAGCACATAATCTTGGCATTTTATTACGTGAAACAAAAAAAAAACAGATACAGATTACTTTGAGTGTTTCCGACTATCGGGGTACTGTGAGAAGAGCCTGAAGAAGACAGCGGCCGTCGCTTGACCAATGGGCTCTCTCCAAGTTTACTCCAAACACGCGTGGCCGTGAGGCCCATCGTAGCCCTCTGGCGACGTCACCACCACAGCACTCACACACACACACGCACCCGTCCAGTTCTGTGTCCGCCTGCCCCCGCCTTACGGAGACTCCGTCCTCCCCAGTGCCGGATTGTCCCGGTAGCACAAGTAGCTGCACGTGTAGCTCCACGTGTAGCTGCACAAGTAGCTGCACAAGTAGCTACACAAGTAGCTGCACGTGTAGCTCCACGTGTAGCTACACAAGTAGCTGCACAAGTAGCTGCACAAGTAGCTGCACAAGTAGCTGCACAAGTAGCTGCACAAGTAGCTGCACAAGTAGCTGCACAAGTAGCTACACGTGCTACGGGCCTCGAACTTTCAAGGGCCCCGCGCTAAATGCTTTCAAGCTATCAATTCCGGTTCAGTGATTCTGCACTTGCTCGATGACTATAGTACGACACTGCATTCAACTTTTATGAACGACTGGGTGTTTAAGGTTCGCGATTTGTCGTATTATCTGGCTGTAAAGCAAATGAAAAAAAATTGCTTCATTATTAAAGTAAAAAAATGTGTTTTTTTTTATTTACGTGTTTTTATTTTTATTTAGAGCCACTTTAAAACATCCAGCACTGTTGCTCCCTCCCAGTCCACCGTGCTGTCGACTCCGCACCCCTCTCCGTTCAAAAGTCCTTCCCCCGCCCCAACTACGATTAGCACGGTTGGCTACGCAGTTCAACACACGTACGTACGTGGTACACCAAAGGAGACGGAACCGTGAAGTCTTCAATGGATCGTCGTCGTGGATGAACCGCGAGAGATGGCAACGGCCTTGGTGGGAGGCCTGCATCCAGGAGTGAATTGGACGTGGCTGATAATGGGGGAAATCGTGCCACGCATTGCAATGTATGCTAATTGCTTATTTGCTCAGCAAAGGTAAATCAAGCCATCGTGCCCTTTATTTAGCCGTTCTATTGCAAGCGAGGTGTCGGCAAGTGACGCGGAGGTGCCGTTTGCTGTTCGAGGAGGGGAAATTAGCGCCAACTTTACTGAACAAATTAAAGTCCCTTTATTTACATGTACAAACAATAAGGATTATTTTAGGCCAACAGTCAAATAAATGTATGGAAACACCTCGCCTGGTATACAGGAGGCTGTGGGTTCGATCCCGACCCTGACGCGTGGAGTATATTTGGAGTTTGCGTGTCTCTCTCCCCGTGGTCGAGTGGATTTTTCTCCGGGTCCTCCGGTTTTCCCCTCCACATTTAGAAACACGCGTTCAGAATATTTGGCTGCAATGAATTTTCACGCGATAAGTGCTATCATTTGTTCCCAGGTCGCTTCTGAAACGAACTCTATAGCTCAGTGGGCCATACATGGTAAAATAAAACTAGTTTAGTATATTTATGTATTTACCCACAATCCTCTACGACAGCGCAACATTTATTCTATGAGACAATGATTCGAGCGCTGTGGCGACTTTGCGTTGTTCGTATTGGTTTATTCAGAGCAAGTGATGTGCGTACATTCTGGGTGTCTTTATTTTAGATGACCGTTTAACCACCATATGATTAGTACACATACAGACGTTCCTTTGTCAATCCACTGCTGGATGAGAGCCTCCCATTCGTTAATCAACAGCCATGATTTTTCATTGGCGGCGAACGGAGAATCGAACCTTGCGCCTGCTTGCTCAGTGGCTCGAATTCGCCTGGTCGTACGCTAGCCCAACCCAGTCGCTCGATTTCCACTTTTACAATGAATTTAACACGTATAATGTATTCACATTGGATATATAGATTGCCTTTTACAGAGCAACATTATACTTGCAATCGCCACTAATCAATTTTAACACGTACCCACGTTGGCATATTACGGGGCAGATCGATACATCGCATTTTGTTTTCAATTACCACCGCGAAGTCTTCAGTGTCGGCGAATGTAATACAATTTATTGCATTGCAATGCGCGATGACGGTTTGGAGGGGACACGTGATCACGATGGTTTATACGACTCCTCTGCGATATGTGTTCAACACATGATCGACTTGGAGCCAGCAGACGGAACCTATATCCTTGATCACGTTGTTCGACAAAGCTTTGTAAAAGTTGCACACAGATTATAGGCGTCATTGTAGCTACAAGCGCATATATATTATAAGTTATATCACCAGTACTGTATAAAGATGTATAGTACATGACTATTTATACAGTGGCCGTCGCTTTGAAAAAACCTTGCATTAATCTGTTTCAATGGAGTATACACACGGACATTATATGTACAGTATATATATTAACAAATGCGTTACAAATGCCATGCTTACTTTATTTCGTGATATTTTTATATGTACAGTATTTGATATTCCTTCCATGCGAGTGTGTGCGCTGTAATGACAATCCGAGCACTGTAAATCACAGAAAGTTCCGCTGTTAGAATAAATAGTGATCATATTTTCAATCCATTTGCTAGTCCACTGCTGGATGAATGCCTCCCTCCTCAGGGCGTATCGGTCATGGGGGGGTTTGTTAAACCGTGACCAGGACCAGTCCAGATCATCGCTCGCCACTGTCGTCAGCCACAGGGCCGGGAATGGAACCAAGCGAGGTGTCGCCAGGCAGATAGGGCCGTGTGATCACCAACACGCCGCAGGTCCACTCATGTTACTCACACAAACATACACACCACGCGATAGCTTTATCGCGCGATCTCAACAAGTAAAAACAAAAATCAAGGCGTGATCCGGTGTCATAATCCAGACTCCTCGGGGCAGACTCTTCAAGCCTTCAAGCCGGGTCCACGCTTGAGAGATCGGTTGCACGCAACTCGCGTTGCGTGCAAGCGCATTTCTGACACCGCGGACGTGTTCTGCAACTCATTTGCGAGCAGTTGCGCAAACAGGTTGCTCACAGCAGAGGCCGCAGACTCGAGTTTGCAACGGCTGTTTTGATGTTAACTTTGAAGCGCAACTACTCGCTCAGAAGTGGACAAAGCGGCGTGTTCAGTCCGTGCGATGAAGTTTGCACGACTCGCTCTCTTCGCTGAGCGATTTACGCTGCGCGACCGGTGGCTCAGGTGTGGTGGGACCCGTGCTAATAGATCCCCCTCCCCCCCTCCCCCCCTCCCCCCCGTGCTCCGACGCCGAATGAGTTTCAACGCCGCGTTGAACACGGGTGACGATGTCGGACCGTGACGCCGCTGTCGGCTGCCACGGCCGCCGGTTGAGGCTTTGTGGGAGCCATCACCGGATCGCTGCCGACTGTCTCCAGCTAAGCCCCCGTGGTCACCTGCTGCACCATCACACGTGGAGGGGGGGGGGGGGAGAGCCGGGGGGGAGGGGGGAGATGAGTCGGGGAAAGCGGGGAGGGGATCAAAGAGACGCCGCCCGTGTCGCCGTCAAGAGAGAGGCATTTCTTTAAACAAATAGCCGGCGCTGCTGCTGCTGCGGGGCATGTTATAGGGTGCACAGTTTATTTTCGCCCGCGTATGTGGCGGTGGCCTATCATCACACACGTTGACACCAATGTGTGTACAAACACTCATATATCATCGTCATCATACACATGCATACACTCGCACACACCTATGAGCACACAAAGACAAAGATGCCCCGCATTGCCTTGAGCAGGCTGCTGCTGCTGTTGCTAGCGAGCAGCACCCATGAAGGCGGGCACAGCACGCGAGGTGTCAGGCCGGGCCTGGTTTGATACCACGCCCGACCGACCGAATGTTTCCCGACATTTACACACTACCGGCCCAGGTACTATTTTGAGGCTGAGTCGACCTAGGGGAGGCCTGGGACCTGTTCCAATTATTCGCCTTTGTTATTGGTCGTGAGCTGGAATCGAAATCGGGTCGCCGGGTTCGTTTAGTGCTGGCCACCCAACCCCTTCGCGTGCCGTGCCGGCCTTTATAGGTGCTACTCGCTAACAGCACTTGCCCCAACGGTCTGTTGAGGCTACACGGGGGATCTTTGTCTTTGTGCAAAGAATACGTTCCGGATAAAAGTTTCAGATTCAGACAACAGCTCTGCGACACACCAACCGAAGCATCATAAACGTTTGTAAATAATGCAATACACACATTTTTTATAATCGTAATATAAACTAAAGGATGTATCTGCTAGATGCTGTGATAATGTTACAATTAGTCCACATGAAATTATGAGAAGGAATAGGAAAACACAACACAAATGGACGCAGTAAAATACATTCACGTTTACTCGATACAGACACGGACATTTGATTTAAGTGGGAAAACCCAGTTGGGTTATACAGCCCCCCATTTTTTACGGGTGTCCAGTCCAAGCTGGAATCCAGCAATGGATATACATTATTTAAATACATTATCTAGGTATCCTGTAATAATAAATGACGTGTGTGTGTGTCTATTTCCTGACCATGAATTGTATTTCCCGTCGAATTGCGGAGTAAAAAAGAGAAATCCCCCCCATCATTCCAATATTTGTTTTTGAAGGAATATGACAACAGAGGAGAAAGGCTGACGAACTGAGCAGGAGGAGGAGGAGGATCATCCGGCGGCTCAAGCAAAGTGCCACGATCAAGCAAGGGGATGGCCCAGTATGGTCGGCTATCATTTGGTCACCCGATATGAAATGTCTTCAAGAGAAACTCTGACCCGCGAGACACCCGGAGCCAATCAAGCGGCAGCGACACCAATTGGAATTCGCGCGCAGGCGCCGCGATATTTAATCAAATGACTTTCGTGGCCGCTTGGCGATTGCATTCCGAGCAGCTCTTTTACTATCAACTATCAGCTCACTACCAACGAGCGCTCGCGCGCACCTAGGCGTAATTTGCGGTGACAATGGGCAAAAGTCTGTGTATAATAATAATAATAAGAAGAAGAGCAATCCGCGCAAAGCAAACCAAACCTTTTCCAATTTAGAACCATCGTGTGCTTTTGAAGTGCGCGAACATTATTTCGCGTATTATTTTATACCATCCGATGATGATGGTGATGATGGGAAATTGGGTTTATGCGAGAGAGAGATATAAAGTGAGTGAGAGTGAGAGAGGGGAAAAAATGGCAGGTAGTGGGAAGGAATAAAAAAAAATCGTAGTCAGAGAAACATTGATGACATGGATGTCCTGACAGGTTATGTCTATAGCGGCCGCTGATAACCTCTGCTATGCTATTACAACTAAGTAGTGTATACTAAATTTGTTTCTCAATAAGGTCACCACATTCCTGCGCCACACGGAGATGGGAAATTGATTTTCAGGCCATTTCCTCACTTTTGGCTGGGGGTGGGGATAGGGGCAGGCGAAGTCCCTGGCTCGGTGCTGCCCGAGCGATATGGATTGGCGAGCACGCTTTACGCGCGCTGTATAATTAGGGGCCGGCGTGAGTGGCAATCAGCGCGGGGCCTTCCCTTTTCCATCCATTAGCCATGATGAGAGAAAATTGTGCTGTTGCCGGGATGCGCTGAGATGGAAAGGGAAGAGCAGCTTATAGAGGGAGAGAAAGAGATCTTGAAAGCAAGAGAGAGAGTGTGTCGGTAGGTGTGTGTGGGGGGGGGGGGAGGGGGTGTGAGGATGGGTGGTGCGGTTGGAGGAGGCGGGGGGGGGGCAATGAGGGGGGGGGGGGTGGAGGCAGAGCAAACCTCAAGACATCAGAATTGGGAGCAGCATCAAAACAACAGGAGCCAGCGTGCCACGGGGGCAATGTTGTACTGCCGAAAGGCAGAGAGGAGTAGAACAAAAAACGCATTTCATGACGAGCGGCGATTGGACAGGTGAGAAAATAGAGCACATCAGAAGGTGACGTCCTCTTAAAAAAAAAAACGATGGCTAATTTCAGAGCTGCCACTCAGAGAAGGAGCATTAGTATCTGTCCCTCCGTGGCTCGCTGCAGCCCTCCGATTATACGATTCACGGCTGTGGCTGCGCATCTCGTTTCTCTGGCTCGGCTTCGCGAGCGAAGCCTTTGCAGGCAACTCGCGTCGCTGTAGCCGGCAGCTTCAGAGCGCGCTTATTCACTTACGCGTAATTGTGTAGAAGATGTTCGGTATCGTGTGTTAGGAATTAAATAAATGCCCCCGTATTTATGCTACGGCGTGCATTAAATTGCATTTGACAGTGCAAATTAAATGTATACCTGCATCAAATATGGCATGCCGAGGGAAACGCCATACCCCCCCCCACCCCACCCCACAGGAGGTTTGTGCGAGCGGTCTGCAAAAACTCACAACAGTGGAGCTTTTGAATGAAGCCAGCGGTGGTGTGAGTTTCCAAATCCACCTTTTCGGTTTCCCATTTAAATCTGCATCTCATAGCCGCTCACCGCCGATTACATGGAAGGAAACGACTCGTGAATCGCTGTGTTTGACCCCGTCAACCCTTGCCCACGGGTCTCACTCGAATGGGCCGTCATTTGATTTGTAAGAAGGCGCGATCTAACATTTGCGTAGCCCTGCTGTGCGAGCGTAGCTTCGGAAATACACCATCGATTCAAGAGAATGGTCACATGGGGCTCGACAAACAATGCTGTTCATATGATTTTGGGGGGGGGGGGTTGGTGGGGGCAATGGCCCACCTCAATAAATGTTTTGGTTACCACAGGAGGCCTTTCCTGCGAATTGGCATTGCGCCTGACACGGAGGGACCCGCTCGGACGCAACGTGCGCGTCGGTCTACACTTGCAAGGCCCAATGGGACGACATCCTGTAGGTTCAGTCCGCCCCCAGGTTCGATGAGCCGAACGACAGTGGTGCCGTTCGTGGTGTTTTGTCGCGAAGTCCGTCGTTTTGCGCCACGTGCTGCTGAGGAGATCCTCCAGAAACCGAATTGAGAAATCAATTCAGTTTGGTCTACGGGGTCATCAAGGTGTCGAGGCCGGGGTGGCAGCCAAGTTATTCACCCACAGTAGCAGCCTTGGTGCAGGTGGGCACCGTCAAGCCTCTTTGTGACGTCGCTCTGCGCACAAATATCGCAAACGAAAGGTTTGTGAGGTATATACACAAACGTCGCGTGAATCGTTGTGCTCGTGAACGGCGTTGGGTGCGTTCGCTCAAACAAATGGAAATGCGCTTTATTTTGTTTGGATGCAGTTCACCGGCGGTGTTCCAGGTGGAAAGTTACACCACGTAACGAGAGGCAACGGTAGAAGTCAGCGTAGTGTGTTGCGGTGTTAACGTGCAGCTGCTAATCCTCGGGAAACGCGAATTGAGGTCACTCGCTCAGTGCTCAACCCAAAAATCCCAATGAGAGGTGGGTCCCACGCCGGTGATATTTCATTACAGGCTGCTCGGCCTATTATATCACTAATGACACCATTAGGGGGGGCCCTAATTAGGTCCGGGGAGTTCCTAGGGAAACTGCTCGCCAAATTTTGTCCAAATCCATTTCCGTCTGCTGTGATGATGTGCACAGTTGATTCATTTCAAGGAAAGTTTTTTTTTTATTGCATTGAATTGAACACATCGCAACGGAGGTTTTTTTTTTTTAAATCCCCCGTGGGTGTGCGTTGCAGGCTTTTACTCACCTTCGCCACTCACGCAGAACCACGGATACACAGACTATCAACGACACCCAGCGAATAAAACGATACAAACGAACGCGCACACGAACACACAGACCATGAGAAAGATACAGACCAACAAAAGTTGGTCAATTTGCCTTTATTTTGGGAGTCGGGACGTATCCAATCGGTTTAAATGCAGCTGAGAGATTTGCTGCGAACCGACTGACAAATAAATTTAGACTTTAAACTTTCGTGACTTGCAGGAATTCATATTCTTTGGTTCTTTCGATAAAGTCACGTAGATAGAAAAAAAGAAATAATATTTTTTATTATTTTTATTCACTTTATTTTTTTTATCATTATTTTCTCTCTACGTGACTTTACCGAAAAAAACAAATAATACGACTGACAAATAGTATTTTTTGGTGCGTGTGTGTGGTTTTTTGTGTGTGTATTAGCGTACATTTCGTTACACTCACACACTAATAACCCCTGATGTGACAGCCCATCATCATAGACCCCCCCCCGCCGGGGGGATAAATCCGTCGCTCGAGCACGTGACTTTGTGGTGGAGGGGACACCCATACTACATTCACGATAAAGTGGCGGTGCCGAGTCTATTAAAGTGCAACCCCGAGCGAGATGTTCCACCTGCTATCAGCATAAATAATACGCCGGTGTTAAGCCGTGGTTATCGCGAACTGCCACCACTTGCGATAACGGCTGTCAGTTATTTGGCCGTCAACATATCAAGGCAGGTGTTACTACATCGAACCAACAATAAAAAAAACACGTGTGCTCCCAAAAAAATTACATAGAGAGAGAAAGCTTGGTTGGCGAAATTATGGAGTATGGATTCCTGCAGTCACGAAAGCTTCAAATCAAGATTGGTGAAAGTGATCACGCGTGAAACATCTTGCTATTTTTTTTATTTAAGTAGTGATTGTGATTTTTCTTCTTCTTTTAAATCAGTGTAAAGGAATCTGTTAAATGTTTCGCAAGTTGCACCCCGGTTCTTGCATTATTACATCCGCACCTCCGATTAGTACGGATGGATACGTACGGTACGAAACAAGTTGAACATACGTCACTTGCATACATGTATAAACACGCGTAAGTGAAACGACACCCTAAGGTGTCGTTTCACTTATACATTTGGGAAAAATTCCAAATCCAACGGGGACGTAGCTATCGAGTGTGCAGGCAGTGCAACTGCACCGGGTCCCCCCCCCCCACCCCGCCGCCACCAGAGCCGGCCGGAGCAGCCGAGGTGCCGGTCTATGAGGAGCAGGGGAGAATTTGGTCGAGGGGAGGGCCCCATTTCATTCCTTGCGCCACTAGGTCCACGCGCTAAGCACGCCGCACCGCTGAAACGCAACTTTTTCTCTGAACAAAGAATGTAACTAAAGAAATCGACGACTTGAAGCTTCCATAATAGAGGTTTTTTTGGGGGGGTTAGATCTCGATTTAGGCCATCTAACCCCCCAAAAGCATCTCTATTATGGATGATATTGATCGCGCAAGCCGACGTGTTCAACTGACTTGACGCGTATTGTTTCATTCCGCCAGGTGCGGTGTTTTAGCTCTCGCATTCGCGTCCATGCTGGCGCTCCGTGCCCACTTCAAATAGCGAGCGGCAAAGCAAACCGCGAAGGAAGTTTTCGCCGTCGGAGTTACGCGGTTTGCTCGTGCACCCATCCGTATCATTGTGACGCGTGGCGAGCAAAAGCCGGGACGACTGTACGCAGACAGGGGGTTTGAACACACCCCCCGCCCACTCCTCCTAATTGCAATTATGAAACATATATTTGTTCAGGGGCTCGGCACCTCGCTTGGTTGGATTGGTCAAGCGGAGCGGGGGACCGTGTCCAACGGTCCATCGCGGGTGCGTCTCCAAGACTTCGCTCTTCATTGTGCAGCGCGTTTGCCCACCCACCCCCAACCCCAGCCACCTCTCTCGCAAACTCAAACAAAGGCCGCTTCACCAGGGCGGCACGGGACCCCCCCCCCCCGGCCCTCTCTCCCCAATCAAACCCGGAGGTGCGCCTGCTCCTCGACGAAGCATAGAGACCCTGGCGCACATCTGAAATCGGTTTAGAAGGCTGCAGATTAACTGAGAAAGTTGTATTTATTTTCCTTTCATTTGCCAATCACAGCGGCGCTCGGCTCGCAGCACGTGGGGGGATTCGGGTGAAATTGCAGACACGTTGTGTCAGTTTGGATATAAAGAGACGCCGCTCTCTCTCTCTCTGTTCCTGCGCTGCACGTGTTTGTTGACTTTCGCGTTTCGATCTCCCCCCGCGTTGGCTCTCCTTGCCAAACAGACGCGGGTGACGTTTTGTTTCGGATTATCTCAAAAGAGACAGGTTGACCGTGAATGACTTCACTTCCATGTTTGCTTTAGCGGGGTTTTGGCGAGCATAGCATTATGCTTACACGTTAAGAAAATAAACATTTGTCCGAATTGTTTTTTACCAAAACACTCTTGGCAGCTTTTGGTCAGTGTCTTAAAAGCAGAACTTGTAGAAAAGAAAAACGTTCCTATAAGCCTCTACCATTCTACTTGAAATCATCTGTGCTTGAAGAGACACAGAAACGTCCGTTGCGGATTTACACGACGCGCTGCTGCGCGCAACGTTGATTCCCCGCACCTCCAATGAGCGCGGTTGACTGCGCACGGTGCGAAAGAAGTTCAACATACGTTCGAAACCAAACATGAAGAAAACTGTTCATTTTCGGCCAAATATTTCATGTGATTGCTTCTTTACAAGTTTGGCTCTGGGAGCAAAGACGCTGTTGATGGTGAAACAAGCCCCTCGCCACAATACACACACAGCACACACGCACACAACACACACGCAACACACACACAACACACACAACACGCACACAACACACACGCCACACACACGCCACACACACACAACACACAACACGCACACAACACACACAACACACACGCCAACAACACACACGCACACAACACACACACAACACGCACACAACACACACCCACACAACACACACACCACACACACACCACACACACACACGCACACAGAACACACACAACACACGCACACAACACACACACAACACACACACAACACACACACAACACACACAACACACACACACACCGGGGGCAATCTTCTAGTCTCGGTGTCTGCTGGCAGTTGTTCACTTGTTGGTGACATTTCTCTTAACAAGTGGGTCCGACTGGAGTGCGCTGCTTTTGGCCACAAACACGTGATTGGACAATGGCGCGGCTGGCGTTGGGGGGTAGTTGAGGGGGGTGATGGTGAGTGGCACACGGACGGAGTGGGAGCGAGACGGCGAGAAGGAAGAAGGAGGACCGACGGAGAGGGGTGGCTGACGGAACGTGGATGCCTCTGATCCAAGGCCCTCTGTCCGCACGGCTGTCACAACAACGGCTTCTCCGGTGCGCTGTGCGATCAGCAGTCGCCGCTGTCAGCAGTGGCACACGGATGCCGAAATAACCATCCTGGAGCCAGCGAGGTAGCATTATTCTCGCGGCTCTGTACGGCGAGGATGTTAAAAAAAAGCACACACACACACACTCTGGCCAGGTGTATAACCGTCCAGCGCGCACGTGTTTATTTTCCAGAGACAGGAAAATCGAATTCGAATTACAAGTGCGAGCCTATGTTGTTACCCTCGATGATAGGTTTAATTAGATATAAAAGCCCCGCGGCGCTTTAAATGATGAAGTGGATCTCATTCGAATGAACAACGCGCCATCGTGCTTCACGGTCTTGAATTGAAAACGAATTCCCGTGATGTAGAGCAAATAAATAAATCCCAAATATTTGTAGCGCTTCAAATATCCGCACACAAAAAAAAGTGGAACCCCCCCCACCACCCACCCCCCCCCCCCTAAACCAAATTGCGCGCTCGTGTAAATTACTAGTTTGTGAAACACCAAATCTGGGCTCCCCGAGCGCACAAGGTTCGAAGGCTGTGTATCCCCTATGCCCCTTTTGCCAGACTCGCTGTAATGAGCGGCGAGCCCGTGCTGGCGGTCCTGTAATTAGGAGCCTGGACACAGCATTAGCAAACAGCCACCAGGCTAGCCTCGCGGTGCCCTCTCGTCCCGAACAAAGCGCTCATCGTAGCATCGAGCACCATAACCCGGTTACAATCATTAAGCCACAAGGGACCAAATTGCCACGGATACTCATCCATCCATCTTCGCGACTGTGACCGGGACGTGGCAGTGAAAGAGAAAAAAAGAACCGACATAAACCCCAACAGCGGCGTTCACGAAATGTGTACCCCCCTTTGTGTCGTCACGCGATTCGCGCGTGAGATATTGATCGACGATTTTTTTTGCTGTCGTGCCTGCGTGCCGCTGAGATGCACGGTCAGGGTCGCCCAGAGGATGAGGCGCGTGGGAGGGGGGCTGGCGGGGGAGGGGGGGGGCTGGCGGGGGATGGGGGGGGGGCTGGCGGGGGAGGGGTTGGTCAAGGGACACATTTGCCCAGGGCTTCAAACAAATGAGGAGGGCCTCACTACGGGCCAGTTTATTTTGCGTCGCTAATGAATCCAGGGGGGCCTCACGTGGCATTCTGCCTCCGGGCCTCAAGCCCTAGAGGCCTGCAGGAACCTCTGGGCGGCCAGCGGCATGGCCGCCACACACAGCAAGAACCAAAGAGTAATTCCTGCAGTCACGAAAGCTTCAAATCAAGTTTGCATGTTTATGTTTCTGCCAGCTGGCAAACGCAGATACGTTTAGTCTTAGGGAACCCTTGCACATGGACAAGAAACAACGATATACCTCTTGGCTGAAGTCAGTCGTCATTATTGAATCGACAGTTTTGATGCAGCTCGGCAGATTTGCCGCTCTCGGAGATATTTAAGTTACTTGAGAGTTTGATAAATGTTTATACAAATATAATAATGTTGTCGCTGGTTTATGATGTATCGTCAGCTATGGTCAATCCACTACTGGATTAAGGTCTCTCCCATGCCTAATCGCTCTTATTATTTGTCTGACTATACTTTGACACAGTGCAGGTTGGTCAAGGGAGGTCCATATTCGGTTCAGAAATCACTCAGCATTGATGTTAGATATGGCCGGGAATCAAACTCAGGTCTTTCAGGTTCATATAGTCCAGTGGGACTATCCACCATGCTTCCGCTCCAACCCAAAAGTTATATAACCTGTGCTCGTACGAGAACTGAAATCCGGTCCATCACCACGATGAGAGTCACAGAGAAGTGGAAAATGAACGTCTCTCAAAAAATTACATCAAACGAACTTCACTTCACTGTACCCTCAGTTCTTGGGATCAGTCGTGTGCGCGTGCGTGCTTCCAAAATGAGGTCATTATGTTGGCAGAGTAAACACGGCGGTGTTCAACAGTGGCTGGGAATGTTCAAATGATTTTTTATGCCCCCTTTTCAGAGTTATTAGGCAATTAGCTAATTACCCAATAACTCATGTTAAAAAAAATGCATTTGACTTGAACAATAAAATAAAACTTCCAAATTGAAGTACCGATGTAATGAAATAATTAGGCGCGTAATGATAATAATAATTAGATTAAGTAGAAATAATAGACTTGCGGGGGGGGTGGGCTTTTAAAATTCATTACGGGCGAAGCTCGTTCTGCTGTGACCCGCTCGTGTGCCATTGGCCGTCTCTAACAACGGTGGGGGGGGGGGGGTTAAGCCCCCTGTAATGTGACGACTGCGCAGAGTTAGCGCCTACCTCGATCAGACCGCGCGTCGCTCGATCGTCGCCAAAGTCGGGGCAGCCTCCGCATTCCTTCAAGGCGACCCCGTGCACATTTAAACCGCCACTTCCGGGCTCCGAGCTTCCCACCCCCATCCCCCGTCCAGTCGCCCGTGCCCAGCGCCGCCGAGACGATCGCGATAGCGCGGCCGTGGGGGTCATTCGGCCTCTTGCCCTCTCACACAGAGCGGGGGGGGGGGGGGGGGTGGTCCCTTCTCTCCGCTGCCGTGACCCCGCTGATGGTGCGCTCGCCACTCTCTGGCTGCGTGCGCGCGCGCCACTGCCTCGGCGCGAGTTTTTGGTTTTAGCGCCACGCGCGAGGGGGGGGGGGGGGATGGGAGGGGGGGCTCCCGTGGGATCCGTGGGACCCGTGGGACCCGTGGGATCCGTGGGATCTGTGGGATCTGTGGGACCCGTGCTTCCGTTCTTCACGTTGTCGCCTTTGATCGGACCGGAACACCTGGAGCTTGGCTCGTAACAGATTCGTGACAAATTATGGTGATGTGTTTATTGCCTGTAAAAATAAAGATTCACGAATTAATGTCAACAGTCTTTATTTAGATGGTCATTAGATGGTCATTCATTGGAATATTTGACCTTTGTTATTATTCATGATTACGGCAATTTCAGAATCAGAATATTTATACTGGACGGTGAAATGGGAATGAATGCCACGGGAACAGAATGCAGATTTGTCTATGAGACGCCTCCTCTGGGCATCTCGTTGCTTTACAGGTTTGGTGTGTCGCACAGCATCCATCTCTATGCGATCCACACTCTACACCCGATAGATGGCATCGATTATCCATCCGCCACAACACGGACATAACAAGACGAAACTTTACCTTGTTACCACGATGCACCCCACATCTTTTTGCCCCTCCCCCCTCCCTCCCTCCGTCCTCATGGGTGCTGCTGGCACATTGTGTCAACCACGTGGAACAAGGGGGATTGAAGAGCGGGCGCTTGGCACGCGCAGCCCCCGAGTCACGCTCGTTGGCTTCCTGGGCAGCCAGTGTCCTCCTTGGACGCGTGGTGCCTTCTCGCCATTTCCCGACGACGTGCGGGGAAGGCAGCCGTCGCTTTTCCAAGTCAAGTGATCCGTGCGAGCAGAGGAAGAGCCAGCGGCCGAGAGGACGAGGACGTGCGTTGTCTGCCTCCGCATCTCCTGTCCCAGGGGCCGCGCGATCTGCCCGCCGTGAGGACAATTAAAATAACTTGTCTCGCTCCATTAGAGACCGGAGCCAATTAGATGATGCGGTTGGCGGTTATTTGGCAACGCGCGCTCGTGTGAGCGGGTCAGGGACGGATACGATGAGACGTGGACCTGTCTGCGTTGTTGCGGTGTTGTGCCCTGGGTTAGCCGTTTAGCTCTGGGTTTTGAGAGCGACAACGTCTTTGTTGTCATGTCTTTGAACTGTCGTAGATCAGTGCTTAAGGCTGATCAAGTTATTTTTTTGTTGTTGGGCAATTGCAAATATTTATTTTCGTTTTGTGTTTGGTTTAAATGTTCTAATTTTGTATTCACACTTTCTCAATACACCAGAGGATGAAGGCACCTATACGCGATGTCAGTTACGTGGGGGGTTTTGACCATACTTCACCACGATGGTCAGCGTGGGGGGGGGGGTTGACCATACTTCACCACGATGGTCGGGGGGGGTTGTTGACCATACTTCACCACGATGGTCAGCGTGAGGGTGGGGGGGGTTTGACCATACTTCACCACGATGGTCAGCGTGAGGGTGGGGGGGGGGGTTTGACCATACTTCACCACGATGGTCAGCGTGGGGGGGGGGGGTTGACCATACTTCACCACGATGGTCAGCGTGGGTTGGTGACGGCGGGGGTTGTATATGTTCCAAATATTTATTTAACATATGGTGAGAGTGGGTGGAGATATTTTCATATTCACTGTGAATCTGTAGCTTCACATATTTCATCCATATTCAACGTTCAATCCTTTATTTGACCGAGCGAAAATACTGTGAGATTGTTGCAACGGAGACCAGGGAAGTTACAGTTGCACAAGGGCTGTTATTACTATTTTAAAAAATATCATTTGTGAATTTTGTCTTTGACACCGGCACATAATGGTGCACATTTGTGATTGACGCTCCTGGCACTGTAATAGCAAAGTCACGGGACACTTTGATAATTTTCCCGGAAAAATTAGTGGGTGGCAGTGGGAATGAAACTGTCGACTCTATGCACACTGGCTCAGTGAAGAGTTGCCGCCGCTGCCAGACTATCATAGCCACCTATCCAGCCGCATAATTGCCAGATTAACATATATCCACGATTTTAATTAATTCACTAATATAATTACAACTCCTTGATAATATACAGCCATTTGTTAATCCACCGCTGGATGAAGGCATCACCACGCTGTGTAGTGTGTGGGGTGTGGTTTGCCCATATTTCACCAGTCTGGTCAGTGCGGGTTGGAGGCGATGGGGGGCTCAGGATTGGTTGAAATGTCACTTGCCACCGATGTTATCCGTGGCCGGGAATCGAACTCGTGTCATTGGGTTCATGGCGACTTGTGCCAAGCACTCCACCACCACCACTTACCTTTTAATGAACTTCATCGAAATTAGTGAATTGAAACAGATTTGTCAGGTAGTCGGCTTCATCCTTAATGGCTTCTTAATAAGCTTTTCAACACTTATTTAAAAACATATGTATGTTTTACCATCAGAGCAGTTGTGCAGTGATTAGCACACTGCAGTATGAACATGAGTTTGATTGCTGGCTGTGGTGGCCCCTCGCGCCCTGGGCACGCCGCCTCGACACATTTCATTGCGGCGGTGGTGGTTGTTGGAGGGGTTAATGAAGAGGGGCTGTTGCAGCCGAGATTGTTTTTTGTCCGTGGCAAGGCCATGTGAGTGGATGTGGAGGAGGAGGTGGAGGGGGAGACTTTACACCCTCTTCTGTCACACTGGCCACTGCTGACAACAGTCGTCAGTGATATCTGAACCGATCCTGGTGGACCTTTGGTAAACCCAGCGTGTCCAGCGAGGGTGAAGTATGTTCAAACAACCCTGATGGTCGACCTGGCGTGATGCGGCCTTCATCAATCAGTCGATTGAAATGCAATTTTTTTTTACAAGTTGTTACTTTAAGTTTCAAAGTGCGATTTTTTAAGCCCCTTATGAGTAACTGTAAAAAGTGTGACGGTGTTTGAATCTTAAAAGATGGAGCCAACATAAACGTAGTTTCCTGAGAGATTAAAACCCGATAGCTTGAGCCAACAGGTCAGAACCTGATCGTAATTAGAGCGCGTGCACATGTGAAATAATTATAATTATGTGAAGGTTGAACAAACTCTGGTGCTTACTGCCTATACAAAGCTTTCTCTTGGGGGGAAAATTGGAACAGAGATTCGCATGTATTGTCTTACACGTTTCTATTTAATTTGTGTCGATAGGATTCCCATTCTGCACTGACCGGCGTGGTGAAGCATGGTGAAAACAACCCAACGATTGATATGGCGTGGTCACGTCTTTTTTATCCATCGCAAGATGTATGCTGGCTGCAATTTTTTTTGAAGTGTCGTTATCTTGTGCAAGTGCACTATACACGCAAATAAAAATCTCCTCAAACCACCAATTTCCAAACATTTTTTTTTACTCAACAAAATAATGTGACACTACCGCACTGGCATTTTGTGCACAAATACCCAACACATTTGTGAATAACCCACCCCTCTACTCGAGAGGAAACAACTCTTACGACTGTTCTGTATACAGTATATAGCTGTCTATTATGTTTATTCCGCTGTTGGGGGGGGGACGATGTTATTCATGAAGATGTCGAGGTGTTATTTTTAAATATATGCCCTTTCATTGCACTTTGCCTCACGATTGCCACTGCAAATAATCAGCAGCACGAGTGCGTGGCCATCGCAATCAATGCTGGGTTCTGTTCTCCCCAAGTACAAAAGTGGCAGGGCCCTAGCAGCTGGCTCCGGCCGTGGCTCGCATCATCACCCCTCTCGACAGCTCACGGCCACCGCGAGTGTCTGCCACTCCATTAACCACATTTAGTTCCATTAATCACGAGCTGCTCATGGAAGAAGGCCCAAAACGAACTCCCGGTCTTCCATTACTTGGCCTGTTGGCACCAGCCTTCCTGCCATCTCTACGCTCGCCACAGAACCGACCACGAGGATCGCACCACCGCGTGATTGGAGAGCGTGCAAGAGGCGGCGCGTGACAGAGGAGAAGGCAGTCATTTATTTTCTTGCTCCGCTAAGGTCGGAGACATCAACGCGGCTGTTGCTGCTGCTGCTGCTGCTGATGTGTTGTGTTGAGGCCCTGTGGATCTAGGAAAGCCAGGCCCCGTTGCCTCCGGGGCAGGCAGGAAGACCGTTTGACCCCGTGATGGGATGGAAATTGCCTTGTCTGCAGTGACAGAAAAAGCCAGTCCAGGCTGCTGACAGATGTCTTTATTACTAACAAGGAAATTATGGGCACATTAACAGAGAACACAGCTCTGTTTTGCCCGCAAGTTCAAGCTTACATTCTCCATCATTTGGGAAAGACAATATTTCATTTTCTCGTGACATATACAGCCATTCATTAATGTGATGATGCAATGCACTCGGCTTCCCATTGTATGTTAACTCCCTCACCTGGTATGCATAAGGTCGTGGGTTCGATCCCGACACCACGCTTGTATATTTGGAGTCTGCATCTTCTCCCCGTGGTCGCGTGAAATTTTCTCCGGGTCCTCCGGCTTTTCCCTCCACATTTAAAAACAACGTGGGTTTCGAGTATTTGGCTGGTACAAATGTCCACATGATAATGATCATTTCGTTGAGATATAATTTGCGTCGAGGTCGTTTCTGAAAAAAGAGCTATGTAGCTCAGCGGGCCTTACCTTGTACAATACAAAAATTGTTTAATAGTTTTGAGTTTATAATAGATTTCTTAAAACGAATCGTGTTTTTTTGTAAGTATTTTTTTAAAAAGTTATTTCTCCCCCACGACCCCCTCCTGTCGCATTTCAAGCATGCGTACGAATATACACAGCCATCAAAACCTGCCTTCTGTCTCGCCACTAATAACACACTCCCGTGGGGCTCCGTAAACGTCTGGTGTGGCATTTCAGGTGTGCACTATTCGACACGGAACCTTTCAATGCTTGACAGTGGGGGGCCATTTTGGTAAAAAGGCTCCATGCAGGGGTCGAACACGTTATAGATTGGCGCACAGTAAATACATAGCTCTTATGGGGTAATGTATAGATCCGCTGGTTTTTCAGCAGGGAGCGCGTCCCTTCTCGGGAACCGCTGTGACCCTGGCCAGTGACCCCCCCCCCCGGTCCCAACTAAGGAGAGGGACCTCGAATGCCGTGCGGGTTTAATTCCACCGTGGCGGTCTTCGCCTTCACGCGGGTAACTTGAGGCTGCGGCAGAGGCGCTGCCGCGTTGCGAGGATTGAGTTGAGCCGTCGAGCCGTCGAGCCGAGCGGTCGGTGAGAGAGAGAGAGAAGGAGAGAGCGCCCGGGGGAGCCGGGAGGGGTGGGGTGTGGGGAGAGGGAGGCAAAAGAGAGAGGGAAGAAGGGAGACAGGCATGGGGGAGGAGGAGGAGCGCACAGTTTGCCGAGAGCTAATTAGAGACCGCCTGCGCCAGCCATTACCACAACAAAACACAAAAAAACAGAAAAGAAAAAAAATACCCAGGGCATTTTGCTTTCTGTCGCCTTCCCGTCTACTCGCTATGTCTACTCTCCGAAAATACCACTGCCCCCCCCCCCGTCTAGCCCGCCTCGCCCGGGCTCCCCGCAGCCACGACTGCTGCACCAACCTCCAGCTGCCGCTGCTGCCGCTGCGTGCCGCCTCTGCACGCGATGCTGAAGCCCGCAGACGGCGCTCGGTGGCTCCCAAGACACCGCCCCCCCCCCCACCGCGACAACGCGAGGGTTGCCACTTGTCCTGGTTTTCACGGGATCGTCCTCTTGTTGATGTGGCACGTCACTTTTTAAATCCTTTATATTAAGTTCACTTGCTTGCTTGCTTGCGCGCTTACGACCGTGCAAATCTTTCGGTCGTGTTTTAACCCATTTCCCGTGATCCAATCGAGCTGACATTTTGCACACAGACTCGTTGTGCGTGACAATTTATTTTCGTGAAATTTCTTTCCAAAATTTTACACTTTTTAGGTAAAAAATAATTATATTTAATTACCAATTGCTTAATGGTGGCAGGCAATCATCTGATCCATAGGTGGCAGCCATCTCAAGCCAGAGGACGAGAGGACTCTAGCCGCCCGTTTCAAAGACCAATGTGGGCTGGGTTGTGGCCCATTGAACACGCATATAAAGGATTTATAGTGAAAAACTTTGTTTTTACGGGTTAATTTTGTTATTTGTTTTGTCCCTCCGAGACGTTACCCATGACGCCCTGGCGAAAGAGGCGCGCGTCTCAATTGGGGGGGGGGGGGTGTATTTCATCTCATGATTAAAATAAAGGACAGTTCATTCATTCAGCGAGGGCGTACTCGCACCGAGCCGTGCGGGTGGCGTTCTCGGTGGCCGCGTGTTCACTCTCTTAGAGATCAGCCGAATTGAGTCGGTGGGCAACCAATCAGCGATGTGCGACGTCGTCAGTTGGTTTAATAATAAAGCACCCAAGGGGCAATGCGTAAATATGCAGCTCCTCTCACCTCTTCTGCTACTGTGAGATTTTCTTCGTAATTCCCATGATGATACCATCCCCGGGATTTGTAACGCACACGGTGGCAGGCAGCCCTAACCGAGACGAGACCTGTTAGAGAATGCGCCGGTGAGTTTGTTGTCGGTCGAACTTTGGCATTCCAGTTTGAAGTAAAACATCAAAGGACCCTGCTCATAAACATCTGGAAGGTTACCACCATTGGTAACCTGGGGCCGCTGCGATGGAGTTGTTGCGAGATGTTAACTACCTCGCCTGGTATGCAGGAGGTCGTGAGTTTGATCCTGACTCTGACGCCTGAATATTTGGAGTTTGCGTGTCTCTTCCCGTGATCGCGTGGATTTTCCTTCGGGTCCTCCCGGGTTTCCCTCCACATTTAGAAACACGCGTTTAGAGTATTTGGCTGCTATACATTTCCACATGATGAGCCAGTTTAACACGTAGGCTGTCGCGAACAATATTATTATTAACGATAAGCCACTTCGTTGACCTATCATTTGTGGTCAGGTCGCTTCTGAAAAAGAGCTAAATGTCTCAGTGAGCCTTCCCTGGAAAAAAAAAATGGTTCAAGCAAGTGTGACTGCTGATGAGACGTCGGATTTGAAAACCGGTCTCGCGTTCGCTTGTGTTGAACTAATGTTTACTGAAATGATGCACTCCCAGAAGGAAATCCGCGTGGCTGTTGGGATGTGTAAAAACACGTATATATTTTATGTTGAAAGATAGATATGTGAAGCAAGAGGAGGCATATTGTCCGGTTATTTTGTTCAGAAAAGTTAGTGGGCCTGGGCAGGAAGCAGTACTATACGAGGTGGATGATGATGATGATGGACAAGACTGGTGATGAATTAGTAGCCAAAGCAGCGAACATGCCCGCGAGGGAAGAGATCGACAACAATGAGATCAGCTCTTGCGCAGCATGCGGAGTGAGATGATTGTCGGCAGAGCAGGACTGTGAATGACTACAACGGCCTGTAAATGGGTCCTAAGGTACCAAAGCAATGGATAGACCCATATCTACTACTACTACGACTGCTCCTGCTGATGATTATTGTGTGTGACGATGAACTGTGACTTTTACCATCCTTGAATGGGGGGGCCTGCTTCTGACCGGTGGTGGCTCCACACAAGGCCGGATTAAGGCACGGGGCTGTAGCCCATGGGCCTACGCCAGCTGGAGGACATCCAGAGATGTAAGTGAAAAGTTATTTCATTTGTGAATGCTGAATTTTATTTGTTGTTAGCCTTGTAAAAGTACATTACATTTTTCTATAACTTTGTTTTATTTTTGAAAATATGACTGGGGGCCTCACAGTACCCGTAGCCCATGAGCCTACAAAATCTTAATCCGGCCCTGGCTACACGTATTGGTGGTAATTACGATGGTGCGTCGGTGCGTGCGTGTGCGCGTGTATGCTTGTGTGCGTCTGTGCGTGCGTGTGCGCGCGTGTATGCTTGTGTGCGTCGGTGCGTGCGTGTGCGCGCGTGTATGCTTGTGTGCGTCGGTGCGTGCGTGTGCGCGTGTATGCTTGTGTGCGTCTGTGCGTGCGTGTGCGCGCGTGTATGCTTGTGTGCGTCTGTGCGTGCGTGTGCGCGCGTGTATGCTTGTGTGCGTCTGTGCGTGCGTGTGCGCGCGTGTATGCTTGTGTGCGTCTGTGCGTGCGTGTGCGCGTGTATGCTTGTGTGCGTCTGTGCGTGCGTGTGCGCGCGTGTATGCTTGGGTGCGTCTGTGCGTGCGTGTGCGCGCGTGTATGCTTGTGTGCGTCTGTGCGTGCGTGTGCGCGCGTGTATGCTTGTGTGCGTGCGTGTGCGCGCGTGTGCGCGCGTGTATGCTTGTGTGCGTGCGTGTGCGCGCGTGTGCGCGCGTGTATGCTTGTGTGCGTGCGTGTGCGCGCGTGTGCGCGCGTGTATGCTTGTGTGCGTGCGTGTGCGCGTGTGTGCACACGAGGCGCGCTTGCATGGGGACCGCTCGGGGCGCCGCGTGACACCTGCGTGGCTTCTTTACGCGAGAGGAGCGCGTGGCGGCGATGGCTGCGGACGATTGATGCTCGGAGTCGAGACGAAGGCGCGGGACCCCCCTTTAGAAACGCGCCTGCAATTTTTCCCTTGCGTCGGCCTGTATGTATAATATATTTTTTTAATCTCTCTCTCTCGCTCTCTCTTGCTTTCTCTCTCTCGCGCGCTCTCTCGCTCTCTCTCTCTCTCGGCGGAGCGGTGCCGCTTCAGGGAGTCCTTTTGTGAGGCCCTGAAAGCACGGCTGTAATCTACTGTAATTATTGCGCCGACAATTTTCGAGCTCTCCTCGCTCCTTCGACTCTTTCGCCTCCCTCTTGCCCCCCCCCCAGCCAGCTTTTCTTCCCACATCCCCCGCGCCCCGCCCGCCCGCCACTCCGTCCTCACCGGCTCCACCGTCAACCTCCTCCCCCCCCCCACCACCACAACTACAGCCACCACCCGCTCCCATCTCGTCCACCAACCCAACCCTGGTCTTTGCGCTTTCATATGGAGAACGCAGAGCCACGAGGGCGCTCTCTGGACGTCCCCTCACTCTCTCTGCGTAGCTCGGTCGGAGCTGTCGTGCTCACAATCTGTGCGAGATCGGTCATTTGCTGAGGTTGTTGTTATTGTTGTCGCAGCGTCCGAGTTGGGAGGCGAAAAAAAAGTTGAATTAAAAATAACAAAAACAACAACAACAACAGAGAGTGAGAGAGGAGAAGGGGAGTGTGGCCGCGTAGAGACGGGAGTATAGAAGAGAGAGAGAGAGAAAAGAATAATACTAAAAAGGCGGGGGGGGGGTGGTTGGTGGTGAAAAAAAAGAGAATAGCTAAAACCACCCCCAGAGAAGCGTGCGAGAATAGGCGAGCCGACCTTCCACAACTCCAATTTGACTGTCAGTGAAAGGGTGACAATGTGTGCGTGATTATGCAGCGGCGCTTAATAGCGCAGCGAGCGCACGCTGCGTGCATTCAAAACCGAAATGGGGACGCGTGCATCACGGCTCACATTTGCAATTCGGTGGCGGCAGGGAAAAACAGAGGTGTGAGTTCGTGTGTGTGCGTACGTGTGTGTGTATGTGTATGTGCGTACGTGTGTGTGTGTGTGCGTACGTGTGTGTGGGGGGGAGCGGTAGTGTGGCGGTTAGCGCGCTGCGCTATAAACCCGGCGAGCCGAAATCGATTCCCGCTCACGGCTAACGCCCGCGACGATTATCTGAACCGGTCCCGGGCCTCCCCGAGGTCGACTCAGCCTCAAATGAGTACCTGGTGCGGTGTGTAAACATCGCCACTGGGGAGACAAAGGCGGTCGGGCGTGGTGCTGGCCACCCACCCCCTCGTGTGCCGTTCCGGCCTTCATAGGTGCTCGCTAACAGCACTTGCCCCAACAGTCTAATGTGTACGTATCTGTGTGTGTGTACGTGTCTGTTTCCACGCGTGTCTGTGTGTCCACGCGTGTGTGTGTACGTGTCTGTGTGTGTACGTGTCTGTGTGTGTGTGTGTGCGTGTCTGTGTTCACACGTGTCTGTGTGTGTGTCCACGCGTGTCTGTGTGTGTACGTGTCTGTGTGTGTACGTGTCTGTCTGTATATACGTGTCTGTGTGTGTACGTGTCTGTGTGTGTGTACGTGTCTGTGTGTGTACGTGTCTGTGTGTGTGTGTCCACGCGTGTCTGTGTGTGTGTACGTGTCTGTGTGTGTACGTGTCTCTGTGTGTGTGTGCGTGTCTGTGTTCACACGTGTCTGTGTGTGTGTCCACGCGTGTCTGTGTGTGTACGTGTCTGTGTGTGTACGTGTCTGTCTGTATATACGTGTCTGTGTGTGTACGTGTCTGTGTGTGTGTACGTGTCTGTGTGTGTACGTGTCTGTGTGTGTGTGTCCACGCGTGTCTGTGTGTGTGTACGTGTCTGTGTGTGTACGTGTCTGTGTGTATGTACGTGTCTGTGTGTGCGTGTCCACGCGTGTCTGTGTGTATGTACGTGTCTGTGTGTGCGTGTCCACGCGTGTCTGTGTGTGTGTACGTGTCTGTGTGTGTACGTGTCTGTGTGTGCGTGTCCACGCGTGTCTGTGTGTATGTACGTGTCTGTGTGTGCGTGTCCACGCGTGTCTGTGTGTATGTACGTGTCTGTGTGTACGTGTCTGTGTGTGCGTGTCCACGCGTGTCTGTGTGTGTGTACGTGTCTGTGTGTGTGTACGTGTCTGTGTGTATGTACGTGTCTGTGTGTACGTGTCTGTGTGTGCGTGTCCACGCGTGTCTGTGTGTGTGTACGTGTTTGTGTGTGTGTACGTGTCTGTGTGTATGTACGTGTCTGTGTGTGCGTGTCCACGCGTGTCTGTGTGTGTGTACGTGTCTGTGTGTGTGTACGTGTCTGTGTGTGTACGTGTCTGTGTGTGCGTGTCCACGCGTGTCTGTGCCTTGTGACCGCACTTCGCTACGAACCCAGCGACCCGAGTTCGATTCTCGCTCACAACCAACACCAGTGACGATTATTCTCACCGGTCCCTGGCCTCCCCTAGGTCGACTCAGCTTCAAATGAGTACCTGGTGCAACGTATCAACATCGCCACCGTAAAACATCGCCACTGCAGGGAGACAAAGGCGGCCGGCCGTGGTGCTGGCCACAACGCTCTCTTGTGCCCCATACCGGCCGATTTAGGGGCCATCCATTTAGTCCGTACGCATGGAGGGGGGAGGTGGGGGGTTAACCCAAATGCGTAGCTTGCGTATGGGGGCTCTACTGACAACGTACGCATAGGAAACGGGGGGGGGGGGGGTGAAGCCTCGATAATAATTTGTCTACATAGGCCTTCAAATGAGTTAGATAGTCCGGCGGTGGACTGTCTGTTTGCTTAAACACGTTAACATTATTAATCCTTGATCGTTTCTGCGTGGATTAAATATTGACCGTTCTATAGGATTCGGCAGGGGGGGGGGGGGTAAAAAGTCCGCGTGCGTTCAGGGAGGGGGGAGGGGTCAAGTTTTGACAGATTTTTGCGTACCTACTAAATGGATGGCCCCTAAGGCGTGTGGACGTGCGTAGTATATAGGTCTGTTAAAGTCTATATGGGGCGTTCTTTGTTTACCTATGTGTGTGTGCGTGTACGCGTGTCTGTTTACACGGGTGAGTATACGTATGAGTGTGCGTATACTCGGTGCGATGTGTAAACGTCACCACTTAGCGAGACAAAGGCGGCCGGGCGTGGTGCTCGCCACCCACCCCCTCGTGTGCCGTACCGGCCTTAATAGGTGCTCGCTAACAGCACTTGCCCCAACAGTCTGTTACAGGCTATATGGGGGATCGTTGTCTTTGTGTTTTTGTACAGGTGTGTATATGGATGTGTACATCCACATGTGTGCAGGTGTGTGTGCTATGCTAGACATACATGAACACGCGCTTATGTGTTTACTTGCGCGTGTGGCGTATGTATCCTTGTGTGCGCGAAATATCCGTGTACCCGTGAGTGTGCGTGCACACACGCATATCCTCCCGAGTGCAGACGAGCCTTAGAACGGTCGTGACAAAAAAATAAGAATACGATAATATACTAATAACAATGCAACGTTATTATGTTCATACAAATATGTCAGACACCCGCTTGGATATATTCAGACGTACATTATTGCCAAATAGTCCGATTGCATAAATTCGCTCCCGGCCCGTCATAGGAACGTGGAATTGCAACCACTGGCTTAAGGCTGTGATCAAGAGATGGAGCACCAATAGTAGGCACGTTTATTTGTTGAAAGACAAGAAACCGATGGAGTTTTGTTTTTCCTTACTCGCGAAAACATCGCCACGTGATGATCGTTCTACATCTCATTTGCTCAAACAGATGCAACAAAATCATTTTGCCTCCCTACCTGCTGCATTCCTATTAAGAAGGGGGGGGGGAACTCGTTTCCCACGGCTAATGCGCCGCGCTGCTCATTTATCGGCAGCGCGCGCTCCGCAATTTTCACTTTACGGACGAAATTCAGCGTTGCGCAAAACACGGAGCTTGCTGCACTGTCGCCGTGCTATGTTCTGCAGATTGCAACATTCGGCTTATAAATTGAGTTGCATGCGAGGGAAGAAGGGGAGACCCCCCCCTCCTCCTCCTCCCCGCGACCGCTCGTGCGGGCGCTTGTTAGGGCGACGTACAATTTGAACAAACGACAATTGGCGCTTCTCGTGCGGTTACAAATGTACACGCGGCTTCCATCCCGGCTGCTTCATCGAGGAAGAAGTCTCTGAAGGTCACGCAACTTTCCGTTGGGAAGAACATCGGGCAGGCAGGCAGGCATGTAGGTAGGTCGGTGTCTGTGGATTAGCATCATCATCACGCGGTCACGTCACGTCTCTCTTGTCGTGAATATGAACCACTGTCATCAACTGACCCATCGCTACTGTCGGTTGCTTCAACAAAGATGTGTTATTCACATACATCGCGGGATGGTAAGAGGCGGCGGCGGTCTTCATCCAGCGGTGGATCGACCATGGCTGCTGCTGCTGCTGACAGTTATTTACGCCCATGATCAAATCAACCTGAATGTGCCCGATCCGGACAAATCTTGGAATTTAATCGGGGTTGAGCGTGGATAGCGCCTGGGTGGGTACGAGACCTTTAACAATGGATTTTTTTCTGGACTAAACAATCGTCCGATGTCTAGACTTCTAGCCGCCTTCACAAGCCCGATACAATAATGTAGAGCCGTCTCATACATCCCACTTGTGGTTGAAGACTTTCCCAACGTCGTGTTCGTCACGTGGGTTGTGTTTGCCCGTTTGACCATACGTCGACCGTGCTGGTCGGAGCGGGTTCGTGCGGTGGGGATGGGCTCCGAGGAGAGATTTAAATATCACTCGTCACTGATGTTAACCGTGGCCGGGAATCGAACCGTGCCCGTGTAGCGCCAGCACGCTAACAACAGCGCCACCACTCCCCATGCCGCTACGTGTGCGTACGGAAGTTAACACTATGTTAGCGATTTCAAGCTTTCGTGACTGCAGGGATTCATCTTCTTGGTTCTTTCGGTAAAGTCACGTGGAAGGGACAGCGTCCTTATAATTAGGACGCTGTCTTCCCGACAGCTCTGTTTCTTCACCTGAGGACGGCTGCTTGCGTTGTGGCCGAAACGTCGTGAGAATTGTATTTTATTATTGTTTTATTTTTTATTATTGTATTATTTCCCTTCTACGTGACTTTACCGAAAGAACCAAGACGATGAATACGTAAGCGCTCTTGTGAAGTCTCTAGGCATAGCCGCAAGGTGCCATTACTCACGTGTTACGATGCGCGCTCCTGATCAGTTCACGTGCCGTGAGTGAGACAGATTGTTTGATGTCGCATGCAGCGGCACCGTGAGACGCTTGGGGGAGACCTTCGTGTAGCAGTGGATAGCACATGGCTCTTACCGATGACGACGATGGCATTCCAGAGTAATTACTTTCAATGTCACACGGCATTATTATACGTACTAAACAAACAAGTTTTGCCGGCTGGCTGGCTGGCTGCATGGAGGGACGGGCGCACGGACGGTCACATCCAAAGGACGCGCAGGTTGCGAGTTGTTCTCTGAAGCCTAACTCGTCGCGAGGAAACCGGTTGCAAGGATCAAGTTGGAAGCAAAAAACATCTAATTCTTACCCGACTCTAAACGATCAAGGATATACAGCTGCGCGCGCCTGTACACACACACAGACGGCGACACCTCCATTGTGCGTATTGCATACCCTCGCAGTTACCACCACTACGTGGCAGGCCCCGTTGACATTAATTAATGAAGGGGAATGTCTATAATTATATTAATTGCGGTGGCGTTCGTACATTATACATATACGTACATGCGATTCAAAAAATCGTATTCAATACGAAGGGCATAATGGATGTAATAATCTTCATGTTGGCAAACATTGCACCAATATACGAAGATATCACGTATGCGAGCGACTTAATTAGGAGATTAGGTATCTTAATGTATTTTTATTTTTGTATATGTAGCACTTAAGACCGCGTGATTAAGCGTCGCGTGGTGGTGGAGTAGCGTGGCTGGGATCACGTGGTGGTGGAGTAGCGTGGTTGGCGTCACGTGGTGGAGGAGCGTGGTTGGCATCACGTGGTGGAGGAGCGTGGTTGGCATCACGTGGTGGAGGAGCGTGGTTGGCATCACGTGGTGGAGGAGCGTGGTTGGCATCACGTGGTGGAGGAGCGTGGTTGGCATCACGTGGTGGAGGAGCGTGGTTGGCATCACGTGGTGGAGTAGCGTGGTTGGCGTCACGTGGTGGAGGAGCGTGGTTGGCATCACGTGGTGGAGGAGCGTGGTTGGCATCACGTGGTGGAGTAGCGTGGTTGGCATCACGTGGTGGAGTAGCGTGGTTGGCATCACGTGGTGGAGGAGCGTGGTTGGCATCACGTGGTGGAGTAGCGTGGTTGGCATCACGTGGTGGAGTAGCGTGGTTGGCATCACGTGGTGGAGTAGCGTGGTTGGCGTCACGTGGTGGAGGAGCGTGGTTGGCGTCACGTGGTGGAGGAGCGTGGTTGGCATCACGTGGTGGAGGAGCGTGGTTGGCATCACGTGGTGGAGTAGCGTGGTTGGCGTCACGTGGTGGAGGAGCGTGGTTGGCATCACGTGGTGGAGGAGCGTGGTTGGCATCACGTGGTGGTGGAGTAGCGTGGTTGGCATCACGTGGTGGAGGAGCGTGGTTGGCATCACGTGGTGGAGTAGCGTGGTTGGCATCACGTGGTGGAGGATTGTGGTTGGCATCACGTGGTGGTGGAGGAGCGTGGTTGGCGTCACGTGGTGGAGGATTGTGGTTGGCGTCACGTGGTGGAGGATTGTGGTTGGCGTCACGTGGTGGAGTAGCGTGGTTGGCATCACGTGGTTGGCGTCACGTGGTGGAGGAGCGTGGTTGGCATCACGTGATTGGCATCATGTGGTGGAGTAGCGTGGTTGGCATCACGTGGTGGAGTAGCGTGGTTGGCATCACGTGGTGGAGGAGCGTGGTTGGCGTCACGTGGTGGAGTAGCGTGGTTGGCGTCACGTGGTGGAGGAGCGTGGTTGGCATCACGTGGTTGGCATCACGTGGTGGAGGATTGTGGTTGGCGTCACGTGGTGGAGGAGCGTGGTTGGCGTCACGTGGTGGAGTAGCGTGGTTGGCATCACGTGGTGGAGTAGCGTGGTTGGCATCACGTGGTTGGCATCACGTGGTGGAGGATTGTGGTTGGCGTCACGTGGTGGAGGAGCGTGGTTGGCATCACGTGGTGGAGTAGCGTGGTTGGCGTCACGTGGTTGGCATCACGTGGTGGAGGATTGTGGTTGGCGTCACGTGGTGGAGGAGCGTGGTTGGCATCACGTGGTTGGCATCACGTGGTGGAGGATTGTGGTTGGCGTCACGTGGTGGAGGAGCGTGGTTGGCGTCACGTGGTGGAGTAGCGTGGTTGGCGTCACGTGGTTGGCGTCACGTGGTGGAGGAGCGTGGTTGGCATCACGTGGTGGAGGAGCGTGGTTGGCGTCACGTGGTGGAGTAGCGTGGTTGGCGTCACGTGGTTGGCGTCACGTGGTGGAGGAGCGTGGTTGGCATCACGTGGTGGAGGAGCGTGGTTGGCGTCACGTGGTGGAGGAGCGTGGTTGGCATCACGTGGTGGAGTAGCGTGGTTGGCGTCACGTGGTGGAGGAGCGTGGTTGGCATCACGTGGTGGAGTAGCGTGGTTGGCGTCACGTGGTGGAGTAGCGTGGTTGGCGTCACGTGGTTGGCGTCACGTGGTGGAGGAGCGTGGTTGGCATCACGTGGTGGAGGAGCGTGGTTGGCGTCACGTGGTGGAGGAGCGTGGTTGGCATCACGTGGTGGAGTAGCGTGGTTGGCGTCACGTGGTGGAGGAGCGTGGTTGGCGTCACGTGGTGGAGGAGCGTGGTTGGCGTCACGTGGTGGAGGAGCGTGGTTGGCATCACGTGGTGGAGTAGCGTGGTTGGCGTCACGTGGTGGAGGAGCGTGGTTGGCGTCACGTGGTGGAGTAGCGTGGTTGGCGTCACGTGGTTGGCGTCACGTGGTGGAGGAGCGTGATTGGCGTCACGTGGTGGAGGAGCGTGGTTGGCGTCACGTGGTTGGCGTCACGTGGTATAGGAGCGTGATTGGCGTCACGTGGTGGAGGAGCGTGGTTGGCATCACGTGGTGGAGGATTGTGGTTGGCATCACGTGGTGGAGGAGCGTGGTTGGCATCACGTGGTGGAGGAGCGTGGTTGGCATCACGTGGTTGGCGTCACGTGGTGGAGGAGCGTGGTTGGCATCACGTGGTGGAGGAGCGTGGTTGGCATCACGTGGTTGGCGTCACGTGGTGGAGTAGCGTGGTTGGCATCACGTGGTGGAGGATTGTGGTTGGCATCACGTGGTTGGCGTCACGTGGTGGAGGAGCGTGGTTGGCATCACGTGGTGGAGGAGCGTGGTTGGCATCACGTGGTTGGCGTCACGTGGTGGAGTAGCGTGGTTGGCATCACGTGGTGGAGGAGCGTGGTTGGCATCACGTGGTGGAGGATTGTGGTTGGCATCACGTGGTGGAGTAGCGTGGTCGGCATCACGTGGTGGTGGAGGAGCGTGGTTGGCATCACGTGGTGGAGTAGCGTGGTCGGCATCACGTGGTGGTGGAGTAGTGTGGTTGGCATCACGTGGTGGAGGAGCGTGGTTGGCGTCACGTGGTGGTGGAGGAGCGTGGTTGGCGTCACGTGGTGGAGTAGCGTGGTTGGCGTCACGTGGTGGTGGAGGAGCGTGGCTGGCACTGGGCTCTGGTGCAAGGATTTCAATGAATATTGGGGGATTCTGTCAAATCTCCCCTGCCGCCCCTTCTCCCTGGGGCCCCTCTGGCAACGTAGCCTCCTCCGGTGCAGTTGCACCGCCTGCCCCACTCGGTAGCTCGCGCAACTTGCAAGGCGTTCAACGTGGTTTGGTCATTTGTGTTCACGTGACAATTCACCCACACAGGGCCTTCCAAGGTTGTTGCAAAAACGGGTTCACATTCAACTCGGCGTCAGATTTCATATGTTCGCAAACCCGCAAATGACCAAGCATGGTGAAGTATGGTCAAACACACCCTCGTGTATCTTGAACGTCATCACAATCGTCGCTTTTTATCTTCGTAATGGAAGAATCAGAACACGAAACTAAATGCATTTGTCAATAGCACTCTGGCCTTCAAAGGACAGTAAAACATAATAGGCGACTTTTCGGGAAATGGCTTCATGAACAGTGATTCATTTGAACTTCATAATTATGGAAGAGTTCATAAGGATACATTTTTCAAATCAAATTCGTATCAGCTTCCCCCCCCTTCCCCCAATTCCCGTGGTGTAACCCAGTACAGTTTCCACTTCCTTATCCACTCTCTCCTGGGCTCTCTGTGTATTTGCTACAAAGAAGGGACATTTCCCGAAACGTCTCCTATTTTATACTTTTATTTTTAAGGCCACAGTGTAATTCATAAATGTGTTGAGTTTGTTGTCATATGCGCTTGTGCATCACTGCCGACGCAGTAGCAGAACCAGATAATGTGCATTAACAACACAGAGTTTAACATACACAGCATGAGTAAAAAAGGATTTGTTTAGTGGTTTCATCATCAAGATCATCGTCATATACGTTTTAATGGACATATGCATTGTATTAACTTGAATACTAATTCGCGTTTTCATAATCATCATCATCACCGTAACCATTATTCATCCGTAATCTGTATTTACAATGCGGAATCGACAGCACTGCCTGTGACCATTACACCTGGAAAGCGCCCAAGTTTCGTCAGCTCTCGGAAGCTAAGCAGGCCTTTAGCCTGGATAGTGTTGAAATGGGCGTCTACAGGCGGCAGCGCAATAAAAAATAAATCAATTGTTGTACTGTACATTGCGTCAACGTCTATGCTCTCCCATTTTTACCAACTCGCACTGAGCAGCGTGTTGAAGTATGGTACAGTAAAAACAATCCACCCACAATCCACTCGGTGTGGGGAGGCTCTCAACCACCAGTGGATTGATACAAGTGCTGCACATGCATCCGTACGTACCATCATGTACGTAGACACATGTACTACCACGATGTACGTGTACACGTAGGTGCCATCATGTACATAGACACATGTACTACCACGATGTACGTGTACACGTAGGTGCCATCATGTACGTAGACACATGTACTACCACGATGTACGTGTACACGTACGTGCCATCATGTACGTAGACACGTACTACCACGATGTACGTGTACACGTAGGTGCCATCATGTACGTAGACACATGTACTACCACGATGTACGTGTACACGTACGTGCCATCATGTACGTAGACACATGTACTACCACGATGTACGTGTACACGTAGGTGCCATCATGTACGACGCATCGAGACGACGTGGTTGCGCGGTTCGAACAATAACCGATGATAGGTGTTTGTGATGATTACGATAAGAATCGTCATGCACGGTGCGTAGAACGCGCAACAGAGACCTCGATGCGCTAAGCACGGCTTGGCAAAGCGTGCCGCTATGGATCGTAACAGAGAGTGGCGCGCGCGCACGTGTGTGTGTGTAATGGAGGGTGACAGCTGATGGCGATGAATGAAGATATGTCATCGATAGTGACGGGATTCGAGCGAGGCCGAATCAAAGAACCGGTGCCCGGCACGGAGCGAGCAGGGGTTGAGGAGGAGTAGGAGGAGGAGGAGAGACTGCTCGGCTGAGTGTTTACAGGTGTCGCAGTCGAATTCCTACGGCGGATGAGCGGAGGAGAAGGAGGCCGTGTAAATTGCAACGAGAAGAAGGGATGTTATGCGGGCCCCTTGGAGAGCAATCACGCGCAGTAATAGGCGCAATTGCGTGAGAGCGCACCGTTGCCGGTTCAGGTTAAGGCAAGCATTCGGGGGATCATCACCTTTCTAAGCTACAACATCTGCACTGTGTAAGAAGATGGGCCCACGTTGTTGCACCGCCACGTACCGGGAGCGTTGCACGACGCAGTGGCGGTGCCCTTCGCGCATTGAGGACCCTGAGCCTCAATTATAGTCGATGCCTGAAATTCTGGTGAGACGATAAATAGACATTGACAACATCAAAAGGAAAATTTGCGATGTGGTGAGCTGAGAGAAATCCGTTAGACGTCAACGAGATTTACTGAGGCAGTGCTCATCACCCGTTTGCAGCTCTGAGCAAATGATGGAAATTCCACATTCCTATGGCGAGTCTATCCATGGGACAACCACTGTTGATTTCCCCACAAGTTGGAACGCACCTCATAGACCCCGGAGGGATGATGGGCTGAGTGTGGACCCCCCTACCTGCCCCCCCCCCGCTGCACCTCCCCCCCCCTGCACCCCCACCCCCTTTCCACTCGCAACCTTCAGATTGCGAGCCGCTCGCTCGATCCCACTGAGACTCCTGGGCGATTCCATAAGATGTCACAAAAGAATATAGATTCAAGTGTTGTTCGACTTTTTTTGCTGACTTTTTTGGTCAACCACTATACAATATTTATTTTTTGTTGCTGAATCTGGGGGGGGGGGGGGGGCCTTGCGTTGCTTGGGGTGCTATTCATGTGCTCTCATTGCTCGAGCCGAACTCCGTTGCCGACTCCACGTTGAGTTCCTCTCTTTTTTCACAGCGTGAACTTCTTTTTTTGTTGGTGTGGGGCGGGCGGGAGGTCGGGGCGACCGAACGTTAAATCCGAATCAAAGAGGCATGCACGCTCTTCCCGTGAGAGCTGAGCCCAGGAGTTCACTGCAATTATTGAATAGTTTTAAAAGAGGCCGTTCGTAGTGCATTGCAAACGTCGCATCTTAATCGCTTCCACCGTTACCTTATCATTGCCACCATTAGGAGAAGATGTCACGCTTCAATCTTCCGCAAAAGCTCGCGGGCAGCACGACGGCTGAACAGCCCTCCGATGCGCGGACCACGGCGGCGGCAGGAACAGATGCGCGATGTTTGGTTTCAGTTTTTCAGTTTCATTTAATTAGGTATAGCCCTGTGAGCCAATCGGCTCTTGAATCGGGTGCAACCGCAACAAACAAAAAACTAAAATATGAACAAGAAAACATCTTAAAGTGAATATGTGACTGAGTGCAAACAGAAAATCCAAGAAAAGACAGCAAAATATTGCAGAAAAAGCACCGTACACCAACGCTGTGTGCACAAACGGACATTGTGGGAAATTCACCCGGGCGGCGTGCCACTTCGGTCACTGCCCAGAGCAGCACCGTGGGACGTATAGAGCGACCCGTGGCCTCGATTCACGAACACGGAGGAGGAGGCATCATCGCAGCAGAGAAACGCTCCGCTGCTGCCGACGCAATTAAGTTGCGCTCAACCACTTCCGTGTTAAATCGCTGTGAAATCACGGTGAAATCACGGTGAAATCACGGTGAAATCACGGTGAAATCACGGTGAAATCGCGGTGAAATCGCTGTGAAATCACGGTGAAATCGCTGTGAAATCACGGTTAAATTACGGTTGTCGACGTGTCTTTGGTTCAATGAAGTCTGACTTTTGCTTGGTTAGACACTGAATGTCGAAACCGGCCCACGGTTGTATTGCACCAATGCTGCTGCTGATGAGATGGACTTGCGTGATGGCAGTGCAGCTGACCTGTTGTGTAAAATACACTCCAATCGTGTTGTTGTTTATCGATATATGGAGGGACAAATACTGTATGGGAAGCAGCTGCTATTCATTTGTTGCCATTGACGTTATCCTTCTCGCCGTGTCGGCGTCGCTCGCTGACTTCTCACGTCTCGCCGAGTGCTGGGCAGAGAAGCGCTCGCGAATTAAACACCCGTTCCATACACCTGTGCCCTCGCGGCCCCTTCAAACGAGATGCCTCTGCGTGATGGCCCATTCATTCAGCGCTTTGATGGTAAACCACTGCCAGGAGTGTGGTGCGAGGTGGCCGAGGTAGCAAAGTGTACGGGTCACGACACCGCTCCCCCACCCCCCCCCCCCGGCGCCGTGTCGCCCGGACTAGGTGCTCGCTAACAGCACTTGCCTCGACATTGTTGGATTTGTTTTTTGTTGCCCATTGGGAGCCGTGTCATGAGAGCAGTTCCTCGGGTACACGGGGAATCGGGGCGACCGCCCCGGGCCCCGCGCTTAGGGAGGAGGGGGGAGTTGTCTGTAATATTTCCGGTTTAGTTTGAAGGCATCGGGGCGCCCCCACACCCCCTATGGACGACCTTGCTTGTCATCATGGCGCACTCACCATCTGTTAAAGTTCGATTATAAAGACCGCGTCTAACACCAGTTGCGACTGACCATCTTAACCTGGCATGGGGCGGGGTGAGGTGGGTCTCCCCCCTAGGTCAACTCAGCCTAAATTTACTTCACCTTGCGCGTTCTTGGGTCGTTCGAACGTCATCACTGTGAGGGCGAGGCCGTGGGTGTGATTCACATCGCCCGGTGTGATTCACACCGCCCGGTGAGCCGCGGTGGCCTTAATAGGAGCTCGCGAAAACACCACGTGTTCACCACGGCCCATCAAAGTAAACAAAAGACGAACTGACCATCGTTGCCTTTGTTGGTGATTGTAAAAGAGAGTAACGGGGTTTGAGGAAAGGCTCTTGGATTTGGTGAGGAGCGGTGGGAGCGGTGGGGGGATTTGGGAGGGGGGCGGTGGGGGGCGGAGGGGGGGGATTTGGGTGAGTGCGTGGCGAGGTTGCGCACGAGGGTTGAGTCCCCACTGAGGCTCGAGAGACGAAACGCAGAGGCGAGGGAGCTTCTCGGAACCCGACTCCTCCGCCGCGTTGAGCTCAGCCTGGGCCACTGCCCCGTTGTGTCACCTTCAGAGCTGCGATCTGAAACGACCGTCGTCACGATCCACACCTCATCGCTTCACTTCTCCTGGGAGTTCTGTAAAAAATAAAGGGGGGGGGGGGGGCGGGCGGTGACTGGAGGACACGTGTTGGTGCGCACGCGCGCGCGTGGTTAGTGTGGGGAGCGGTGGTGCAACGGTTAGCGCGCTGCGCTCGCAAACCGAGTTCGATTCCCGCTCACGGCCAACACCAACCGTTATTCTAACCGGTCTTGGGCCTCCCCTAGGTCGACTCAGCCTCGAATGAGCACCTGGTGCGGTGTGTAGTAAACATCGCCCACTCGGGAGACAAAGGCGGCCGGGCGTGGTGCCGCCCACCCACCCCACCGTGTGCCGCTCGCTCCCAACAGTCCGCTCCAGCGCGCTACGCGGGGGATCTTTGTCTCCGCGTGCGCGAGTGTGTGAGAGCGCCCGTCAAGTGGGACAATGCCGCCGCTGGTGTCTTGCCCAGGACGCACCTGCCTCCGGTTTGTTGTTGCTGCTGCTGCTTTGGCGGCGGAGCAGCTGTGATGGGATGTTCATGCGTGGTGGCGCAACCGCGGTTACATCTCCCGGGTGTCCTGTCGTTGTTGTTGTTGTTGTTGTTCCCCGCCGAACAACAAACGGCGACTCTGTCGCCAAAGCAACGTGCGTTGACGTACCCAGCCGCATTGCGCGTGGCGCGTTTAATGCGCCACGACCGAGACGATGTCCACCCCGGAGGGATGGATGGTGCGGTGAGATCAGACCGCGTGCACGTGCCGGCTGGAGTCGTAACATCGCACAACCGTAGCGGCGGCTTCGGGAGGCTTCCATCCAGCAGTCGATTGAACATGGCCAATTATAATGATATATACAGTCACATGGCGCGTATACCCTTTACATCATAATGCATATTTTTTTTATAAATATGTATATAATGGTCAGGCCTGTGTAAGTCCACTGCTGGATGAAGACATCCGTACGTCGTGTCGCTCACGAGGGCTGTTTGACCATACTTCACCAATCTGATCGGAGCAGTTGTGCGTGAAACACGTGGTTTACACCATGCGCCATTGCAAGAGAGATATTGGCACGTGGCTTAATGTACATATCATCATTATGTAATTGAAAAGCGCCGTTTCGCTTGAACCACAAAGTGATGTTGCCCACAGCCACACTGCTCATACCCCTCCCTCTGCCCAACACTAGGTGTATAAATGCGGTGGCTCTAATCCCATAATGATAGTCTTATATGCGAGCACCGCCGCAATTATAACTGTTTAACAAAAAATATATACATTGGGGAAGTTAACGACTATTAGCTCCACATCGCCTTACAAATATGCGCCACTTACAACAACGTGGCCGTCGACCCAGGGGTAACAGCCTTGGCCGGGTCCGAGGTGAAATACGAAACCGGTGCCCGCATTCATGAGAACAAATCCCAGAGGCATCACTTGGCGTCTTCGGTGCCTAACACGTGACCCGCAGATGCGCGCGACGCCTCTCTCACGCTGACTGCACCGTGAATTTTATTAAAATCTCTCAGCATCGCGCGCGCCACGTTCGGCACACCACATCGTACGCAGCAGCAATGCGTCTCTACAGTGCAGTTGAGCGGTGGGATTTTTACCTATGCACGTTGAACTTCTTTGGCGCCGTACGTAGCCGACCGTGCGAGTTGGAAGTGCGGGGGAAGGACAACAAACTAAACGCAAAAATCTGATTCTGATTTTTTAATGTCTAGCTCCAGTGGCTTCCTAATATCGGAAGAGCGTTCCAGATGGCCGCAGCAGCGCATCTGAAGCGCGCGGTGCAGCCTACGCCTTTGTTACAAACTGGATTTTTTTATGTTGTTTTGTTTAAGAGAACAACAAGCCTATGCATGTTTTCCACCTATGTCTCGGTCTTGTGTTGTAAAGGAGCTGCAAGTCGCAACGGGCTCTCTGGTTGGCGTAAGGCGTTTCTCACCTGTCTCTTTGTATGCTCGTTAAGATACCAACATACGTTGAACCGCGTTGGCAATGGTCAACAATCACACACACAACGACAAAAACAACTCGTCATGTTAATGACACACCTTCACGAGTCATTTGTGTTCGTTTTATCAAGACCATAGACACTGAGATAAATTTAAAAACCATTGCAGTGAGCAGCCAGAAACACAGTTTAAGTCATAAATATGACACCGAGCTACCGAGATTTGTAGAACGCTGGAAATAAATGGGGACCAAAAGGGCATATTTTGTTGCGACAAGCAGCATGGGGGGTTGGTTAGGGGTAGGAACAGAGTTTGGTCATCACGCTCTCTCTACCCCGAACTGTCACCAACAAGACCAACCGATTCATAACCAACGTTTTTCGGTTAGTTCGCGTTATTTATAAATGTGTCGTAACCCTCCACCACCCGACACGGCCAATCAGCAAAAAAGTGTCACGTTGACAAAAGACAAATAGTTCACTGCTTTAGCCCACCGGTGTGTTCAAGCGTGAAACCACAACATTTACAATTTTTTGAGTTGTACGACGTTTTGTGTTAAAAAGACCAACCGACTGCAAGTCCGGCACTGGTCCTCCCACTGAACCCAACCTGAGCCGATTAGCCACCAGACACGAATACTGCATTAGCCCTCTCACTGACCCTGACCAACTTCACCATCTCAGCCAATTGTACTCGCCTTACTACTCGTCCTATAACACTAAACTCTAACCCCCCGAATCCCACCTCCGGTGTTTCAGCGAGGCCCATTTTTATTCATACTTCTTTTTTGTTCTCATCCTCCTTCTTCTTCCTCCTGTCCCCTTGTTCTCAGTGCCGGCGTTCACATCGCTCGCTCCGTCTCCCCCAGGTCCCAGGTGCTTCCTCAATGATGGGGATCCCGTGGGAAGCCCCCGAGCGCGCCGGGGGGGGGGGGGGGTTCGGTGGCTCTCTCGCTGGCAAGCCTCTTGTGCCGCCGAGAGCACCCTCGAGAAGAGACTCTTCTCTAAAGGCGAATGCCCGTGGACGCAGGGCGGGGTTGCGAGGGAGTGGGAATGGAACGGGGCCGGGTGGGGTGGTGATGTTCCCATGCAGGGCTGTAAAGGGGACTCAGGTGGCTAGGACTCCCATCGGCTTTTTTGGGGGGTGGGGGGGGGGGTGGAAAGTGAATTTCTGCTGACGGATTCCCACCACCATTCCCCCCCCCCATCATCGTAGCTGTGGCGAGTGTGGGTAGACGGCGTTGTCGGATGTATGTTATGTTGAACTTATTTCGCACCGTACGTAGCCAGCTTCTCGGAAGCTAGGTAGCATCAAGCCCTGGATAGTCCCTTGGATGCTTAACCACCACGCATCAGTGAGGTGTTGTGGGCTTCGGGGCTATGTTGTCGGCCGCAGAGTGGGTGTGGGGGGGGGCAATACCCATTGTTGTGCTGTACTTCCCATCTATGCTCCTTGCGTTCACCAAACGACAACTTGACCAGCGCAGTTGAACCGGCGTCGCGACGGGACAGGTCTCATCCCCAGCAGAGGATGTACAGAGAGAGGACCTCTACACACGCAAACAGTACAGACGTCGTGTACCACCAAGCTGTAGATGTCTCTCCAACTACCCTTGTCCGGTACCCCCCTCCCCCTTCCTCCTCCCCCCCCAGTGCCGTCCCCCCTCGCACCCCACAAGTCCTAACCAGGTCCGACGGGAGGGCTTGCTGAGCAGTAAATATTGGACCCTCGCTGGAATGGGGTGGAACAAAACACCCGGGCAGACGCGTTTCTCCGCGCCGTATTCCAGCGAATGTTATAAACCAGAAACTCCGACTCCTCTACACGACGGTCAGATGCCTCCCCAGATGCTAGCAATTATTGTGGGGGTCCACAGCTTCCCCCCCACCACCATCCCACCCCTCCCGCCATCGCACCCCGAACCCTCCCCCACAACGCCTCTTCATCCCCAGTGAGTGCTTCATTCAATTTTTGTTTAATTGTTTTGTTATTCCAGGGGGGCTGTCGGTATCATCTCGGCAGAAACCGCCACGCACGGGTGATAAACAAAGGTGGGCATTGCTCGGTTTGACATCACGCCGCGCGTGCTTACGTTTCAGTTATTGTCTTGTTGTTAATAACAGTGTTGTTGTTGTTGTGTTTGTTTGTTGCTTGAACCAATGTGGTCGAAATCCACCTCGGTGGCTGAAGTAGAAAGTCGAATCGGTGATTATCTTCAGTTTTTCATTTCAACCGGAACGCATCCACCTTACTTACTGTGTCGCTCTAACATAGGGGTGGCTGGTGGTTGGGAGTGATTGTGGAGAGTTACCATGCTGTCGCATTATTATGAATAGGCACACCCTGTACTCCAGTCGTAGAGACCTTATGCCGATGTTCCCTGCTCTTAACCAGCCTAGCAGCGTCCCGACAAATATCTGGTGAGAAATGAAGCCCTGGTGAACACCACCACTATTATTATCCCAATCTGCACAATATTTACCAGTTTTTTTTGTGGGGGGGGGGGGGGGGGGTTCGTGTTATTGAAGCTGCTGATATTCTTGAGACGTTCAAGGGGGGTGGAGGGGCTAGTCTGGGATTGTTCGGGCGCGTGTTAAAACGAGACACAGAAGACGCAATGACACGGGGGCTTCTAGAGATGTCACCGGTGCAGGGCAGAGGGAGACCGGGAGGGCGACATGACGGGAGGGTGCGGTGGCACGAGAGGACAGCGGACGTCGAGGGCAGAAGACGCCCCAGAATATTACGAAACTCGGAGAGAGAAATCCGTGCAACCGACCCCTCCCCGTACAGTAAACGAGACTTCTGGATTCGGAAAACGTTTCCGGTGTCACGTTACGACCGTGTGTACAGTGTACGTCGCGTTCATCGCCGATGGTGGTTTTTACGATATTGTCTTCGGCGACATAGGAATGTGGAATTTCCACCACTTGACTCAGAACTGTAACCGATACGAGAACCGCCCCATATCAGGGCGTGGCGGCCACTCTCATCACGCCCGTGACGCGGCGTTTCGGAGGCACGAGTTGGTGGATCACGGAGATCCGCGCTCATTGGTCAGCACAGATGGCAGTGCAGCAAGTGGGTTCGTGAGCCCGTCTGTGCGGACGCTTGAGCGTTGTTTCCTCACACGCAGTGTGGGGGTCTCTTCTGGTTTCCTGTCGCTTGCGATATTTATCCTTCGAAGAGGAATGGTACAAATATTCCCAACGCAGGAGCCTGCTGAAAGATGCCTTTCCGGACAAATGCATGATATTCGAGTTCGATTCACCATCACGGATTAACTTCGGTGGCGAGTGGGATTTGAACCAGTCCTGGCACCCGCCCCCGTTCAACTAACCGGAACCGATCATGGTGGTCCAGAATTGTCAAACGGCCGTAACCACGAGAGGCGGCGCAGGGAGATCATCCAGCAGTGGGTTGACAGCGGTGCCACCAACTGTTCACGACATTTACTCGCAATTTAGTCTTTGACGGAATGAATGGATAGCTGGCATGGCGAGCGCTCCCGTGGGCCCTTCGTGAGTCAAGGCGATGAGTGTGGGTCCCTGTTTCAGTGGGGCCAGGGGACTGACCAAGGTGACCGCAACACGAGTGGGAGGAAGATCCGAACACTCCCACGCCAGCCCCGGGCCATTCCTTTCATGCCACTCTGATCGACGGAGCCGTCACTGACACAGAGACGGGAGACAGAGAGAACGAGACGATGTGGGGGAGATATAAAGAGATGCACGGGGGGTGTTGAGACGGAGAGAGACATGGGGGGTTGGAGACAGAGAGAGACACGGGGTGGGGAGGCAGAGAGAGACACGGGGTAGGGAGACAGAGAGAGACACGGGGGGTTGGAGACAGAGAGAGACACGGGGGGTGTTGAGACAGAGAGAGACACGGGGGGTGTTGAGACAGAGAGAGATACGGGGGTGGGGGGGGGGAGACGGAGAGAGCTGCCGTCCCTGCTGCCGAGTCATTAGAGGCTTGCATAGAGACCCGCTGGACGACCGGTCGAGGTTCCTCCCCTGCCTTCATGCACAAGGACGAAAGTCAAAGCTTTGATGCCTTTCATCATCGTCGTCGTCGTCATCAGCCACGGTCAATCCACTGCTGGATGAAGGTCTCTCTAAGCTGCCGCTACTTCTCACAGTCATTGCGTTCTCGTGATCCACGTAGCACCCTGCACACGAACTCATTCCATAGCGCCATCTCACCCCTATATACGCACACAGATACAGTATTTAGAGTCATCATTTACGTATACTTGAGCGGTGTTTAAATCCATAGGCTTGTTGGCTTGCCACGCCAACTGTAATTCGGCAGCGATTCGTAACAGGGAGCGAACTCTGTGAACTGGTTCGACGCCTTCTTTTGAGCGCTCCTCGCGCAGCAGGAGGCCAGGCTCTTGTGGCACAAACGCTCATGGTGTTGCCACGTGTTGTTGGCAAAGACACGCCCGTCGAAAACTATTGCGAACTTTTTTTGTTTTACCAGGTAAGGCCCAGCCAGCTACGGAGCTCGACTAAGTGGCTTATCACGTGGATTTTTATTTTATGTAGCCAAATACTCCAAACGTCCGTTGATTCTAAATGTGGAGGGTAAAACCGCGACCACCACGGGGAGAGAGAAATCCAAACACAAAATAGAACGGCGTCAGGGTCGTGATCGAACCCACGACCTCCTGTATTCCAGGCGAGGTAGTTAACACTTTTGCTGTCAAAAATGTGGTTTCGTATTACCTCCACAGCGCATGGCCTGGGGGATGGGCGGATGTAAATATTAAGATGACGCACAGACTCATGGCTATTTAATATATATTTTTTAAATATCAAACCTCGCGGCGACTCTCCTCCCTCTGCCTTGTGAGTCACATGTGTACATTCCATTCCACATGCTGGTGCATGAGTCAACTTGTAGAGCCATTAAACCATTGGCTTCCCTCAACATGGTATTGATTTTATCGACCCCAATGGATAGATAATATAGATGGAAGGCCACCAAGCGGATGGAAGGCCACCCCGGGGGAACAGGACCTGACCTTGCACGTCTTTAGCTTGTGAGTCGCATGCGTTCACCATGTGTCACTCACCACATGTCACCCATCACGTGCTGGGCTCAGGTTTCGCTTCCCATTAGATTCACTTTCGAGTAAGTCCTCGTGTTAACGTGGTCGACGCGTTCCTGAAAAGTGCAGCATTAAGCGAAACACTCGAAAAAGCGAAAACAATTTCCCCATAAATAATATAACGATAAAGTTTGGAGAGATACGATGCACGCACGCAGAGTTGAAGTGGCAGGACACATAACTAAGGGTACGTCGCCGTGTTACTGTATCATTCCGCGAACTGTATCATATCGCTCAGCCGTGCAGCTTAAAAAAGTCGTTCATCATCGAGCACTCAGAAACTGCGTTATAATGGGCGCGTGCCGTGTTGTAACGGGCGCGCGCCGCATTTTCAGAGGTATTCCCGAATGGAAGGGCTGCTTTATAGCGAAAACGCATTATAGCCAGAATATGCGTTAAGCGAGGACTCACCGTTCCCGAGTCCAATGAGCCAGAACAGACACGGGAACTACTTAAAGTAGTATAGACGTATTTGCATGGCTAACAACCCCACTAAGTTTAAGAGATTATTGCATAATCCATTGTTTATTGGCCACATAGAGAATTTGTAACCGCTAAAATGATGCTGGTCCAGGTGGCACTGACAAATGAAGGGTCTGGTCTGGGCTCATGGACTAACATTATAACGAATGCATGGGATCGCACATAAAACGTCTCGTTCACCAAACCGCATTGACCGGCGTAAGGGGCCGTCCATAAATGACGTTACGCGATTTTGGACGATTTTTGACCCCCCCCCTCCATCGTCACACGGCGTCACAAAAAGTCAAACCTCCCCTCAAATATGACGTCACAAAGCTCTGCCCCCCCCAAAATAAAACATGCTTCAAATCGCCTTAAACTATTGTCATTGTAGTGCGTATTTAATGTGGCGCTGCACTCTGATGTTGCAGGAGAAAACATTTATTAAAACGTCTATTTAATTAAGTAGAACGTGTTGTCTATATTTATTTAAAGTTGCGCATTTTGATGTGACGTCACATCTCTCAAACCCCCACCCCCCTCTCGTCACACATCGTCACAAATGTCTGACCCCCCCCCCCCCAGGTGCGTGACGTCATTTATGGACAGCCCCTAATGAGGTATGGTCAAATTATATCCACGGATCCGTGAGGAGCTGGGGAAGGAAGGAGGGGGGGACGACGACTCTCATCCAGCAGTGGATTGACAATCGGGATGCATTTCTGCTTGTTCAATGCAGCAAACCCTCCCCCCCCCCTCTCGCGCATTTAGCTATCGAGGTTTTGCGCCCGATTGATCGAGGTCAACTTTTTGCCGATCGCGCCCCTGTGGCTCCACCATTCGAGGTCGACCGCGAGATTCTTGTCCGCATCGTAGCGGCACTGCTCGCGACGATGCTGCCGCGGAAGAAGGCGCTCGCCTCGCCTCCCGCGTGGACCATCGTGGGTCACGTCGTGTTTCCAGCCTTCGGTGCAGAGGCAGTGAGGTGCTGCCGCACGCCATTTTTCTTCCTTTAGAGTCCTGGACAAGAACACGTGTACAGTACTGTGCACTACATGCAATTGTTTAATTATATTAATTTACCTTACACGTTAACACGAGACAATATGAGCCATATTCCACATAAAAAAATACAGCATCCCCTTGTTATTCGCGTGGGATACGTTCTGGAGATGCTCGCGAAGAGCACAATTCACGGATAATGATGTTGGCATACGCATATCGTACGCGCAACGTCTGTAGATGCTTCTAACGCTTCTAGAAGTTATATCTCTCTGCATATCTCATCTCTTTATCTCGTCACTGTCTCTCTCATCACTTTATCGCATCGCATGCTCTCCGATCAAATTTTATCTCATCACTTTATCTCTCATCAAATGATATCTCATGACTTTATCTCACCACTTTCTCTCTCATCACGTTAGCTATTCACTTTCTCGATGCAGTCGTGTAGAGTTTCGGTTGCGATTCGCGGATAGCCAAAATCGCGGATAACAAGTTCGTCAATAACGATGGGAATACTGTTCTTGGGTTGATGTAGGCTAACATGAAACAAAAGGAGGGGGTGTCGTATTGTGAACGGTGAACCAAACCCCAGTTTTCCCATTTGCTTTTGAGTTTGCGGATGACTGTTTTTGCCAATTACGGCTTTTCTCAAGAACGTAACCCCCGCGATGGGCAAAGATTTGCTGCACTCGCTGTACGTTGCCCTGGAGGATTGTGGGTAATCCAAACAACAACGTCTATCTCTTCTCATAAAAAAAAATGGCCTGATTGTACTGATGAGTCTCAAAACGTTGAAAGCCGGTCCAGAGTGTGCTACTTAAACACAAACAAATGCCAAAATGGGAAAACTGTGATCTGAAAAGCACGATGGTCTAAACAAAAAGTTATACTTTATGGCAACCGCAAGGCTCTTGACTGTTTACGCTTTTACTGCGTGCGGCATTTCCCAGATCTATCTTTCTCTCTCTCTCTCTCTCAACAGAGGCTCCCTCTCAAACGGCCCTCTCACTTGGTTAATCCCAAGTGTTCTCATTCATACCCGCCCATTGTTGTGTCTCGTGTTCTCTGCACACACGGACCGCCGTCGCGCCTCGTGCACTCCGAATCGCAGCCCTGGCCACAGCGCCTCTAGTGGCAACCGCCCGTTCAGCTCTCCGAATTGAAATTGTGCGGCAAACCGTCTAACGATTCAAACCCCCATCAAACAATCCCGCCCGGCCGATATTCGATGATTTTTCGCAACTCGTGGTAACCGCTACGCGATTAAAAAATATCGAGAATTTAAAATAAACATTGCGATCATTGTAGCGGCCACTAATGGCTGCGGTAAGAGTCGTGTGAACGCATGACAATGCAACGCATACACAAAGTTAATATCGTCGAGTGTTACCCGGCATTCGAACCATGTATTATCTATATTTAGAATCGATATCATAGTTGCACCGATACTTCACAACACAGACCATTATTTGAAAGTACGTACGCGGGCAATGCAATCAAGCTTATTTTTCGATGCAGGCGAGCGCGTTCGCAAACCCATCTTCACAATATCTCTGCTCGATGGTGCTCTTCTTCAGCCAGTCGACTTGTAAGGTACAGCCCCTTGGTTTAATCCACTGCTGGATGAGTGCCTAACCCACACTGTGCGGGTCGTGGGGTTGCTCGCCCATACTTTACACCATGCTTGGCCAGTGCGTGGTTGGCGAAGACGTGGAGCAATAGACGTTGGAGCATAGTACAGTCCAACAATTGATATTGCAGCAGCAGCCAGCACGTGCTTCATGCATGGCATTCGCCTTTCCAGCATGGTCCAGGCTGAATCTGCTTAGCTTCTGACGAGATCGGGCGAATTGCTCTTCATTTGGTAATAGGCTCTTCAACCAATATTCCATATTTAATATCCCGTTCTTAAATCCGGCGCCAGGACATGCTTGCGGTGAAGATAAATACCCTGCGTAAATGCATGACTGGTTTCACAGTGTCTAGATTGCTGCTGTGATAGATAAAGTGGAAGGCTGAAGTACTTTCTTCTTTTGTTTACTTAAATCAGGGTCCTTTAAAATGTCGGGCCCGTGGGCCGGACGTGACCAGCGAAGGCTCTCCGAGTGGGCTCCGCCGTGATTTTAAAGAGATGCCGCAGATGATTGAGATGAAAGAGGGGCTGTGGAAAAGATAGATGAGAGGGAGAGTTGTAGATAACGCGAAGATTAGCGAGACGAAAACGAGACAACAGACACACACACGAGTGGGTCGCTTGTTTAGACGTTGCGATGCCGCGTGACGTCACAACGTCTGTGCACGTGGCGCGTGACATCCACGTGGGCCGCAGGCGCACAACTCATTTGATTGAGGCCCGTTGGGAAACATAGTTGCATAATTTGGCTTAGAGGAAGACAAAATGTATCTGAAAATCAAACATCTCGTAAATGTAGATACGTAGCTTATAAGTTTGAAAATACTTTTAATTTAGTGAGGTTTTCCAACAGAGGCACTCTTAATTTCTTCTTTGCCCCCCCCGCACGGGTTAAACACCACCAACTCTTTGCACCCCCCCCCCCTCCTATTGTTGATATAACCAGAGACGGCCAATGTCGCGGAGCCGCAGCGGAGGTAGGAACCCGCGCCTGCCATTCTCTGCAGTGGACATCGGTGTCTGATGAGACAAGAGGCGTCTTTGTTCAGGAGGCCCGGTCGCCTTGCCGAGCCGAGGAGGGCAAGCGACAGCGCGAGGTAATTGCTAACGCTATAAATTACAGCGTCTACCGAATAAAATCCCTCCCTCCGTGCGTTTTCTTTAATAAATAAAAAATCCCACTCGAAACAATTATTCTATTACCGTATTCTCAGGATTATAAAGGCGATCCGGAAAAGTGTCTCCCGGTGCCCAAGAAAGTGGTACTATTTATAAAGTCGTACTCATCTGGTCACACGCCTACACACGTAAATACACAACTCTACCGGATGATAAGATGCACGGTCAACTGGTTTAATATTTAAAATGCTTGGGGTGTGGGGTGGGGGCGCGTGTTCTAACAATGTAAAGAATACGGTATCATGCGTTGTAAACTCTATACACGATGGCGAGGCAGAGGATACTTCATCATCGCCACGGTAGCGAGATGTTAACTACCTCGCCTGGTATGCAGGAGGTCAAGGGTTCGATCCGGACCCTGACGCCTGCTGTATATTTGGAGTTTGCGTGTCTTTCTCCCCGTGGTCGCGTGGATTTTTCTCCGGGTCCTCCGTTTAGAGTATTTGGCTGCTATAAGTGTCCACGTGATAAGCCACTTGGCTGAGCTATCATTTGTGGCCAGGTCGCTTCTGAAGAAGAGCTATATGGCTCGGTGGGCCGTACCTGGTAAAATGTAAATATAATAAATAATACATCATTGGGCGCTGCTTCATTGCGAGATTGATTTGAGTAAAGATCGGAGGAGAGGACAACGGCTCGCGTGATCGTGCATCCGGCGACGGGACCGCCATGGCAACGGAAACTCTTTGGAGGTAGGCTTATTATATTCCATGTAGCAGTCGGTCCCATCATCGGTCTTACCTGAATACACGAAAGTAGGGAATGGTGTGTGTGTGTAGGGCGTCGTGGAGGTAGTTACAGCAAGGGGCACAGACATCGTGCAAAGTTGAGGGTGGCTTCTGTCATTGTTCTTCGAAGGAAAGTCGCGCAAAGGGCAAGAGACGAGGTGCAAGATGAGCGGGAATGGGAAGGGATTCCGGGAAGTCCCCAAAACGGACAAAGAGGAGGAGGGCACGGCTGAAGATGAGGGCAGCATGAAGATAGGAGGGGGAGGGGGGGGAGGAGGAAGGGGGAGGAGGGGGATGAGGGGGAGGACTGACCGGGCCAAGACGTCGAAGATGAGAGGGTGGTGATGAGAAGGGGACGGAGAGAGAAGGACGAAGCTCAAGTGAGATGCACGGAACAGCATCTGTTTTCACAGGAGGCGGAGGGAGAAGGGAGGGATTCAGAGTGAGTGTGCCCATACAGCCATCACGTGATTTACGGAGGCCTGAACTTATTTAGATGTAGAGATATCGTTGTGGCGTGTAAATTGCATGTTCGCTTTTCTAAAAGCAGTTCGACTGGCTCTTGTACGGATTTTATATAGATGATAATATCCCAGTCCACCTACAAACACTGCCCCAGGTTTAAATACTCCGATGTGTTCTCCAGCTCTCTGTCCGTGTCCGACTTTTGTTTTGATCAAATTGGTCTTGAGAACTACGCAGGCGTCTTCATTAAGTTATTGAACAATACTTTAAAATCAATTATCATCGGTTATTATAATGTCAGTGCTATTAGAAAATCCATGATGATATTTGTATTTATTTATGTTTATGCCTTTTAATTTTCTGGAATCCAAGTTTTAGAAAATATCGTCTAGCTTCGTTGTAAATAGCCAAATCTCCCAATCTCCTCTTCTGATTTCTATACACATTGTAAATAGCCAAATCTCCCAATCTCCTCCTCTGATTTCTATACACATTATTTGACGATGCCGTGTCGCCATTTTCAAAATGTAATTCTCATCAGCCCCATGGGGTTAAGTGCAGTCCTCAACGCTCACTAACTCGACCTCTCTGGCCTCTTTCTGTTTGTGTGATCTGAAGAAAGGCCATAGCCCAAAAGGTGACCGATTGAAAATGTTTTCTTTCAAGGCCACAGCGTTGTTGACGAGTACTTTCTGCGTGTCGTCTCAGTACGGCTATTTCATCTTTAGCAATGCCTGTGATAGTTTTTATTTATTCGATATTTGGTACTCTTTGGTTCTTTCGGTAAAGTCACGTAGGTGACATAATAATAATAATAATAATAAAATAAAAATAACTAAATAAAATCACGACGTTTCAGAAGCAACACAAGCCTCCGTCATCAGGTAGGTCAGCCACAGCAAGAAATGATGACGGAGGCTTGTGTTGCTTCCGAAACGTCGTGATTTTTTTTCTTCCCACCTACGTGACTTTACCGAAAGAACCAAAGAGTATGGATCATTGCAGTCACGAAAACTTCAAATCTCGATATTTGGTATTTAAAGATCAGAATCACAATATTGAATGCATTTTGCCGTTTGGCATTGTGCGCGGGCCACATGGTATTCGTGGAGGGATCTTGAATACAAATATCAAACACAGCTGATGACTCAGAGCAATGGGAAGCGCCCCATATCTATTTTTGCGCGTTTAAGCACATACTGCCCCCCATTTGGTTGATGTGGCAATGCCATTTCGTTTTTTTCGTGATTAGACAGGCCGTAGTGTCAGTTTGTATTTATTAATGTATCGATTTTATGTTTGCGATCATCTGTTGGCAGTGGTGCATTCGCACAAATGACAAAGACACATCAATACATTCGAGATAATCTCTCCGACTATGACGATGGGTCATTACCCAAGATGTCACCGACATTATCTCCCTGCCATGAAGACAGGGCAATTGCCCGTGACGCTGCTCATATCATCACTCTGTTGCGTGGGGGATCCATTGTCCGAAACTTCGCCTGCTTGATACATTTCCAACGTTATTAACGGACGCGTTGAGTTTTGTTGTTGTTGTTGTTCAACACACAATAGCAGCGCCCACAGTTTGGCTACGCGGACAGTCGCACAAGCCGAGCCGGAGAGGGCCTTGCGTGCGCGGCGAGGCGGGGTCGGCACCGCCGCGTGACGCACGCCTCCCCCCTGTGTGATGCAAAGTGGGCGGAGGAGACGCGGGGCGATTGACGGCGCTGATTGCGACGTGGACCCGGATTGCCGTGTATTAGAGCCATCACTCGCATGGCTAATTAGGCGGGGGGGGGGGGGGAGTATGGGGAGCTGGCACCACCCACCGGTCGGGGCTGTCAGGGACCCTGCGTGAAACGCCGCCTGGCACCCAGCCTGCGTAAATGGTAAATACACTGCGGGTTAGACGCACGCGGCAGACAGCCGGACGCGGCTTTTAAATGAACAAAAATAAACCCCTCGAAGGCGACGATTGCGGGTGTTGGGTTGGTACGTCGCGCGTGTGGATGCGTATAAGACTTGTATAACGAGGGTGGGGGGGGGGTGTTCAGAGCGGTGGCACGGTGGTTAGCGCACTGCGTGTTACGAACACGGCGTACTGAGTCATTTTGCTTGGTAACACAAGCGTAATAACGAGCACATCAAGCAGGCTTCTCCCAGGTGGATGACAACTGCTGTGTTCATTCATCAGCGTGCTGTGATCTCCGGCTCACCGCGCAGCGATCCCGGTCTACTTCGATTCCAAGGCCGCGGCTATGAACAACACCGGTGGCGATTGAACATCTCAAACTTGATTTGAAGCTTTCGTGACAGCAGGAATCCATACTCTTTGGTTCTTTCGGTAAAGTCACGTAGGTAGAAAATAAAATAAATCACGACGTTTCGGGCGCAACACAAGCGTCCGTCATCAGGTGGGAAAGCACGTGACTTTACCGAAAGATCCAAAGAGTAAGTGAACATCTCATTCACTTCTGACATGTCCCTCCACACCAACAACCCCCCTTCACCAACGCGCACTGACCAGCATGGTGAAGTATGCGCTGTCCGGGGGAGGTGGGCACGAGATGCCGAGCCCCCTTACTTGTTTGTCTCATCTATCGCGCGCACTCCCCGGCAATGGGTCGTCTCCGCTCTTGCGACGAGATGGAAAACAATCGCCAATGATTCGCCTCCATGTCTCGGTTCCTCCCGTGCGGCGACGGCTCGGCAGCGAGGCATCTCGCCGCGCGAGTGTTTAGGCCGCGCGGCCACGCGACGCGTGATAGTAGTAGTAGTTCTCGATTTGAAGCTTTCGTGACTGCAAGGATTCATATTCTTAGGTTTTTTCGGTAAAGTCACGTAGGTAAAAAATGTAAATTAATAAAAGTAAAATAAAACAAAATAAAAAATCACGACGTTTCGGAAGCAACACAAGCCTCCGTCTTCAGGTGGAACCGTCACAGCCAACGACAGCTGTATCAATTAGTAGTAGTATAAATAGTCTCGTGTCTCTTAGAGTTCTCTCCACTTGATACAGTAATTTTGCTGTGACGGTGCCACCTGAAGACAAAAGCTTGTGTTGCCTCCGAAACGTCGTGATTTAATTTAATTTAAATTTTTACCTACGTGACTTTACCGAAAAAAACCAAAGAGTATGGACCCTTGCAGTCACGAAAACTTCAAATCTAGAATTAGTAGTATAACTATAAACTATTTTTTGTTTGACCAGGTAAGGCCCACTGAGCTACATGGCTCTTTTTCACAAGCGACATGGCCTCAAATGGTAGCTCAACGAAGAGTCCTATCACGTCGAAATTGATAGCGGCCAAATAGTCTACGTGCATGTTTTTTTTTTTTAAATGCGGAGACAAAAACGGGAGGAGAAAAATCCACACGACCACGGGGAGAGAGAGACACTGCACATTTCAAATATACAGCAGGCGTCAGGGTCAGGGTCAGGATTGAACCCACGACCTCCTGTGTGTACCACAGGAGCTGCGCCCGTGCGTGTCCGCGCAACGGGGCCTCAAAGGGGCACTTCCAAGTTCAAGTTGATGTTGTTACTCTCTGGTTCTTTCGGTACTCGACTTTATCGAAAGAACCAGAGTGTATGGATTCCTGCAGTCACGAAAGCTTCAAATCACGATTGATGTTGCTGATCCCGTGCAGGCGAGAACTCGAAAGAACCAGGATGAGTCTCATTTGCAAAGGGTGACCTTGCATTGAACACTACATTTTACACGAAAGAAAAAAAACCAATAACGTACAGCAATTAAGTGGATAGACATCGGAACGACAATAAAAAAAAACAACAACGGCGTTATACGTGAGAAATCGACAATATTTTCACAAACTGTAGCCTCAAGGCGTCAGATCAAGCAGACGATGTTTGACTGGTCATAACACAATTACAAAATTTAAGTTACAAAACCATAATATACATGTAGAGGTTGACTATTGTACTAATATGTAAACGGACGATTATACGTGTCAAATGCACCTAGCCTGGCACCAGCACTGCGGTGATATGACCGTCACTTTAGTGGCGGATGGCTGCTGCTGCTGCGGCTGCTGCGGCTGCTGCTGCTGTTGTTGTTGCAGGGGGTTGCCACTCGCTCCCTTTGTGCGCCCAGCCCACGTGAGACCCCGACTCGTTCCCGTGGCAGGGAGGCATGGCCTCTCTCCCTTCTCCTCCGCGGAGCGAGGGGCAGAGCGGCATGAAAAGAGAATAAATGGTTTCCAGCGCCGAATTGTGTGGGTAATTGCACACTCTTTCGTGCCATGCATGGGGAGGGAAGGGAGTGCGGTGGGGTGGGGGTGGAAATAATAAAATTAATGATGGGCCCCTCGGAATTGTAATGCAAAGTGGGGCGCGCTCGCACACAAAACGAACGAGGCGAGTTGGATTTGAAGCGCACGGCAGTAGCGCGTGGCGCAAAGTACAATTTCCATTCACGGGCCAAAAAACGGAACACGAATTTCGTACTCGCGGTCGCGTGGGCGGCCTCGGGGCTTTGTTTACAAAGGGCAGTGGGGGAGGGGGTGGGGAGGAAGAACTCTTCCCCCCTCCCTCCCTCCCTCTCACCCACCCATCCACCTCCGATTGTCCACGGCCACATTCACACCGCGGTCTCATCTCGGCTCCCATGAATGCAACGCACGGGACGCGATTACGGCAATTAAAGCCATTTCCCAGGGTTAATTCTGAGCCGAGTGGGAGGTGATGGAGAGGATAAGGAGATGTTTAAATGAAATATTCCGCGTCTCGCGAGAGCGACAGCGGCAGTAAATAAGGATACACCTGCGCGGATTTAATGAGCGAGCAGAAGATAATTGACGCGCAAAACTTGAACGTAGGCGCCCGGGCGAATGAGCAAAATTACACCAACAAAAACACACTACACAGATCCCCACGCATAGCGCGCTCACGACCGCTGCTTCTTGAATCGCAGTGTTTGGCAGTCGTCCGTTGGCGCAGTGACACGTGCAAGAAATATAACTCCGTACGTATGCTTCTGCGACCAATATTCTGTCTTCGTAATTGGTTTCTTTTTGAGGTTGGATCGATGAAGGACGCTTGTGTTGCGCCCGAAACGTCGTGATTTATTTTATTTTATACCTACGTGACTTTACCGAAAGAACCAAAGAGTTTGAATCGTGTTAAGAAGTGTACAGTTAATTAGTGCTCTATAGCACCCAACATGGGCAAATGTGCCGAATGCTTCTGTTTTTTTCATCAAAACCAATTAGTTGTGAAAAGCAAAAAAATACTAAAAAAAATGTACAGACGCGACAGTTTCGCCGCAGATTGCATCTCAGCATCACCGGGAGTGAGCAAGAGCTCAACTCTCGCGAGAGCTTCTTGGACGCTAAAGCCGAGTCGCAATGTCCCAGCGAAACGTCGTGTAGCGACATCGTTAACAAACAAAAATGCTGCTCGCTTTTCAACGCTGAAAAACAGAATCGATAGGCACGTTTGGTCCACGCGACATCTTGATTTGTTTGGCTGTGTCGGGTGGTGGAGGGTGCACAGCTGGTGCATCTGCCAGGAGTTGTCTCAGTCAGTCAACCCGTAACACCTGAGTCTGTCCCGCGACCTCCTGCCAGCGAGGCTTTGACACGTCACGTGACAGGCTTCAAAGTGCACCTAGCCGGGCACTAGCGCCGTGGTGACGTCACCACCACTTAGTGACGAATGGCGGTTGTTGTTGTTGTCATAGTTCTGACATTATACCTACACGAGCGAACCCAAAAGTGAACCTACTATGAATTATGGAAGGGCTCGATTTGGACATCCAAGGGTTGGCATTTTGGCGCAGTGAGAGCCGGTTTGTCTCGTCAATCAATACTGAGACTCAAACCACGACTGAAGCGCACACTGCTTCCCTCTCCTTGTTCAGTTTGCTCACGCCGACACTCGCAGAGCAAAGATTGTGAGTCTCGGGTACAAACTCACAGTGAACTGAAGTTGCAAGCGGATGTCGAGTCGCATGAGAGAGAGACGAGTGTCCCTGTGTGAGCGCACGTGACGTTTTACACGATCTTCGGTTCATTCCCGATGTGTGTTCGGCACGATGTCCGACGTTTCGCTCCACGTGCTGGGAGCTATTTCAGGTACGACCCAAACGCAAATCACAGAGCCACCGAGAACAACCTCGACAAAACACGCAGCAGCTGGTTGATGTATTATACACCTGCAGAGAATACCAGCTTGAATTGACGACTGTTGTTTTATCTGTATTCGTAAACTAATATGTTGGTATTGTTTTATTCAAAAGAACCTCTATTAGAGTGATGAGTTACAAAAACGTTTCGTAAGAATATAATTAGAAAAAGGCAAGTTAGATTTCTTGGACGTGGAATGAGAATACATGAACCTGAATATAAACATTCTTTTGACGGGGAAATTATGGGCAAATTATAGCTTGAAAAATACAGCGAATTCAATCGTATATAGCAATATCAACAATTGGATGCAACTGGTAGGAGTATCTGATGCACAGTTCTTGAGTTAATGCCATGGACAGAGCTGAATGGAAGGAAGGTAGTGATATCCGATGTCTTTGGGATGAAATCGGCAGTGTTCTCATGTTTGTTGGCATGTTTTTAGCTATATTATTTAAATGTTGCATGTAACAATTATCATAAAATGCGCAATTTTTTATAATGCAAAAAAAAATCACAAGTGCTTTTAAAAATTACTTATCAGTTTATTTGGTGTTTCATAATTGATATTTTGTTAAGGCCCACGTAATTATCTCACCAAATGTGTGTCGTTTAGACCTCTACCTCCCGACACAGTCAAACACGTGATATTGTCGAGTGTACACGCACTTAACGCACACGGTCATTATTGTTTCAGCTCACAACCAAATTCAGCAATTGGAATTCAAAATCATTAACATCCACGAAGTCAGAATAACCGTGTCACCTGACCCGGATTCTTGAATTAAGTGTCATGGGCTCACAGGGACAACCAATGAGAGCTAAACTAATATATTAACGATTTACAAATTAATTGTTTGTAATTTATCATTTATCTGGGACAACGATTATCATTATTTTCATTGTCAATCATAGCTACTCAGGTATATACTAGCCTGTAGCAAATATGCTAACTGAAGGCTAAACTTAGAGTTAGCATTATGACAATAGTAGATTATTGTAACACAGGCATAATAACAAGCAGATCAATTGGGTTGGAAGCATGATATTGACCTACTTGTTCTTGGTTATTTCGGTAAAGTCACGTAGAAGGGAAATAAAAATAATATTAAAATACTATTTTAATAATATTTAAATAATATTTAAATAATATTTTATTATTTCCCTTCTACGTGACTTTACCAAAAGAACCAATAATATGAATCCCTGCAGTCACGAAATATTTAAATAATTTTTTTATAATATGTTTCCAACGCACAGTTATTGTATGACTATCAGCTCAATTAAAGCATTTTTTCAATATTTTTTAAAATCTCAATGGATGCCCTCATTTCTCTTTGCCCATGAAGTTGGTTTTACAGAGCAGTTCCACACTGTCAGAGTCAACTTGGTGGCACGGGGTTGATTCTCATACCACTGATGTGAGCCGTGAGTGGGACTCAGAATCGTTATTTAGACTGGAGGAGGAATGTAATGAGCTATGAAGCTCTTCTTTTTACAGATGTCCAGTAGGGGCAGGTCAGAAGGTCACAGCAATGCAAACACCGATATCGGTGCAAAGTATAGGAAAGGTAAGCAAGTCGTTAAATAGAAACAAGCAATAAATAAGGTATACACGTATAAATTGCTAAAGCGTATCAATTCGTGCCGATGTTTCAACAATAAACGCAGGTGTGCCAGGCTCATAGCACAGTGCGCTAACCACTGCACCAACCCTCCCTTTCTCCTCCAGTCGGCGAACTTGATTTCATTTGATTTGCAGATGTCAGATTGAATTCGACCTTTCTCTTTCAAGAGGAAGGGCTCCTGATTTACATACGCAGCAGAGACGGCCTCCAGGGGACACGGGAGTTAAACTATTGGCTACAGTCGTAGTTTCATGGCTAAGGCGAGAACATTACACCCATGGTAAAAAAAAAAAATTGAGCACGTAAAGAGAATGATGCGTTTCTTTGTGCAGCACAATTAAGCCATTTGCCGCAATTATGGTGTAACAAAACCCTCAAAGTAGCACTCTACGTTAATTACCCTCAGGGATAACGCCGCGTGAGTGCGAATGTGTGCTCCAAACATGAATGATCATTAAGTGGAGAAGATTCTTGCGTTCATTAAAGAGGGCTCAAACAAAAGGGGGGCACAGAGAGAGAGAGAGAGAGACTTCAACGCAGCAGGTTAACAAATGGATTGCGCCATTGTACCTCGATCGCTTAGCCCCCCCCCCCCCCAAAAAAAAAGAAGGGGGGGGGAGGGGCAGGCGCGGCGGCATACGAAGTCGCCTTCGTTTGTGTCGCACGGCACCTGGGCACTAGACTTGTGTTCGTCTTACTTAAAGCAATCGTCATCATTTCAATAAAGACTGCGGGCTAAACAATTAGCGCGTGCAATAATATAGTGGCCCCCCTCCCTCCCTCCCTCCCTCTCCCGCCGTGTGTAGTCGCACACTGATTAGTGGCGGCGATGAGCCGGGCTTCCCCGCGTGAACACGAATGCCGTCTTAGGAGGGTCACGGAAATGAACGTTACATCTCACCCCCGAGGCCATGTTAGAGGACGCCGTGCGTTAACATTGAGTCGGCGGTGCAAGTGGTTTCGTGCGCTGATTTGCGTTATGAAACCGGCGAACTGAGTTCGATTCCCGGCCACGGGCAACATCAAGGCCTGTGTTGAGTAGTTTCTGTGCTGGTCCTGAGTGCCCCCACCACCACCACCACCAGTCCCCACTGACTTGTTAACGTGCAGCAGGCTTTGACGACCAATATTATCCATAATAGAGGTTGTTGGGTTAGATCGGGTAACTATAAATGCGTCGTTAAACCCGCCACCACCCGACACAGCCAACTAGTAAGGGTTGTCATGCAAACAGAACGTGCCAATTCGTCACTAGTACAGCACACCGGTGTGTTAGAGAGTAAATGTTGTGGATTTACTCTCCAACACAAACGGCGTGCTGTACTAGTAACGGATTGGCATGTTCTGTTTACGTGACAAACCTTACTATATGGTTGTGTCGGGTGGTGGTGGGTTTAACGACACATTTATAGTTACCCGATCTAACCCAAAAACCTCTGATGGATGGTGAAGTATGATCAAAGAATCATCATGATTGACGTACTACATGCTGTGGGGAGGCTTTCGGGAATGGATTGAGAGAGGGATGTAAATTGTTATTATTTTCCATTCATTATATTGATCCAAGTGATATTTAAATAGATAATTTTTAGTTAAAAACCTTTTCCGAAGACTGCCGACATATTTCAGTGATTTTAATGTGATAGTGACTAACCAAGCGTCACTGTCATGCAACGAGTCTGCAAATAACAATGCTAGTTGAGATGAGCTCGCATGCAGGAGACGAGTGAACTGTTGAATCAGCCGATGATTGATGACAGCAGCTTGCCCAGGCCTTCGTCCAGCAGTGGATACATCACGGCTGCTGCTGCTGGTGGTGGTGGTGCTGATGATGATACAACAACGTCGACCTCCTTTCTATGGCTGGGACATTTAAACATCAACTGCTACCAATGGCAAACTGAGTAGCGGTGACATCATATAGCTTGTGCCAAGCTAGGTGTACTTTGAGGCCATACCACGTGATAAACGCTCATCCAGATATACATGCACACTGCGGTGTTTTTTCTCATTATTTGTTCTCACGCATCCTTTAAAATAAACATTTGAGACCACATGATATACATATATATGTTTTTTTTAAATCCACGATCATAACCGTGAGCAATGGCGACAGCTTGGGCATGCCTTCATCTAACAGTGGATTGATCATGGCTGGCGTGGTTAGTGACAGCATCGTTGTTGTGTTGTGCCCTGCCAAGTGGAGAAAGCTGTACAGGTCGGAGTTCCATCGCTGGAGAGCCAGATTATTATGACGCAGTATTCATTATCACTCAATGCCTCTCTCCCACACACATCACACACATAAACCACATACACACCACACACACTACACACACAGATCCCCCATACAGCCTAACACCCTGTTGGAGCAAGTGCTGTTAGCGAGCACCTATGAAGGCCGGCACGACACACAAGGCGGTGGGTGGCCAGCACTACGCCCGGCCGTTTTTGTTTCCCCAGTGGCGATGTTTGCACACCATATCAGGTACTGATTTGAGGCTGAGTCGACCTGGGGGAGGCCCAGCACCGATTCAGATAATCGTCACTGGTATTGTCCGTGAGCGTGAATCGAACCCGGGTCTCCAGGTTTGTAGCGCAGCTTGGTAACCGCGACACTACCACTCCCCACACACACACGTACACACAGACACCACACACAACCACACACACACGTACACACAGACACCACACGCAACCACACACACACGTACACACAGACACCACACACAACCACACACACACGTACACACAGACACCACACGCAACCACACACACACGTACACACAGACACCACACGCAACCACACACACACGTACACACAGACACCACACGCAACCACACACACACGTACACACAGACACCACACGCAACCACACACACACGTACACACAGACACCACACGCAACCACACACACACGTACACACAGACACCACACACAACCACACACACACGTACACACAGACACCACACGCAACCACACACACACGTACACACAGACACCACACGCAACCACACACACACGTACACACAGACACCACACGCAACCACACACACACGTACACACAGACACCACACACAACCACACACACACGTACACACAGACACCACATACATGCGCGCGTGACCATGTCAGGTACTAATGCAACGACATCATCTCGCCCAGAGACACAACAATTGAAACGCGGTCGCGATGGATTTTACTCAATGCTCCCTCTAAAAAGCTTCACTCATTCGCAAAGTAGAAGCTGACATAATTCTTACAGTTATCCATAGTTTCAATTCATCGTTAGGATTGATTGCATTCGCTGAAAAAAGGAAGCGACGATTGGAAGAGGTCATAAAATAACGAGGGCATCAATTTCAACTCAAATCTGCGTAACTTTTTCCCGCACATTTAAAAGCTTGGATAATGTGATGCAAATTGCACGATGCCAAACAAATAAATGAATGCTCTTATGACACATTAAAGTGTACTATTATACGGCAATCTAGGGCTTGCGCTGCTGTACAGCATCATGACGTTAATAAAAAAGAAAATGTACAAAAAAAGATTATCTCAAATATATATATGTATATGAAGAAACGGAGCATTTTGCGCCTGAATTGTGATGCAGTGATGAGACAAAACTGAGAGCGCGAAGTGACTGCGAAATTCTGAAAGACGAGCGCGTCGGCTATCGCCACGTGTGTAATTCATCTTGTCATCCGCAACTGAAAGGATGAACTATGTGGCCGTGCCCAGCCATCGCTTCTGTCGGCAGAAGATTTAGTTTTGAAGTGGCTGAAACATTGCCGCGTTGAAGACAATGCGTGGCGCTTTGTGCTGAACAAGAGACGCCTCTTACAGCAGCGGCTGCAATGGGACAGGAGCGGTAAATGAGCCAAGCTGCTTCTGAGATATGAGCCATTGTCGAGATAATTACGCGCAACTGATTTCTTTATTTTTAAACATATATGCGTGAACAATATTTAGTGCCGCTTTTCGCCGTAATTCTCCGGCTTTATGTGTCCGAGACATTGACGCTTCATCGTCCTTGATTTGTCGACGTCCGCTAACAACATTGATCTCCCTCCTTTAGCCTCATTATATATTTTTTCACCGTAAGAATGCAGCAATATAAAAACTCGGCCACTATCTATTCATCCGGAGAGTATTTCCATCATAATCGTGACATTCCTTTTTACTGACATAACGCAAAACCGCGTGACATCACCGCCGAGGTCGGAGGTTGGGCCTCACTGCTCCGGAACCGGCCATGATGACAAACAGATGGCGCTGAGCGTGACCCCTAGGGGTCACATGTTGCCGCCAAGTGGAGCGGCGGTCTGATCTTGGGCTCTTTACATTGCCTGGGGCATTTGCAGGCAAAAATCAGTGTGAAGCACGCCAGGCCACAAGCCAGGGCAATTTTTTTTCTCGCTTTCCCTGGTTTCCTTTATCTCGCTTTTATGTTCGCTGAACGCTCGGTTAGCACGCAACCGCTCACTTGCGTGGCCCTGGATCATCATCTGCTGCCGCTGTTGCTTGCTGTTGCTGCTTTCTGCTGCTGCTGTTGCTGCAAGCCGGCTTTGCGAGCTGCTGATGGGAGTAAAGTGGTGGCTTGAGCGGCAGGAAATGGCCAATCTCCACAACATGCCCTCCCCACACGCAACAGGAACCGCACGCCCATCACGGGGCATCTCGGCCGCGCGGAAGGTCATGCCGCACAAGCGCCAGATCTGAGCTGCCACGCTCTGGCTTTGGTTGAAATCTTATTTTATTCAGGATTCAACAGTTTGCGCAATGTTTCATACGCATCTCAACTTGGAGAGGTTGAGAGACGAGCTTGTTGTTGTCCTTGTCTTAACACTGGGGTAAGCAATTTTATATTTGTTGTTGTTGCTGAGATGTTGTTGTTTTGAGTGAAAAAAGCTTTGGAAAATGTATTATATTGATCATATATATAAAGCCATCCACCATGATGAATCAAATCCTCCCCAATGCAATGCCATCTTTCACGATCCTGCGATATCATTAAAAAAAAATAACACCTTAAAATAAAAAAAAAATTCCCTCTCAGGAGCCAAAAACATATATATCGAATGACAAATAAAATATGCATTAAGGGTGCACTAAACGAGAAAGGAATAACACAACACGTGCACTAATTTCAATGATTTATCCTTATATTTCAAATTTCAAAACCAGCATAGGTACATGTACATCACATTTTGTCGATCCATTGCTGGATGAGGGTCTTCCCTTGCTGCTGGGCTCATGTGGGTTGTCCCATGCCGCATGCAGCCTAAGGTGCCCGACTGAATGTGTGTGTTCTGACCCGCCCTTACTTGGACGTTTGTGAAATTTTTTTTAATAGCTCATCGGATTCCCCCAGCATAAAACAAAATATTCAGATTCTGATTGACACACGCGCCGCTCCGTGATCTCCCAAGTTCGTCGCACGCCGCACATGCAGCGTCGCCACACAAGAGCCGTGCAATAGCTGCCGCGCGCCGGTGGGAATAAGGCAGTTCAATCTCAGTGTCAGATTAACAACAAAAAAAAACACACTCGCGCTGATCTTTATCGCGATGCCACGAGACCCTGGGGCTTCCCTGGCCGGGCTGTCATCAGCTGGAACTGGCCTGGCTCCATCGAGGTCCCAGTCTTCGCGACGCGCACAAAGGAACGGCGCCCTTCTGATCACCCATCCGTCCCGCGCCCACGTGGGATAAACACTGGACCCCTTATGCTTTAGACCTCTCCCCCTCCTTCTTCTCCCTGGCTATTTGGATTATTGCCTGAGATGTGGCGATATTGTACCTGCGTTACTGCTTAAGATTGTCGTACCACAGTGGCACATTGCGAGTTTAATAGCGTGTAGCATGAGTATTCTTTTTTAACTTTTACTTACCACGGCATATGCAGAGATTTGTTGTCCCTCCACGGCACCTCCGATTAGCATGGTTGCCTACGTACGGTGGGAAAGAAGTTCAACATACGTACATGCATACAACTGTCCGATGGAGCGGTGGCACAGTGGTTAGCGCACCACGCTCTGAACCTGGCATCCTCCTGTGTTTGATTTCCAACCGCGAGCTAACATCAGTGCCAAGCGATATCTGAATCGGCCAACACCCACGAGCCCTTCTCCAAACCCACACTAACCAGGGTGGTGAAGTATGGTCAAACGACCCCCATGACCGAAACGGTGCAGGGAGACCGTCGTGCAAAATGTAAAGATGCAGCCGAGGAATCCCTCGCTCGCGCCATTGTTGGCTGAAGGGCTTCCACCTGGAGGAAGCTCTATGGAGAAGAGGGAATTTTGGCCTTCTCTTCCACACCGACTTTACAAAACGAGCTGCAATAACAACTCCAACAAAAAAAATGCATACGGAAAGGTTACTCGTCACCACCTCTGCGTTGTATTTATTTTGATTTCCACGCCGCCCCCGCCGCCCGCCGCCGTTCGTCAAACGTACATTCTTCGACGCCTTTGAAGAGTTGCGAAGATTTGTTGCTCAGATTTCGTTCGGTGCCACGGCGGGGCTCGCCAGGGAAGGACATCGCCGCCGCCCCCCCCCCCCGCCCGCGTGCTATCGCCCCCTTCGCGAGACGCTGCTTCGGCACAGCAGCCAGGGGCACAGCTGGTGCAGCTCGCATCAGCCCCGTGGGGCGGGCGGGGTGGGTGGGGGGACAGGTGGGGCAGGTGTCTGTCCAGAACACACACACACACAGAAAGACACCCTCCCAGTCCGGCAGGAACCCACCGATTCTGCGCCGGCGTTGCGGAGACGACTCGGACTTTTATTCTTTTATTTTTGTCATAGAGCAACGAACATCATCGGCCCCCCCTTTCTCTCCATCCCTCCGCCCACCACCACCACCGTCGAAGCCCCCTCTCGCCGCCCCCTGCCGTGACACTCGAGGCTGACTCGCCCGCACCACTCGGCGTGAAGAGAGGTTAAAGTGCTGGGTAGGGACGCGAGCATTGTGGTCGTGTTTGGAGGAGCGGGGGGGGGGGGGGTGTGGGGGGACTTCTGGGCCTTAAAACGTCGCACCTGGTTGCAGCAAAACTTGCCCGAGCGTTTCCATTTACACCGCCACCGCTTGAATTTGTCACTATCACAAATGCCTTTTCGGGTTAAGTTGTCCCGATTATTGTATTGCAGCGCCGGGAGATATTGGAGCCGGTGTATTTGTGTGTTGTTTTATAGCAGAAAAATACAGACATTACGTGCGTGGTGTGTGTTTGCGTGTTTGTCTTTGGTGGCGCGGCGGTTAGCGCACTGCGCTATGCGAACATGGCGATCCGAGATCGATTCCCGCTCGCGCACATGAACCAGTCCTGGGCCACCTCAGGGTCCACTGAGCCCCAAATGAGTACCCAGTGCGATTTGTGAACATCGACACGAGGGAGACAAAGACGGCCGGGCGTGGTGCTGGCCACTCACTCCCTCGTGTGCCGTGCCGGCCTGCATAGGTGCTCGCTAACAGCATTTGTCCCCAACAGTCTACAGCGTTAACGTCTGGGTCTTTGTCGCGTTGCATCGAGGCACCCGTATTGTTGGGGCAGAGTCGCGACTGCCAAACACGAACTTGCAAATTCTAAATTAGCGTCTTGGAAATTCTTTTTTTAAGGTCATAACACGAACGTCAAAATTGGGGCTCACGCTTCCAGCTCGCGTGAAGATAAAAACCAGACCCCTGTAGATTTAAATGCGAGGGTTTCGCTGAAGATAGACAGAACAGCTGTCCCCTTTTCAACGCATTGTGACTCAGCCACGCTTTTAGAACGTAGCTCGCACGCGCACTCTGTCCTGCAATTAGGGCCCAGTGCATCCCTACAGCGATAATAATGACAATTTTTGATGTTACTCAAAAGGCCGTTCCTTTTTTTTCTTTCGTTATTGTTATCTACTTCTTGAAAGAAAAAAAACCCTATAAATAGTCCGAATTCAAAGGAGCACGACTTAGACACTGATTGCAGAAATCATCCGCGGTGCCCGTCATGCACTGCGATATAAAACGCAGCATTGAGCTCATTATGTGTTTTCCACATTTTTATGCAACTTGAAAAATGTTGGTCGCTTATATAACGCGTTACGTACACGTTGTTTGGTTCGGCAGAATAGACACGCACGGTTAAGGAGCTTATCAGTGCAAAGATGTAGCTTTGTGTGGTCAGATTATCAGCTATTATACCTTATTACAGGATAAGCCTGGTCACGGCCGAATGATTTTAATCAATGCTTCACTTTGGAGAGCGGTGCACGGAACCTCATTCGCTGGCACCAGTGTCCGCTGTGATGTTGCCAGTTTGGAACTGAATGGCGTCAATTAGCGCTTGCCTTCGTTTGTAGCGAAGCACCCCCCCCCCCTTTACCCCCCCCGCCCAACCGGCACCCGCCACCCTTCCTGTCACCTGCAGGACGGTTGTCATAGATTCCACGTTTTTGTCGGCCAATCCCAGCTCGTTAGTGGACTGCACTAATGACCCGGCCATGTGTACGCTGCACGTCTAGAAACGAGGGGGACCATTCTTTCTTTCTTTATTTCATTCATCAAAAGGTCGAAGTCAAATCGACATCGCCCACAGATCAAGTTAAAATCGAATTCACTCGGTGCATGTGGGGAACGGCGGTGCAGTCGTCTCACGCGCAGGCGCTATGAACCCAGCGACCTGCGTTTGATTCCCAGCCACGGCTAACATCAGCCGTGACGTTTGAACCGGTCTCGTCTTATGCACGCCCCATCACCAACCCGCGCTGACCAGCAAGGTGAAATATGGACAAAAAGGCCGCATGTACGAGACACGCCATGGGGAGGCCTTCATCTGGCAGTGGATTGACCAAGGACTGCAGATCCCCGTGGGTGGCTCGGAGGATTGTACAGGCTGCTGTGTATATGGGCTATACGTGTGGGGGGGGGGGAGGTGTGAGCATTGATTAGAGCAAAAAGACTGCTCCATTGAGGTTTGAAGTCTCCCCCTTTTTCTCCCCACCACCTTGGCCAGGCAGGAGCGCTGGGACCCGATCGAGGCTCCGCTACGATAAATACGTCTCAAGTCGGCGCGTCGGCGATACGCCGTCGAGCAGGTTGATGCCTTTCTATACCCGAACGTGCGCGGCGCACACTTTGAAATGATCCCACGGGGACGGAGAGGCTGTCAAGTGCGAGGGCAAAGGTCAGGCTCCGGCTATAAATCTCCACACAACGGCGTTCATCAGCGGTTATTGAAATGTACGTGCAACGCGTTTCGAATGGACATTTCACGTTCCCCAACTCAATCCGCCACGTTCAATGCGCGTGTACGCCTTGACAGTGTCAGGATCAAATCATAAATGGAGCACATTGGAAATCAAAGGGGATTGTGCGGACCTGTGTGACAAAGGAGGGTTAAGTTTTAGCTTAAAACGAAAATTCTGATGCCATGTGCGATTCATTAGCTATTGGGGAAAATTCATTTTGACGTAACGCGCTGCATCCTACCCAGGCCGAGGGTTCTGCTGGACGTTTAATGCGTGAAGCGGCAGCAACAGCTGGGTTAACGCGAGCATCGAAGTTCACCACACTGCACTGGCATAACCCATTGTCGCGCAACATGATTTTATATTTTAAAGAGGACGCTATGAACCTCGGATGCAAGTAAATGCATCTAAAGACTTCCTCAAATGCCTCCGTCAATTCTGTTAAACGCATCGCAAGTTAACTTCCTCCTATTTACTCACGGTGAAAATGACCGTGTATATAGCTGACACAAAAAACATAACCATTTGCACTGAATACTCGGTGGAAATATATGGGTTTTATAAGTGGATTGAATAGTACTGTATTGCTGAAAATGACTTTGATATGCAGTGCATTTGTCTCCCTACATCAAAATAAGTCAGACCCACAGTTAAACAAAATTTATATTGGAAATCTATGTAAATGTTTTTTTTTTCCAATGGATGTGTGTGCTATAGATTATCGCTCAGCCAAGTCACTAAACATTTTATTCAAAGCTTGGACCAAAAAAAAAAGCAAAACGCCGTAAACTGTTCACGATTGAGGATTTTATTTGGTACTAGTTTTTAAAGACTGCACGTTTGTGTGTCGGTTAGACAGGTTTTATTTCCTTAAATCACCTAACCCAAAATCAGTCTGATCCTCCCGCTAATTCCTCCGTGCCGCGATGTTTATACGGCATTTCCACCTGGCCCGAAACAGTGCACACATCCTGATAAACACATGACATCACACATGTTCTCATTGGATGTTTTTCCCTTCCTGAATCGTGTTCTAGTTTGTTATGAAATTTCAATGGCTTGTCAGAATACACTAAACAAAAAGCGTTCATATCTCAAATCTTGTCTTTATCGTGTGATTTTTTAAAAGTGATCTCGTAAATATTCTCAAAAATATCTGAAGTTATTCGCTTACATTTAAAATACATTTTGGTGAGACGTACACAACGTTGTATGCTGTAAAAAAAACATTGTTTACTTGCATTTTACGCGTGGCATGGTTGTTATAGACACTAACGTAAGGGATAGAATGAGGTCCCTAATTCTCCCATTGTTCATCAACTGCCACCTGGGCCCCTACGGCTAGCCGTGGGAGCCTGGATGGTGCAGTTGCACCGCCTACACTTCGGATAACTATGCCACTGATCTTACCTCTGGTATTCCTTACCAGCGCTTGTTGTTTCAGTGGACTCTGCTTTTAGAAACAAAGCAAACCTGCTCGCGTAAATTACTCGTGTTACCGTGCTTACCGAATAAATCTGATTTTTAAAGCGTGGTCGTAATTGCAATTGATATAGCCTCATGGCCGCCTTTTTTATTTGCCATGCGTGACAATTTGCAGGACTCTCACCGCCTCTTCCTATTTTTTTTGTGTTTCAGCCTCGGCGTAACTTTTTTTTCAAGAAGAAAACCCCAGCGAGAGGCTCCACGTGTGGCGACACAGCGGCACGCAACACTGCACAGGCCAGCCGCGTACCTGCCAGCAATTTGACAAACATTGGTCCCATGTGTGTGTGTGTGCGCGCGCGCGCGGCGGCGGCGTGGTGCCCTGATCTGATGTGAGTTACGAGGTGCACGGTGCCGAACGTTGTATACGGTAGGGTGGGGGTTGGGGGTTTGGGGGGAGGGTGCAAACTCTGTCCATGTGTGGGGCTGTTGTGGGAATAATCTACTGGGAGACGTCGGCGAGGATTAAATGGGGCCTGAAGCAGTTGCACGTGTTGCATGGCCGGCTCCGATTTCCGTGGTTGCAATATTTGACATTGTATTATGTAAATTTCTGACGCCACGGGCAGAGCTGACGCATTGCTCGGAATTACGCTGAGCGACAGAAAGAGAAACACGTGGATCAGAGAACAAATATAAAATGGGAGACGTTATGTTTATGAAGGGGGAGTACATGGGTTTTAAGGAGGATCGTGATGGTGGAGATTGGTTATCGGAATGGGAGGCAAAGTAGGGGACGGCCCCAAACTGAAAACCAGATTGGAGGTGAAGCAGGAGTGAGATGGATTGAGGTACGTAGCCAACCGCGCTAAACGACCACGAGGAATGACAGTTGCACGGGGATGCCTGAATCCAGCAATAGATTATTGATCATAGCCGATGATTGTGAAGGTGATGAAAGGTCATAATTTGTGCTTTTAATTGTCCATTCACTTGGATGCAAAACCACAACCATGCTCATCTTCGCGTGCTCATCTTTGTGAGCCCATTGCGCCGCAGTGCAAGGCGTCTTCTTCAGGGCGCGCGCTTTCCCCTCCACACCGCTGGAGCTGCAAGGGCATGACGGGGCTCTGGGTGGCCGCTGTTCCGCATGATTGCGGATGAGGAGGGCAATTTATGAAATGCGCCTGCCAGGAGCCAGGCAGCCTACTGTACCTGCCTCAAGGCAAATCCCTCCCCCCCCCGCTCCCACACCGAAAAAAAATATCTCTTAAGCATTTTAATGTCAAAGCTGCGCATGCTAATGCGGTTGATCTCCATAATTCACTTTTTTTTGGAAGCCCTTGCCAGGCAAGAGAGAGAGAGACCGGCGTGGTTGTGATTGTGAGTCACCTCCGTAGCTCGTGTAGGAAACTGCCGCAGTCTTCATGCAATTCGCAGAGCCAGTATCGGCAGAGGAAGGACGCCCCGGTCTCGAGCCAGCCGCCGAGAGTGGACTTGGTTCATGCAATGTTTAAACTTAAAATGCGTTTTGACAATAATCGGGTGTAAAATATATCTATTGTATAGGAAATTATGGCACAAAGCTCCCCACCCCCGGCTGGGAGAACCGTTTAGCAATTTGTCATATGAATAACAAACGGCGTACCGACTGCGCTAAAGCACACGCTGGGTAAACATCTGCGTCTGATTTGAGGCATTAAACCAGAGCAGATGAACAACATGGAAAGTGCGTAAGGTTCCAAGCACAACGCCCTCTTTGTCTTCAAATGTTACCTTGGATGGTACTCGTGTGTGCACCCGCAGTAGACTCGTGTTTAGAGAACACAAGACACATTGTGTGTGTTTTTTTATGTTCACTTTGAACAAAACACTTGTGTTACAACGTTGGCCAGCGGTGCAGAAGCACAAACAATAATACAGAAAACAACTTCCATATTCGTCAATAACAGTGCCATGCAGGAAGAGGGTAATTCACGGTGTCTCGTAGGTGACATGCTTGGGCAACGGCCATTATTCAGTGGGTAACGTTTCAGGAAATGACCCTTCATCGCAGACAGATCACTCTGTTGTGAAGAACATTTTCCCGAAAAGTCACGCGTTATACAGGTACTATATATATATTTGTTTTCCTTTGGGGGAAGTGTTCTTGACAAATGTATTGATTTTGTGACTTTTGAAAATTAGGTATCAACACACACAGGACATTGTTGTTTCCGTGTTTTAATTTTTACAACAAGGCAATTACCGTGTCCAGACTGACCGCTTCAAAATGTGACATTGCATCCAGGGGCGGTGCTTCCTCCCGGAGAGATCCTCCTCTTCCTGCGTGAAAGTCTCTCCACTGCTCCCACTGAATGCATTTCTCCAAATCTGTACCACAGTTCAGTCTCGGTGCGACACACCATACATTGTGTACCGTGATCGCAGCGAAATTAAATGTACAATTGTTTTAAGAATGCGGCCAAGAAACACAAACGCAAACGCTCACGCGAAGGGCAGAACTCCACCTTTGCGTGGCCATAAAAAAATACAGGGCCTCACCATAAATAATTCCACTCAAATTATAGGCTTGTGTCACTTTTATGTCTCAAAGTGTTTGCGAAATGAAATTTATGGGCCTCCGCGTTATTGGATTCTCGCGTTGGCAAGAGGCAGTTCTGCTGCAGCCTAAACATCATCCCGTGTCGTCAGATGATGTGACAGCAGAGGAATTACCGTCTAGACGCCGAGCCAGGAGCCCTGAGGCAACAGCGTGACCCCACAAACACTCACTTCCTCCGGACACACCTCCCGCCCTGGGGGCGTGGGGGGGGGGCATGCAGGGGGTAACAGCATTCTACTCGGTGGGATTTAAAAAAATAACATTTAATATAACAAACAAAAACCTCAGAATTAATTTTTGAAAAGATTCCAATATCTATGTGACTCTAGGTACTTGCCCTTTACGTTGAAAATAATTTAAAAAGGCCGACTGCGCAAATTAAAACTGAGGTGGATTATTGAACTTGGCGTGGATGTGTTTTTGTCATCATAGTAATAATATTACCGGTTTATAACCCGTACAGTATTCATGCAGCTATTCATAAACACCAGCCAGATTAAATAGAAATCGTGGCTTCAATTATATTGTTTGCTTTGTCGAGAAGAAATTAAAACATAAACTGGAAATGGTGTCGAAATTCAATTACGCCCAATTATTAAGAGCTGCCATATGTCAAAGCCACGGTATTAATGAATGTACTTGCCCTTGTTAAATGCAGGCACCTTAGACTGCGTAGTACACGGTGTAAAAGTAACACAAGAAGGGTCTTTCTTTTTTTTTTGCATGTGACCTGTTTTGCTGGCAACAGGACTTTCCTGTGGGCTGATCAACTCCTCGGCAGGCCAATTTGTTTTGCATCATAGGTTCAAGGAGGTGTGCCACCCAGTCGAATCCTCGGCCACCGCTGCCTCATAAAGGGCAAAAGTGGAATCGCTGTGCCACAAAATTGCTGACGGGACGGCGCCTGTAAAATGTAAATGGTCGCTCGGTATCAGAAGAGCGAGCACTGCCGCTCTGCGTGTGTTCCAGTGCGCAAGCTGACATCATGGTGTGTTGTGCGTATGGGCCAATGCGTGCCTACACACCTGACGCCGAGCCGGTTACTGCTCATTCCAGCCCCTGCCCGTCTGGCGGCAGGTGCTGGCGGCGTTCGGGATTAGTCGGCGCCACCCTCGAGAAAGACTTCAAAGGGGCACGGAGAAAGAAGAGGGGGCCGATGGAGGCAGCTCAGGAGGAAAGAACGGAGCCAAGAAAGAGCAGAGAGAGGGGAGGGATGCAGCGACCGCTTGATCTGGGCCCATCCCACTGCAATACATCCCATCCAGCGCCATTCCAGACCACGAAATGAGAGCCAAATCACCAACAGACTTTAAAATCAGTGTGGCTCCGTCTGCCCCTGCTTGCCTCAGATGTCTGGCTCTATACCATGATAATCCTGTCTCAAGAAAAAAATATACGAATGTCAAAATAATAAGAGGATGTAAATCTTAAGTTCTTAAATGCTACATTTTCAGAACTGTTTAATACTGTACCTGGAAAAGCAATGATTGTTCTATGTGTTGTGTGTTGGTGGTGTATTGCCCAAATCCACATAAGTCCAAATAAATGCGATTCTTTTTTGCCTAACACTTTGTGCTAATATCTATTGACGCACAATATATCACAATTAAGTGTGAATGCAATTTCTATAAGTGTAGAACCTCAACGCCTTGAATGTGCTGCTTTTCAAAGGCATATGACTTGCTCTGCTCCACTGTTGCAGTAAGTATACACGGAACCAAGAAGGCAGCCCAAGGCCATTTAATTTGATCTCTATTCATTTTGTTTTGACATGCAAGCAGTGATACATTTCGTTTAGAGTGGTCATTGTGGTTTTAATACACATTGGGTAAATGTCACAGTGCATTAGCTGGGTAGCTATAAACTGTCTTAAGATGATCACGAGATATTTGAATACACGAGTAATTTTAAAACCGTACGTTGCAAAGTAATTCAGATCTAAACACGATCCCATTGATGCGTTTTGTTCAATTCAGTTATATAGCTATATTTTAAGACACTATTATTAATTTTGAAGACACTCGTTTTTAAGCTTCAAATCTAAGCTCAACCATATTGTTCAATGTGTAACTAACAACAGCTGTATAAGATGCAATGGTTAATTCCTACGATACTTTCAAAACGTATAGTTTCGTAATTAAAATTGTTGCCATTATTATTGTGCATTGCAGATAAAATGTCGCAATTGTGGCCTGAGTCGTTGCAGTGAAGCGTCTTACACACACAACCCAGACTGTGCATGGATCAGTGGTTAGTAGCGCACTGCACTAGGAACATGGCTCCCCGAGTTCATGGCCAACATCAGCGGCAAGTGATACTTAAACCGATCCGGGGTACGCACGCCCCTTTACCAACCCGCACTGACCAGCATGGTGAAGTATGATCAAACAAATCCATTGTCCCAAATAGTGTGGGAAGACCTCCATCCGCGAGTGTGGTTTTATACAACTTGGTCGTATATTGCACATTGGAAGGGGGCATATTTTTTTTAACAACTCTACCAACGTACATTTGGCTGTCACAATTCACTTTCATTGATCACAGACACCAGCAGCACTGACATTTCTGCACCTCCGGGTGGCACTAATCTCTGAGCTTGACCTACGGATTGAACCATCGAACACCAGTAGCCGCTCCAGTTTCCCCGCTCTCTATTAACCCTCGGGTGGCCATCTCAGTGCATATCTCAGTGTCTCTGAGGCGAACCGCGCTCACAACCCGAGGCACACAATGGGCAAAATAGTGCACAGCGCTCGCAGCCACGCAAGGCGTCACTAATGACGATGGCGTATTATGGGGATGGATGAGAAGGCTCGCTGATGGCTGTATATACACAAGTCCAAAGATCGTATCACGTGGTCTATCCCCAAACGTTTGAGTATTTGTTATGGGCTGGGATGCGGATTAAGAGGACATCACAGCAAGTGTGTTTCGTGTCTTGTTCGTTCGTTTCTCAGTCCGCTTGTCCTGGTGAGGGTCGCGGCAGCAGCGTGTTGAGTAGGACGGTCGAGACCTCGATTTCCCTGGCGACAGACCCTAGCACTACACTACTGTACACTACATTACAATACACTATACACTGCACTATACACAGGCTCTAGCTCTTCCTGGGGAATTCCCAGGCGTTCCCAGGCCAGCCGAGCGACAGTCCTGCCAGCGTGTCCTGGGCGGGACGTGCCCGATCAAGTTCCACGGGGAGTCTGCCATGGGGCATCCTTACCATGTGCCCAAACCAGTGGCTCGACTCTGAGGTGCCTAAATCCACATTTATCTTTCCAGCAGCCCCGGCTGTTTTTTCTGTCATTTAATATAATCGGACTTTTTGACAGTTGTAATACACAGCGAATAAACCGCCACGAAACAAATGATAACTTACAATTACTGCCGATAACCTCAATAGAAAGTTAAGCGGTTGGAAAAATGAAATCGAAATTACAGTAAAAAAGAAAATAGCCCATAATGTTCAATTGAGCTTAAAAATATATATGTAACAATAAAAATGTTTAAGCAATCCCAACTTCGCTCATGAGACACTGAATGTTGAAACCGGTCCAGTTTTCTTAGATTTAACTAATTCTGCTGAAAAGGCGCACTGGCCAATGGGATGTGTACCAATACTTTACTATTTCATTTGAGACAATCTAGAGGGCGTTGCCTGCTTATTTGCAGCGAAAAAAATAATCCGCCGTGATATGGGGGGACCCACTCGCTCGCGGATCATATCATCTGCGGCACACCACGGTAGTTAATCCTTCAACCCGCTCTGAAAATGTCACGCCGGTGCAGTGTGCCGCGGATATTAAGATATGGATCTTAGTTTGACGCAACTACATCTGGCAGCTCAACAGCATTGCTTCATGCAAGCCGGAATGCTCATGAGATACTGTGCGCCTCGAGTATTATTGTGTTGAACCAATGTTGCTTAATTAATGCACTCCCAAGAGGCCTCGTGGTTGACTTGAAGTAAATACTTTTTTTACGTGAACAAATAATATATTCTAGGTGTATTATCTGCCCATATATTTTGAAACACACATTCTCCGCAAGGCATACTTGTGCTCTAAATCATTTAGTTGCACCTGAATAAAATGTAAGATTAAGGACAAACACATTAAAAATAATAATTAAATAACACGTTGAGGTATGAAAAAGGTCCCCAGTATGGCCTGAACAGACTGTTGGGTCAAGTTCTGCTAGCGAGCACCTATGAAGGCCGGCATGACACACGAAAAGGTGGGGGGCAAACACCACGCTCGACCGCCTTTCTCTCCCCAGTGACAATTTTTGCACACCAGGTATTCATTTGAGGCTGAGTCGACCTAGGGGAGGCCCAGGACCGGCTCAGATAATCGTCACTGGTGTTGGTCGTAAGCGGGAATCGAACTGGCCGGGTTCGTAGCGCAGCTGACCGCTACAACAACAACCACTAAATGGCGGTGACGTCACCACGACGCTTATGCCAGGCTATGTGCACCTTGAGGCCACGTGAAGTGTCGCTACACTACACCTTCCCACACACACACACTCTCATTCGCCACTAAGTGACGGTGACGTCAACACGGCGCATGTGCCAGGCCAGGTGCACTTTGAGACCACGTGAAGTGTCGAAGGCTCGCTGACTTATCACGGGACAGACCCAGGTGCAATGGGTTGGCTGACTGAGATGACTGGCAGATGCATCAGCTGTGCCCCCTACTGTGCCAACTTGCTAAATTTTATAAGCCCGGTACTGTGCTCGTTGTTGTGACCGTCGCTCCTTTGCTCCCCGTTGTTATTGGAGGGCGACTGCCTCCAACTGACCAGTAGCAGCGTCCTTTACGAGCCTCTTCCAGAGGCCGATCTTGACACCGTCTTCGGCAAGCCCACTGAGCTCTACATCCTCCCGTACCGCATCACTCCATCTCTTCTCCAGCCCGTGTCGTGTCCGTTTAGCCCCCTCTATCAGGCCAAAGAGAAGCTGCTTTGGAATGCGATAGTTGGGCATACGGGCTACATGATCCAGCCAATGCAGCCTTGCCTACCGGAGGAGCTCACTGATGGGAATGTGTCCAAATCTTTCAAGGATTTGTGAGCTCCTCAAACAATCCAGCGTGCTGTTTAAACCCAGGACGAGATCGTAGGCAGGCCAGCCAACCTTCGCAAATGCTCCATTGGAGGGGTCCATGTTTCACAAGCAAAGAGAAGGGGAGACTATGATTGTGGCCGAGAAAACCCCGAAGCGTCGTGTAGAGCGAAAAACCAGGTAGCTTCCACAGCATTACGCAGCGGATTAAAACATACTGTAATGCCGCCCGACTAATTCGGAGCGAAACCTTTGCTGTCAAACAGGAGCTGGTATGACAAAGGCCATTTGACATTGAGTGGCGGTGACGTCACCACGGCGCTTGTGCCAGGCTATGTGCACGTTAAGGCCATGTAAAGCTGGTGTGGCAAAAAATTATCCCCCGGTTAGCCTGAACAGACTGTTGGGGCAAGTGCTGTTAGCGAGCACCTATGAAGGCCAGCACGGCATGAGAGGGTGGGTGGCCAGCACCTCGCCCGGCCGCCTTTGTCTCCCCAGTGGCGATGTTTACGCACCGCACCAGATACTCATTTGAGGCCGAGTCGACCTAGGGGAGGGCCCAGGACCGCTTCAAATAATCGTCACTGCTGTTTGCCGTGGGCGGGAATCGAACACGGGTGGTCAGATTCGTAGCGCAGCGCGCTAACCGCGACACCACCGCTCCCCACACATACAAACACGCACGAATTCTGCCACTGCTCCTCCACTCAGCACGTGTTCCTCACCCACGTGTTTGCAGCCCGCACCGAACAATGACCTCTAACCCCACCCCGCCCGCCGGATCCAAATCCGCCGCGTTCCCATTGGTTGGTGGCGCTCGAGATACGCCCACCCCGGCTGCGATCAACCAATAGGAGGAGAAGACTGTGGATAATTATTCACATGCCAATTTATAAACAAAAACTTTTCATCACACACCATATAAAACACGTAACTCTTATTTTAACAATTTATCTCTGTGGACCTATGTGCCACGAACAATCGCCCGATACGTGGTCTATCTAACCTATATAATTCATTTTTTGTCTGTCTGTCTATCTGTCTGTCTGTCCGTCTGTCTGTCCGTCCGTCCGTCTGCGTACGCTCCCTTGCGGGGGATGTAGCTCTCGGACCGTGGGGTTCGCCGAGATTAAATTTTGCACGTGGGCACGCCCCCGGCCCGCGGTAAACTTAGGCATTTCCGATTTTTCGTCTCTAAACTTTAAATCGGCCCGATTATCGATTTAGTGCGATTTCTTTTTAGTTATTTATTTAAGTCTTTATTTATTTATTTAATATCGCCGACCGGCGCGGACCACGGCGGTTGCCCCTGGCAACGGGTAGCAACAACTTCACTGCGGGGTGGACGCCATTTTTAATTCCCGTTAAAAATATGCGCACGCATTAACACGCGACTCTGAGGTAAATTCATCAAAGTTTCACGTCCTCTTCACTCCCCCCCCACCCCAATGTGTGCAATTACTATTATAGGGTCGGTAGATAATACAATTATAGCGATTAGACAGTATTATTGTAGCGCGGGGGGGGGGTTAACGGCCCCAGTACCCAGTCTCAGCCGAGTGGGCAATCTAGGCGAGGCCGGAGGCTCTGCACGGTACTAGGCCTCGACACGCAACTCTGTCAGGCGACGACTTTGTGGTATAAACTCGATATACCCAGCGTTGCCCGGGGGAAAAATACATTTAAAATCTTCTGAAAACTTTAAAACATAACATCGCAATGAAAATACAACTGTGTAATTAAAACTCTAAACCCGACCGCGCCAAGAATCGATTCTCTGAATCGCGAAAAGGAATCGATGGTTGTAGATTCATTTAGAATCGCCTTATTTCCGTTAAATATAAGTTGGTTATAGAGTTGATATAAACTGCTACGAATGGGAAAAATCCGGCGTTGACCGGGGCTAAAATATAATTAAAAACTCCTGAAAACTTTAAAACATAACATAACAATGAAAATAAAACTCTGTAATTAAAAATGGAAACCTCCTATGCGCCAGGAATCGATTCTTTGAATCGCGCAAAGGAATCATCGATGGTTGTAGATTCCTTTAGGATCGCCCTTAACATGTGGTGAGGGAGAGTGGTGAGGGTGAGTGGTGAGGGTGAGTGGTGAGGGTGAGGGTGAGTGGGGAGGGTGAGTGGCGGTTGTTAGTGGTGATTAGTGAGGTGTGAGTGGTGAGGGTGAGCGTGAGTGGTGAGGGTGAGGTTGAGTGGTGAGCAGTGAGGGTGAGTGGTGATTGGTGAGGGTGTAATTGGTGAGGATGAGTGGTGAGGGTGAGGGTGAGTGGTTGTTGTGAGGGTGAGTGGTTGTTGTGAGGGTGAGTGGTGAGGGTGAGTGGTAAGAGTGAGTGGTGAGGGTGAGTGACGGTTGTGAGTGGTGATTAGTGAGTGGTGAGGGTGAGTGGTGAGGGTGAGCAGTGAGGGTGAGTGGTGATTGGTGAGGGTGTGATTGGTGAGGATGAGTGGTGAGTGGTCAGGGTGAGTGGTGAGGGTGAGTGGTGAGGGTGAGTGGTGAGGGTGAGTGGTGAGGGTGAGTGGCGGTTGTGAGTGGTGATTAGTGAGGGGTGAGTGGTGAGGTTGAGCGTGAGTGGTTAGGGTGAGTGGTGAGGGTGAGCGGTGAGGGTGAGCAGTGAGGGTGAGTGGTGATTGGTGAGGGTGTGATTGGTGAGGATGAGTGGTGAGTGGTCAGGGTGAGGGTGAGTGTTGAGGGTGAGTGGTGAGTGGTTAGGGTGAGTAGTGAGGGTGAGTGGTGAGTGTGAGTGGTGAGTGGTGAGCAAGAGTGGTGAGGGAGAGTGGTGAGGGAGAGTGGTGAGGGAGAGTAGTGAGTGGTGAGGGTGAGTGGTAAGTGGTGAGGGTGAGTGGTGATTGGTGAGGGAGAGTGGTGAGGGAGAGTGGTGAGGGAGAGTGGTGAGGGAGAGTGGTGAGGGTGAGTAGTGAGTGGTGAGGGTGAGTGGTAAGTGGTGAGGGTGAGTGGTGATTGGTGAGGGTGAGTGGTGAGGGTGAGTGGGGAGGGTGAGTGGCGGTTGTTAGTGGTGATTAGTGAGGGGTGAGTGGTGAGGGTGAGCGTGAGTGGTGAGGGTGAGTGGTGATTGGTGAGGGTGTGATTGGTGAGGATGAGTGGTGAGGGTGAGTAGTGAGGGTGAGTGGTTGTTGTGAGGGTGAGTGGTTGTTGTGAGGGTGCGTGGTGAGGGTGAGAGGTAAGAGTGAGTGGTGAGGGTGAGTGACGGTTGTGAGAGGTGATTAGTGAGTGGTGAGGGTGAGTGGTGAGGGTTAGTGGTGAGGGTGAGTGGCGGTTGTGAGTGGTGATTAGTGAGGGGTGAGTGGTGAGGGTGAGCGTGAGAGGTGAGGGTGAGTGGTGAGGGTGAGCGGTGAGGGTGAGCAGTGAGGGTGAGTGGTGATTGGTGAGGATGTGATTGGTGAGGATGAGTGGTGAGTGGTCAGGGTGAGTGGTGAGCGGTGAGGGTGAGTGTTGAGGGTGAATGCTGAGCGGTGAGGGTGAGTGTTGAGGGTGAGTGGTGAGTAGTGAGGGTGAGTGGTGAGCATGACTGGTGAGTGGTGAGGGTGAGTGGTGAGGGAGAGTGGTGAGGGAAAGTGGTGAGGGTGAATGGTGAGGGTGAGTGGTGAGGGTGAGTGACGGTTGTGAGTGGTGATTAGTGAGTGGTGAGGGTGAGTGGTGAGGGTGAGCAGTGAGGGTGAGTGGTGATTGGTGAGGGTGTGATTGGTGAGGATGAGTGGTGAGTGGTCAGGGTGAGTGGTGAGGGTGAGTGGTGAGGGTGAGTGGTGAGGGTGAGTGGTGAGGGTGAGTGGCGGTTGTGAGTGGTGATTAGTGAGGGGTGAGTGGTGAGGTTGAGCGTGAGTGGTTAGGGTGAGTGGTGAGGGTGAGCGGTGAGGGTGAGCAGTGAGGGTGAGTGGTGATTGGTGAGGGTGTGATTGGTGAGGATGAGTGGTGAGTGGTCAGGGTGAGGGTGAGTGGTGAGGGTGAGTGTTGAGGGTGAGTGGTGAGTGGTTAGGGTGAGTAGTGAGGGTGAGTGGTGAGTGTGAGTGGTGAGTGGTGAGCAAGAGTGGTGAGGGAGAGTGGTGAGGGAGAGTGGTGAGGGAGAGTAGTGAGTGGTGAGGGTGAGTGGTAAGTGGTGAGGGTGAGTGGTGATTGGTGAGGGAGAGTGGTGAGGGAGAGTGGTGAGGGAGAGTGGTGAGGGTGAGTAGTGAGTGGTGAGGGTGAGTGGTAAGTGGTGAGGGTGAGTGGTGATTGGTGAGGGTGAGTGGTGAGGGTGAGTGGGGAGGGTGAGTGGCGGTTGTTAGTGGTGATTAGTGAGGGGTGAGTGGTGAGGGTGAGCGTGAGTGGTGAGGGTGAGTGGTGATTGGTGAGGGTGTGATTGGTGAGGATGAGTGGTGAGGGTGAGTAGTGAGGGTGAGTGGTTGTTGTGAGGGTGAGTGGTTGTTGTGAGGGTGCGTGGTGAGGGTGAGAGGTAAGAGTGAGTGGTGAGGGTGAGTGACGGTTGTGAGAGGTGATTAGTGAGTGGTGAGGGTGAGTGGTGAGGGTTAGTGGTGAGGGTGAGTGGCGGTTGTGAGTGGTGATTAGTGAGGGGTGAGTGGTGAGGGTGAGCGTGAGAGGTGAGGGTGAGTGGTGAGGGTGAGCGGTGAGGGTGAGCAGTGAGGGTGAGTGGTGATTGGTGAGGATGTGATTGGTGAGGATGAGTGGTGAGTGGTCAGGGTGAGTGGTGAGCGGTGAGGGTGAGTGTTGAGGGTGAATGCTGAGCGGTGAGGGTGAGTGTTGAGGGTGAGTGGTGAGTAGTGAGGGTGAGTGGTGAGCATGACTGGTGAGTGGTGAGGGTGAGTGGTGAGGGAGAGTGGTGAGGGAAAGTGGTGAGGGTGAATGGTGAGGGTGAGTGGTGAGGGTGAATGGTGAGGGTGAGTGGTGAGGGTGAGTGGTGATTGGTGAGGGTGAGTGGTGAGAGTGAGTGGGGAGGGTGAGTGGCAGTTGTGAGTGGTGATTAGTGAGAGGTGAGTGGTGAGGGTGAGCGTGAATGGTGAGGGTGAGGTTGAGTGGTGAGCGGTGAGGGTGAGCAGTGAGGGTGAGTGGTGAGGGTGTGTGATGAGGGTGAGTGGTAAGAGTGAGTGGTGAGGGTGAGTGACGGTTGTGAGAGGTGATTAGTGAGTGGTGAGGGTGAGTTGTGAGGGTTAGTGGTGAGCATTAGTGGTGAGGGTGAGTGTTGAGCGTGAGTGGTGAGGGTGAGTGGTGATTGTTGAGGGTGTGATTGGTGAGGATGAGTGGTCAGGGTGAGTGGTGAGTGGTGAGGGTGAGAGGTGAGGGTGAGTGTTGAGGGTGAGTGGTGAGTAGTGAGGGTGAGTGGTGAGCGTGACTGGTGAGTGGTGAGGGAGAGTGGTGAGGGAGAGTGGTGAGGGTGAATGGTGAGGGTGAGTGGTGAGGGTGAGTGGCAAGTGGTGAGGGTGAGTGGTGATTGGTGAGGGTGTGATTGGTGAGGATTAGTGGTGAGTGGTGAGGGTGAGTAGTGAGGGTGAGTGCTGAGCGGTGAGGGTGAGTGGTTGTTGTGAGGGTGAGTGGTGAGAGTGAGTGGTGAGGGTGAGTGGTGAGGGTGAGTGGTGATTGTTGAGGGTGTGATTGGTGAGGATGAGTGGTGAGTAGTGAGGGTGAGTGGTGACGGTGAGTGGTGAGGGTGAGTGGCGGTTATGAGTGGTGATTAGTGATGGGTGAGTGGTGAGGGTGAGCGTGAGTGGTGAGGGTGAGCAGTGCGGGTGAGTGGTGATTGGTGAGGGTGTGATTGGTGAGGATGAGTGGTCAGGGTGAGTGGTGAGGGTGAGTGCTTGTTGTGAGGGTGAGTGGTGAGGATGAGTGGTGAGGGTGAGTGGCGGTTGTGAGTGGTGATGGGTGAGTGGTGAGCGGTGAGGGGTGAGTGGTGAGGGTGAGTGGTGAGGGTGAGTGGTTAGGGTGAGTGCTGAGTTGTGAGGGTGAGTGGTGAGAGAGTGGTTAGTTTTGAGGGTGAGTGGTGAGGGTTAGTGGAGAGTGGTGAGTGGTGATTGGTCAGTGGTAATTGGTGAGGATGAATGGTGAGTAGTGAGGGTGAAGTTGAGTGGTGAGGGTGAGTGGTGGTTGTGACGGTGAGTGGTGAGGGTGAGTGGTGAGGGTGAGTGGTGAGGCTGAATGGTGAGGGTGAATGGTGAGAGTGAGTGGTGAGTGGTGAGGGAGAGTGGTGAGTGAGAGTGGTGAGGGTTAGTGGTGAGGGTTAGTGGTGAGAGTGAGTGGTGAGGGTGAGTGGTGAGTGTTGAGGGAGATTGGTGAGGGAGGTTGGTGAGTGGTGAGTTGTGAGGGTGAATGGTGAATAGTGAGTGGGAGTGGTGAGTGGTGAGGATGAGTGGTAAGGGTGAGTTATGAGTGGTGAATGGTGAGGGTGAATGATGAGTACAGTCAATATGCACTGCTGTTATCATACCAGGTACCACCACCACAATGTGTACTCCTCTCATCATAGCAGATACCACCACAGCAGTATGCACTGCTGTAATCATAGCAGGTACCAACACAGCAGTATGCACTGCTGTAATCATAGCAGGTACCAACACAGCAGTATGCACTGCTGTAGTGATAGCAGGTACCTCAGTCGGTATACACTGCTGTAGTGATAGTAGATACTGCTATCGAGTTGGTAGATACCGCTATAGTAAATACTAAAACAGTCAGTATATACCACTACAGTCAGTCAATACTGCTACAGTCAGTATATACTACTTTACAGTCAGTACATACTACATACTACCACGGTGAGTAGCTACTAGAGTCAGTAGATACTATTATAGAGTGAGTAGATACTGCTATAGATTTTGTAGTTACTACTATAGTCAGTGGATACTACTATAGAGTCAGCAGATACTATACAGTTAGTCGTTACGAGTATATAGTCGGTAGATACTACTGTAGGCCCAGTAAATACCAGAGGTGTGGACTCGAGTCATGTGACTTGGACTCGAGTCAGACTCGAGTCATGAATTTGATGACTTGCGACTCGACTTGGACTTGCATAACAATGACTTTGTCCCACCTATGAGATGTGGACTCGAGTCATGTGACTTGGACTCGAGTCAGACTCGAGTCATGAATTTGATGACTTGCGACTCGACTTGGACTTGCATAACAATGACTTTGTCCCACCTCTGGTAAATACTACTATGGTCAGTAGTTATTACAGTCACTAAATACTACTACACAGTCAGTAGCTACTACTGGCTCAGTAGATACTACGGTACATTCAGTAGATACTACTACAGAGTCAATAGATACCACTTCCTCTGTTGTATGTAAGGTGTTGTTAGTATATATACCTACGAGGGGTAAAGATATTTTTTTAGTGGGGGGGAGACCACAATTTTCGGAAACCTTTTGACATCAACTATTTACCCTACACTTTCTACAACTTTTTTGACTTGTGAAAGCCTCTTATATATTTGTTGGTGGAGAAATGTACAAACAGCCCACCGGGCTTTGACAATACCTTAGTATATTTTATTATTTATTATTATTTGTTTCTTTCGGTTAAGTCACGTCTAAAGATAAAATAATAAATTAAATTAAATAATAGAATACGACGTTTCGATTGCAACACAAGCAATCATCATCAGGTATAATGAAATAGCGACATAAAATCTAACCAGAAAACTATAGACAGACATATTAGCAGACAGATATCACCAAGATACATAGCGAGAGCAACACAGGTAACAGAGAGAGGTGGTCGTCTCTGTGGGGTGGCCTTAAATAGACAGAGAGGAGGGCGGACGCAGAGAGAGGGAGGGGGGTTAGAGAAAAAATTAGCATATCAATGAGTGGACAACAAAACGTGGTGCTGCAAGTGCGATGACACGGCAAGCAAGCCTGAAAATCATGAGAAGGACACACTAAAATTAGTATCTGTGTATATATATGTAAGGTTTTTAAGAAATATATTTTTCACCCGGGCAAAGCCGGGTACTTCCGCTAGTGTTATATATATATTTGAAAGGCTTTACACACAGGGACACGGTGTTGGTGTTAATTCTGACGGCCGTGCTTGTTTGCATCCCTTTGCCAATGCAGCAGCAGCAGCAGCGGCATCAGCAACAACAATCACCAACGGCAACCCGTTCGGGTGGCGGGGGAGGAGGTTGCAACCTTTCCCGCGTGACGTCATAGCCGCAGCAAGTTCACGCGTTACATGACGTCATTTCGCCTGAGTGTGACGTCACGGCCCCGCCTTTCCCCCCCCCTCCCCCCACCCGTGTAACATGTGCGCGGACATGGCGGCCAAGGTGACACGGAGTTTGGTGGCGAGGCGGGGTTGGTGACCTGGGGACGTCCGTCACGGCGTTTCCCAGTAGCAGGCAGCGACGGGGAAGCGACACAGCAACTTTCTTCACTCAACAACCTCGGGCCGTCTATTTGTTATTTATTCCCGCTGTGTATCGCTGCAGAGACGCGCGGTCGTACGAAGCCCCCACTTCGCGGTCACTAATTAAGCTGCAGTTGACCGCTAATTGACTCGGTCGAGCTGCTGGGCGCGCCTTGACCATGGTACGGGTATGGACGCCTCGCACACCCACACCACGCATCCATCTCCTTACCCGCGATCACTCCACTCACTCCACCCCAACAGTTCACGTTCAACACTCGCATGCCGCCGTCACGATCCATACACAACGCAAACGCCGACACACATGGCTCTCATTGGAGGCACAATTAACAAACCAAAAAACTCAACATCCGTCAACAACACCGTGGTCTTAATAGAAACAAATATCTAACCGGCGACGTTTCGGGCAATGGCCCCCTTCATGCCGCGACCACACACATCACACCCCCCCACCCCCCCATTACATCAAAATCGGCGACGTTTCTGGAAATGGCCCTTCTTCAGAGGACATAATTCAGAATCAGAATATTTACTTATACTGGAGAAATTCCATGAGCTATAAAGTTCTTGTTCACAGATGGTGCAGTTAAAAGCCCTTTCCAGAAATGTCACCGATGTTTTTTTTACCTTTATAAAGGTCACCACCGTTTGTGTGTTGACGAGCGTGTTGAGTGGTTTTTATTTCGCTAATTGTGCTCCGTGCACCCACTGCGAACACATAGAAGCATCGCCACCAACTAATGTATTGGAGGCAGCGTAACAAGTAGGTTGACGACACCTGCTGCGTGTAAGTGTGTGATGGCTTTCAGGTGGCCTCCACTCGTATACACACGGTATGATGCCTAGTACTTGTAAGTAAGGGATATAATACAACTCCCTCTTTAATCTGGGGCATGTAAGATGCATGTAAGATGCATGCCATGCATGTCAAGGTGTAGGTGGGGAGCGGTGGTGCAGGGGTCAGCGCGCTGCGCTACGAACCCGGCGACCCGAGTTCAATTTCCGCTCACGGCCAACAAGCGGCCTGGGCCTCCCCAAGGTCGACTCGGCCTCAAATGAGTATCTGGTGCGGTGTGTAAACATCGCTGCTGGGGGAGACAAAGGCGGCCGGGTGTGGTGCTGGCCGTGCCGGTCTTAATAGGTGCTACTTGCTAACAGCACTTGCCCCAACAGTCTGTTCAGGCTATACGGGGGGTCTTTGTCTTGTATGTCAGGATGGTTACACGCATGTCAAATGTCTCCCATACGGATTACAAGACGCCCCCCCCCCCACTTTTGCCTTGAGGGGAAAGTGTTCGTCCTATAATCCGGATAATATATTAACTCTTCTCCTCTGGGTCCCTGCCGATTTCATATCTGTAAGATTAATAAGGAAGTTATTCGCCAAACTGTAAATGCAGGACCCTGCTGGTGAGGATTAAAGGAATAACTAAAGAATACCTGCTGAATTGTTTATAATAGGACGTGTAATGATGCTTGTGAGAGATTACATTGTAAAATGTCGTGGCAATAATTTGAAAGTTCCTTGGTCAAATCTTGCAAACGGCAAATACTGGGTAGTTTTAAAACGGTTGGAATAAAGTTTGTAAAAGGTCACCACACGTTTTTTGCACGTCGACAAATTATTGTTTCGGCGAACTCGCCAACATTATTACTGTCATCATTCCGTAAGTGTGTTATGCAATCTAAGCAGACCTCCCTGCAGCTGGTTTATATGTAGAACTGTATAGTAACCTCTGCCTGCCAGAAGTTCATTGACACAAAGTGTGCGGAGAGCACTTAAAGTTCACCGTACTCCCGTGTAGCTTTCGTGTGTGCATTGACAAGACTGACATTGCACTGTCATTGGTTTACAGTATATAACATAACAAAAAATACATCGGTGCAGACATGAAAATTACTTTCTCATGCCGCTGCTTGTGGTCGTGTCTCCACGGGAAGGAGCTTTAGAGAGCCCTGCCACAGGGTATTCGGCCTACTCTTCCTTTGACCCCATCACATACGCGACCTGCCGATGGGCTCACTGCGGTGTGCCCATGTGTACTTCGACCCTTGTTTGAAAACCCACTGAGATGGGTTTCTTTGAATGTGGAATTGTCAAAGTGTTGAATGTGTGATGCCAGTGTGGATTCATTGTCCTGACTGAAGAGTGTATGGAAGGTTCGCCTGTTACTGATGCACATACTGCACACTACACAATTCATCTGCTCATGGGTAAGGGGGAGACCTGGCCTGTGAGTCATGAATCACAATAATGTGTCCTGAGCCATTGTGACAATTAGTTTACCAATTTCAGCGGGCCTTGCCAAATAAAGAACGATTGCCATTGACAATGATTGTATATATCAGTTAATCATTTGCCTGTAAGTTACTCCTTAAAAATCTCAAGTGATTTAGATTATTCACTGCTGCTGCTAGTCAAACTTTAAATATTACTTTGCCTTTCATTGTTATTATGCTTCAGATACTGCAACGATGTGTTTGACTGTGCGTGTGTGAATTGATTTCATCTCGCTAAATGAAAATGAGAAATGAAGTAATATTTCTGAAATACAATTCACTTCTGCCGTCATGTGCTTTGTCACATGCCGTTTTGTCAATGCTATTGCCAATGTCAATGATGGTGTTGTATTACAGATTTCCGTCACGAAGCGAGCGGATGCAGCTGAGCTTAAAAGCGTGTTTAATAAGGTATGGCAACACTGCGACCATTCTAAAATGTAAGGCATCGGTGCTTAAGATATGTTCATTTGTAATTTGCGGCCAACTTGGCATTTGACGTGTTTGCAGGCTGTACTGTGTGTTTACTTTCACGATGTTCCTGAACAAGCACATGGAGTGAAACGTCAAGCTTCGTGCCGAACATCATGCTTTGGCAACCCGAAAACATCGCAGCTGTACAGTGCGATTGTGAACACCCGCGTAGTAGTAGTAGTGTCAGTTGTCTCTTGAGGTCTGACATCAAATCAAGTTTTTTACGTGTCAAACAGTGAATGTTTTTGTTCTCTTGTCATCGGTTCATGGAGTGCAACACTTATCAAATTCCCTCTTATCTGGTGGAGGTCAAAAGACTGTAAACAATGCCAAATAGTTAAACTTCTTGTTGTGTTGTTGGCTATAGAACCTGTCTGTTTGGTTTGTACACAAGGGCACCCACGCGCTAATGAATGCAGGAACGAGCTATGCCCTTGATTATCGTTTGTTTTTATTACCGGCCGTAACTACAGAAGTAAACACGGCCAAGATGCATGAGGAAGCATTTGACTGATAATGGCTTGGTTTGACTGGAAGTGGAGCGTGTATCTACGCCTCCATTCTCGCTGACCTCTGCCGCAGTCTGCTGCTTCTGAGCAAAACGTGCTCCCGGCGTATGCCATGAATTAAAGTGCCACATTTTTCTGTGATTTAATCTAATTTTCACCAGCAGTTATTGAGCCTGTTTACCAGCGGCCGTTGGGCTGTTTGGAGAGACGCTTGTGTTGAACGTGCCGGCATACATTGTTTATAGCAAACTGATGTGATGTTTGCACACTGTACTTTGACATTGTCTCGTTACGTAAACTTTGACACACGTTTATATCGCAGTACGTGATGACAACTGAACAGAATGAATGCTGGTATCTGGTATCGTATGTTTTGGGTGTCCGACTTGGCGTCACAAAACTGCTCCACATTTTTCAGGGTTTCAAAATTGTAGGTATTTTGAAATGTGTATATATATTAGTTTTACATTTGACAATATGATTTTCAGTGTCACACTGTTTAAGCCTTTTTTTGCAGCAGGCTTCATTCCCACCTAGTACTCCGTATACGGTTTTGGGTCTTGAAAGCATTCATCCTTCAGTTTTGACACCGAGTTATATTTATTTACATGGGTAAAATGCAAAATTACCTTTGAGTCATGAGGGATTTCCAAAATTACTTTACAATTGTAAATGCTATATCGGGGTGTATGCATTAGCTATAGCCTTAACATTTTAACTGCAATGTTACTTTGAGGTACTGTACAAAAACTTATCTTACAATAAAAAAGGCTACAGTTCAAAGGACAGGAAAGAAAAACCACAACAAAGTTTCTCAAAGAGAGTCTTTGAATTTTTTTAATTTAAAAATAAATACAAACAAAAAATACAAACTCTATAGCAGTACAAATTATCGAAAGCCCATTCACGGTGCATTACGATCATGTGACCGCTCTTTCACAGCGCACACATTTGTTTTTTTCTGCCATGCTAACTCAATCTTGCAGCAAAACTGCTCTGCGTATAATTACGCGTTAAACTTGAGTGCAATGGTTATATAGATTTATTTTTTATGCATAAATTTCCACCAGGCAGCTTATCTAGAGTGCCGGCCCGGAATATGTTGCTGCAATAAAATTGTTCGTTCTCTTGTTCGTTACTCATTCCGGGCCCGTAGCCCGTTGCCTTCAGCATTCTCTCACACCCTCCGTGTGAGTGCAGTACGCGAGCGTCGAGCACAATGGAGATCGCTTCATGGCTCCAGCCGACTTTGTGCAGCACTTCCTGGGCCTGCTCCGCCAACCCAACCACAATCCGCGCGCTGTGAGCACGCTCGCTGGCGTAGCCGACACCAGCAAAGATGGGTGCGTTGAGCTGCCGCATCTGTGACTTGTTTCAATCGCCCGGCGCCGTGTTTCATTCCGTTAAAAAAGCAAGTCTCGCAATTCTGCGACGTGTTTTTTTGGTTTGTGCCGCGTATTGATCGGCACGAATGACTCGCTGCTACGGTCGTAATATTTCTTCCGGAGTGAAAAAAAAGGGCACTGTATTGCGCATTACAATCAAATTAAGTGAGTAACCGAATAGCTACAACGGCGCACTGCCCTTGCGTTTCCATATTGCGCGGAAACCACGAATGCAGTTGTCTTGCTCGCGGGCATGTTCCTTATCGCAACATTTCGTGACCCGCCCCGCCCCTGTCCCTGTAATATCGATCCCGCGCCCTGCCCCGCTCGTGGCCTCAGGCTCATCTCCTTCCAGGAGTTTGTGGCGTTTGAGTCGGTGCTGTGCGCCCCCGACGCCCTCTTCATGGTGGCCTTCCAGCTCTTTGACAAGCAGGGCAAAGGCGAGGTCACCTTCGGTGAGTGTCCCGTTAAGCGTTTCTAATGGGGACTAAACGGCAGGGCACGGCACCCTTGCCCTTCCCGGTCAGCACCCTCGACCTTTTTCTCGCTGCCTTCCTGGTCATCTGCTCTGTCCGTGTGCAGGAAACGCAGCTCGTTGGACGGAGATGTTTACAAGAAAGTAAATTAAAGTGTCGGCCAAATGCTTTTTTTGGCTTTAAATGGTTTTGTTGTTGCGCCGTGGGTCATGTGAACAATTAATGTAGTCTGTTAAAATAATTAGAATTTGTCAACGTAGCGAGTGCAAAAATAGTTGAAGATTTTTATACTAATTCTTGTGTCATAGAATGCATTTTTTAGGGAACTGGCCTTTGCGGCCTGTCAGATGTGCAGCTAATATGTGTACCTTTTGTTTCTGCCACCAATAGCATTTTCTGAATATTAATTGGATTGACGCGTTTGACATGTCAATTTCCACATTTCCGCCAGGGGAACTTTTTCTCCATTTAAAGGGTTCCAGTGGGAGAGAAAAAAGTGACCTTTGTGCGCTTGTCAGTAATCCATCCCTTCTCTCGGTCGCATCAAACCCGATTACACTGCCAACTCAATCTTTCACCCTCCTTTAACCAAGGTTCTCCTCCTTATAAAGGACCGAGCAGGTATTTCACTTGCGGTGGCTGGCCTGGGTGGGTTGAGGATCCAGTATAGTGCAGCTACCGTATTTATAGGGCTCGTCCTGCAGACTTTACTGCCCTCCTGCCAGCTGGTCTTGGGACTCATTTCACCTTGCGATGCACATAAAGTCGATGACAAACACGGCAGAGATCTAACCCTCAGGGTGTTTCTGCCTAAAATATAATTCAAGACTGGTTCGTGTAAAGCAGAAAAACATCAACATTGTTGAACACAATAAGGCATTGCATCGGGGAATTTTATTTTTGGACCCACGACCCCGAGCAATAAGGTCTCTCGTGTATCCTGCATCTTCGTTGCTAGTTAATTACTGAAACGGTACTTTCGCGAGTTGCTTTATGTAACCGCTGTTTAATATTATTAGCTCCTGATTGTGTGCAGTGGATGGGTTTAAATCTGTGACGCTCTGGGCTGTTGAGCAGTGGGTAGCGTGTCGGCAAGGCCCTCTCAGGGCTCCGTGTAGAAGCTCATTACAGGCCGAGATATTCATACTGACATACCCTAACATTTCATTTTATGTATTCATTTGCGCACTTAATACAATTAGTTACAGACATGGGCAGTGGCAATTTAGTCATTAGTATAATTAGTGTAATTTATCCTTGACAAAATGACAATGCGGATACAATACTATTGACATGAGACTGGCGAGTGTGCTGTCACATAAACATGCAAGAAGCTGGAAATTATTTATGAAATTTAACTTTTTTTTTCTTCTTCTTTTGGAAGGCGATAATTTCAGCGTTTTGTAAATGTTGGTTGTGTCTGGCAGACGGGGTGAAGGAGGTGTTCAGCCAGACCGACATCCATCAGCATATTTCCTTCAACTGGGACTGCGACTTCATCCGGCAGCACTTTGGCCACGACCGCACCAGGTGCCTCATCTACTCCGAGTTCACGCAGTTCTTGCAGGTATAATAAACGCACGCCCTCCCTGCATGACCTCTACGTCCCTGCTTGTGGAGGAGTTATCGTATGCTTATCTTTAAGACGGAAACGCGTACTGAACCACGTGCCGTTTCGTTTCTGTCGTGACTCAGTTTGTTAACGCTGTATTTTATTGCGCAAAAAAGCAACTGTAAAGATTTTCCGTGAAGGTAAGCTAGACGGCATTCCCATGCTCCCCTTGTCGCTTTTTCAGTGGCCTGTACAAATGTTCGCAACTGCCGGCGCTCCCAAGACCGTACGCTGCCTCGCCCATGTTTGATTGCGTCTAATGTTTCCTGCTGAGTTCCTTCCGGAGGTGTCGGGGAGAGCCTTTCACTTGTCCATTATAGTCCAAATTGCTGCTGTCTCTTGCCACTGAAACGTGACTCCTCCAGAAGCTGGCAGAGGGATTGGGTAGGGTTTGTGTGGACCCTATAAAGGGAGGGGGTGGGAGCTGGAGGGGTGCAGGCAGAGATGTAGGGTAAGGCTGAGCGGGGTGGTGGGGGGGCAGGGTTGGGGGGCGAGGGGAGGCGGGGGAGCTATGTGAAGAAGCACGGGTTTAAAATTACACCACCTTCGAAAAATGAAACCTCTTTCAGGCCACAAAATCAAAAACTCTTTAAAAAAACGTCTCTGGAGTTGCAAATGTAATTGTGACAAGCTGTCAACCTTTCTCTTGCACGCGGAGCTCTTTATCACTTGCAGGACAGTGCATGAAATGCATGGCTAAGTACGGCTGCAGTAATTGTTGGTGCAAGGGGGATTGCCACTTAGGCATGTTGAACAAGAGAACAAGAGCACTTGTCGCTGTACACTTCATCTCGTGTAACAGAAACTCACGGTAATCAAGTACAGGTTTTCTGTGCAGGAGAAAAACCAGGTCTGTTTTTAATTAAGTGACACGTAAACATTCGCCCTTTTCTCCATATAACCTGCTTTAAAAATCGAGTTGATGTTTTGCTTTTCTTTTTACAATGCAGCAGAAAACGCGGTCATATGATTTTGTACAAAAATAATTCATTCAGTATTACGTAATCGGCCGCGAGTTGCCTTTTTTCCCGCAATGGTGCGAAATTAGCACGCGCCGCGAAAAGCTCTCAGCAGAACGAGCGAAAGCATTTGGCAGCCGTTACTACCGAGACTACGTGTTTCTTTACAGCAGCGTGTTTCAACTCTCTTGCACACCCTCAGCCCTAGCCTCCTTTTTTTTTGTTCACTCTGCCACCACACTTTACGTTTTTAAGGAAATTGCCCTTTTTATTTAACTGGCAGTAAGCGCAATGAAATTAATTACTTTAAAATTGATGATTTGGACTCTAGTCAAAGACAGTAGTCTTGAGACTACCGTGGGTAAACATAAGGCATCTCTGGACATGAATTAATCGGGAAGTCAACTGCTGCAGGTTTTGGCTGCGCACTTATTTGAACCACAGTGGCAAATTTAAGTTTTATTTTTAGGCACTTCGCTTCTACATTGTACAACATGGAAACAATGGGAATTCGTTGATTTCACGAGGCATAATAGTCAGTTATTACATAGTTGGTCAAATTATTACAAGACACCGACAACCATTCATTTCTTGTGGATCTCTCCAATTGGAAAAGTTTCCGTGCACTGCAAATGTGTTTTGTTACAAGGTAACATAAATCTTTTTAGGCACAGTGTATTTGCAAAGTGTGTGTTCTTTACAGCCAAATGTCATTGATTGGTTTATAGGTACAGTAATACATAAATAAATGAAGAAAGCAAAATGTAATGAAGCAGTCTGAGCGTGCCTTGTGGAATTGTAATGGCCCTTGTACTTTGGGCTTTTCTCTTTGGCCCCACCGCCATTGCTGGGAGTATTAATGACGCATCGTTGTGGTCCTTTGCAGATGTATTTGCGTAACTGCAATGGGACGGTCGTGCAATTCATGTAATATTCAGCATGTGGCTCTAATATGTATTGTATAAATACAACATTTATTATAATTACTAATAACACCCCGAATTAGAAGGCAGGAGATTATTCCTTTTGGCCAAAATGTAATAGTTAAACGTGGACTCAAATACTCGGGGCTTATCATTGACGACTGTTTGATGTGGCATAGAATATTTTTTTTCGTCATTCTAGTTTATCGAATATACATTTTTATTTTATAGTTCTTGCATGATCTTTTATGTGGTTAATTTCTGAGAACATGGTTTGAGCATGTGCAGCTGTTATAATGTGAGTTCAAGTACAGGTGTATGTATATATATACGTGTGTGTGTGTGTGCGTGCCACACCCTGTCAGGAGGGTGGTCCCCTCCCCTCAGTGTTCTTCGAGAAACAGCAGGAAACCACTGTGGCTGCCATGTGACATGGCTGAACACTCACTGTGGAGGAGAGGCTGCCATTCCTCTATCAGGATCTCGATGGGTACCGACTAAAGCTCTGTGGAATATAGGAGGCCCAGTAGACCGGTTCTGCCTCCATTTACTACGAGGGGTGGACAGTCCTCCACTCGCGGCAGGGCACTGTCAAACAACAAGGAGTGGCTCTTTTTCTGAATAAAAGGATGAAGGAGGCGTGGGAGTTTGCCAACGAGGTTTGGGAAGCTGCGAGTTCCAGGATGTAGCCCTCATGCTCAGCCACCACATAATCAAAATCTTCTGTTTGGCTGAATAGAAATGGCTAAATGTGCAGTGCATTGGCAAGAGAAGAGCTGGGCTGATCAGGTACAGGAGGATATGGAGCTTGTTAATGATAGGTATCTTCAATGTCAAGATTCGTCTTTGTGTGGAGGAGGCTCATGAAGGACGCTAGTGGGCAGTTGGAGGTAGTCGCCCTCCAACAACGGAGGAGCAGAGCGCTGGGCAGCCAAAACGCAGCGAATTGGCACAGTGCATCTGTCAATCATCTCAGTCAGTCAACGCATAACGCTTGCGTTTGCCCATGCCCTTTTGCCAGCGAGCCTTCAACACTTCACGTGGCCTCAAATTGCACCTCGCCTGGCACAAGTGCTGCGGTGATGTCACCGCCACAAAATGAGTGGCTGTTATAATTTTAAGTCGATTAATTGACCTGATGGAGCGATCATCCCAGCTCGAGTCATTATGACTAACCGGGGGGGGGGGGGGATCTTTGTCTTTGTGTGTGGGTATGTACGTGGATTGGCAGGAGCTGCAACTGGAACATGCTCGGCAGGCCTTCGCCCTGAAGGACGTTAACAAGTCCGGTACGATTCCAGCGCTGGCCTTCAACGACATCATGCTCACCATCCGTCCGCACATGCTGTCGCCGTTCGTGAAGGAGAACCTCGTGTCGGTGAGTTGTTCTCCGAGCACCCTAGGCGCCTTCATAAAAATTCCAATTGGTCAATTTCACAACTGTAAGCTTCCCGCTGGGAAAACTAAAATTAATCCCCTTTCTGTAACGAGCCTTATACTGAGCTTGCACCCTTTTTTTTTAAGCTGTTGGTATTTTCTAATGCATGTCGTACGTGCGTTGAATCGACGGCGCTCGTTCTCCATGTGGGTGCGCAGGCAGCGGGAGGCAGCAAAACTCACCAGGTGAGCTTCTCTTACTTCAATGCCTTCAACTCGCTTCTCAACAACATGGAGCTGATGCGCAAGATCTACAGCACGCTGGGTGCATCGCGCAAGGGCGTCGGCGTCACCAAAGGTAGCTCGTCCGGTGCATCAAAAAGTCACGGAAACTTTATTCGCCCCGTCTCGAGATATGAATAACAAACGGTGCAGTGCACACGGGGTATTAATGATTATGCCCGATTGACAATTTCGTCAACCGTCATCATTAGAAGTTTGATTCGGTTAATGAGCCGATTAAATTTATTTATCATTTAATTGAAAGTAGTGGCTCCAGAGGTCACCCTCGTAAACCTCGGCGGTGGTTTATCCGCTTCTCTAACAAAGGCATTCCCCAAGCTGTTGCCATATCTCGCGGTCGTTTGATGTAAAATAAAATCCGTCTAGCATACTTGCAGTGGGCATCCTCATGGGCCTGTTTCGGGCCTTGGCTGGGGAGGTCACATGCACCAAATGCTTATAACGTCTACGAATCGAAAACAATCGTCTCTTTTAAGTGCGCAATTTGATGGGACGTATCGTGGGCATAAGAATCGATTTTTATTCTGTGAATTGGTGTATGGTATGCCTAGCGGACGCTTCATATAGTGGTTGTAGATGTTTTATTATTTTAAAAAATTCGGTGGTGTTGAATGAGTCTGTTATTGTGAAATGTCCTTAAATTGCTTGTATAGAAGGAAACGTTTGCTGATATCTGTGATTGTCGTAGAGTTATAGGTTTCGTCAGATGGTATTGTTTTTTTACATCTTAAGCAAGCATGTTACACTTTTGAGCTGAAAAATCTAGCGGTATAATTTACATGCGAGAGCATCACTGACCGGGAGTATGTTTTCCTTCTCGCCGAGTGTGACTGAAGCATACTCCTGTTGCAGTGATCATTGTTATCACTCGCACACAGCAGTGATATGTGAGACCACGCTGCTTAACATTTGATAGTCCAGTTTGGCCTGTGCCATTACATACTTTGCACTCGGCGACTTTGCTGCTTAAGCTGTTGTTGTTTGCCTTTGATACTAGCCATAAACCGAATACAATTTTCAAACAAAGAAAGGGGCATGGTTTTAGGTACCATCTGGTGCCATTTCTCTCTACGTTCAATGTTGAATGCAACCCGTGTACTCTTCTTCACAGAGGAGTTCGTGCTGGCAGCTCAGAGGTTCGGCCAAGTGACTCCGATGGAAGTGGACATCCTGTTCCAGCTGTCTGATCTCTTCGAGCCAACGGGGTCAGTTTAATCGGCCAAATCCCTCGCCGTTGCCGAAGCCTCTTGTTTTATTTTCATGAGCACGTTGTGTTCAACCACCAATGCCGCAGGTCAAGGCACTCCTTTTACTGCTTCTTTCATCGCACTGCTCTAATTTGAAATGTCCTCCCATTGTCTCTCTTTTTCCCAGTTATTTTAATAACCTCGCTGAATTCAAGAAATGCATTGACTTATTTTTTTTGCCCCCCCCCCACCCCCTTCAATTGTGCTAAATGTTGCTGGCCGTATGGCATTTTGGGCCTTGGGACCTGTGCTCAGCAACCGTGATTTAAAAAAAAAACGGTGACAAACTTTGCCGTCGTTGCAGTAGTACCGCTCGCTGCTGTACCGCTTGCTGTTTGCTGTGCCGGTGTGTGCAGTCGAGTGACCCTGGCAGACATAGAGAGGATAGCTCCCCTCCAGGACGGTGCCATGCCTTATAACTTGGCCGAAGCCCAGCGGCAGGTAAAGGACACTTCGCCTCTCCACCTACATCTTATTTGTTTAAAGCATCTTTCCCCTGCAGTGCAAACAAGGTGCAGCTTATCCTTCATACAACAGTGGTCCTGATAGTGCGGGGAGGCAGGTGGATGAGCTACAGACAGACTCATTATACCCGGGCATTCCAGGATCAGCCGCTGGGTCCATTGATTGCTGGTAACCATAGACCCACTCAGACCCTAACATTGGTGGGTGTGCGAATCCAAAATGTTAGAGGTCTGCCCATAAATTTTGGAGAAATGTAGACCCCCCCAAGGCATGAGGTGATGCTCAATTGTAGGTGTGCCATGCGGGAGGTCTGCATCTGACAGTCTGCCACATTACTTTTTGGCTGTTTGACAAAAGGCTGAACAAAAACCCACTGGCATGAGGTGGTCATTTTTGTTATTAATGGTCCACTGGAAACTGCTGTACACAAGGGGGTTTGAATAGTGACCACTGGTGGCCGTAAATACACACCGCTCCAGTGCTCAAAGAGAGAGGGCTCAAGTGTTGCTGTGTGCTGACATGCTTTTCTCGGGTTTATTTGGTGTCTTAACTGTCATCACACATTTATGTTGGGTCACTGTTTCCTCGAATTTAGATTCGAAGGGAGAATGCGGGTTGCACATCACGTACAAATTTTGTGCCATTCCACTGCTTGATGAGGGCCTTCACACATTGAGCAGTTCGTGGGGGTTATTTGACCATACTTCACCATGCTGGTCAGTGCGGCCTTGTAAAGGTGGGGAGCGTAGAAGTACATACGTTACAACAATGGATTTTACTGCACTGCCATCTGCTGTGCACCGTGTAGCCACACGCCCTATAACAACCTGGTTATGCATGGTAGTCACCTATCCTAGAGTTTTTTTCCAGGCTCAGACCTGCTTAGCTTCTGAGTTCTCATGAGATCTGGTGCATTCTGGGTGATTTGGTCACAGGTGACGTCTACTTTATTTGGAACGCTATTTTGTCGGGCTGGGTGGGTGCACCTCTCCGCTAACGCAGCTGGAATGTCGCGATTTCAAAAGGGCCGCACCTGTGCGGTGCGTTTGTGTGAAGCTGCCACAGGTGAAAATGTGACCACCTAGAGACAACCGCTCAACGCTGCGTTCAGAATAATACACATCGGCGGTTTCCGCTTTGATATGTCTATTATGGTCTCTTCAGGAAAAATAAAATGTGCACACCTCTTAAATGACAGCAGTGTGGTAGTACATGGATAGCCCTTTTGTCACTCCGCTACTGAATGACGGCCTCCCCATCCCATGCGATTTGTGGGGGTTATTTGACCATACTTCACCGTGCTGGTCAGTGCGGGGTGGTGAAGCGTGAAGAGAGCGGGGAGGGGCCATGATTGCTTACGATATCATTCATCGTTGATGTTAGCCTTGGCCCGGAATCAAGCACAGGTGGGCGAGTTCAGAGCGCAGTGTATTGTAACATGTTTTATGCATACGAGCTCTTGAGTACTAATTCCTCATTACGTTTGTAGAGGATCGCTATTTGTCGATGCATGTTAAGTGGTCAAACGATCGTTGCAACTTATTGGGCTGGGTAGAGGCACGTGTTTTGCCCAAACAGACATTTTCCAGTTTACGCTCCAGGCTAAACCTGCTGATCTGGCAGGGTATGTGTGTATGTGTGTGGAGGTGTATACCGGCACTTCCTGAAACAAAGGCTGAAAGGCCTCCAGACATCTGTTGGGTGGGCCATCCCTTCGCGTTTCATCCCTGCAGGGCCGTGTTCCCACAGTAAAACCTGTGCGCGTTTGAACTCAATCTATTTTTGTTATTTGGCTGCTCCTCTCCACCAACTAACCCTGCCCACCGCCCACAACACCAAAAACCGCTCTGATGCCCCCTCCTCCGCTTGGCCACCCTCCACCCCCACAACCGCGCCCCCCACCCCCGGGCAAACTGGGAGGATTACAGGCTGCGTGGCAGAGGAGCTTACCTGCCCTCTTTCTCCGTGCAAAGGGGACCTGCATTCCTGTAGGGCAGGTGTGCTCACGGGGCCGCGTGCGTAATCCCGCTCGCTTTTACGTGGAGTCGCCAGGCAGTTAAAAAGTTTACAGTGGCCACATTAACTGCTGGACTGGGTTAGGATAAAGGGTCCTTGGGGATATAAAACCAATGCCCTCTAGCTAGGGAGAGGTTGCATTGTTGTTTTTTTTGTAGTGGTCACTTAGTTTTGTGTACCTGCCCCCCTCCCACCTTGCTTTGTAAACGTGTTGTTTGGGAAGGGTTTTATCCCATTTGTTTATTTCACAGAAAGCTATGTAGTGTGGAATTTAATTGTTTTATATTCAAGTCCATTATGCAGCCCCGGGAGATTTTCCTACCCTATGAACTAAGCTGGAAAGCACCTGCTTTTGTCATATCTCGCAAGATGAGCAAATTCGCGCTTGGGATGGGTGACCACCATGTTATAAAAAATATGTTATCGGCTGCGACGGGAATATGTGGTAGGATGCAGAGGGCATTGCCGCTAAATCAATGTTTGTATTGTACTTCTTCGCTCCCACATCTATGCTCCCTGCCTTCACCAACCCACGCTGACCACCAGTGTGGTGAAGTATGGGCAAACAGCCCCCACGACCCGCATGGCGTGGAGAGGCACGAACCCAGCAGTGGTTTGACAAAAGGCTGTACGTGCATATGTACTATGGTTTTGTTTGTTATTAATACCGTATTTGATTTTAAATAACATTCTTTTAATCCCACGATGCTTTGCTAGCAAGCCTCAGACAAGTCAAGACCCATTCTCATCCAAGTGGCCGAATCTGCCTACAGATTTGGTCTGGGCTCAATTGCCGGAGGTGAGATGGGAACTTCAATTGCCACTCGCCACGCATTCATTCAAAGATAAAGACAAACACGGGGTATATCGCATTTCATCAACACAACGCCGTGGAGCACGCGCACGTTATAGCGGAGCTCGCAACCGCTCGCGTGATTTATTTTTCCACGTTTTATTGCGAGGAGCTGCGCCGATTACGGACGACGCCAGATGCGTGGCCGCCGCGTCTCGGCGCGGCGGCAAACACGATCGCCCACGCGAGCTGCCATCGTGACAAGCGTCGTGTTTCGTTACGTGGGGCATTTTTCCCCCTCCTCGGTCATTTCAACTTATTTATTTATTTGACTCGAGTGCGTCTGTCACTACGCGTCTAGTATCCTTGGCTCCAGCCAGTCTTGGCCCACAGTGCCACAATGATGTCCTTACAGTTACCCCTCTGTGCATCGGCTCGCTCCATCCAAAGGGTCATTGTTGTATCTGGCACGGTCCTGAGAGCCAGACAAGTCGTTCAGAATGCGCCTGGGAGTTTGGACTCTTGGCTCGTGAATATATAGTTTCAGGTCGAGTTACTGAAATTATCTTGCTTTGCTTGTTATGGTGCATTTTTAGATGTACTGTATAAAAATATGTGTGTGCCCACACACGCATTGCATGCCTGCACATATCGATGACAAATAAAATGAAAGCTATTTAGATTGTTTTTTATTTGACGTCACTTGATGATGACTGCTGTCTTGTTCATCTCTCGCTTAGCACCTCGATTCGCTGTCATTTTGGTTGTAATTTTTAATCCTCTTCAAATCCTTGTTATTTTGGTGCTTTGTGTGATGTGGGGGCATGTGTCATGGGGTGTGTACGCGGAATGTTCCAGTGGAAAGATGTTAACTGCCTCGCCTGGTATACAGGAGGTCGTCGATTCGATCATCTAGAGTATTTGCCTGCTAGAAATGTCGACACGATAAGCCACTTCATTGGGCTATCATTTGTGGCCAGGTCGCTTCTGAAAAATAACTATATAGCTCGGTGGGCCTTACATGGTTAAATAAAAATAGTTTATAGTGGCGTGCTGAGGATGTGCGCGTGTGTATGTGAGTTACTTGGAACGACGTGTATGTGATGTATACATGGCGTGCACTGTGCGGGGGTGTGTACCTGGTGGGACGTGTGTCATGGATACATGGTGTGGCTGTTGGTGGGTGTGTACATCATGTGGTTTGTGTGGGGTGTGTGCATTGTGTGGCTTGTAGAGGGTGTGTACATGGTGTGACTTGATGAGTGTGCACATTGGGTGGCTTGTTTATTGTATGTGTAGTGACGCATTCAGAGACACTAGGAGTAGAACGCGCTCTATTATCAGCCTTCACAGCTCACAAGGGGTAACTACAGCTCCCAGTCAGGACAGCTGGCAGACCGCCTGACTGACGATGCCGAGAAGGTGAAGATGTAGATGGCGACGAAGACTCCAGCAGCACGACGAGGGGATCCCATTCCAACCGACAGCCCCGAGCCTTCGCTCGGGGTCCCCTTTTAGCCTCCCAGCGTGGCCTCGCTCCGCCCTGGCCACGCCCCTTTCTAGAACCTACTAGCGGGTTCCCGGGCTTCCCTCACGTGCCCCCTCTATCACCTTTCCCCTACATCCCTCTCTCTGACTTGTCACGTGACCTGCTGACAGACAGGGCTGCTGCAACTGCAGATCCCCTTCTCCAGTAACCCGCGCTATGCTACGTAGTGACCCGTTCCATGTCACTACACATGTACATGGAGTGCGATGTGTACGTGGTAAAGTTGTCAATACAATTATTCACAACATGACGATTCTTTTTCTCGTACCTTCGTAATTGCATTTCACAATTTTATCGTCTCGTTTGTGTGCTTTGCTGTACTTCCAGTACACGTTTGGATTCATGAATTATGTGACTGCAATTCACTCGCCATGAGCCTACTATTAAACAGCGGTTTGCACATTTGGTGTGTTGACGTGTGTGACACGTGTACGCACATAGCGTGACGTTCGTACACACAGCGTGGGGTGTGCGCTTGACGTGCTACATGAAGCGCGGTGCCTGCCTGCGTGCCTTTGTATGTGACGCGGTGTGCGGGGGGCGCCCGTGTGCCCGTCGTGTAGCGGTGGGCGCCACGGCCGTGTACCCCATCGACCTGGTGAAGACGCGCATGCAGAATCAGCGCTCGACCGGCTCCTTCGTGGGCGAGCTCATGTACAAGAACAGCTTTGACTGCTTCAAGAAGGTGGTGCGCTACGAGGGCGTCTTCGGCCTCTACCGAGGTGGGTGCACTCGCACAAAGGCAAAGGTCGCCCAGCGTGGTCCTTACAAGACTGCTGTGGCAAGTACCGTTTGCTAGCACCAGTGAAGACCAACACGACACACGAGGGGGTTGATGTGGATAGCACCACGCCCGGCCAAGCTTTATCTCCCCAGTGGTGGTGTTTACACACCGCAGCGGGTACTAATTTAAGGCTGAGATGACCTAGGGGGGGGGAGGGCCAGCACCGTTATTGATATTTTGTGACTGATTTTGGCTTTGAGCCGGAATCGAATTCAGCAGGTTTGTAGCGCAATGCGTTAACCACTGCACCACCACTCCCCACACTCCTCGGCACACACGCCACTCGCTTGTGCCCGTATACACATACAGCCGACTTGCCAATCCGCTGCTGAATGAGTGCTTCCTCTCCCCTTGCGGGTAATGATGGTTCATTGAGCATACTTCAGTGTGGGTTGGCGAAGGGAGCGGCGGGGCCCAGGATTGGTTCAGCTATAATTCACCTTTGATGTCAGCCATGGATGGGTATCAAACTCGGCTCACTGTGTTCATAGAGCAGCACGCCATCTGCTGCACCACGGAGCACAGATGTGGGAGCATACTCAACTGACTTATGTAATTTCTACTGTATATACTTTATTTTTAGTGACTTGTTTACCGTTTCTATATTTTGCACTGCTATTCTTTTTTTTGGTGTTGTTTGTTGTAACATTCTGATCCGCCCCTACTGGACTGTGAAAAAGAGCTTCATGGCTCATAGGATTCCTCCAGTCGAAATAGTTTTTTCTGATTATGACTTTGTCACATTGTGTTCTCTGTTGCCCCCAACGTAGTCTTGCACTAGCCTATTCAAGGACTAACCTGCTTAACTTTCGAGGTATGCTGAGATGGAGTGCTTCCTCTGTGGTTTGGTCATGCATGTACCTGTGGCTAAAAATGCTGGGAACAGTCGTATCCATCAAATGGTCTCGACAAGCCGAACTTCTTAGGGGGCACACCTGACCATTTGCCGATGTGGAATTGGGTGGCAATTGTAGCTTCGAGTGGTGACACTGCCACCTACTGCCACCTGCTGCCACAGCCTTGTCCATGCCTTCGCAAGTCCCCGTCACGCACAGGATGTGGGTGTGCTCCGTGCATGTGCCTGTGAACTCATCCGCCTGTCAATGGCATTTGCGCTGCAGAAGGACGCGTTCACATGATGGCGATGTGGTTTATGACGGGATTTAAATGCTATTTGCGTGCATGTAAGCGTATTTTAATTAGACATCCATCATGAGATTAACCCAAATTTAAAATATACTTACATCTCTCTGTCAATCCGTTGCTGGATGAAGGCCTCCCCACGATATGTTGGTCATGGTGCTTCTTTGACCATACTTCACCACGCTGGTCAGTGGGTGTTTGTCAAGGGGAGAGACCCCAGGACCGGTTTACATATCACATGCTGCCGATGTTATCTATGGCGTGGTGAAATGCATGCTTGGAATTACACTAAGAGATGGAAAGGAGAACCATGGATTTAAGAGCACGTGCAGGTTAGCGACATCATGCTAACTTTCGATTTAAAGCTTTCGTGACTACAGGGATTCATATTCTTGAAGGGAAATAATAAAATAATAAAACAATAAAAATTGTATTTCCCTTCTACATGACTTTACCGAAAGAACCCAAAATATAATGCTAATAAGTGGGCTTGGGTAGGGCGCGTTGCTACAAGGGGTGTTGACTGATGGTCAAGAATAATGTTTGAGCGGCAACCCGGGAATTTAACAAGTCGGGAATTCGCGTGATGAAATCAGCTCGCATGTGGGTACTAGGCAGATTCGTGTCATCGTAGGAGGACGAGAGATGGTGCCGGCTTGGGGAAGTCTTCATCCAGCAGTGTATTGACCATTGCCGATTACGATATTAAATTCGGAAAGTCGAAATAAATTGCCCGCTCGCTTTAAACAGCTGGAGCCGTGGAATTGGTGAGCGTGCCGGGCGCAGCTCCAGAGCAGCACGGCGCCCATGCGGCGGACTGCAGTTTGCAGGGCCAGTGTGGCCGTGGCGTGCCGAGCATTTGACGGACAGCTACGTCCTGAGGGCTCGGCCGTGGGTCGCTGCCCACTCACCTCGCCACTTACCGGCGGCCGTTGTGCGCCAGGGAGCCGTGACGAGGGCCAAACACGCTGGAGCGCCTCTCTGGGGAGAAGGAAAAATGCGCGCTATTTCTCGCGGGCGAGCGGACATGCGTGCGTGCTCTGTTTTCACCTGCCAGTCGCACGCGTTCCCCCTGTGTCCTTGCTGATGGACAGCCGTGCCAGGCCAATTCCGCACACTGCACATTTTCAGTCGTTGTGGGTTTTTTTGGTTCACTTAAAAGTTGTGTGTGCAGCATTTATAGTGTGTTGAGCATAAGTAGTTAGACAGGATTATTTTTATTTATTCACTTTATTTTAATTGTTATTTTTCTATATACGTGACTTTACCGAAAGAACCACGGAATAAAGAATATAGACAGCTTTATACACACGAAAAAGCTTACATGTGCATTAGTCAATACTTCTAGATTTGAAGCTTTCGTGACTGCAAGTATTCATATTCTTAGGTTTTTTCGGTAAAGTCACGTAGGTAAAAAATCAAAATTAATAAAAATAAAATAAAAATCACGACGTTTCGGAGGCAACACAAGCTTCCGTCTTCAGGTGGAACCGTCACAGCATGCTTGCTGTAATCAAGTAAAAAAAGCGTGCTGTGACGGTTCCACCTGAAGATGGAAGCTTGTGTTGCCTCCGAAACGTCGTGATTTTTATTTTATTTTTATTTTACTTTTATTGATTTGGATTTTTTACCTACGTGACTTTACCGAAAAAAACCTAAGAATATTAGTCAATACTTGTTGACTTAATCGTCATCATTATGATCAGCCGTGCTCTATGCAATGCTGGATGAAAGCCTCAGCATCTCCAACATTATTCTTGGTCCTGTGATGCCACAATCCGTCTCGCTCTTGTACTACAAGAGTTGATCTCATCACTTCCATTATCCCAGTGATCATCCTCTCGGGCACGTTCTCTTCCCTTTATCTGCCCATCTGTCATCAGTTTCATCCATCAGATGTCATTCTTAACTGTGTGTCCTGCCCAAGCTGAATCTCTTTTTACTTTTTTCCATGTTTTTTTTTTCTTCCATTTTCTGTATGTCTCATCCACGTGTCGGATCTCTCTCATGGTATCTTATATACACTGATTGAAAATTGTTCTTTAGGCACATTTCTAAATGCACTTCATCCTGCTTCCATTTGCCTCGTTACTTCACAATTTATATTCTGGTTCGCTGATGATTATTTCCTTAGATTGTTCGTACACCCTTGTGTGTATCCATTTGTGTCCCTTGAACAACGTGATTTTCTTCCAGTAAACTTGTCTGTATCCTTGGCCCAACTTTGCAGCCTTCTTTGCTTACTTGAGTCATAGCTCCATAAAACGTGATCAAAAGCAATGGGCCGTGTTACAACGTGAGCAATTGCATATCCAGGAGCAAACTTTGTTGTTGTTGTTGAAACAGAAGTATAACTACCTTCTCATCTTCAAAGCAATGTGCGTGCATATTTTATTTCACGATTTATTGTGATTGTGTGGGTGTGCATTATATAATGAAACCTCCTGACTTTGTGTAGCTGATTGACCTTTTTCGCGGAGTGCCTGTGGTTTCGTGCGCATGCTTTTGAGCGTGCGCTCGCGTTCGGCGTGACGCCGCGGCTGACTCTGCCTCCGCGTGTTTCTCTCTCTCTCTCCCCCCCCCTTTCAGGTCTCATTCCTCAGCTCCTTGGAGTGGCTCCAGAAAAGGCCATCAAGCTTACTGTAAGTGGCACAGTTAAATGGAGAAAGAAATCATTGCTGTTGTTTAAATTAACAGTGGCCGAGGTCACGCTGCGTTCCATAACGTTCCTCGCCGGATAATGAAATCTTAGTTGCTGTGTAATTTCCCTTGGGTTTCTGGCTAGAACGTACATTAATTACGTCAATTTGTAGATTAAAATTGAAAAAAAGAAAAGAAATCAGAATTTCATTAATCTAGCTTACGGACTGAATTAGTTTATTGGCTCACGCGGCTAAAAACTCATTATGTCAAAGTTTATTTTTGAACATGAAATTGCACGTTGCTTTTTTTCACGTGAAAATCTGCACTATGTTAGACGTGTGCATCGTTTTGAGTCGGCGTGAACCCACCTTTGGGCACGACGGGAGCTCGCGGTGTTGGACGCACATCAGGCAGCGTCTGAGCAGGCTTGGGGAGAGTGAGCGAGCGAGCAGACGGATCTGCTGGGGAGGAGCCTGTGGGCTTGCGGCTCGTAACGAGGAGTGTCGAAGGAAATCCACCAGGACGTTACCTCCTTTGCCCTGAACATATTTTCACGTTTTTCTTTTGGTAATGAGAAACACACCCTTTGCCAGGACGTGTTATGCCTTATTCACAAATGGATAGGTGTTGTGCGTTTTACTGCTTGCGTGCGTTTGTGTTTCGGTAACAGAGAAGTTGGCAAAAGTTGAATAAAATCACAACCTGGATGTGTCACGTTGGACTCTTAAAGACCTTCATCAGGGATGCAGAGGGCCTTCTATCTGACCTGTGACCCCACTTATTCCGTGTCATTTATATGGCCTTTCTCATATAGTTGTAGTGACTGTTAAAAGAGCATTCATTTAGATGGGCCAGATGGCTCACAGCTGGTAACACCGAGAAGCCTAGGTTTGAATTTGGGCAGCCGCCTCTGATTAAACTGGATTCTCGAGTGTAGTTGGTTGATGGTCTCAGTTTGTCACTGATAATAGTGAAAAAATAAAAATCACTAAGTTTTATTCTGCAATTAAGTTGGCCAAGTTATGCGAATTAAGAATATCAGTTTGGCTGCCATGTGACGAATAATTTCTCGGTGGTGGAGTGAGTGGGAAAGTGCTGGCTCCCCCCACTGTTGGAAAACACAGGTCACACTATGGGATACTCAGAGGCAGTTCTGTGATATCTACTTATGTGGCCCTTTTTTTTAAAACAAAGGTTTTGTTTATGTTTTGTGAGTGTTGTGAAGAGATGCTGCATCTCTTGATATCACACAAATAGCGCAGTTGGGACAACAAATGTTTTTTTTAATATGCTTTTGAAAATGTAAAAAAAAAATATTGATTAAAGAAAGTGGACTAGGGTTGCTGTTGATGAAGTTGTGAGCCTGTGCGTGCTTCTGTTGGTGAGTTGCAATGCAAGTCACCGGCTGGGCGTTTCTTTCAGATGAATGATTTAATAAGGGATAAATTCACGAAGAGGGACAACTCCATCCCTTTGATTGGAGAAATCATCGCCGGGGGCTGTGTGAGTATTGGGTGTCACCCCCTTCGTGACCTATACACCCCACTCTTCTCCCCCACCCCGCCCCCTACCTTCCAGCCCCACCCTTAGCTTGATGCTGAATCTGGCTCTCACCTAATCACTGGCATTCTTACAGAGGCACAGAAGGTTTATAAAAAGCGAGCATTCATGTACCCGAGCCATAAATACAACTTAAATCTGAAGCGAATGCGGCAAAATTGCATCAAATTTGGCTTCAGAAAAGGTTGCACAAGAATAACTTGTATACTGCGGGAAAGAAAATAGTAATTTTGCTCGCCATCCAATAGTGTTTAGAAACAAACGTTTGTGTTTATAGTCTATCTTTGTACTTTTTTTATTATACGATAGCTTGATATTTACTTTGAAGTTGTATAAGATGAGAAAACCTGTGTTAGGTTTTGTAGAGCAGGCTTATCAATGCTGGGAATGTCACAGGTAAACAGAGGCTTCATTTAGTACAACCTGCACAATAGAAAGACAAATGTTGAAAGAGCTGTGACTGAAAGGTGCCCTTTTTCGTGGCTGTAATCAGCTGACCAAGGTTGTGACCTCTGACTCTTCAAGGGTCACTGTGGTTTCATCAGCAGTTCGCTCGAGGGCAGGTAGAAAATGAGAGGTGGCCGGGCACACGAGGTACGGCGAGATACGGGCGAGGGACATAATTTTCAAAAGTCTGTGGCCAAAACTGCCCTCTTCTAACCTTCCACCCACTGCAGCCTCTGGTTACCCAACACACAAAACGAAGACAAAGATCCCCTGTATAGCCTAAACAGACTATTGGGGCAAGTGCTGTTAGCGGGCACTTGTGAAGGCCGGCACTGCACACGAGGGGGTGAGTGGCCAGCACCGTACCCGGCCGCCTTTGTCTCCCTAGTGGCGATGTTTACACTTTGCACCAGGTACTCATTTGAGACTGAGTCGACATGGGGGAGGCCCAGGACCAGCTCAAATATTCGCCACTTATTGAGCGTGAGTGGGAATTGAACTTAGATCGGTGGGTTCGGTGACCTGACCCAGCGTAGCCACGCACGCGCGTGCGTGCGACCATTGGATGAAATGACAATCGGACAAGGCCTTCGGGCAGAGTTTTCGAAGCAGCCTTTAACTTGCCAACGAGATGAGCCCACTCGGGCGGGCTTAATTTTTAATTAAGCGCAAGGGGTATTTGGGGATTGGTAAAAAGAAGTTGAGTCGCTGCCCCCCCCGAAACCCGCGGTTAATTTTCCTTTGTAGTTTTAACGGCGCGCACCGGTGAAGAGGGACATTGTAGTTTGGAGCGGATTACAACGCTCGGCGGCAAACTAAGAGCAGGTTATCACGTTACACAGCACCTTGCTTAAACCTCGCCTAAGTCCACCATTGTCGGCGGTGCGTTATTGCTTAGAGAGGCACTACATTTTCTGACCTCCGCATGAACTCTGCGTTGAGGGGGAGAGGCAATAAACAGAAGTGTTGGCGTGTCCCTGCCACCAAAGTAAATTTATGTACTTTAATTTCGTGAAAAAGTTGCACGTTATAATTATGGTGCCCCGTGCCTTGACGTGTTTCTTTTTTAAGAAAATTTCAGCTCATTACCTCGAAGCCGCTGGCTTATCTCGGATGTCGATTACTTAAGGACGATGAGCATGTCATTTTGTGTACAAGTCGTCTCCCAACATCATCGGCAAAAGAAACAAAAGGAATATACTTTTTTTATAACAGAGTTCCCATTACAAATTTGACTAAAATGCAACTTGGAGATTTTTTATTATCTGCCGCTTGGTGCCAGGTTGAGTGGCATCTTTCCACCCATATCTCCGTTCATACCGGAAGATCGACCAGCCTTTGTTACGACGTCTGTCGTGTAGACGGGAAACACAAAGCCTGAACAATCAACGAATAACGGGGGCAACCGGGCGAAGGTTTTCGTCTTGGCTCCCTACCATACGAAACGAGAAGCGTAGAGGATCCTGTGCAGCCCAGTGATGCTCAATCCCTCCATGTGGGCACAGGCGGGTGGCTCCCAGGTCATCTTCACCAACCCGCTGGAGATTGTCAAGATCCGCCTGCAGGTGGCTGGCGAGATCACAACGGGCCCGCGTGTCAGCGCCCTCAACGTGCTGCGTGACCTGGGCTTCCTGGGCCTATATAAGGTGATTGACCCCCCTCCCCCCGCTGCCACCCCTTGTCGTTCGACAAATTGTTACAATTCGGGGTCTGGTTCGTGTCGCCTGTCACGTACGTGTGTTTTTTTCGTCCCAGCACATTTGCATGTAATTTGTAATTTGCATACATCTTAACCCTTTCCCGCTCCGAGACGTCTGCAAGTTGTGGGGTGGGTCCCGTTTGTTGCGTTGCTGAATCTCGGAACGTGCAAGGGGTTCGGAGTTAATTTTATTGAGAGAGGCATAGCGCCGTTGTTTCTAAAGACATTGTACTCACCGCAGAGAACTGTAGCGACACGACCGCACTCTATGATAGCTGGCGCTAAACCGTGCCACACACCCTCCCGCATGACCTTGTGGAAGCCTCGGTATGTCTTCCGACCTGAAGACGTATCGATAAAGTTATTTTATTTTAGTTTTTCTTCCGGTTCTGGAATCGGAATGGCAAAAGGGTTTTTATTTATTTTTGCATATGTGATGCAAAGGATGTATCTTGAGTGTGAGAATTGATTTTAATGGATGGATCGTCACCCACCACCACTATAGCCAACAACCTTTAACACGTTGAACAAAATACTGAGTGTTGATATCACAACAATAGTTTTTCCTACATGCCTGTACTGGAACTACAGCTGGTCAGTACTGTTTCCCTGCAAGCTGAGACGAAAGTTTGTTTATTTCCACACGAGCACACTGCATGGCAGCCTGATTGCGGTGCTATACTGCACGAACGCAGCGCGGAACGCCCATGGTCACCCGGCACCAACGTCAGAACATTCGCGCAAGGGCACACGTGTGTGCAAAAGAACGCGAGGGTTTAACTTTTTTCCAATGGTGCACGAGTCGCCATCTTTTTTTAAATGGCTCGTAGAGGAACCGGAAAAAAAAATCAGGTGTAATTTTCGTACTTTTCTCACAATCCTGTACTCCGAGCAAAAATCTCACTTTTTTCCGTAATAATAAAGCAGCAAGATCATATGTTTGTGAGTTTAGTTTTTTTTCATGTTCTCTAGGTTTTACAGTATGTGGCGAAATATTGACATTAATACGAGCACGAATTAAAAATGTAAGACTACGTTTTAAATGAACCGTGTCAATCTTCTGTATTTGTTATTCCCAACTCTTTGGTGTCACTATTATTAGTATACGTCTTCCAAAAATCTTCTGCCGTTTCAATTCAATGTCCATAATAGCGTTTTTTAGGTTAGATCGAGTAAATATAAATGTGTTGTTAAAACCTGCCACCACCCGACACAGGTTTAACGACAAATTTATATTTACGCGATCTAACCAAAATAAACCTCTTGTGGCTAATATTGGTCGCGAAAGCCTACATGTTAAATTAATTCAATGTATATTTATTATGCGTAAAATGTCGTTTAGCCAGTTACCAAATATTATTTCAGTGGCAACGGCCCACAGCGGCCACTATCAATAGAGTTAATTTTGGGGGTGGAGAGGAGCCCAGCCAGCAGCCAGCCTGGTAACTTTAAGAAAACATAATTTGTAATTGAAGTCAATATGATTCCTAATTTTGACCGTGGATTTATTTTCCCTTCGCTGTATTTCACACTGCGAGTTTTTTGCGGTTTTGTCACCGTTGGAGAACGAATCGCGTGCGTCTGCCTCTCTTTCCCACTGATGCTCCACTGATGCCCCACTGATGCCGTACTGATGCCTCACCATGTATGCAGGGTGCCAAGGCGTGCTTTCTTCGCGACATCCCCTTCTCCGCCATCTACTTCCCGGTGTACGCGCACACCAAGTCGAGTTTCGCAGACGAGAAAGGCCATGTGGGGCCACTGCAGCTGCTCACGGCCGGTGCCATCGCAGGTCAGCAAGCACGGGTCGGGGTGCGGCTCCACGTTCAATATAAAGGGCCCGCTCACGCATTACTCACGTTACATTTTAAACGGGCTCTGTATTTTTAGGACCCGCCATTTAATATTACTGATTTTTTCCAGTTTCATGCAGCTATAATTTTACACATTGGCCATACGTGAAAATATTGTTTACATTTCTGTCAGAGGTGTAAATTGCGTTGGGCCTTTTGACCGGCCCGCCGTTGCTAAGACGCGCCCTCCATGTTAGGCGGTCGCGACGGTACGTCCGACCACCGCGGAATTCATATGCCGCCCTCCGTCTCTCTCTCTCTCTCTGTAGGCATGCCGGCCGCCTCCCTGGTCACTCCGGCCGACGTGATAAAGACGCGTCTGCAAGTGGCGGCGCGTGCCGGCCAGACCACATACAGCGGCGTCATAGACTGCTTTCGCAAGATCCTGAACGAGGAGGGCCCTCGGGCCCTGTGGAAGGGCGCTGGAGGTACGGACGAACTCTGCCGCCCACCAGGTCGTGGCGAATGTACACGCCTTGCGTTGAAACGCGTTGCTGAAGGGCAGCTTCGTGCGCGTGGGACGCCAGCTCAAGCTTCAAAAATGCTCAGCGTTTTGTGCCTGCAGTACATGAGAGCACGTGTTGTATTTTTTTTCTTCATGTAAATTTTTTTTATTTTTTCCGGTTATTTTAACCACGCAATAAGCGTGGTTAAAATTGCCCTGCCATATGACTGATATTCGACGCATGACAACCGAACTACTTTATTACACTTGTCAGAGCTGGAACTTAGCCAAATTAAGTTCAGATCCAAATATGATAGGTTTTTTCAATACATATACTGTCATTGTGAATGGGACTGAGAGAATCGACTCGCTGGACTTGATAATACAGTTTAATCACAGGCGGGTGCCTGACTTTAAACCCAGGATTCTCAGCAGTGCCATCTCAACGTTCTGACGAATTCTGAGCCACCAGGTCTTCCTCTAAATGATTTGCCTGAACTCTGCGCCCTGTTTCCACCGTAGCAGAAAGCCTCGAAGCCTGTTAGACGCGTGTGATTTGTTATTGCCGCTCTCGCTTGCGCTGTTCGAAAGAAAAGACAAATTTGGCTCCCCATTGTCGCGTTTAAACTTCTGAGTGTGCATTAATCCGTCGCCTTTGCTAACGCAAGTCGCACTGTTGCTCGCAGCTCGTGTCTGCCGCTCGTCTCCGCAGTTTGGCGTCACTCTCCTCACGTACGAGCTGCTCCAGCAGTGGTTTCACGTCGACTTCGGTGGCCGGTACTGCGACGCACCATCGGGGCCCCGCACACCCTTGACACCCCCACTCCGTTATTTAAGCGGAAGCGCTTCCGCTCTTATTCGTGGGTCACAATTCCTCAAGCTGTATTTTGCCCGTGTGTTTTTTTTTACATTTGTATAAAAAAAACTGCTATGTGTCAGAAGTTTCATTGATTTATCACCAGGGCCTGTTACGAGGAATTGTTTAACACTTGACCATAGGCTTCTGTCATGTATTCATATAAGTAGTGTATGGCGTAGTGTTAGTAAATACAGAGCAACGTTTATGACAGTTACACAGTTGATATAGAGCTATTGAAGTTGACATTTTTTGTTTCGTTACTTACGATTTGTGGATTTAACGCAGTCCAAAGTCAGCCGTATGAATGGGCACACCACAGTCGATCGCCAGGTCGCGTGTGGTGCGGTCGGGTGTGGATACTCCCATCTCTTCCAATAAGCCTGGCCTGCATGGAGGAGTAGGTCAAATACCCTCTAGAGGGGTTAGCTATGGCTCCATCTATTGGAGGCCCCTTCTGTTAACAGTAGAGTGGGTAATACATTCCACGGCTGTACCTTCACCTTTTAAAATCAGTTTTATGTCTGGCATTTTACTTGTCGCCATTAAAATAGGCCTTGGTTACCATGCACCCTTAATCCGCCTGTGAGAGATGGAGCTGCTACGCATCACCGATTTCTCCCATTGACGCACGTTCTCTCTGTCCCCCCCATCCCGCCCCTGACCGAGCAGAAGGCCAGAAACGGTACCCAAGTCTCCTCTTGCAGATCTGCCTCCAAACCGGGTCGACCACATTGGAGGCTACCGCCTGGCACATGCCACCTTTGCCGGCATCGAGAACAAGTTCGGCCTCTGCCTGCCTAAATTCCGCGTGGCTGGCGGCGGTGGCCCCACATCGGCTGGCCCGGTGGCTTCGGTGGCGCCCCTCGCTGTGCCCCAGGCCTAGGTGCAGCTGCTGCTGTCGCCCTGTTCCATTTGCGCAGCTGAGCCTTCTCATTAGTTTGTGGAACAATTGTTTCACCAGTTGCAATGGTGGGTTATACATTTCCGTGTGTTCTTTGCTCACTGGTTGGAATAGTACGTATATTTTCAGTTTTTGATGACCAAGTTATTGTATTAGTGGGTTATACATTTCCATTCATTCTTTGCCAACTGGTTCCCATGGTGGTTTATCCATCTTTAGTCAATCTTTGGTGACCAGCCATGCAATTATTTCAGCAGCCAATTGCAACTAGAAATTCTTGAGATGTACTAGAGCATTCGTTTGTTTGAGACACTTTATATGAGTGGATATTTCCACCTACAGTAAAAACCCTTGAATGATTTATCTTGTGAGTACAGGTGGACCTGTCCCATGCCTGTCACATCTATTCGACCATCTGTTGGGATCCGCTCTGCAATCTGCTATCGTGATCTTACCTCTGTTAACTGTGCAGAATGCTGTCGTTTTAAGAGCCTGGGATTAATTTTTTGCACAAGTTCTGATGGTAAAGGTTTGTAAGCAATTCAAATTCTAATGAGAATGTATTTTACTCGAGAACAGAAAACAGAGTGGTAACCATATGTGAAAAAATTATAAACTTTTTTTTCCTACTCAGACCGGTTGGTGTGTTTGCGCGTTTTGTCCTTGGCATTGATGGAATTATCCTCTGCTGCTGCTGTGTTTTTGTCTAATAACCGCACAACTTGGCTTTATTGGGTCAGCCAAAATAGTGATTTGACTCATGGCAGAAGAAACATCCGTCTAACAATGCCTAGTGTGGTACGTACAGTAATATTGCACACAATGCAGCTGATATATTTTATTTCAGCACAATTTGAATGTAATTGTGAGTCCGGTTCATTGTTTTAGTAAAAATGTATTCCGGCAAATTTATTTAGCTTGCGAGTCCCCCCGCGCGCCAGCATCTGTGTGTCCGTTGCACTTAAAACTGGACGCGCAGAAGTTGCAAATGTATGCTGAAGACAGGGTCATTACGCACTCGAGAACGCGCGGACCACAGAGGCCTGCTGGAGAAAATTGTAAAAATGTGTGTGCTGTTCAGACTTGCACTTGTGAGCTCGTACTAAGTGCAAGCGTGTTAAGGTCTGGCTGCCTTGTTTTCCATCCAAAGGACGTTCCTTTATAAGATGCCTTGGTTTGGGAGACTAAGAAATGTAGGCTTCATTGCTCCATCTTAATGCATAGAAAGGTACTTCTCAGTTGATTTTTTATTTTCTATGGGTGGCATCTGCCTTGAATGCTGTACAACAACTCACAAAGCCACAGTTGCAGAAGATCAAGGCTTCACGTTGCCCATGGCCGCTTGCAGTGAATGTGTTTTATTGTTGTGTCCATTTCATTTGCTACAAAATCTTTACAGTTGAAGAGTTTGTGTTTTAATCTTAAAATGTTCCGATTTTTGTCTTCCTTTTCGTCACGGTATATCTAATCAATATGTTCTGAATGTAAAACACGGAAGCACCTTGTAGGTTTCTTTAAGCAATATATAAATGGTCTGTCAAAATTATTGTTTGTGATCACTCTGTAACCTCAAGTTCTTAATGGGCATCTTTATGAATGCAGTTGACATCGGAAACAATGCACTGAGGTTCGTTATGGAAATATATCAAGCAGTTTTAACCCTTGCGGAGGGTTATCTGAACAATGATTCGCCCAGTATTCAGCTGCTGGAATTCCAGCCTAACAAACATTTCCCATTTTTATAAATGGTTATTGTACCTCCTGCATTTTTCCAGAATCTCTTGAAAGTCCACCTCGGCGTTAAGCCGAAAGCATCCGTTGTGTATGGCGAATCCACTTTTCTCACTGATTTGATCTCCTTTGTCACGAACGTGATCTGTTCTCACGAACTTATAAATGCACATTCTAATGAAAACAAGCTGAAGTGCCGTGTCTCTTTGGTAGCTTAGTATTTCATACGTTTGATCATAAAACACACCACAAACCATTGTCGTGTTGACTTTGGGACCATCTAAAGCACAGTTGTCAAAAATGCAGACAAAAATAAGTGAATTATGTAGCGAGTGGTGGGTATATTTTTTCATGTATCAGTACAGACTTATTCAATTGGATCCGACCAATCCACGTGACACCCGCTGCTCTACATTAATATCTAAACTGGCTCAGTTGCAACTATTCACCTAATATAATTGGACTCCCAACTCAATGCAATGCAGGATCTGGTTCAGCGATGACATTGCAACGTGTACATATAATCTGGTTATTTAAAGAGGCGCACTGAATATTTTTTTTATGGACGTTTTGAGCATTGTGCTTTTGCTTTGAAGATCAAATGTTCAAAATGTCTTTTGCCAATTAAACCTAAGACGGTGCCCTCAGTTGTAAAAAAATAAGCATATTCCCATAGAAGCATAGCATTGGTTGCTTCCTTTAGTTAAACCTATATCCTTCCGTGGTGCAGAATCAATTATATGGTCATTGGGTTAGACTTGTCTGATAGATGTTTTCCCCCAGTGCCAAAGATTCAATTCAAAGCAGTGCACTGTGCCTTACGAGGATTGTGATGCTGTCTTGACACGTACACCGTTGCTGTTGCTGGGTTTTTGTTTTATTTACGATGTTGCCTCCATGTTTTTGGGGCGTTCCGTGCTCTCCCTGTCTCCGAAGAATGGATGCTATTGTTGAGTGCGTTTTGCGTCAGAGGGAGCCATTTCCAATGCAGTGCAGTGACGCGTGGGATTTGCCATTGTTGCGCCGGGCCAGGCGAATCGTAATAGGAATGGCAAAACGTAGACGTTGATAATTACCGAGGACCTGTAGCTTCCGCACCGAAGTGGCATCTCCGTTGGCCGTTTTGTGTTACAAAATGGGCTCGTGCAGGAAGCCACGTTGCCTCTGCATCTGGATTGAGATCAAATAAATACAGTCAATACGCCGCTAATTCTTTTAACGCATCCCATCAGCCACCACTGCCTTCTGGGAGTATTATTTCCCCCCCAACAACATTGGTTTAATACGAGAACTCTTGGAATGCAGTGTCTCATCAGCAGTCAAGCTTGCTTAGACGAATGCTGGTGGACCGCCTAATGTGTATAGGCAAGGACGTATGGCTCCTGATTCGACGCAAGGGTTTTTTTTTTTATCCACATCACAATGATAATTTGCGTCATTGTGGAGTGCATCTGTGTTTATGGATTGAGTTAGGTGTGTTTTATGGTCATTAATTACTAGTGCTGCTGCTGTTGTGTTACGGTTATCACACTGTAACTACAATGTAACTACAGAAGGTTGCTGGTACAATGTCCCGTCAGCCGCAGTTAAAACAATGGTGCAAGTTTCCTAAATTCTCCAACCCCCCCCCCCTCTCATCTGTCCACCCAACAGTATAATGGGCACAGGTGGCGGTGGGGTAAAATGTGGGATCTGCCACCTCAACCAAGACATGGGGAGCAAGCGTGGAGAAGTAGCCCACAATACCCTTTAGAGGGGCTGCCTATAGTGGAGGCCCTTTCGCCAGCAGGAGTGCGAGCAAGCAATTGCAGGGCAGTGCCTTTGCTTTTCAGAATCACAATATGTATTTAAACTGCAGGAATCCGATGAGCTATGAAGCTCTTTCACAGATTGCTTTTAAGGCACGGAATTGTGGCTTGCAATTACATTTCATAACAAGTTTAATTCCATCTTCTCGATTTAGAGCTTTCGTGACTGCAGGGATTCATCTTCTTGGTTCTTTCGGTAAAGTCACGTAGAAGGGAAGTAATAAAATAATACAAATAAACCCAAAAATCGTTGATTATGAATAAAATAATACAAATAAAACATAATAAAATAATTCTCACGACGTTTCAGAACCAAGAAGATGAATCCCTGCAGTCACGAAAGCTTTAAATCGAAATTTAAGTTTAATTTCTCATAGGAACATAAAAAATGCAGCTGCGGAAGTGCCTGGGGGTGCATGTACACCTGTGTGGGTGGTGGTGTGTGGGTGGTGTTAAAAAAAATCATGGCCCTGTCACTCAGCAGAGGTCCAGTATTTTGGAAAACAGATACTATAGCAACGTCGGTCGCTCTCACCAGTTTTTTTTTTATAGCTGCCGTGCGCCATGCTGGCATAAAGGTGATACACGAGTTTCCAAAGCCAAAAGCTGACATTTAACAAACACCCCCCCCCCCCACACGTAAACCTGAAGCGGTTACGCACGTGTTAAAGCAGCTAAGATTTCGCAAATCCTCATTTTAATCACTTGTGGAAACGACTAGTTTTGTCAATATTCCTCAGTGGACGGTACGCAGAACTTCCAGCAAATGTGAAAACTATCACTACTGTAATGAGCCTAGAATGTCTGTGTGTAACGCGCGTGACGTCACTCCACATGCCGCACCCCCCCCCCTCATTAATATTCATGAGCGGGTGGATTTTTACACTTACGCAGAAGGTCGAGCGGAAATTATTTTTATTTCGCAAATTCGCTTTAAGTTTGACGTTTCTTTATTGGAAGTGAATCTAATAAATAATTCTACACAGCAACAAAGTGGATTTGGTGTCTTTATTTCTTCAGCACTTGAGACAAATTGAAGGTCAGTTATTTACAGTGCTACATTGAAATGCAGTGAAATGTTTGATGACATACTTTCGTGCAAGATTCACTGCCATTAAATTTACACAAGATACAATTATACTCTGAATCTTGATTTGAAGCTTTCGTGACTGCAGGAATCCATACTCTTTGGTTCTTTCGGTAAAGTCACGTAGGAATAAAATAAATCACGACGTTTCGGGCGCAACACAAGCGTCCATCATCAGGTGGGAAAGCATGGTCTGCTGCTGAGGCAGACTGTTCTAATTATACTCTGCTCAATTTTTTCGTAAATATTCCAGCTTCCGTCCTAGGACGGGCAAACCAACTAGTATGACCACAATACACGCGTGTGTGAAGAGTAGTGGGAAACAAAAATGATGATCCATTTATAGATACCCCACAAAAGGGATATATTGTTGAGAAAGAATATATTCTCAAAGCCTCTGTACGTCTCCTACAAATCTCAATGCACGTATTAAATCGTTTCACACTTGCCCGTAAGACGTGGCGTTATCTATCTCGCAATATTCACTCAGTTGAGCAAAAAAGTTGACGGTCGTTTGAAATCAGTGGGGTATCTGTGCACGAATCCACCCTGTAACATTAATCGGCAGAATGCTTTAGCTTTTTGTTTTGGTTTGTTACAATAACACTTCATTCTCGCGAAGTGAACATATTGCTGCTGCTGCTGCCGGGTCTTTGGTTAAAAGCCGCCCCTTAAATGTCAAGTCAGCCGGTCAGTAAGTAAATAATTGCGTCACACGAGTTATGCCTCGGTCGCCGCCAGCGACATTTGCCCGTGATGGGCGAGCGAGACGCAACATCAGAGAGGCGCGGGGAGAGAGTGGGACGCGCTTTCTTGTTTAGGGGGCGGGGGGTGTGGGGGGCCCTTAGTAGCATTTTTGCCTTAAACGTCGCCGCGTTTCACAGTTGAGCGGCGAGCTGTAATTTGTGGCTCCTGGCGGAGCTGGGAAGCTGTAATTAGCCACGCCGGGCCCCGTTGGCGCATGGTAGGCGGCAGCTATGCACAGGTCTGCCTTTGACAGAGGGGTGGACATGCCCACCGCCACGAGGCCATTGCACCCGCGCGCCGTGGCTTCTCGCGTCTGCCACGATCTTGATAACGCGGTTGATTTGACTCGAGTGGCGCTCTGGTCAGATTTCTCGACTTGCAGTTGCAAGCTGGTAGATGTCAGTTCCTGGTTTGACGGTCGACGTGAGTCTAGCGAGCTCAAATAAATATCTCATTGAACATTTACAGCCTTTTGTCAACTCACTGCCGGATGAATGCCTTGCCAAAACCTGCCGGTCATGCGCGTTGTTTGACCGTAGTTAACCACGCTGGCCATTAGGTGGAGGAGACCAGGACCAGATTAGATATGACTTATTGTTTACGTTTTTATAAAGCGCAAGCAGACCCAATAAAGGACTTCAGATCGCCACTTGACACTGATGTTAGCTGTGGCTGGGAATATAACTCGGACGACCGGGTCAACGGTGGTCAGCACCCTTATAATGGCTTGCACTCTATGCGGGCAATCCCCGACTTATGAACGGGTTCCATTCCTGAGACCCGTGCGTAGGTCAAACGGTTCGTTATTTGGAACACACTAATGTAGTGTATGTAACTGCACGTATGATCAGTGTTATAAAATGTATTGTCTTGGGTCTTTCGGTAAAATCACGTAGATAGGTTCAAAGAAAAGAAAATATTTTCTTTGAACCTATCTACGTGACTTTACCGAAAGACACAAGAATGTGAATTTCTGCAGTCACGAAAGCTTTGAGTTGTTATGAAATGTGTTACAGTTCAACAAAAAATGGAATCGTGTAAACTAATAAATCAGAGAATATTGTACATTTGTACATTTGCCTAAACAAATAGTTCCACGGTTTGGTTCGCAAGCGCGAGTTGACGTTCACAAGTCACATGGTTAAAAATAGACATCTTATGGAAGCTTGTTACTCAAGTGCGGATGCTCGTAACTCGGGCGTTGGTAATTCAGGGACTGCCTGTATGACGTCAATTCATACCACTGCCTTATTTTCGTCACCTGAACACCCACACAGACGTAGCTCACATCGTCATCCGTCCTTTCTCGTATCCGTCGTCTCAGCCTTCTCCGCCTCCCCTGTACATTGCTTTGATTCACGTCGTTTCGATTATTCGTCGTCGCACCTTTCAAAGAACTCATCCCCGATGTTAACCGGGGTATTACTGTATCATCATCATCATCATCCTAGAGGGAGACTGACCTCAGCCGAGGAAATGTGGAATTCCCACCACTAATTCATGGCCACGGTTGGAAATAAATGATGCCTTTCATTCTCCTTTGAGCAGAGACCCTTTGCGTTGATTGTAATTTACCCCATGTCGTTAAAAATGTTGAATTTAATGTGTGTTGTCATGCAAAGGTTGTTCTTGGCAAGTAATGGTCCCTTCTTGTTGCTGATGAATGCACATTGGCACAGTGAGGCTTATTTGATTGGCTGCAAGGATTGTCGGCGTTCAGGGTGAAAACACGAGCATTGACTTGTGTGATTGGTGCCATCTAGTGGCACAGGCCCCGCTTGTGACGGCAATCGGGAAAACGTTGCGAGCGTACACAGGCGCAGACTCGAATGCCGTGGTGAATCATTATGCAAGCCAGTTAATGAAATAGTGCGCTGCACGCGTACGTGATGAGTTTGCATTCCGCCTACGTCTGATTTCATCTCTGGTGCTTTACTGTGGCTCTCTGAGGCTCGGACAGGCTCGGTGAAGGCCATGGATCTCCCCTTCGCACCACGAACGAGGACGTGTAAAAGCATGATTGGGAGCACCGATCCGCAGTCAATCGGGAGAGTCAAAACAGCCGTCACAAACTCGAAGTGAACTCGCCTCGACATTCACAGCGATATGCTCGCGACGTCACTTTGCAACACATACACACTCGCGACCTACGCCCTTGACATCCTCGTGAAAATGACACACCGACGATGTGGCATTGGCTGGACACAGCACCGGTCTGCCATCCGTCGAAGCAACTCGAATACCGAAAAACGGTCGCCACTGGCGAGAAGAGGCACCCGCGTTCTCACCCGGAGAAACTCTCTCCTCATCCTTCAACCTCATCAATTGACGCGCACAGAGATACCACGAAAGCCGCTTTCGGCATATCACACTCGATAGGAGCCGAACTTTTCGACAACGGCACTGGACGATGATCGCCGAGATTAAATCGAGGACAAACATCGTCCAAAAACTCGCCGTTAAAAATCTGGACAGCGGCTGCTCCAGTTATTAGGATAGCGACCACTTCTCTCTCTCTCTCTTTCTCTCTCTTCCTCGAATATTCCGCAGCCGAGGCTTTGCTCCTCGGTGCGGGGGGTCGCAGCGAGCGAGCGGAGATCGTGGACGCGCGACCCAACACGGCGGTGCGTCAGATCGCGGGCGCCCTGAAATCACCGCAAACATCTCCGCGGCTCCCACCGCGCTGTCGAGCATCGCCCCCCCCCCCCCCCCACGTTTGTCGAACAGCGGCATCACCATCGGGGATCTGACGGGGCCTCGTCAAACGCTGAGCTGACGAGTCACCACGAACTCGGTCCCCCCTCCCGCCCCGCGTCACCCTTTCTGGTCAGTGATTCAAAACTCCGGCCACAGCGTTGCGCCTTGTGGAGAGATGGCGAACGGAACGGAGGGGAGCACGAGTGGACCGACAAAGACCGCATCTGTGACTCAACAGACCCCCCCCCCCTTTCCTGGCGTCTCCTTCTCTTGCCCCCCCCCCCCCCCGTTAAATTCTGGACCACGGTTAAATCTTCGCATTCGGACATCGCCGCACGGACCGATGCGCTCGTCTCCTCCGCGAGCGGAAGGCAGGAGACAGTCCCCACCTGCGACTGCACGGGCGGAACGACCGGTGGAGCACGTGGTCACCTGCTGCTGCTGATGCTGCCCGCACGTCGAGACCGTGGTGGGGCCGTGGCATCGAAGCCGCGCGTCGGCTCACAGCCAGCGCCACTGAACGGCCAAAGATCCCAGACACCGATTTATGCCATTTGTTTTTGCCGTTCCAAAAAGCAGCTCTGGTTGGCTACGTACGGTGCGAAAAAAGTCCAACTTACATACGTACAAGAAGAAGTATGCAGTTAATTTTGCCGTGCTGTGCTCGTTATCATTTACGCGAGCTATCCAACTCCAAAAGCCCTCGTGGAGTGGAATGTTGTATTTCAGTTGCTTGATTCTTTTTTTACCGAAACCGGATTTTTTTTTTCGAAGCAGACAGCTTTACATAAGCAATGACAATATTTCAAGCGCCGCTAGTACCAAAAACAAATACGAGCGACTTGGGGTAAAAAAAAAACGATGAGATTTCGCCTTCGGCTGTTTTTCCTCCACGTCTGTTTGGTTTTAGGAGCGGCGAGGAGGGGGGGGAGCAAAAGGCCGTCCGTCTGTGCCCACCAAAAAGGACTTTGCTGCAATCCCCACAGCTTGACCTTGGGCCCTCTTAACGCGACTGAAGTGAAAGCAGATCGTCGGCGATGCCGAGCCAGATTCCCGCAAGGCAGAGTGTAATTCACTCCAAAAGGGCCCTGCGTTCATTTCAGTTTAACCTCTTGTTAAAGGTCACATCAACTCTGCAGTGTAACTTACAGAGCAAAACAACATTATCCAGTTTGAAAGTGTCCACCTTTGTTTAAATGTACATTCTAAACCTCTCTCCGCCGAACGTGTTTTTTTTTATCAACGTTAAGCCCGCCTTCGGTCTGCTCGAGGCTTGGAACATCTTCGTTGCCATCTTTCCCGGGTGCCGAAGGGCGCCAAACCACTGTGGTCTCGTCGCCCCGCGCCTCCTGAAAAAAAATGTCAAGCGCATCGCTCCCTTCCGGCAATAAAAAAACAACAAAGCTCATCGGCTTTAGCCGGTTGTGCGGTGTAGCTTGTTGGCGCTGGGAGCGGGTGTTGGGGAACGTATTCAGTCAGTTTCCTAAAGAAGGCAGAAACCCCCGGCACGTGGAGCAAACTTTGGCAGATATTGTGGGAAATAGCGCGCAAGTACGATCCCTAAAACACATCGGAGACATCGCGGGGTGGGACTGTTGGGGCAAGTGCTGTTAGCGAGTAGCACCTATGAAGGCCGGAACGGCACACGAGAGAGTGGGAGTGGCCAACATCACGCCCGGCCGCCTTTGTCTTCCTAGTGGCAATGCTTTTACACATCGCACGAGGTACTCAGTTGAGGCTGAGTCTACTTAGGGCAGGCCCAGGTATCGTTTCAGATAATCCTCACTGGTGTTGGCCGTGAGCGGGAGTCAGACTCGGGCCGCCGGGTTCAGTTGTGCAGCGCGCTAACCACTACACCACCGCTCCCCATGACACACATTTCTTTTGGTTATTTGTTAAAGTCATCTTCTACAGCCAGACTAACCATAATTAGCATTCGAGCGGTCAGGTGGTCTGTACTTTCATTGCGGCTGAAAACCTGAAATTGCGTACTGTTGTGCTATCCGCAGGGTCAGTGCCGGATTAAGCGAGTGTGGGATCTGTGTTTTAAAGGGGGCCCTAAGAACATACGTAAATATTACAACACATACATTTGTTTACGTTATTGTATTTTTTCTTTTGCTATACAGCCAGATAACACGACAAATCGCTAACCTTAAACACCCAGTCGTTCATAAAAGTTGAAGGTGGTATAGTACTATAGTAACAGAGCAAGTGCAGAATCACTGAATCGGAATTGATAGCCTGAAAGCATCTTCTTGGTTCTTTCGGTAGAGTCACGTATACGTGATGAATCCCTGCAGTCACGAAAGCTTTAAATCGAAATTTAGCCTGAAAGCATTTAGCGCGGGGACCCTTGAAAGTGCGGGGCCCGTAGCTACATATGCAGCTACTTGTGCTACTGGGGTAAGCTGTTATCAGCTGCACTTGGCATTTGCCGGTGTTCGGGCGCTTTTTTTTAAACCGCTGGTGGACGGTAGCGGGGGCGGGGCACTTTGCGCCGGTGCCGATTGGATTACCTCACTAATTGTGGGTGATTGACGGCGTGTTGCGGCACGAAGTTTTACACGCTGATTTAATCCCCCCTCGAGAGAACGAGGGCAGCCCGGTGGTGTGAGAAGCGATTCCACAACGCGGCCTCTTGTTTCCCGGCACTGAAGGCGGAGACGGGAGGGAGGGACGGTGGTGCTGCTGCTGCTGAAGCCACCCCTTGCCTGGCCACTAAGGGTTACCACCTCTGAAGTAGTAAAAAATAAATAAAAACCCCAGCGCATATCACGGGGAAACACGAACATCTAGCTACCGGAAGAGGGCAGAACGATATGTAAATCCATTGATATTAAACGGTGCACTCGGGGGCTTCAATTCTCACTATATGCGTTTCGGAATCTTGCTAGATTGCATCGGAGTAGGAATTATCGGCGTAAGGCACTACCACTAGAGTATACGGTATTCATATCCTTTATAAAGTACCCCCCTCTCCTATGTTTTTTGTTCCCTAAATTCTCAAGTACTGACGTTCAGGACATCTGGCATCCCTGCGAGCACGTGTTTCGCACACCACCACCACCGCACACCGCACACCGTGCCAATAGTATCCAGAGGACAGAATATGGTGAGATGGATGTGTCGTGCCAACATTTTTTTCCGAAACGGCGTTCCATACCGTTCCAGCTACAATTAAGCACCGGGAGTGTTGTTACACGACTGACAAAAACCGGGACTTCCAAATGCCCCGGGAAGACTTAGGCCCCGTGTTCTTGTTCCGTGGCTTGCTTCCAAACACGGCTCAGCTCCGGCTGGAGCTGCTCAGTTGATTTTAAGGACACACGGGGAGCGAGCGGCTCAGTCGTGGCTTGGCTCAGGCTCGGTCTCGAGGAAGATTCTGAGCGTGGCTGTGGGACGCATGCTTCGATCGAGCTCGAGCCAAGAAGAGCAGAGCGATTGCATTGTTTATGATCACGATGATGATGATGGTGGCGTTGGTGATCGTAGACCTCGTGATGAAAACAATGGGAGTAATGCTGTTTGGGATGACAGCAATGGCGGTGAAAATTAATTGCGGTGATTGAACTAATGAAGCTTGTGGGACAAGTATAATCGTCTGATGATGATGATGAGAGCACTAATGCATGTACGTTGAACTTCTTTCGCACCATACGTAGGCACCCCCGCTAATCGGAGATGCGTGAAGACACCAAACTAAACACGTAATAATAGTGATGTCATTGTGATAGGTGGTAGCTTGGGGAGGCCTTCATCCAGCAGTGGATTAATCAACGAGATGATAATTAATGGTAATATGGTGGGACCCTGCTTTGAATGGGTGAGGTTGAGGTTCGGTTGGTGGTTTCACTGTGCCAGGTCGCCTCTAAAACTAGCCTCGGCTTTGTTATTGTTAGACACATTATCCGTTGTATCAGTCGTTCGTTTCATCACCATCACCAGTCCCGTTATCATGATCAGTGCAAACATCAACACAGTACACCTAACAAAATCATTATCACTATTCACAGTCTAATTAGTCTCATCATAATTGTATCACATCATCATCATTAGGCCCACCATCATCATCATCATTACGTGTGATCCATTGACATCACGGGCGTGATGACGTCAGAGATGAGCAGCCCACGTGAGCCAGTCGCTGCCCACCTCTTATCGCAGGAGGTCAGTGCAGCCCTGTGACTCACGGTGAGCAAGGCTGCTCTCTTGAGCCAGAGGCCAGCCTGAACCGAGGGATGACCAATATACGGGCCTTGCGCGTTTTCCCAGGACAACTAGCTACCTCTAAAAGATGACGACCCCTGGGGCAAATCGTGGCAGGTGGCAACCCCCTGAGGCTGGCACTCGTGCTGGAATCACGGGCCAGCAGTGCTGGCACCGTCGGCAGTCTCCGCCCCTCTTCCCCGTGTGCCCAACGATTGCCGTGTAGTGTTTAATTAGAGGCAGCCAAATTAGGCGCCGGCAATTACAGTGGGCAGAGGTGGCGTGACCATGGCTGCGGTTGAGTCGAATTGGACGCGTAGAAATGTTACGCAGCGTGGGTTCCCCCTCCTTTACTCTCCACAATCTTTCATCGTCGGTGCCTCAAGCGTGTTAGCATCGCAGGCAAGCCGAGGAGAAATTACTCGAGTTGCTCTACATATGTCCGAGAGGTCAATGCTGTTTTTTTAAAGCCACGCTCCTTGCCTGTAACATCGGCAGTTCGCCAGCGTTGATTCAAGCGAGCCTGACTCAGCTGATGAGACACTGTGCGTCGAAACCGGTTCAGAGTTTGGTCGACTTGACAATCAATGCTGCTGAAATGATGCTACTCCCACATGCGACGGCTGATGGTTTGAGTAAAAAATGCTTTTATGTATTTTTTTTATGTGGAGAGACGGATATGCGAAGGAATTTTACCCTTATTTTTTGGTAATATATATGGCGCAGGGTTAGCGCACTACGCTCTAAACACAGCTACCTTAGTTTGATTTATATCCACGGCTAACATCGATGGCGAATTATATCTGAACAAGACCTGGGTCCCCTGCACTGATGTCAAGGCTGTGGGAAGGCCTCATCCAGCAATGGATAAACGGTTGTTGGTGGTGATATTTTAAACGATGTATGTGTTGCATGGCCTTCCCTATATTTGTTTACTATTTTATGTTTTATTCCAAGTGTCTATGAACTCTATTGTAATGCTATACACGTGTATTTGCTTTCAAGATCCATATTTTCCTTGGAAAAGAGCAGAATATCTCTCACCTGGTGATACATAACGATTTTTGAAAGATATCTTCTAGGTATTTGTCCCGGGTCTCCCTCTTTCATAAGATACCTGTTGCTCGCGAGGATTACCATTTAGTTTAAACTAGATTTATGAATCGAAAAAAAAATTGCGTAAATATGTACGCATGTATTGTTCCGGCCTCACTAATATCTCAGCCACACCGTTCCAGCAACACACGATCGACGGCCACGCCATCTCAACCACTCGAATTTCATATTCTTAGGTTTTTGACGGAGACTTGTGTTGCCTCCGAAATGTCGTGATTTTTGTTTTTATTTTATTTTATTTTCATTAATTTTGATGTTTTACCTACGTGACTTTACCGAAAAAACCTAAGAATATGATTCCTTGCAGTCACGAAAGCTTCAAATCTAGAACTCGAATTTCATCTTCATCACCCCACAGCGATCTCTCGCGACACCGTCCCTGACGCACCAATCACCGCCACGCCATCTCGACACACCGTGCGTACCCCCCTCCCTCCTCGCCCCCCCCCCTCGCCCCCTCCCTCGTCGCCCCCACGCGAAACGGCACAGCTTCACGTGGCGCCACAGTAAGCCGGCACCTCTCCGCTTCCCACAGCCCCGCACCCATCATCCCCACCGGGGTCCTCCCACTGCCTGCTCACCGCGAGGCCCCACCCACAGCTGAGTCGGCAGCAGGCGGCAGGGATTAGGAGTGGGAACGAACGGTGTGGGGGGTAGGGGGCCAAAGGGGGGAGCTCACAGAAGGCACCGCTCCATACGAGGGAATCCCACAGCTTCTGCTCAGCTCTGTTGAACTCTGACCTCTTGTCCCAGGCCATCAACATCATCGGCAACGTGTAGTGGGTTGTTATTTTTTTTTATTTACGTTGCTTTTCTCAACGCACCCCCCACTAGCACCACCTACCAGCCCCCCCCCCTCTCACCCCCACTCGCCAAAATAAATGTGATTATATAAACAGGTTGCCTAATAAGAAAAATAACCAAGGCAAATAAATGTGGCATGTAAACATTTCGCAGGTCCGCTGTGTGAATGGCGTGCTGTTCGTCATCTATCGTGGATACGGTGCTGGTAGGGGACGTGAACCCGGGCTGAGATGTGAGAATGAATGGGAGCTGTCGTTTTTTAATTCAGGAGTAAAACATGTTTCTAGGATCACTGCAATTATGGTCACGCGTCGCGCGTTTTCGTTTATGTACATCGCGCTTTGGAGTTGAATTCGACGCAGAAATTCGACGCAGCGAGACGGTCGCCCGCTGTGCTCTGTGCAGAGAGATGACTCGTTGGCAGTGCGAGGTGGTCGTGCGGTAGGGCAGTGGTGGCTGCACATGCCTCTGATACCAGCGCTGTGGATGCGAGGAGTTGGTGAGTCACACAAATGTTGCGAAACTCCTTTCCCCTGGACGTGGAGGTTGCCATACCCTGGCTTGCCAAGATAAAGCGGAACAGCAGAATGTGGACTAGTCTCCATCTGTTCAAATCTGCATGGGATAGAGTGTTGCCCCCTCGCACACGTATGGTTGTTTCCGTGTGCTCCAGTTCGCTCATTTATAAACACTCATTGTTTTGTCTGCGAGCATCTTAATATATCGAGGGTCACAGAGCTGGGGCAATTGTTGGTGCTGCCTCATCACCTGCCGGCTGCCTCTCCCGCTCGTCTGTGGTTCCTCGTCGCGCCTCTGAGTCCGTCCTCTCTCGTCAAGAGCGAGCGAATGCTGACCGCGTTACAAGTCGAACTTATTATGATTATGATTAACGATGTGCGCAGACGTCGAGTGAAGCGAAGCTCTCATTCCAACCTCAAACTGGCGAGCTGTGACGTTCGCCATCTCACGCAGCCGGGGCCCTGCGATTCCTTACTTTTCACATTTATTTGCTTTGCTTGTTTTTCCTTCGTAGAAAACTATTTTTCCAACGGAAATTTTAATGATTTATATTACCCAATGTGACACGAGATTGAAACTTTTCTGAAATAATGCAACAACCACCCCCCCCCCCCCCCAAAAAAGGAAATCGGGGCTCACTCAACGAGTTAAACAAAAGACAAAGAAAACATTTCTTGGGTGTATGCGGCACAGTATACACGGGGTTTCTTTTTTTTTACCGCGCGGAACGTGTTCAGGGCAATTTCAGGTGTCCCTTGGGCAGTCTTTCCCAAGCGCCCGGTGGCGTCTGTGTGGTTCGCATGCTACCCACCCCCACCGCTCCCTACTTCTCCTATGGGCTCCAGCATCGCACACGTGAGGTCATGCCCCCCCCCCCCAATCTCACACGCGGGGCCGGTGGCGTGGCTATCGAGTGCGCAGGCGGTACAACTGCAACCACGGTTGTCGGATGGGGCCCAGGTTCCGGGCTACGAGGAATGTCTACTGGATATCCGTGCAAAAACAAAGCGTCAAAGTTCATCGGATTCGTCCACCTCTTATATCGAGATTACGTTGTTGATTCTGAAAGAAATTCAAACAGCGGGACCTCCATTTAATTCCTCGTGCCAACTTCTCATGCCAGCAGCCACTTGGAACACCACCGCGCGCGAGGGGTCCCCCTCGACGCCCTCCCTGCGCCCTCGTCTCGCCGCGTGCCCCCACGAACATCACCGCCACCGTGGAGCGCGCGAACAAAGGGGGACGGCGGTGTCCCACGTGGGCCAATATCGCCGTGAAAAGCACCGCCATCCTTCCCTCCGTCCCTCGCCTCTCTACCCTCAGCTCTCTATCTCTCACTGCCTCCCTCCATCCCAACAGCCGCCTCCCTGCACTCGGCCACCCGTTGCGCGTCTTCGCCCGAGTTGCGGACCAGACCGAAGGCAAACACAATTACTCACGGGGTGACTAACAAACCGCCCGCTCGTGGCTGTCTGATTCCGCGCTTTGCTTTTTTTAAAATCTGGAGTCACCGCATTAAAATAACTGCAGGGAAGTTTTGGAGGGGGCTTTTTTTTATTTTGCAAAAGCTCCGCATGGCGTGAAGTAGATGCCTATAAATACGGGGCTGCTTGTTGTTGCGGCGTTTACAGGGAGCGCAAACAAAGCGCTGTGCGGTCCGTGCCGTTGATGTCACTAATTGCCGCGTCATTAGAATAAGTGAGAGTAATTGTAGCGTGGAATGACACCCGTAGTCATTCGCTGCTTGGCACACCTTTACAGGACCGATTTCACTGGCAACAGCGTGCTGAAAACAACTAACTCCGTGTTTGTTTTATCCGTGTGTTTTTCTTCTTCCTCTTTCAAAAATCAACGTGACAGGTAACACGTTGCTGTCAAAACGATGTGATACAGGGTGGTCCAAACATCAGGACACGTAGGGTTATTATATTGATTTTAATAAATCACATAGGGCTATCTAGTACATATTAACACATTTTTAAACTGACTTCAGTTAACATTAATGCACGATGCATGAATTATATTTATAAAATGAATTTAGGACCTTTTGTCACGTAAGATTACGGGAGTAGCGTTTTTAAAAATTGTAACAATTATGTTTCGTCTCACTTCCATTCATTCAAGTTCTCGGTCGGATTTGAGGTGACTCCACGGGAAAACATTAAAATATATAATTCATAATGAGAATGGCTAAAACATTTAATTAAATATTAAACAATCAAAACATGCTAATGCCAGTGTTAACATGAATGGAAGAAGCCTATGTGTCCTGACTTTTGGGCCATATTTGATGTGCGGGAACGGGCACAGTGAAGCAATGGTCAGGGCACTGCACTCCGAGTTTGATTCCTTGCCACAGCGATCATCGATGGCGCGTGACATCTGAACCGCTCCTGAGACCCCCATCCCCCCCTACATTGGCCAACCCCCCCCCCCCACTGCTGACCAGGGGTGGGGAAGTATGGTCAAACAATACCCCTTGACACCGACGTGGAATTCATCCAGCATTGGATTGACAATGGTCTCAAAATGTTTATCTGATGCTCGAAGTGAAAAGGATTAATGTGTTGAGACAAAAGGCAATAATTAATTTTGTATGCAATGTCCACCCAGGAATACACATTTACACTGGTAACACTGGTAAATCCACATCATCCTCGTCATTATCAGACATGCTCATTCCACGATTGGATGAATACCTTCCCAAACCATCGCCATCTCTCACGCAACCTGCAATGCAGAGTTAACCAAAAACGTCTTACAAAAAGGGACAGAGCACGTGTGCCGTACACTGAATATATTGCGTGGCTGTGTGTAGTGAGTATTACTCCAGATGTGAGCTAATGTGGGTAGCCCTCGGTGGCTAGATGTGCAGTGTTTACTAGTCGCTGGCGGCAGGGCAGACCAGACAGACCAACCGAGACATGGTGAGAAAGACGCGCATTTCAGACGCAACATTAAACACCAGACTTTTGTCTGCGTCTTTGGAATTCTCCCGGTCGCTGAATAAGCCAGTAAAAAAAAAGTGTTTGGGTGCGCTGGTCACTTTCCCAAACTCACGGTAACTTCTGACTATTCTGGGAATAATATTTTCTTTATGTGTGTTTCAATAACAAGGCAGAAGCCCCGCCACCCCACCCACCCCTCGGTGCATTGGACCGAGCAATAATTCACGCGCTCATAAAAACCGAGGAGGCTCGATAAAGTGAGGAGTTAAGAGGGCCCCCACCCCCTGAAAAAGCAGATCTGTGTGAAATATTGAGCGACGCACCTCACGCTGTGAAAATGCAGCCCTCCGCGTAGCGCTTTTGAGGTTGTTTTTACGGAAACCGAAGCACCGGGGTTTGTAATCCCACGGCGATGTGATCTGCGTCAAGACGAGACTGAGGGGTGACTATGCGACCGCAAAAAAAAAACCATGACGGATGTCAAAGTTGAATTTAAAAATAACCAATCCTATTCTGGCCAGTTGGGATAAAACAACACAACAACAACACGGTTGCTGATCGAGATCCGATTGATGCACGTTCTTTAATTTAACCTTTGCACGGTTAATTGTGGATGCCTTCCCGCAACACTTCCGGCCTGTCGCGCATTCATCTCCGATGTCTCATCGTCCGTGAACGGCGCGCAACATGTGCTGATGGTTTTTTTTTTCGTTGTTTCGCAGGCAGCAGCAGCAACAGCAGCAGCAGCAACAGCAGCCGCGACAGCCGCAACAGCGTCAGCGGTGGTGGTAGGCGGTGGCGCCAGCGGCTGTTTCATCGCGCAGGTCGCGGCATCGCGCACCCGGGCACCGTCCCCACGCCCTACGACGTCCATCCGAGCCACCCCCACCCCCTCCCCTGCACCGCGTCCTGCCGCAGAGAGCGAGCGAGCGAGCAGACGTGGGCGTGGGAGTCGGCGGTGGGAGCGCTCCTCCCTCCCCGTCTCCCAGCCCGGACGCCAGGTGACGGGGCAGCCCTGGCGGGCAGATGGCGCGGCGTGGCCCGCCGAGGTTGGGGGAGGGGCCCGAGGAGGTGGTGGTGGTGGGGGGGGGGGGCTCTGTGCGTGACGGCGTCGCCCCTCCCCCACTCACCCCCCCCCCCACCCGTGCCGAGCTCCGCACCTGCTGGAGGCCACCCCCCGGCCAGGTGAGGCGGGCCCCGTGTCTCGAGGCCGTTAGCATAATCCTCGTGACAGCCCCTGCGAGGAGATGCAATTATACTCACTCAGCTGTGCTGGCGGTCGCAGAGGGGGGAGCTGGAGTCTGGACAGTTGAAGAAAAAGGAGAAGAGTAGAGTTTACGGGGGGGCGGGGGGGGGCGCAAATTTGGTGGGTCCTGGTCGGTTTTGAAACTGGGTCCGTGGTGGACAGGGGCAAGAAGGCGCGTTGGGGATGCGGGAGGGCTTAGCGCAACATTTGAGGGGCCGGTGAAGTGTTTTTTCTGATTGTTTTTTTTTATTGGGTCAGCATTGATTTCAAACTGTCCGCGTGTTAAGCAAGTAGTTTTTCATTCTTCAATGTATTGGGGGCGGGGGGGGGTTTCTGTATTATCAAAAAACTCAAATTCAGTTCCCTGAAGAATCTCCCAACGTTGGACATCGTGCCGAACAGCTCGCAGTACAACTTGAGATGGCTATACAAAAAAACACTACGCAGTAGTTTAGAACATGTGAGTGTTTGTGCCCAATACTATTTGCAATTTGACTTCGTTCTAATATTATTTATATTTTAAATAGTGCCATTCAGTGTGATAATATAGCCATAGTCATGATCACAATCGTCACTAGCGTCACGTGTGAGGTTATGCTTTAGGCCTTTACGACCTATATGGTTCATAATTGTTTGTGGGTTAAATCGTTTAGGTACAGTGTCATTTGTTTTAACTATAACCCTCCACCAAGTGTCATTTGTTTTAACTATAACCCTCCACCACCCGACAGATCCAGTCAAATCAAGTTGTCACGTGGGCTCAAGCATCCTAATTGATTCGCTTTTTTTATTTCCAACATTCAGGTTTGCTGAAAAAAACTAATGAATTTGCATATCTGCCCACGTGATTGTATGGGCTCTGTCGGGTAATGGTGGGTTTTACTTAACAACACCAGTGTACTTCACTGGCGACCGCTGGTGGCCTTTAGTACGGGCCCTGACGTGTGACCCCCCACAATACACGAGATGTGAAAACACCCCGCCGCTCATCGTCGTGCTGCTGTCCACCGCCAGTGGTTTCAAATGTGGCGCTCCTCACACCGATGTCTTATCGCCGAAGGTGGCTCCCCTCTGAACATTCGCGAAGAACGCTGCTCTTGCACGATCTAACCCAAAAGAAACTAATTCGGCGATGTCTGATCTTCTTGGTTCTTTCGTTAAAGTCACGTAGATAGAAAATAAAAAAAATAAAAAATAAAAAAATGGTAATTAATGAAATAAAAAAACCCATGACGTTTCTATCGCAACACAAGCGGTCTTCATCAGGCGGAGAGAAAAGAGGGGAAAGAGGCGATGTCTGATAGTTATCATTATCGAGCCAGTTGTGAAGGATGATTAAGGATGCCAAGTGAACACAAACCATGAAGATCTTTAAAGTAGTTGTCGCTGGTGACCGCAAACTCCTGCCAAGAAGTCATCACCCTTTTCGACTACGCTTGTCATAACCCCGACTGTATCACACGCATTCAAATAAATAAATAAATAACAATTAAAACTACTTTTTTGGATGCTGGGACAGTGTCTGATGTGAATATGGTCCCTTGATCTTGCTTCTTTTAGACTGATGTACTAATACCCCACTCGATGTCAAGACGCATTCACATAAACAACAACATGTGAAACCTACCTTTTGGGATGATGTGACACGAGTCTCGTGTGAATCTGTCCACTCGGTTCTGCTTTCGTAGCATGAGACGCCCACCGCCCACCCCACCCCCAGTGGGTTGATTAAAAGCGATTACGGAGCGGGTCGGCAATTTGACCGCGAGGCGTAAAAGTGTCCACGTTAAACATCACCCGTGTATAAAAGTGTCCATTAAACATCACCTGACATAAGTGGCGCGTACGGAGCGTCGGCGAAACAACACGCGGATTATCGCGGGCAAATGCGTTCCGTGCTTGGCGCATCAACAAATCCTTCCGTCGCAATTACGGGCGGTGTTCGTGCACGGCAGCAGCAGCAGCAGCATCACCGCCACCACCCCGACGAGTCCCCAGTGTGACCTGGCAAGGGGGCCGCTTACACCCTAATTGAGTGGCACGTAGAAAAAAATTGTCGTCTAAATTACTCTAATTTGCTAACTATTAAACCAGTTAACATGAGGTCAGCTTTCGTTCTTCCATTCTCTCTCTCTCTAACTCTCTCTGAATCTCTCAGGTTAGTAATCCTCATAATTGTGGCGAGTCAGCAAGATGATACAAATCTGTTGGCGTTCCAGACATTTGCTCTAATTTCTGAACGCGTGCTCGTGTGTGCGTGAGTGTTTTTTTATGATATTTTTCATTTCATTTATTTGAATGCCTTTGGAACAGTGGGTTATTACTCGAACAGTGGGCAGCGGTGTCGCGGTTGTGAGCGCACTGCGCTATGAACACGGTGACCCGAGTCCGATTAACGCTCCTGAACAATGATGCACATCGTAATCGGTCATGGGCCTCCCCTAGGTCAATTTAGCCTTAAATGAGTACCCAGTGCGATATTTAAACATCGGCACTTGGGAGACAAAAGGCGACCGGGCGTGGTGTGTTGGCCACCCACCCCCCTTGTGTGCCTTGCCGGCCTTCATAGGTGCTACTCGCTAACAGCACTTGCCCCAACAGTCTGTTAAGGACTATCTGCGTGATCTTTGTCTTTGTGTGCTGGTTATCTCTGAGCCTTTGCCGGGTTATTTTTTTTTTATCTCACTCTGTTGTCCAAAGGCAGCTGGCCAAGCATCTGACACCTTCCAGCAGGTAGCCTCAAGGCCAGTTGTCCAAAGCCAGTAAACACAACCTGAATAAAGGATCATGTTGTGGTCGTGACGTCATCACACATTGTGTGTCGCTGTACACACGGTATACGCATTTGCTCAGTTAAACGTTCCGTGGCTGGTTGGACTATGCGTTGAGTAAACCGAATCCCACGCTTACTGTAACTTGTGAGAAATGCATCAGACGGAAGATGCAGGTCCGACTGAGAAACAACTTAAGAGTAACGATGGTCATGATCGCATGGACAAATAAGGCGATTCCTCGACAGCGATGGTTTGGGGCCGTGTCACGAGGAGCAGCAGCAGCATCCTTTCGAAAATATCAACCAGTGCTCCACAAGCCACGAGAGTGCACGTGCTGGCAGATATTCTGACGGCTGGATCACGCTGGAAGGCATCCCAAGATTATCGAATCGGTCACGGGAACAGTTGAAGTAGTAGCCGTCGTTGTAGTGGACAGCAAAAGGCACACTTGTGACTCTTCAATGTGGTCCTCCCATCATGCCTTGCATGCCACGTGACATCGCCACTCTGCGGGTTATGACGCACACAGTCTCGTTTTAGACCAGCAACTGCGGCAGAGCCAACATTGTACCCATGCTGTGTTAAACAGCAACAGCAACAGATAATTTGGCAACTGCTTATCGGTTTCGCCCTTGTTATGAATCATTAGCACAATGCAGAGGTGTGGACTCGAGTCATGTGACTTGGACTCGAGTCACACTCGAGTCATGAATTTGATGACTTGCGACTCGACTTGGACTTGCATAACAATGACTTTGTCCCACCTCTGGCACAATGTAGCCATCGTTGCTTGCCTTGTTCCTAAGGGGCTTTAATGCAGAGGAGCTCTCTACCCTGATCGTAGGAAGGGTGACATGAAACCAATTTTAGCAATGTCTGTGAAGGATGGACATGCCTTAGTTTGTACAAAGTGTCCTGCGACGGATAAGCTGGACAACCTTATACCGTGCACCACGAGTTGATCAAATTGTCAATGATGCTACATAATTGAAGCAGATAAAGAAAGGGCGATACGGGCAAAATAGCAGAGTGAATGAGTAGCTCATAGTTGCATTAATAGCATGCACCGTTCAGATTCTGCGCGTCATAGAGAGTTAATTGAGGCCATTTAATACAATTCTCTCCCCTTCGCTTTATTAAAGGATAATGCAAGCGATGTTAATTTGTCCAACGGGATCAGCGGTGCTAGATCTGGAGTTAAATGTTGAATATTATACGTTACATGTACGGCCCTTTCGTTCGTCAATCCATGACGAGATGAGGACCTCACCCACAACCGGGCCGGTTGTCCGGGGTGGGTGAGGGGGGGTGATTGGGTGGGTGAGTGGGTGGGTGAGGGGGGTGAGTGGGTGGTTGAGGGGGGGGGGTGAGTGGGTGGGTGAGGGGGGTGAGTGGGTGGTTGAGGGGGGGTGAGTGGGTGGTTGAGGGGGGGTGAGTGGGTGATTGGGTGGGTGAGTGGGTGGGTGAGGGGGGTGAGTGGGTGGTTGAGGGGGGGTGAGTGGGTGGTTGAGGGGGGGTGATTGGGTGGGTGAGGGGGGTGAGTGGGTGGGTGAGGGGGGTGAGTGGGTGGTTGAGGGGGGGTGATTGTGTGGGTGAGGGGGGTGAGTGGGTGGTTGAGGGGGGGTGATTGGGTGGGTGAGGGGGGTGAGTGGGTGGGTGAGGGGGGATGAGTGGGTGGGTGAGGGGGGTGAGTGGGTGGGTGAGGGGGGGTGAGTGGGTGGGTGAGGGGGGGTGATTGGGTGGGTGAGGGGGGGTGATTGGGTGGGTGAGGGGGAGTGAGTGGGTGGGTGGGTGAGGGGGGTGAGTGGGTTGGTGAGGGGGGTGAGTGGGTGGGTGAGGGGGGTGATTGGGTGGGTGAGGGGGGTGAGTGGGTGATTGAGGGGGAGTGAGTGGGTGGGTGAGGGGGGTGAGTGGGTGGGTGAGGGGGGGTGATTGGGTGGTTGAGGGGGGGTGAGTGGGTGGGTGAGGGGGGTGAGTGGGTGGGTGAGGGGGGGTGATTGGGTGGGTGAGGGGGGTGAGTGGGTGGTTGAGGGGGGTGAGTGGGTGAGTGAGGGGGGGTGAGTGGGTGGGTGAGGGTGGGTGAGTGGGTGGGTGAGGGTGGGTGAGTGGGTGGGTGAGGGGGGTGAGTGGGTGGGTGAGGGGGGGTGAGTGGGTGGGTGAGGGGGGTGAGTGGGTGGTTGAGGGGGGGTGATTGTGTGGGTGAGGGGGGTGAGTGGGTGGTTGAGGGGGAGTGATTGGGTGGGTGAGGGGGGGTGAGTGGGTGGGTGAGGGGGGGTGAGTGGGTGGGTGAGGGGGGTGAGGGGGGGTGATTGGGTGGGTGAGTGGGTGGGTGAGGGGGTGAGTGGGTGGTTGAGGGGGGGTGAGTGGGTGGTTGAGGGGGGGTGAGTGGGTGGGTGGGTGAGGGGGGTGAGTGGGTGGTTGAGGGGGGGGGGTGAGTGGGTGGGTGAGGGGGGTGAGTGGGTGGGTGAGGGGGGGTGAGTGGGTGGGTGAGGGGGGTGAGTGGGTGGTTGAGGGGGGGTGATTGTGTGGGTGAGGGGGGTGAGTGGGTGGTTGAGGGGGGGTGATTGGGTGGGTGAGGGGGGTGAGTGGGTGGGTGAGGGGGGATGAGTGGGTGGGTGAGGGGGGTGAGTGGGTGGGTGAGGGGGGGTGAGTGGGTGGGTGAGGGGGGGTGATTGGGTGGGTGAGGGGGGGTGATTGGGTGGGTGAGGGGGAGTGAGTGGGTGGGTGAGGGGGGTGAGTGGGTTGGTGAGGGGGGTGAGTGGGTGGGTGAGGGGGGTGATTGGGTGGGTGAGGGGGGTGAGTGGGTGATTGAGGGGGAGTGAGTGGGTGGGTGAGGGGGGTGAGTGGGTGGGTGAGGGGGGGTGATTGGGTGGTTGAGGGGGGGTGAGTGGGTGGGTGAGGGGGGTGAGTGGGTGGGTGAGGGGGGTGAGTGGGTGGTTGAGGGGGGTGAGTGGGTGAGTGAGGGGGGGTGAGTGGGTGGGTGAGGGTGGGTGAGTGGGTGGGTGAGGGGGGGTGAGTGGGTGGGTGGGTGCGGGGTGATTCCACCACACTTCGCCACGGTGGGTGAAAGTGAGGAATCACAGACGTGAACGCATTGGAGTACAGTTCAGCAGCACAGCAAAACATTTTCACGCACTTCGTCTTTCGTATGGATTCATAGCAGACGATTAAAGATGTAATTTTAGATGTAGTTGTCCACTCAATAAGTCTTTCCAGGAGCAGAGCGGATCTCGTCCATTCCTCCTCTAAGTGAAGACAGCAGCAGCGGAGTGTTTAAAATGCCGTCGATGGCTTTGGGGTTCGTGGCCGCATCACTCGCAGGCCGCCGAATCTTTGATTTCGCCATCCGTGGCACGAGGTGGCCACACTGCACGGTCCTCATTCGGTTGATGGTTCGCCCATCGGCGGCGTGGAAGCTTGAAACCGTGAGGTTCGATGGTAGGGCCCCCCCCTTACCCAGATGAGATGTTTATTTTTGACATTGCCCTGTGCTGTCCCACCACGGAGGCCTGCGGTCCTCAGGACAAACCGTGCACGGTGGCCACCCATCGGAGCCCTTATCCCCCGGGCTCAAACTTGCTTGGCTTCTGAAATCCGATGAGAATCGGGGGCAGTCCGAGTGATGCGGTCATATCCGAATATTACACGGCGGTTGTTGTTTGGTTCCGACCAAGCACGGCCTGACTCAGGTGTGTGTGTGTGTGGTATGTTGCTATAGAGCAGAGTGTTTGCACACACACACACAAAAAACACCCACAGGAGTTGATTACGTTGCGCGCGTAACCTCTCAGATGCTTGAGAAAGTCTCAAATTAGACAGATGGACTTTCCTCCAAATTCTTTACCCCACTCCAAGAAACCCCGAGCCTCCCTCTAACGCTCACGTCCAAGCTGCCGGGTGAAGAATGCGCCGTGCCTTCGGTAACGAATGACACCACGCTATGTCATGTTATGATTCTTTGTGCTCAAGCCATTTCCAATACGGCTTCAGGAGGGCTGAAATGAGACTCCTAACTCATGGGTGCGTGCGTGCGTGCGTGCCTGCGTGTGTGCGTGCCTGCGTGCGTGCGTGCGTGCGTGCGTGCGTGCTGCTGTGTGTGTGTGTGCACGTTATACACAGCGGTGAGCGCTACGCTGCGCTACGAACCCGGCGACACGAGTTCGACTCTCGCTCACGACCAACACCAGTGACGATGATCGGAACCGGTCCTGGGCCTCTCCTAGGTCGACTCAGCCTCAAATGAGTACCTTTGTGCGGAGTGTAGTAAACATCGCCACTGGGGAGACAAAGGCGGCCGGGCGTGGTGCTGGCCACCCACCCCCTTCGTGTGCCGTGCCGGCCCATCATAGGTGCTCGCGAACAGCACTTGCCCCAACAGTCTATTAAGGCTACACGGGGTGTCTTTGTCTGTGTTATGCACACGCGTGTCGCCTGGTGCCACAGCCTAGACCGTAGACTCGCGCGCCATAAATCGTCTCGCAATGTTTGACGCGCCGCCCCTCGCTCCATCAGATAAAGAGCTGCACGGTTTTTTCTTCTTCTTTCAACGTCGACTTCAGAGGGCGGTCTCAATCCCCGGCATTAGGGAAACACTTTGCGGGAGAGAAACCCTCGGTGCCGAGTCTCTCCTCGGGGCTGTTTTGGGTTGCGTGATGGCCCCTCTCTGCACAAAAGTTGTCACAAAGCCCCCCTTTGACTCAACAGACTAAAAACCGCCATTGCCTCTTTGCGGCTGTCGTTCTTCCTCTCTCTCTCTCACACTTTCTTATCCCTCTCTGGAGTTCGCATCGTTTTCGTCCGTGCGATTGCGATGTTTTGTCAAGCCGTTGGTTGAGTATGTGCGTTGAATTTCTTTCGCACCGTGCGTAGCCAAACGTGCTAATCGGAGGTGCGTGGGAAAGACAACAAACTAAACACACACAAAAACTGTTCTCGAGAAATGCGTTTTCAATCTGCATTTAAAAGTGCATAGCTCCAGTGGCTTCCTAATATCGGAGGAAAGAGCTTTCCAGACGGCCGCAAAAGCGCATTTGAAAGCGCGCGATGCAGTGGCCGTCTTTGTTCGATGGTTCGAGGATGCAACCCATGCAGTTCACACAGGTGCGAGCGAATCAGGTGTTGTGTTAAACCAAATGTTGATACTTTCTGAAAGTGACACACAGGGCCATGCGGGCTGGAGCTATATAAGAGGAGAAGTTCCAAACGTCTTCTTGGTTCTTTCGGTAAAGTCACGTAGAAGGGAAGTAATAAAATAATAAAAATAAAACATAATAAAATAATTCTCACGACGTTTCGGCCACAACGCAAGCAGCCGTCCTCAGGTGAAACCCAGGTCTGTCGAGGCGACAGCGTCTGAATAAAACAGCACCATGCTTGGAGCATATATTTAAGCTGGGTTGGAAGGGGGGTAAAGGGCGCCTTGACAAAATAATGTTCATATCAAGAGGATATGCAAATTCTTTTGTCAAGGCGCCCTTTGCTCCAAGCATGGTGCTGTTTCATTCAGACGCTGTCGCGTTGTGGCCTAAACGTCGTGAGAATTATTGTATTATGTTTTATTTGTATTATTTTATTACTTCCCTTCTACGTGACTTTACCGAAAGAACCAAGAAGATGAATCCCTGCAGTCACGAAAGCTTTAAATCGAAAAGTTCCAAACGGTTTCCTCCACTGACCGGGGGAAGAGTTCGTCAACTCAAAGTCGCCGGCAACTAGCAGCAGGCAATGGTGGCTGTTATGTATCTGGTGATTCCTAAAAGTGCGAAAGCAGTGCGTAGTTGTCTCTTGACAGCAGCTGTTGAAAAAAAACACAAATGCAACCACGATTTAGATTCTTCAGAGTCGTTGGTTTGAATTAAAAAAAACTACCCGATACAGCGGGATGATGTCACGTGGCATCCAAAGTATGACGGGAGATCACAACCGCGCCTCTTGCTGGGTAGAAATCACCGCTTTCGTTGAGTCGTTTAATGACGCTGCGAGTATTGTATTGTTAAGTTGGAGAGAAACTATTATCTATTTTTTTATTTTCCGAATTTCACGTTTAGAGGGTACACGCACACACACAAAAAAAGTTGCCTTCATTGACAAAAGCATCGCAGGAACTCCCCCCCCCCACACCCGTCCCACACACACGCGCGCAGCATGCTGTCCATGCCAGGGTGCATTCGCCGTTCTCACGCACGGCAGTTTGATGAGGCCGGGCGGTACAGGCGAACGCTGGTAATTGTTCCAAGCCGCGTCTCCCACGCGCGGATCCGCTCTTACATAATTAGTGACACGTCTTGGGATTTAATGGGAGTGGAGCAAGCGCATCCGTGTCTGGGCTTGAATGCAGAAACTGGGTCTCTGTTGAGTAAGTCGCCGCAGCCAGACAACTTCGCGGACAACGTCGGAGCTGCTGAAATCACTCGCCAGGCGTAATTCCCTTCCCGAGGCTTGTCAAGCGTGACCTTCATTTTGAGACACCGCGTAGGGGATAAAATGTGGCAATTACGAAACGCCAACTTCAAGAGGGGAGTCCTCACATGTACACAGCAGCTCGGGTTGGGGCAAAGCTGCAGACACGAGCTATGATTGCTGTGAAATGCATCGTTACCGAAGGCTGTGACCCAATCGGCCAGATTACGGCCGATCTCGGCAGGTCTAGGAAGGTCTAGGAAGCTAAGCATGTGTTTGCCTGGATAGCGCAAACACATGCTCAGGTGTTCAAAAGGTGCTGTGGGTGTTCAGAAGGTGCCATGGGTGCTCTAGGTACAGTGGGCAACAAAGGGCGGTGTGGATAAGCAACATTCGTTGTGGTTCAGCACCCCTGCCCCCACACCTTCACCAACCCGCTCGCCGACGAACGTGGTGCAGTATGGTCGTATGTCATTCACACCCCGCAAGACCCTCATCCGGCAGTGGATTGACACAATGGGCCGTACATTTATACTGTTGTACTTGTGTATCTCTCGTAGTGGCATTGCACGTCCATAGAGCACAACTTGATGCATTCTTTATTTATTTCCGAGCACATGAATGCCGACCGATATTTTTTAGATCGAGGATGTGGCTGAAAAAACAATCCCCTTTGAACCTTCAGTGATGATGGAATTCACAAAATCGACTCGCATAATTTCACGTCTGCAAGTGCTTATAATATTTTTTTTCGGATGGCACACAGAAAAACTTCAGATAGAATAAAAACAGTTATGCCATTTGGTGCTGTTAATGGTGAATTATCAAATGAACAATTCAGCCACAATTTGTCGAAAAAAGCCCACTCACCACTCCAAACATCAGTAGAAATACTTTTCCGCAGGCGGGGAACAATTTATTTTCCCACTTAAAATGCACAGTGAATTTTTTTTAACACGGACCTCAGAAATGGTTTGACATAACTAACCACTAAAAAGTCTCGTCAAACTGCCACACAGTTTTCTCTCTCCCTCTCTCCAAACTCCGCGCGAAGTCATCTTCTTCGAATCGCTAATGTTGATGCAGAGCAACAACTATTTATTTTTACATCTGGATGTTTGAGTCAGACAATTGCGTAGGGGGTAGCAGAGTGCTGCATCGCTGTGACGATGTCGATGACGTCGTTAGGTGTTCCATGACCATTCCAGTGGCGTGTGCTAAACGTGCCCCGGTCATTTTTTCAGATGGCGGCATTTTCTTGTGACGGACACGAGCAAAGGTCGATTGGCCCATCGACAGCTCTCGCCGTTTGTAATCACAGTTTTTTTTCTTACAAGAAATGTGCAGTGGGGGGAGGGAACTTGACCTCTCACTGCGTGGTCCGATGCGGGAGTGGCACCATCGTCACCGTCCAGTGCTGCGTGATCGGAGGACAATCTCTGCGCCAGTGACCACCAAACGGGCACAAAGACAAAGCCCCCCACCCCCCACCCATATAGACTTAACAAGCAACAGGCTGTTGGGGCAAGTGCTGTTAGCGAGTAGCACCTATGAAGGCCGGCACGGCACACGAGGGGTCGGGTGGCCAACACCACGCCCGGTCGCCTTTGTATCCCTTAGTGGCAATATTTAAACACTGCACCAGGTACCCATTTGAGGCTGAGTCGACCTAGGGGAGGCCCAGGACCGGCTCACATCATCGTCACCGTTTTCGGCCGTGAGCGGGAATCGAAATGGGGTCAACGGGTTTGTGCCGTGCGTGCGCGTGAACTCACGCACGCCGACTTCCCCGATGTTTGCTTTAAGCGCTGCTTCGTAGCCAAAGCCGCCCTGCGCGAGCAGCGTTAAAGTTCTAGATTTGAAGCTTTCGTGACTGCAAGGATTCATACTCTTATGTTTTTTCGGTGATAAAATAAAATAATAAATAAAATAATAAATCACGACGTTTCGGAGGCAACACAAGTCTCCGTCATCAGGTGGGACCGTCACAGCCAGATTTGCTGCATCAAGTGAGGCAAGGATTCAAGATGTAAGCCCTTAAATGCAAGTTGAGGGGGGAGGAGAGGGGGGGAGCTTATCAGAATCTACCACATTCTGATAAGCTCCCCCCCCTACTTGTGTTGCCTCCGAAACGTCGTGATTTTTGATTTTTTATTGTTTTATTGTTCTATTTTTATAAATTTTTATTTCATTTTTTACCTACGTGACTTTACCGAAAGAACTAAGAGTATGAATCCTTGCAGTCACGAAAGCTTCAAATCTAGAATTCCAAGAGACAATACAGTAAATCTAGCTGTGACGGTCCCACCTGATGACGGAGATTTGTGTTGCCTCCGAAACGTCGTGATTTATTATTTAATTTTATCTCTATTATTACTTTTATTAATTTTTTTACCTACTTGACTTTACCGAAAAAACATAAGAGTACAGCGTTCAAGCGTCGCACACGTGGCCCGAGACCTCCAATGCTCTCGAAGCAGTTCTTAGAAGCGAGTGCGAAACGTTATTTCAGCGCTGACAAACGATTTTAGTTTTGTGCGCGAACAGAAATGTCCTCGCATCGACGCCGCGGCATTCGAATGCACTGAAACGTCTCGTTAGGGGCCGTCCATAAATGACGTCACGCGATTTTGGACGATTTCTTACCCCCCCCCCTCGTCACACGGCGTCACAAAAAGTCAGACCCCCCCTCAAATATGACGTCACAAAGCTCTGCCCCCCCCCCCCTCCCAAAAAAATAAAACATGCTTCAAATCGCTTTAAACTATTGTCATTGTAGTGCGTATTTAATGTGCCGCTGCACTCTGATGTTGTAGGAGAAAACATTTATTAAAAAGTCGATTTAATTAAGTAGAACGTGTTGTCCATATCCAAGTTGCGCATTTTGATGTGACGTCACATTTCTCAAACCCCCCCCCCTCGTCACACATCGTCACAAATGTCTGACCCCCCCCCCCCCCCACTAGGTGCGTGACGTCATTTATGGACGGCCCCTTATCTGTTGCAGCCGCTGTAAGTGGCAAGTTTGCTTGGGTTTCAAGTCGTTCTGCGTTCACACTCAACTCCGCGTGATTGAAATTCGACGTTCACGGCGCCGTCGACGCAATTGCGGGGTAACAGAGCTCGATATTTATTTATGTAATATATTTATTTATATTTATTTCCATACCTATGCTCGGACACCACCGGCCTTGTGGGAGTGAAACACATTCCTGCGGAGGGAGCTGGTAGGAAGGTTGGGTTGCTCGGTCAATGGCCAGGGTCAACGGCGGCGTGGTGTATTCCGCAAATATGCCCGACTGTGAGGGCGGGCACAAGCCGGCGTGAGTAGGTTAAACGTTGAGTTTTATAAGGGTACCACGGGGTGACCAGCCCCTCCCCACCCAGCCCCACCCCTCCCACCCCCCACCCTCCCCACCCAGCCCCTACCCACCCTCCCCACCCAGCCCCTCCCCACCCTCCCTCTCTCCACCCAGCCCCACACCTCCCATTTTTGGATGCACGACGGACGGAAGGACGGACAAAATAATCCCCTGTGGGCTGGTGTAACCAGGAGGTTCCTATCAGTATCATTTCAGCAGCATAAATCATCTCATCAGCAGCAGAGTCGGTCTTGCTTGAATCAATGCTGGGTGAACTTCCCAGATATTAAAGGCAAGTGCCCCTCTGTTGAGGATATGCGCCCGCGTTTGACGCGATCTTATATAATATACGAGCCTTTTGCCTGTCCAAGGACGGGTTTATTTCAGTAAATCTGAAACTTGCAAGCGAAAAGCAGACCGCGACGTGATATTCATTGCATCAACGCGTGTGCAATTTGTAAGGGCGCGGTGACACAGACCTATTTCATTTAAAGGTGAAAATCCCTTGTTCATCACGACGTCCTTTTTACTTTGATGTCTCAATCGCGTTACGGAGATCACGTGACGTGAGGGTTCTGCCTTTGTAGTGAGCGTTGTGAGTTGACGCCAAGGAGGGGGGAGGAAGCGCCTCGGTCCCTATGTGGAGTGACGTCACCCGCTAATTATTATTAATGAGGGGGGGGGGATCCATGTGGAGGACGTCACCTGTTCATGATTATTAATGAGGGGGGCTGGCCGACGTGGAGTGACGTCACGCGCGGGACACAGACATTCTTGGCATATAGTAGTAAATTACACAAAATAATCACGTAGCGCCGTTGTGGAGTGGATATATTCCTGCCACTCACGGTGTCACTTGAATATTTTCCATTAGTTTGTGGGGGAGGGGGTAGAGAGGAAGTAACTGGCGAAACGCGTGATGGAATTATTTCTTTACCACATTTGGCGTTTGTGCTGAGCGTGGCCAAGCGACGTAGCCTTCTGTTCGGCGTCGCCGGACGATGCGTTCAGGGGATTGTTGCCCCCCTTCTAAATTGGCGTTCAACAACAACAATGGTTCGACCATCCCTGTTGCCGCGTGGGCCATTGTGACCCAGCGACGCTGGTGTACACCTAATCCCGGAGGCGAGGCGAAGAATTGGGGGCTGAACGAATTGGGGATTGGACGTTTAGCGCTCGTCGATTTTTAGGCTTACGAGCGCACGACGAACGCCGCCCTCACCGCTGAGCTTCTGGGTTGTGTGCAGCGTGACGTTCGGCCCGAAGACCGACGTTTCGCTTCTTCGGGGGAATTGAACGGAGCTGCTTGCGTTCTCCTCCCTCGGTTAATGTCGTGTCGCCGCCGGCTGCTAACAAACAAACCTTTCTGTTTTTCAAGTTGAATTCCACGTAAAATAAAATGTGGCCCAATTCTTTATTTCCACGGTAGCGAGATGTTAACTAACTCGCCTGGTATACAGGAGGTTGTGGGTTCGATCCCGACCCTTGACGCCTGCTGTGTATTTGGAGTTTGCGTGTCTCTCTCTCTCCCCGTGGTCGTGTGGATTTTTCACCGGGTCCTCCGGTTTTCCCCTCCACATTTGGAAACACGCGTTTAGAATATTTGTCTGCTATACATTTCCACATGATAAGCCACTTCGTTGAGCTCTTATTTGTGATAGCCAGGTCGCTTCTGAAAAAGAGCTACATCGCTCATTGGGCCTTACCTGGTAACATTTGAAAGAAACGCTGTCACCCAAATTTTTTTCACAACAATGTTAGTGTGGAGAAAGTTCGCAACGGGTCAGATTTCATTCAATGTAGAATTATTCGGAAACAAATATTTCACGCGCAAAAAAAGCTTACGCGTGCATGTATGCCCTTCCCCCACCACCACCACCACCCCAACAAACATGCTCGCAAAGTAGCTCACACAATTCGGGGGCACACGTGGAATAGGTTTGGGGCGCGGTAGCGTACACACACACACATATATTATATATATTCCAGCGGTGCCGGCCTCAAGCTTGCAGTAGGCCGTGTTCCCATGGCGTCATGTGAGTCTGTTATTCGCTGACATCACCGGCCCCTCGAATGTTACTCTAAGCCCTCCTGCCTCCCAACGCACCTCTGTGGCCCCTGTCCGTCACAGACCCAGTTTCAAAATCAACCAGGGCACCACATTTTGCGCTCCGTAAACTATACCAACCTTTTCTATACCCCCCCTCCCTCCCTCTCATACATATTAACGTTTTATGTCAAGTATTAAATATTTATGTCAGCGTTTAAAAAAAACTAACTCTCCCCAAAGGCCCTCTTCAATTATTTCTACGGACGCTGGCGCCGCTGCTACTTCTTGTTAGGTCTTAGTTGGATTAAGACACTCGCCTCGGTTTGAATTGCCCATCTGCTATTGTAACCTACTAAGCGTTAATGGATCGATTCATATTGATTCTTAAGCGCAAAATACCGGCATTTGTTTGTGTGTATGAGAGAGAGAGTTTAAAGACCGCTCTAGCCACTAGAGGCCACTACTATAATGTAGAAATGAAAAAGCAATTGAATTGCAGATGAATGACGGTACATCATTGAATTACAAAGGGAGAGAAGTGTCATGTCCCTACCTCTCACCAACCTTTTGTGTCTACCTACCTACTCACTCACACACCTACCAATTTAAATACCTACACCCCCCGTACCCACCCACAAAGCAACCCACCTCTACAAACCCACACACACACCTACCTACGAACCCACACACACCTACTCCCCCAACCCACACACTTCTACTACCCCAACCCATACATACACCTACCTACCAACCCACACACACACCTACCTACCAACACACACACACACCTACCTACCAACCCACACACACACCTACCTACCAACCCACACACACACCTACCTACCAACCCACACACACACCTACCTATCAACCCACACACACCTACTCCCCCAACCCACACATACACCTACCTACCTACCCACACACACCTACTCCCCCAACCCACACACACACACCTACTCCCCAACCCACACACACCTAGCTACCAACCCACACACATCTACCGACCTTACAACCCACACACACACCTACCCCCCCAACCCACACACACACCTATCCCCCCAACCCACACACACCTACCATCCCACACATACACCTACCTACCTACACACACCTACCAACTAACCCACATGTACACATACTTACCAACCCCCATACACACCGATGCACCTATGTGCTCTAACGAAGGGCCATTGCCCAAAACGTCGCCTATTTAATATTTTTCCTCTTGAAGTCACAGAGTTACTGACGAATGTTTTGAGTAAACAAACAAAACATCTATTTATATAACCACTACACATATGCCTGTCATTTGAGACCCACTTATTTTGCAAGATTGTGTACTTAATCGTAATTACTTTTGTTTAACTGTAGTGTATAAACATGCACCTTTACGTGGATATTGTGGTTCTATCATCTAAATTTGCAGTGTACCGTTGTATGTAACTTCACGAGCGTGCAACTAAAACTACATTTCTTCGAAGGCCGCGGTTATATTCCCCGGATAACACACCAACGTCCCCTTACAACACGGCAGACATCTATCAGACTTGAACTCACAAGTAAATAATCGCCACTAGCTTCACGAACGAAAATAAATAGCACCCTGGAACTTAAAATTCGGCGATTGCAGGCGAGGGAATTTTAAAACTGTAATTGACTCAATTTCTGCGTCCCATGAAACTGGCATGCGTGGCGAGGCGTTCCTGCGGCCTCGGCTGACGAAACACGATGCCATGCTGCCACCTAGGGGCTGTGGCACGCCTGCCACTCGCAGAGGAGTCGTGCTAGCGGGATGAATCGTTCCGCAAGCAGAGGCATCCGCGGGGAGACGGGTATCGTTGACTGCGGGAGGGAGGTAGAGGGGGGGTGACGAGAATTCGGCCAGCGGGGTCAAGTGAGCCGGATATGCACCCGATCTGGTCAGATTTCGGAAGCTAAGCTAAGCAGGCTTCTATATATATTTATGCGTGTGTGCCTACATGGTGCTTGCATGGGCGACCGCATTAGCAGTTGCGATAGGCTGCTGCCAAGCTACGTTGTAAACTACGTAAAAACTAAACTATTTTTTTTATTTTACCAGGTAAGGCCCACTGAGCTATAATCGCCCTTTTTCAAGAAGCGACCTGACCACAACTGATAGTTCAGCAAGGTGGCTTGTCATGTGCAGATGTATAACAGCAGCCAGATACTATAAATATGTTGTGGGCAGTACAGCGACATGTTTTGTTGTACTGTACCTATATGCTCCCACGTCTATGCTCCTTGCGATCACAATCTCACGCAGACCAGAGTGGTGAAGTATGATCAACCCCCCCCCACCACCCCACTCCGTGATCAATACACTGTGGGGAGGCCTTAATTCAAGGCTCTGCTCATCATCATTATTATGCACAGGACGTTAATGGGTTGCATGTTAGATGTCTTTGACTGAGTTGAATAATATTCTCCCCCTTGAAATCCATGCCTTTGATGCTCCAATCCAATGGTCGGAAAGCACTTGGCACCGCTGGCTACGTACGGTGCGAAAGAAGTTCAACATACATGACTTCTAAAAACTTTTTCAAATTTTCGCAGGTAAGGCCCACTGAGCTACAGAGCTCTTTTTTCAGAAGCGACCTGGCCATCAATGATAGCTCAACAAAGTGGCTCATTACGTGGAAATTTATCGCGGACAAATAGTCTATGTGCATGTTTTATAAATGCGGAGGCAAGAACCGGAGGAGAAAATCCACGCGACCACGGGGAGAACATGCAAACTTCAAATATACAGCAGGCGTCAGGGTCGGGATCGAACCCACGACCTCCTGTATACCAAGCGGAAAATAGCTCGAAAGCTCAATCTAGATTTGAAATTTTCGTGACTGCAGGGATCCATACTCTTTGGTTTTTTCGGTAAAGTCACGTGGGTAGAAATCTAAATACATTTTATTTTGTGTTCACCTCTTGCAATCTCAGTGTAGGTCTAACCATCAACCTCTTCAAAATATCCTTCTTCCTGAATAGAAAAATACAGACCAGCCATGGTGGTGCGATTGTAGCCATACGGCCGTGAAGTACACCACCGTAGTCTGTACCCAGTCGATTGAGGAACAGAAACACGACACGAACTAAATTTCGATTTAAAGCTTTCGTGACTGCAGGGATTCATCTTCTTGGTTCTTTCGGTAAAGTCACGTAGAAGGGAAGTAATAAAATAATAACAGACCTGGTCGTCACTTGAGGACGGCTGCTTGCGTTGTGGCCGAAACGTCGTGAGAATTATTTTATTATGTTTTATTTTTATTATTTTGTTATTTCCCTTCTACGTGACTTTACCGAAAGAACCAAGAAGACGACACGAACTCCCCCCTGAAGCCTTCTCGTCGCGGCCAGTAGATCCTGACGTTGACATTTAACTTCTGAACTAATTGCCACACGTAAGAAAATATCATACATCGTTTTCAATAATGTCTAAATGTGTTTGTGTTCTTTTTCGTTCAGTCCTCGGTATTAATAGTAATGAAAAAATATATTCACTTGAAAAATTATGCAACTATCAGTCTCCTATCACGCATACGTAAATGTGATCGTAAATAGAGTTGGGAACGGCATAATTGACAGCTTAGAGGCCCAAATAAACCACACGAGCAAGTTTCATTTAGAAAAAAAAATTCTATCACAGACCACACACAAAGACGCTATCAATGAGATTCAGAAAAAGTACTTGTGGATATCAATTACCTTCATACCTAGATTTTTTTGTAGACTATGAACGGGCGTTTGCAATCGTCCAAGCTTTTACAAACTTATATTCTTTTCGTAAAAAAAACATATTCCGGGAAATTGGGAAAAAATCTGTTAAATCCCAAAGCAAATCACGCCGCGCGTATCGTGTAACATCACAAGGGGATTTGAGCCACAGCCCTCGAAACTTCAAAAAAAAATCCCTTTTAGAATTTAGGTCAAATGCAAATGAAGGAAAGGGTCGATACGGAGCCAGAAGCAGAAGCAGGCGTCCCGTAATGTAATTATGCAAAACACCAGCGCGAATGAGTCACTTCAGATGTCGGCGAGCCACGGTGCGTCGCGATGGAGCCCGCGTGGTTCGCAGTCTGCAGGGAGCCATTTCACGGGAATAGTTCACGGAATCACTCGCCGCTCTAATCACCCCACGCGCAGCGAGCGCCGCACGCGACGCCTCTCGCCGTGCGGCAAAACTCGCCGGCCCCCCTCCGCCCCCTCCTCCTCCTCCCCACACCCAACGGCCTCCACCTCCATCCGAGGCCACCGGTAACAATGTAATGGCAGCATTGTGTTCGCGAACAATGTCTTCTTCGTGAGTCGGGCCGCACGGGGCTCCCTTTGTGGTGCGGTGTGCCACGGGGGCAAGGCGATGCGGGCGCTAAGGGAGCGGTGAGTCGCCGCTCTCCAAGACAAAGATCCGCCCTGCGCCTTGTGACAGGCAAGTGCTGTTAGCGAGCAGCACCTATGAAGGTCGCCACGGCACACGAGGGGGGTGGGCGGCGAGCACCACGCCCGACCGCATTTGTTACCCCAGTGGCGACGTTTACACACCGCACCAGGTACACATTTGAGTCTGAGTCGACCTAGGGGAGGCCCAGGAACGGTTCAAATAATCGCCACTGGCGTTGGCCGTCAGCTGGAATCGAACTCGAGTTCGTTAACAGCTACCCCTGCCGCTCTCACTCACTCACACACTCAGCAAACCTCATTCGCCACTCAGTGGCGGTGGCGTTACCACGGCGCTTGTGCCAGGCTAGGTGCACTATAGGGCCACGCGAAGTGTTGAACGCCCGCTGGCAGGACGTCACGGGGCAGACCCAGCAGGTGCCACGGGTCGACTGACTGAGATGACTGAAATGACTGGCTGATGCACCACCTGTGCACCCTACTGTGCCAACTTGCTGTGTTTTAGCCACACGGCGTTCCGCTCGTTGTTGTGAGCGTCGCTCCTCTGCCCTCCGTTGTTGTTGGAGGGCGACTGCCTCCAACTGCCCAGCAGCGTCCTTCACGAGCCTCCTCCACTGAGGATGATCTTGACACCACTCGTACCAGTCATCGGCAAGTCCACTCAGCTCCACATCCTCTTGTACCACATTACTCCATTTCTTCTCTAGACCGTGCCGCGCTCGTTTAGCCCCCTATATCTCGCCGAACAAAAGCTGCTTGGGCATGCGGTGGCTGGGCATGCGGGCTACATGACCCAGCCAACGCAGCCTTGCCTGCCGGAGGAGCTCACCGATGGGACTTTGTCCAGATCTTTCAAGGATTTGTGAGCTCCTCATATTATTCAGCCTGGTTAAACCCAAGATTGATCGTAGGCCAGCCTAAATGTTTCTAACCGGCAAAGATGTTCCAATAGAGGGGTCTACGTTTCGCAAGCGTAGCGACAGACCAGGGAGCTTCCACACAGCGTTACGCAGCCGATGAAAAGATAATGCCGCTCGACTGATTCGGAATGAGACCTTTGCTGTCAAACCGGAGCCGGTCATGAGCACACTGCCCAGGTATGAAAAACTCTCCACTCTCTCCACAACTGCCCCATCACTCACACAAAAGATCCCCCCGTATAGTCTTAACAGACTGTTGGGGCAAGTGCTGTTAGCGAGCACCTATGAAGGCCGGAACGGTACACGAGGGGGTGGATGGCCAACACCGCGCCCGACCGCCTTTGTCTCCCCAGTGGCGATGTTTACACCGCACCAGTTACTCATTTAATGCTGAGTCGACCTAGGGGAGGCCCAGGACCGATTCAGATAATCGTCACTGGTGTTAGCCGTGAGCGGGAATCGAACCCGGGTCGCCAGGTTCATAGCGCAGCGCGCTAACCACTACACTACCACTCCCCACTCACACGCACACTCACTCACACACTGACACACACACTCACTCACACTCACGTGTAGCGTACACGACGAGGTACGCCGCTCGCCACCGTGACCTGCACTAGACGTCCCTACGGTGCACGGGAAATGGATCTCGGTGCGGACGCATTTCTCATGCAGCAGTGTCAGCGTGACCAAGTTTGTGGGGCCCCCACGCCCCTGTTCTCTCCACTTTGTACGTCTGCTGCTTTTACTGCGACCCCCCGCCCCAAGGAATTGTCAGACGAAATAACAACGCGGCATCTCGGCGTGTGAATAATATAATAAATGTAATCTTGGGGGGGGGGGGGAGGGATCATAGCCGGCGGCGTCTGGACAAGGCGATTGTAGTTTATCTCGCACCCGTTGTGTCACGCACGTCGCCCATGATGTCACACCGGTCGCATGTCCAGATCCCACGAGGACCGTCCCTCTGCTGTGGCCGTAGCGAGCGCAGCGATTACGGTCGAAAGGTCACCGCAGGTCAGTGGAATTCATCCACTTCTTTTTAAAATCCTTTATATTAAGTTCACTTGCTTGCTTGCTTGCGCGCTTACGACCGTGCAAATCTTTCGGTCGTTTTTTAACCCACTTACCGTGATCCAATCGAGCTGACATTTTGCACGCAGACTCGTTGTGCGTGACAATTAATTTTCGTGAAATTTTTTCCCCAAAATGTTACACTTTTTTGAAAGAAAAAAAAGATATTTAATTACCAATTGCTTAATGGTGGCAGGCAATCATCTGACCCATAGGTGGCAGCCATCTCAAGCCAGAGGACGAGAGGACTCTAGCCGCCACGCATATAAAGGATTTATAGTGAAAAACTTTGTTTTTACGGGTAAATTTTTTTTGGGCCTCATGTGGGTCCCAGAGAATGGCAAATGAAGGTGAGATCGATCGCCGATGAGCAGTGCAGATAGTCCGTGAGCCCAGATCAGATATCTCAGCTGTCGCAGCCACTTGAGGTGGCATCACTTGAGCGGCACCAATTTATTTTTGCGGCCAATAACAGTGACTGGTGCGATAACAATTTGCATTGTATGTATGTAAGTTGAAATTCTTTCACACCGTACGTAGCCAACCGTGCTAATCGGAGGTGCGGGGGAAGGACGACAAACTGAGTGGATGATTAAATAATTCACTCTTTTTGGAAGTATAAAGAAAGAGGAATTGCTGTGGGTTTTTTTTATATTAGTTTAACCTTCTGTGATACAGATTCCTGCTCTGGCACACGGACGAAGAAGGCTAGAACATCTGCAGGTGCAACATGTGGGAAGAGCCCTGAGTGACGGCACGTGATGTGACGAGTGAAGGCGATGGGCTGCCCGATGAGTCAGTGTCGCCGGACGGATTGAAGTCTAAAACTAATTCTCGGTTATTTGGGGCATAATGACGTTTGTCATAGGTTTAGTTTACGTTTTTTTAAATTGTTACTGTGAGACCACTGGGTCAGAGTCTCAATTCTGCCACAGTTGTCGGTGTCGGAGCATCGGTGTTGCCTCTGTCTCTACTCGTTGCCAATCTGGACTTGTGCGTTTCCCGTGGCTGAGGCTTTTGAGATCAGAACCTCTGGTGTCCTTAGCCCAAGCGGACAAAACATTGCTTGACGCTCGTAGGTAATGTAAACATGGGACAAAGTAACGGTTTGTAAAAATTAACGGCCACTAATACGATATGTGAATAACCAATCATTAGTCGTATGGTTACAGGGTCCAAATGAATTACGGTGGCGAGATGTTAACTGCCTCGCCTGGTATACAGGAGGCCGTGGGTTTTATCCCGACCCCTGACGCCTCTAGAATTAGAGTTTGCGTGTTCTCCCCGTGGTCGCGTGGATGTTTCTCCGGGCCTTGCGTGGTTTTCCCCTCCGCCGCGTTTAGAAACACGCGTCTCGAGTATTTGGCTGCCCCACACGACGACGATGAGCCACTTCGAATGAGCTATCATTCGCGATAGCCACGTCGATTCTGAAAAAGAGCTTCAGACAGCTCAATGGGGCCTTACCTGGTAAAAAATGAAACAAAATAGACGCAGAAATTTATAGAGTTACGATGGCCTTAAAACGTGGCTCCTTGAGTGCTACGCGTGTCGTATTTTTTCATTGGCAATGTAACCTCGGGCCCGCGTAGCAATCGAATTTGTTTTGTTAACGCAGGGATTAGGGCTTGAAGGGCTTGCTGTTAACAATCCGAGGCAAGTGGCATGAGCTAAATACACAATCACTCGTTACACTCTTAAGTAGACTTGTGGGGCTACTTCCCGTGTAATAAATGGAAATGTTTGTGGTTTTTAATAATTCAGATGGTTTTGTCTGTGTTTTTGTGTGTGTGTGTTCTGCAACAGGCCCATTTGCAGCAACGGTGTTTAATCTCGCTCAAATGCAGGTTCGGTGGCAGATTTAAACTTCTCCATTTGAAAGAAACATAAAAAAAAGCTTCAGAGAATTATTTTCTGGACGTCAGAAACCGTAGCTTGATTTTTGTCCCGTCCCTGCCGATTCTGCGCCGGCGTGTTCGGCAGAGCCGCTTTGAAAGACACTTTCGTGTCGCTGCTCAGTGACAAAGGACCTATTGACGTTGGCGTGCGCACACTGGTATAGCATTACACCCTCGTCATCCGCGTTCCAAAAACCAGTTCGCTTAATTGCCGTGTATCCAATGGATTATTAAGGTCAAATGGCAGCAACGTGTCTTGAAGTGATGAGCTTCGTCACACTGTACGCGAGAGCAGGTGACATTTGGTGTCATCGTTTCACGAAGGCCCCGCCACTACCCCACCAGTCGTTGACGCTGTGTTTGACCATACTTCACCACGCTGGTCAGTTCGGGTTGCCCCTGAGCTTCGTTCGCCCGGTTCGAAGCGCAGTGCACTGACTGCTGCATGCCCACTCTCCCCTCCGTTCATGAAGTCATCAGCTCAAAATAATTATCACAAGTCTATACACAACCCGCATGGCTTCTGTGCCAAATGACACTCGGTGGTTTAATCTGACGTGCTTTGGGTGTGCTGTTAGAGTGTTGTCACGTAGGGAGTGGTGGCACACCGGTTGGCTCACCGCACAATGATCCCCCCGTGAACGAAATTAAATTCCCAGCCTATGATAAACACCAGGGGCAAGGCGGTGTCAGAACCTATCCACATGGGCCGCCCCTAGGCCGACTCAACCTTAAATGAGTACATGGTGTGGTGTATAAAGATCAGCGCTGGCGTGAGTGTGGCCATGCCACCTCCTCGTGCGCTGTGCGGTCCTTAAGAGGTGCTCACTACCAGGGCATGCAGGCCCCTACGGCCGATTAGGCTGTAATCTTTGTCGTATAGTTTTCAAGCAAATTCACCCCCAAAACGATCTCTAAAACCTCTTTCTTCAAGAAAACAAAACCCCCGTTATGTGTTTTTATTGCCAACTGCCCCAGTGTGCGGTGACTTTACTCTGTGGAGGATGGGCATCTGCAGGAAATTAAATGTTTACTGTATAGTTTAAAGGCTTTTTTTGTCATTATTATGTTTTTACCTTTAAATATACAATATCTCCATGAATGTATTACCCGTTATGTAACAATTATAATCGTATGGCAGTTCGAACCGTGTGGGTTGAATTGCTGGTGCTGTGTGACAGATGTAAGCGGAAAATCTCGAGCGATCTTCAATAGCGCAAAAACAGGAACGTTCGAAACGATCACAAAGTTGAGATGTTGGCGAACATCTTGGGCCCTCTCTCAAATATTAAAACGACCTGTATCGCCAACGCCACGGTGGACACGTGGTGGTTTAGAGGGCGAGAGAGAGAGAGAGACAAAATTCAAACAATTAAACTTTCCAACTACAAAAGTGTTAAGTGTGTAGTTTATTTATTTTTGTATAAACCTAGCTCACACTGTCATCGAATTAGAATTGTTTAGGAACGGACGAGGTCGTTATGGACACCGTGTACATGAAGTGTGTGTGTGTAAACACAGGTTAAAAATTAAAGAATATGGCATAACATAAAAAAAATCCCCAAGACTTAGTGAGGCTTTCCCGAGTAAAGACATCGAACAATTATCACCATTATACAATTATTGCGAATGAAATATAAACCACCACCCAATAGTTTTATGGAAGTCAGTGTCTTTAACCTCCATTGAAAAATCAAGAAGTTTATTAATTCCACCGCCAATAGGATGTCAATGGCTTCCTTCCATAGTGATGCCAGCGCTGGCATTTACACACAATTTGGTTCGTTTCCGCCAATTAATCCTACCGTGACAGGGGTGGCCGGGCAGACGGTGGGGTGCTCCCAAACTCCCTTCCTCCACCCGACTTCCTTCCTGCCCTGCAGGCACGGGACTGTGCCACAAACACATGTGGCCAACTGCGGCCAAATTATCCAGCCCCCCCCACCCTATCTTTGAATCACTCAAGAAGGAGACGGAGAAAAAAAAGCCTCATTCAGTGAAGCGCATTGGCTCGGAGCTTGTTTACCTTACGAAAAAAAGTTACGATCATTAGACTGTTTTATTCACTGACGATTAACCTCAAGAACGTAATCAGATGGCGCTTAAGAGGCTTCACAAGGACCGACAGTGGCACGCCACTCTTGTCTCATTTTGGCCATCTAAAAAGTAAAAAAAACATGTTTTTTTTTCTTCTCTCCCTCTCTCTCTCCTTTGCCGTCGCTTTACAAAGTTGCAACTGCGGCGCTCTGTTCGTTCGTACACTTCTCGGTATATTTGTGGAAGCACTGTACGTAAAATATACTGCGTGGTTTAAATGTTTAAACACGACGATTTGTGGCAGAAGTTGAAACAACAACAACAAGGGGACCAGTTGGGAAACCGTATTTTGTTGACTCAGTGATGATGAAGATGCGTTTTTTTTTCCTTTTCCGAAGGCAATCATAATTACAGCGGCAGAATAAAGTTAATGTTTTTTTTCTTTCTTTGTGAAAGTTCAAAAAAGAAAACACACGTACAATTCTACCATGTTATTCTGTTTGTTTGCTTAACCATTAATGCACCCGGGTTTGTTTGGAGACAATTCTAATTACAGTAGCAGCATGTCTACTTTATTATTATTAAAATATATATCCGATCTTCTTTTCTAACCGAGAACAAAACAAAGAAAAGAGAAAGGCTGTGTTGTCAGCTGTCAGGAAACGAGAGATGTGACAGGCGGTGGCGAGGCGGCGTACGTCCGTGGCACGCTCGCAGCCAGAGCCGTGCAGTCGGGAGCGCACGCGGTCGTCGTTTTCGGCATTATGTCGCAAAAGCCCGGAGAGCAATGCGCCCGCTACCGCGGTCTACCCCGGCTCAGACTGCCCGGCGCCGGGCAAGAATTTCTCCTCGACCGCAAGCCCCGTAAGCACATAATGTGATTGTGACGTCACAGCGTTATCGCATTCCACCTCGCACACGGGCCTCCTCCTGCTGCTGCTGCATGCATCAGCCCCGGTGAGCGAGAGAGAGAGTTACTCGCGCAGGATCCCTCTCCCCGTGGCTGCCTGCCTGCCTGCCTAACGCGATCGCCTCTCATGTGAACACCTGAACCATGGGGGGGGGGGGCGTCCCCTCCTCATTACCCACCCCCACCGTCGCCCCTCACCGATCACATTCTCACCTGACACTTGTAAACATCGCCCCTGCGGGCACCGCTCGCTCTGCTCCGCGTCTGCCAGGGGTGTCGTCACGAGATCAATACGAATGCGGTTGCCTGATATTGCCAGGCTTTCTACGCGTGCACGATATGCCGGGGCCATCAATGTATAGATACCAAACCGATTTCTAATTGCCCTCTTGGCGACAGGCGAGGCTGCCGAAAGCCGGTGGCAAAAGGGGCCCCATTTGAAAACGATAAACTAAAGACTAAACTCTCTTTATTTTACGAGGTAAGGCCCGCTCGGCGAGATATCTCTTTTGACAGAAGCGACCTGGCCATAAATGATAGCTCAACGAAGTGGCTCGTCACGTGGAAATGTACAGCAGCCAAATACTCTGGAACGCGTGACGTTCATTCTAAATGGGGTGGGAAAAACCGGAGGACCGGAGAAAATTCCACCCAATCATGAGAACAGACACACACACACCCTACATGTACAGCAGGCATAGCCAGGGTCTGGTTCAAACCCACGACCTCCTGGTATAGCAGGCGACGGAGTTAACATCTCGCCACCTCGGCGCCCCCATAATGGCGCTGGGTTTTTTTGTCACGAATGGGTCAGACGGTAGACCCCACGTGCACCCGGGTCTCAAGCAGAGGTCGCAAACGGGTTTTCATTCCTTACCCGTACCCGGCCGCACCAGGGTCGCAAACGGGTACCCGTACCCGTACCCGGCTGGGTATGGGTAGCCGGGTATCGGGTAGGGTACGGGTAACAGGTACCCGGTTGCGACCTCTGGTCTCAAGTAACATTTTGGGTGGCCCGTCTCAACAGGGATTGAATATTGTGAAAACGATGGGGGTCCATATTCTATGTAGGAGAGTATTGAAATGTTTAATACGTGTATTATTGGCGGGAGGTCGTGTAGAATCTGTGAAAATAAATGTTGCTTTCTCTGTAACTTCTCCGCATTAATTTAGTGGAATATCTGCAAATGGATCACCCTGTCCACAACGGTTACAAAATTGCTCAGTCCGTGTCACAGTTATAGCTGGAGCAGAGAGATGCAATGTCAACACAGAGTTGGCTTGGGCAAAGAGATGCAATATAAACATAGAGTTGGCTTGAGCAGAGAGATTCAATGTAAACATAGAGTTGGCTTGGGCAGAGAGATTCAATGTAAACATAGAGTTGGCTTGAGCAGAGAGATTCAATGTAAACATAGAGTTGGCTTGAGCAGAGAGATTCAATGTAAACACAGAATTGGCTTGGGCAGAGAGATTCAATGTAAACACAGAGTTGGCTTGGGCAGAGAGATTCAATGTAAACACAGAGTTGGCTTGGGCAGAGAGATTCAATGTAAACATAGAGTGGGCTTGGGCAGAGAGATTCAATGTAAACATAGAGTTGGCTTGGGCAGAGAGATTCAATGTAAACACAGAGTTGGCTTGGGCAGAGAGATGCAATGTCAACACAGAGTTAGCTTGAGCAGAGAGATTCAATGTAAACATAGAGTTGGCTTGGGCAGATAGATTCAATGTAAACATAGAGTTGGCTTGAGCAGAGAGATTCAATGTAAACACAGAGTTGGCTTGGGCAGAGATATTCAATGTAAACATAGAGTTGGCTTGAGCAGAGAGATTCAATGTAAACATAGAGTTGGCTTGGGCAGAGAGATTCAATGTAAACACAGAGTTGGCTTGGGCAGAGAGATGCAATATAATCATAGAGTTAGCTTCAGCAGAGAGATGCAATGTAAACACAGAGTTGGCTTGGGCAGAGAGATTCAATGTAAACATAGAGTTGGCTTGAGCAGAGAGATTCAATGTAAACATAGAGTTGGCTTGAGCAGAGAGATTCAATGTAAACACAGAGTTGGCTTGGGCAGAGAGATTCAATGTAAACATAGAGTTGGCTTGAGCAGAGAGATTCAATGTAAACATAGAGTTAGCTTGGGCAGAGAGATTCAATGTAAACATAGAGTTAGCTTGGGCAGAGAGATTCAATGTAAACATAGAGTTGGCTTGAGCAGAGAGATTCAATGTAAACATAGAGTTAGCTTGAGCAGAGAGATTCAATGTAAACACAGAGTTAGCTTGGGCAGAGAGATTCAATGTAAACATAGAGTTGGCTTGAGCAGAGAGATTCAATGTAAACACAGAGTTAGCTTGGGCAGAGAGATTCAATGTAAACATAGAGTTGGCTTGAGCAAAGAGATTCAATGTAAACATAGAGTTGGCTTGGGCAGAGAGATTCAATGTAAACATAGAGTTGGCTTGGGCAGAGAGATTCAAGGTAAACATAGAGTTAGCTTGGGCAGAGAGATTCAATGTAAACATAGAGTTGGCTTGGGCAGAGAGATTCAATGTAAACATAGAGTTGGCTTGAGCAGAGAGATTCAATGTAAACACAGAGTTAGTTGGAGCATAGATATTCAATGTAAACATAGAGTTGGCTTGGGCAGAGAGATTCAATGTGAATACAGAGTTGGCTTGAGCAGAGATATTCAATGTAAACACAGAGTTGGCTTGCGCAGAGAGATTCAATGTGAATACAGAGTTGGCTTGGGCAGAGAGATTCAATGTGAATACAGAGTTAGCTTGGGCAGAGAGATTCAATGTAAACATAGAGTTGGCTTGAGCAGAGAGATTCAATGTAAACACAGAGTTGGCTTGAGCAGAGAGATTCAATGTAAACACAGAGTTAGCTTGAGCAGAGAGATTCAATGTAAACACAGAGTTGGCTTGAGCAGAGAGATTCAATGTAAACACATAGTTAGCTGGAGCAGAGATATTCAATGTAAACACAGAATTGGCTTGGGCAGAGAGATGCAATGTAAACACAGAGTTGGCTTGGGCAGAGAGATTCAATGTAAACATAGAGTTGGCTTGGGCAGAGAGATTCAATGTAAACATAGAGTGGGCTTGGGCAGAGAGATTCAATGTAAACATAGAGTTGGCTTGGGCAGAGAGATTCAATGTAAACACAGAGTTGGCTTGAGCAGAGAGATTCAATGTAAACACATAGTTAGCTGGAGCAGAGATATTCAATGTAAACACAGAATTGGCTTGGGCAGAGAGATGCAATGTAAACACAGAGTAGGCTTGGGCAGAGAGATTCAATGTAAACATAGAGTTGGCTTGGGCAGAGAGATTCAATGTAAACATAGAGTTGGATTGAGCAGAGAGATTCAATGTAAACACAGAGTTAGCTGGAGCAGAGATATTCAATGTAAACATAGAGTTGGCTTGGGCAGAGAGATTCAATGTAAACATAGAGTTGGCTTGAGCAGAGAGATTCAATGTAAACACAGAGTTGGCTTGGGCAGAGAGATTCAATGTAAACATAGAGTTGGCTTGAGCAGAGAGATTCAATGTAAACATAGAGTTGGCTTGGGCAGAGAGATTCAATGTAAACACAGAGTTGGCTTGGGCAGAGAGATGCAATATAATCATAGAGTTAGCTTCAGCAGAGAGATTCAATGTAAACACAGAGTTGGCTTGGGCAGAGAGATTCAATGTAAACATAGAGTTGGCTTGAGCAGAGAGATTCAATGTAAACATAGAGTTGGCTTGAGCAGAGAGATTCAATGTAAACACAGAGTTGGCTTGGGCAGAGAGATTCAATGTAAACATATAGTTGGCTTGAGCAGAGAGATTCAATGTAAACATAGAGTTAGCTTGGGCAGAGAGATTCAATGTAAACATAGAGTTAGCTTGGGCAGAGAGATTCAATGTAAACATAGAGTTGGCTTGAGCAGAGAGATTCAATGTAAACATAGAGTTAGCTTGAGCAGAGAGATTCAATGTAAACACAGAGTTAGCTTGGGCAGAGAGATTCAATGTAAACATAGAGTTGGCTTGAGCAGAGAGATTCAATATAAACACAGAGTTAGCTTGGGCAGAGAGATTCAATGTAAACATAGAGTTGGCTTGAGCAGAGAGATTCAATGTAAACATAGAGTTGGCTTGGGCAGAGAGATTCAATGTAAACATAGAGTTGGCTTGGGCAGAGAGATTCAATGTAAACATAGAGTTAGCTTGGGCAGAGAGATTCAATGTAAACATAGAGTTGGCTTGGGCAGAGAGATTCAATGTAAACATAGAGTTGGCTTGAGCAGAGAGATTCAATGTAAACACAGAGTTAGTTGGAGCATAGATATTCAATGTAAACATAGAGTTGGCTTGGGCAGAGAGATTCAATGTGAATACAGAGTTGGCTTGAGCAGAGATATTCAATGTAAACACAGAGTTGGCTTGCGCAGAGAGATTCAATGTGAATACAGAGTTGGCTTGGGCAGAGAGATTCAATGTGAATACAGAGTTAGCTTGGGCAGAGAGATTCAATGTAAACATAGAGTTGGCTTGAGCAGAGAGATTCAATGTAAACACAGAGTTGGCTTGAGCAGAGAGATTCAATGTAAACACAGAGTTAGCTTGAGCAGAGAGATTCAATGTAAACACAGAGTTGGCTTGAGCAGAGAGATTCAATGTAAACACATAGTTAGCTGGAGCAGAGATATTCAATGTAAACACAGAATTGGCTTGGGCAGAGAGATGCAATGTAAACACAGAGTTGGCTTGGTCAGAGAGATTCAATGTAAACATAGAGTTGGCTTGGGCAGAGAGATTCAATGTAAACATAGAGTTGGATTGAGCAGAGAGATTCAATGTAAACACAGAGTTAGCTGGAGCAGAGATATTCAATGTAAACATAGAGTTGGCTTGGGCAGAGAGATTCAATGTAAACATAGAGTTGGCTTGGGCAGAGAGATTCAATGTAAACACAGAGTTGGCTTGAGCAGAGAGATTCAATGTAAACACAGAGTTGGCTTGCGCAGAGATAATTCAATGTAAACATAGAGTTGGCTTGGGCAGAGAGATTCAATGTAAACACAGAGTTGGCTAGAGCAGAGAGATTCAATGTAAACATAGAGTTGGCTTGAGCAGAGAGATTCAATGTAAACATAGAGTTGGCTTGGGCAGAGAGATTCAATGTAAACGTAGAGTTGGCTTGAGCAGAGAGATTCAATGTAAACACAGAGTTGGCTTGGGCAGAGAGATTCAATGTAAACACAGAGTTGGCTTGGACAGAGAGATTCAATGTAAACATAGAGTTGGCTTGAGCAGAGAAATTCAATGTAAACACAGAGTTGGCTTGAGTAGAGAGATTCAATGTAAACACAGAGTTTGCTTGCGCAGAGAGATTCAATGTAAACATAGAGTTGGCTTGGGCAGAGAAATTCAATGTAAACACAGAGTTGGCTTGAGTAGAGAGATTCAATGTAAACACAGAGTTGGCTTGAGCAGAGAGATTCAATGTAAACATAAAGTTGGCTTGGGCAGAGAGATTCAATGTAAACATAGAGTTGGCTTGAGCAGAAAGATTCAATGTAAACACAGAGTTGGCTTGGGCAGAGAGATTCAATGTGAATACAGAGTTGGCTTGCGCAGAGAGATTCAATGTAAACATTAAGTTGGCTTGGGCAGAGAAATTCAATGTAAACACAGAGTTGGCTTGAGTAGAGAGATTCAATGTAAACACAGCGTTGGCTTGAGCAGAGAGATTCAATGTAAACACAGAGTTAGCTTGAGCAGGGAGATTCAATGTAATCACAGAGTTGGCTTGGGCAGAGAGATTCAATATAAACACAGAGTTGGCTTGCCCAGAGAGATTCAATGTAAACACAGAGTTAGCTTGAGCTTAGAGATGCAATATGAACATAGAGTTGGCTTGAGCAAAGAGAGATGCAATGTAAACATAGAATTAGCTTGGGCAGAGAAATTCAATATAAACATAGAGTTGGCTTGAGCAAAGAGATGCAATGTAAACACAGAGTTTGCTTGGGCAGAGAGATTCAATATAAACATAGAGTTGGCTTGGGCAGAGAGATTCAATGCAAACATAGAGTTGGCTTTGGCAGAGAGATTCAATGCAAACATAGAATTAGGTTGGGCAGAGAGATTCAATGCAAACACAGAGTTAGCTGGAGCAGAGATATTCAATGTAAATATAGAGTTGGCTTGGGCAGAGAGATGCAATGTAAACACAGAGTTCTGCTGCTTCGCTCATGATTTCTAGGCCGAATATAATGAACGAGCGTGTATTTTTCTTCTCACAAAGAAGATAAAAACATAGGGTTCCACCAGTTAGCCTTTGGTGACATTTACACGCTGAGTGCTCGTATGTTTTTTTATGGATTATTTTTTCCTGGAAAGGGTGGGTGGGAGTGCTTATTATTCTGTAAGATGGCCAGTCGGCTGAAACATTGCCTTTTTCCATTTTGCTGTCAGCGAGAGAGAGAGAGAGGGAGCGAGACAAACAAATGTGTTTGCTGGGCTTGCTCACAGTACCACCGACATAGAGAATTTAGTCGGTGGTGAACGGTCCTCGTGTGTGTTAATCGCTTATCTACGATACGACAATGAATATACGCAGTCGACTACTGTTGGCGTTCAAGTTATTCGTCTTTTGGGAATCGACCTCTCCAACCGGTGGCAACAACAAAAACCGTAGCCGCCAGGTTCACAATGATCACGATGAAATTTCCAAGAGTGAAACAAAACAAAAAATAAAAATCGTGGAATTGCCAGCAAGCCCACGGTAGCATAGCCGCCGCTTGCCCCGCGCGCCTCCCCCAAGCAACGTCAAGGTTAACGAGTCTGTCGTACAGGGATTAATTTCACAACTGAACATTTCCCAGGACTCTGGGCAGACTGGAGTAGCCGCCACGTGACTAGAGTAGCTACAGCAGATAGCGAGGAGGAGGAGGAACCGTTGGATGTGGTGGTGGTGGTGTCCTGTGCACGGAAGTTTTTACTGGTAGGAACCTCCTGGTTACACCAGCCCACAGGGGATTATTGTGTCCGTCCGTCGTGCAGGGAGGGGCTGGGTGGGGAGGAAGGGGCTGGGTGGGGAGGGGAGGGTGGGGCGGGGCTGGGTTGGGAGGGTGGGGCTGGGTGGGGAGGGGATGTTGGGGACGGGCTGGGTGGGGAGGGGCTGGGGGGTGGGGAGGGTGGGGAGGGGCTGGGTGGGGAGGGTGGGAGGGGTGGGGCTGGGTGGGGAAGGGCTGGTCACCCCGTGGTGCCCTTATAAAACTCAACGTTTAACCTACTCACGCCGGCTTGTGCCCGCCCTCACAGTCGGGCATATTTGCGGAATACACCACGCCGCCGTTGACCCTGGCCATTGACCGAGCAACCCAACGTTCCTACCAGCTCCCTCCGCAGGAATGTGTTTTTTTTACCGGGTCACTGACTCGAAGAGACCTGCCTGAAATGAAGGCCCCCTGCTTGTGTCGCCTCGTTTGAATCGCAACCCGCTTCCCTTTGCAGCGCTTCCCCGACGACACTCTCAGTCTGAGGAGTGCAGCTCCACCTCCAGTTTTTTTTCCCCCAACAAATTAATTCGCTCCGCGGCGCAGGTGGCGCTCAGCGCGTGAAAAATCGGCGCGTGTTCATGAATATTTCAGTGGCCTCGCGGGCGCACCTGCGTCTCCGTGGATGGGCCGCTCGTGTGACTTTTTCTTTAAGTGTGGCCGCAGCTCGCGGTGGAGAGACGAGCCTTCTGATGTAACCACAGCCATCGCGTTCCCTCTGATCAAGCGACCACCTGCGCGCGTCGGCTCCAAGCAGGAAAACCGCCCGACGCGGAGTTCACGGCCTCCTTCAAACAGTAAACGGTGGCCCTCCTCCTCCTCCCCCTCCTCCTCCTCCTCCACTCGCCCGTGAGCCCGGGATTAGCAGCTGACACGCGTGAGAAGAAGCTGCTTGACGGCCCAATCAGTGTCAGCGCTGAGGGACGCTGACCGTAACTGCGTAAACTTCTCCCCGGCGCACGCGGTGTTTTTTTCCCTTTTCGGATTTTCGGCAAAGTGTTGCGCGTTGGGGGCGTCTTTGGCTCTCACGATCGAGCAACGGGGCGGGCGGGCGGCGCACCGCGCGCCAAGGGTCGCATTGTGCCCCCCCCCCCCCGCTGAAGTGGCCACCGAATCTACTCGGCTCGCCTAATCCTTCCAATTACGCCGAAGAGAAGCCGTGTAAACGGCGCTGTCTTGAGAGAGAGGGGGGAGAGGGGAGGCTCTCTCGCCGACGTCAAAATCGCATGCCACTGTGTGCAGCCAAAACGAAAAAAACCGCCTCCTCCGAATCGGGTCGCCCAAATTCCAGACAGCTGAGCGTCTGCGCAGGGGGTGGGGGGGGGGTGGAGCAGGTGAATAGCACCTTATCTGTGGTGTTTTGTCTCCGCAGACCTGCGCGGATGTTACTCGCTCCCACCTGCTTGGGAGGAATGCAGGGGATCCCCACACGGTGTCCGAAGACACGACGACACGACGCATTACGGTGCGCGCCACACTCTGACAAACGGTGGGGGGGCGGGGGGGGGGGAGACATCTCACGCAAGTGCCGCGTGTGCGTGCGTCCCAGAGCGGCATTCGTCTCTGTTACCCGCGCCAGTCGATCGAGCCCCAAGCCGGACATGATGGCAGCAGGGAGATGCACGATGTCCAAGTGCTACCGGATGGGTGTCTTTTGAAATAATCGCTTCGCACGTGCTCCAAACACGCATTTCACGCTGGAGTATCTGGAGCCACGAGGATTGAAATGCGAGCTAAAAGTCGATTTCTTTTTGGTGAATACGTGGCACCTGTTATTGGCACAAAATCTGCCACTCAAAGCGCCAAGGTGAATGGGTATGATAGCGATGGTGGTTGTTTTTGTTTACGTTTAGAATATGTGTAATGTATAACATGATGTAATGTATAACCTTCATTAACCCAAATAATTGCTTTCCATCAGTTTCACTTAATTACAGTACAGGGACTCCTCTAATTACGAACATTCGACTTACAAACTTTCAGAGATACGAACAAACCTGTCCGTATGTCCAGTTGCTCGTTCGGACCGAGAGTCGTGAGTTCAACTGCCGCGCAATAGATGACGGTGGTGGCATCTACATCTGCAGAACATGAAGAACCAGTGGCATCTACATCTATAGAACTTGAAGAACCAGTGGCATCTACATCTATAGAACTTGAAGAACCAGTGGCATCTACATCTATAGAACTTGAAGAACCAGTGGCATCTGCATCTGCAGAACATGAAGAACCAGTGGCATCTATAAAACTTGAAGAACCAGTGGCATCTACATCTGCAGAACGTGAAGTACCAGTGGCGTCTACATCTGCAGAACATGAAAAACCAGTGTCATCTACATCTGCAGAACATGAATAACCAGTGGCATCTACATCTGCAGAACGTGAGGAACCAGTGGCATCTACGTCTGTAGAACGTGAAGAACCAGTGGCATCTACATCTGCAGAACGTGAAGAACCAGTGGCATCTACATCTACAGAACATGAAGAGCCACTGGCATCTACATCTGCAGAACATGAAGAGCCAGTGGCATCTACAGGAGATTATACAACTGTAAGAAGGAACACAGAGGCTCAACATACGGAGAAGGGCTCTCTATATTCATACGTGGATCTCAGCTGCTATCTTGTCAACCTCCTCCTCCTCTTTCACTGCCCCTCCTCCAACCTTCCCTGGCCTACCCTCTCAAGTCATCCCTCCTCGCCTCCTCTCCCTCTGACATGTCTCCACCCCCTGTCCATGGATGTTACATATCTGCTATCTCTTATGCTACTTTTAAAGCCATTACTAGTGTTTAATGTACATGCCGTACAAAATGTTTGGAATCGACAGGAGTAAAGTTGGACGAAAAAAATCGACTTACGAACATACCTCTGGAATCTAACTCGTTCGTAAGTAGATGAGTCCCTGTATGTTGGTTACTTATAGGGGGATGGGGGGGGGGTGTAAGAAAATAGCAAACATTATCAGAATGTTTGTCAACTTTAGTGTCGGTAATTGTTCCAGACAATTGAATGTCAGAAGGGGACACAAGCAAGTTGTATTCATCACCATCAGCCATGATCTATCTGCTGCTGGCTGAAATCTCGCGTTCCTTCCACACCATGCGTGTCAGCCGATGTCATCGCTCCATTACCACGGTGGATCTCACGTGTACATGGGGCTAGGAGATATTAACTCCCTCGCCTGGTGTACAGGAAGTCGTGGGTTCGACCCCGACCCTGACGCCTGCTGCTGTATATTTGTAGTTTGCGTGTTCTCTCTCCTCGCGGCCGCGTGGATTTTTCTGCGGGGTCCTCCGATTTTCCTCCTCCACGTTCAGATTCGTGCGTTCAGAGTATTTGGCCGCTATAAATGTCCACAACGATAAGCCGCCTTCGTTGAGCTATCGTTTGTGGTGGCCAGTTCGCTTCTGAAAGAAGAGCTATAGAGCTCAGCGGGCCTTACCTGCTAGAAATAAAAAAAATAGTTAAAATATGTTTCAAACGAGCTGTTAATTTTGTCTTCATCTCATCTTCGCGAGAAAAAAAAAATGCATGAAAACGAAGCGCGGTTCGCTCGGAATGGAGTGAAACGCACCACCCCCTCGACACCAAATGGCGTGGCGGCTGCGTCGCGTGAGTCCGAGTTGGCGAGGCGTTGTTCCCCTGCGGCAACAATCACCCGACCTTTAGTCATCGCGAGCCATCGATGGGGACAACGGCCGGGCAACAATATTCACCCCCACCCCCCCAACCCCCGGGCCGGTAGAGCTGCGGCTTTTGCCTTCGCTTCGCCTCACCTTTAACCAACGTGCAGGGGGGGGGGGATTTAGTCGCTTGGTGGTGAAATGTGGACACACACACACACACGTATATTGTTGGCCGTTAAATATTAGGTAAGCGGGTATTTTTTTTTCTCTCTCTCTCTCTCGCTCTCCTAAGTCAAGCCCGAGCCCGCAGGGCAGAGGCGGCGTTGCTCGCTCGCTCACTCCGCCGAGACAACTTGCAACTTTGACCACAATGGAAACGAAAAAAGTGACAATGTAGCGCAGCCTCCCACAGGATGCCGCCCTGCAGCGTTGCTTGACGAGAATGACAAGCAACGCTGGGTCCATTCTTGTCGTTGAGGAGTCACTTTGTTTGTGACATTGAAAAGTACACACAAGCGCATCGTTGCCAATGGGGGGGCATTGAAATCTCGGGTAACTGAAATGGCCATTGTCCTTCGAGCTGCAGGGACCCGAAAAAAACGACACCCCCCCCCCACCCCACCAGAAATGGAAGTTCGTGCTGCACTTGATTTGAACGGAATTGAATTGATTTGCAAAGAACCGTTTAATTTGAAAACAAATCTACAGTTCACTATCAATTTGGTATTAATTGAGTCCTCCTCTTACGTAATGACGGTACGATTTGTTAAAACTATCCGCTAATTTACAACTTTGCCATCGTTGTTGATTTTGAGTCACTCCGACTCCTATTTTGGTTCATATATAAAACTTGTTTTTGTACAGTCGCTAACATCATTTTACGCCATGCAAACTCGCCGCTTTTATTTCATTATATGTATCAGCCATTAAAATGAAAGCTAAATCTTTTTTGAGGATGAAGAGGAGGGCTTTAATCACGAAAGCCACCTTTGATCCGCGTGTTTTTCTTTCGATGGTGTATCCCTGAAGGAGCCGGGGAAGAGAGGGGGGGGGGGGATTTTTTTTCTTTTTCTTTTTTAACGTTCGGATAATTAGCGGCGGGAGCCCTGCAGATGTACCGTAACTTTTTCGTGCACCAACGAGCGGGGAAGTTCACATGCGCCGGGCTCATAAATCATCGTCGGCGTAATTACCCGCGGGGAAATGGTCGGCTCGCTAGGGGCAGGATGCCAGCGGCTCTCTGCGAGTTCCTCGGCCCGGTTATAGCGTGCAACTTTTCGGGCCACCTCACGGCCACCGTGACACCACCCAGCCGAGTCTCGAGCCGGAGATCCAGACGGCTCATTTTTCTCTCACTCCCCGCCTCCCCCCCCTCTCTCTCCACGCTTCCCACTCCCATCCCAGATCTGCGACCCCGCAATACGGGTCATCGGGTCGTTTTTAGACGTTTTGGGCATCGCAACTTTGTGTGCCGTTGGATGCTAAATGCTATTCCCTGTGGACCGCCTTGGCATGCGATCACTTGGCCCGTGATTTCTGAAAGTCCAAGCACTGCTTCCATTCACGACGGAATGAGTGCGTTACCATACACCGCATTAATAACGCGGTGCAGTTTTGGATTAGGATCTTGCTGCTGCTGCTGCTGCGATAAGATGTTTTTGCAACACACCAAAGTTGAAATGAAATATACAGTTAAATGTATGCCAACTATATGCAACATTACTTACGCCTTCTTTCATGTGAGGTACATATAAATAACAGGCCGTGTAAATGCACTTCAAGTAAATGTTTGCTGCATCATCAAATGAACGTGTTATGACGTTGTATTTACATATTAATCAACGTTTAGTTTGTCCTTTTGAACGTTTATTTTTTACTGAATTCTTTGCACTTCGTATCTTTGGTCATGCTTTAGTGCGTTTGACCTTTACCTCGCAAAAAGTTTTTTTTATTTTTCCAGCTATACAGTATATGAATTTTGTTCACTTCTCTCTTCAATAGAATTCGATTCTTTGGATTTGTTATCTTATAACAACAACAACAACGTTTTCTTGGCTTTTAGTTAAACGACAGATGCCTCAATGGAGTTTTTGTCCAAAAATGAATCGCATGACCTAAACAGTTTGCTATGAGTGGGCAGCACACGATTGTGTTTCGTAATTGTGGGTAGTGTGCGGTTTGGGTGTGAACGTTTCCCTACATGGGCTCCTGTCTACCCAATTCTGCGGATTTGCGACTGGATTTAATTTCCACAACAGCAAAAATATGTGTGCACAGCTTTTGTCCGAGGCCGGCTGCGCATTGAAGCCGTCCAAATATCACGCAAGACGTCAAGATGGCTCGGACATGTACTCAGAATGGACCAGTACCGTTTACCAAAAAATGCCCCGATCGTGGACACCACCGGGCAAACGGAAACCTGGGAGAACCAAAACCAGGGCCGGATTAAGGTTCTTGTAAGCCCTCGGCACAGTGCCCACTGTGGCCTGTTGGCTAATACGGCCCTGCCCAAGGCCACCTGATGCAAGACTGTGATGGACGAGCTGGTGGTATCAGCGATCAATTATTTTGGGACGAGGCACAAGATGTTGCCAAGGGCAGGAAGAAGTGAAGTGCACTCATTGCGGCCTCATGTTCCATAGGGGATGAAGAGGATTCACGAACTAAGTAGCTCGTTGAAGCGTTGCTCGATTTGTGCTGCCCGGGCTTTCGCGTGTTGTGCTGCACGGCCCTCCCGACGCGTTGTGCTGTTATGGCCTGAAGTCCGGCGTTTCACTGCACGTGCTGAGCGCTCGATTCCTCAAAGCAGCACGTTCGGTAGCTTATGGCTTCAATCGTGTTGAGCTCACACGCGCATTTGTATTTGTGTGTACTGTAATTTGGTGGCTGTACAAAAGAATAATCACATGCAATTTTTATTATTATTCGTAAGACAAGTTGCTCGCATATAAGCATAGTGCATTTATTTAACAAATTAGAAAATACCAAAGAGATGACTTTAATTCTAAGCAAAGGAAGCTTTGAATCGTTTTTTTTTCCATCTGGACCTGATTTCCACCATTGTATTGTAATTGAACTTGCAGCAGTTGCCAAACCACTTCTGAGCACTGCTAACGATGGAACGGTATCGAAATCAGCGGGGAAGCCACAGATCCGTCCAGAAATGACGGCACTCGCCTTTGTGGTGCTGAAATTGGCAGCGTTTACATAAAAAAAGCACTCTCCGTGAAAACAAAGTTGCAGCCATTCCTTTACATTACACGGGAATCCCACCTTGTGCACACCGAATGAACGGCGCGTGGTGATAGGACGTTGCACCACGATGTCTGTCTACCCAACATCCTCAATAGCATGGTCCCTTGGGCCAAAGAAAGCATCAAGTGCTCCTCGCTTGTGCCATCTTCCCAAAGGGCGTCTGATAGATGAATGCATGAATAAAGCAGCACGTCACCTATTACAGTATTCATTCATCACGCAGAGCCAGCGAAGGACCCGTTGCGCCAAACGTGTGACCTCCTTCGACAGCATTCGAATACTAATCCATAATCTGCTCTTGCTGCCATACACCGGCGTGTCTTGAGTGATTTGTTTGATCCACGGATTAAGGGGGGGGGGGGGCGACCACGGGGGGGCGGGGCCATTCCTTAGACGGTCGCATTCCCACTTCGACCGCCTACCGAAGTGAGCGCATCGAGACGGGGAGATGTGTCCACAAAGTGACAGCGGCAGTCTCCTGCGAACGAACTGTTGTAGCCATCTACGAAGGAGATGTGTGCATCGGCCTGCTGATGTTCTTGGCCATGCAAGCCAAACTATGGAGCGCACAGTGACCCAGTGTGAGTGTGCGCTCTTTCAACGGAGGGGTTGGAGGAAAAGCCAAACTACACGGATTCTCTCTCTCTCTCTCTCCTGAAGCCCTCTCGTTTGCATTCAGTTCCTGAACATGTTGCCGTAAGCAAGAATAGAATACAATGATTACTTTTCAGTCACCTGCTATGATTTATTTTGTAATGTATGTACAAAATACGTTGCGGTATTTTATCTGCCGTATGTATATGCACGGATTTGTAAATCTTGGGTTGCTGAGCGCAGATCCAATGGCCCACGACGCCAAGTGGCCAGGAACGAACTCTACTGCTCGATAGTTGGCATGTGTTTGGGCCTCAAAACAAGTAACGCTGTTGTCCACTTAAAAATATACTATATAGCAATAAAGAAAGCGTACTCTCCTTGTTTGGAAAAAAATAACTTAACAGAAAGAAACACTGGGCGACTTAATGATTAAGTGTAGCATTACTGCTGGATAAAGACCACCCCAAGCGGTGTTTCACACTTGCCTCCCTCCAGCAGACATCCGTAATGAATGAACTTGTACAAATCGTCATCATCATTACGACTGTTTTTTATTCTCATATGTATCGTAGAGGAGGGTGGGGTAAGAGGCCGCTTTTTTCTCCTGGTGCTCGTATGTGGTTTTGGAGCTAACCACCACTACCACTACCACCACTAGCACCACCACTACCACCACCACTACCAGCACCACTACCACCACCACTAGCACCACCTCCACCACCACTACCACCACCTCCAGCACCACTACCACCACTACCACCACCACTACCACCACCACCAGCACCACTACCACCACCTTCAGCACCACAACTACCACCACTACCACCACTACCACCACCTCCAGCACCACCACCACTACCAAAACTACCACCAGCACCACCACCACTACCACCACTACCACCAGCACCACCACCACCACCACTACCACCACTACCACAACTACCACCAGCACCACCAGCACCACCTCCAGCACCGCCACCACTACCACCACTACCACCACCACCACTACTATCACCTCCAGCACCACCACCACTACCTCCACTACCACCACTATCACCACCACTACCACCACTACCACCACCACTACCACCACCACCACTACCACCACTATCACCACCACTACCACCACTACCACCACCACTACCACCACCACCACTACCACCACTACCACCACCACTACTACCACTACCACCACCAGCACCACCACTACCACCACCAGCACCACTACCACCACCACCACTACTACCACTACCACCACCAGCACCACCACTACCACTACCAACAGCACCATTACCACCACCACTACCATCACCACCACTACCACCACCACTACCACCATCACCACTACCACCACTACCACCAACACCACCACTACTACCACCACCAGCACCACCACCACCAGCACCACTACCACCACCACCACTACTACCACTACCACCACCACTACCACCACCACCACCAGCACCACCACCACTACCACCACCACTACCACCACCAGGGGCCTCGAGAGAAATGCCCCAACCTGCACCTCATGCGGATTATTCGTGATGACATCATTTCTGTTAGCACCAGGACAACAACAACAACAACTAAACATACCTTTTACCCCACGTAGGCCTGACGTTACCTCATCCTACTCTATCTTGAGCTCACATTTAAATGTCTAACGCATTTAAATACTAGTGCATCCCAAGATGCCGTTCATAACCAGTACACACTGAAGCAAAAATGTCACATAACATTAAAATGAAGCCAAAAAAAAAACCCAACACCACGAGCTGAATCGACGGAGTGGCAATCAGCGTGACCACCAACGCAGAGGGCATCTCAACCGCCACAACCCCTGACGACCATTGCACAGGAACCACTCGGGTCAAATCGGTCGGACCAAAGTGGGACCCTTTCCCCGAGGCGACAAGAGCTCACACGCCCTGCGTGCCCACAACACCGTCCTGGCGCGTTGTGTTCTTGTTTGAGCGAGGTGCTCCCAACGTCACGTGCACGGTCAGTCGAAGCGAGAAAAGAAAGGGGCTTTTTTTTCGATTGGCAGCTATGGCAGAGCCAGACGGTAGCGGGCGGGCGGGGGGGAGGCCACGTCGTTGTCCAACTTTTTGCATAACTTGTAGAGGAGTTCTGAAATGTGACTCTACACGGTGGCACGCTTGTTCAGCGAGTCCCAGGTAAACCCTCGACGTGCACGGGTGAGTGGTCGCACGCGCGGGGTGTGGCGCTGGGTTCGCCCTTCCTATTATGTTTCAGCAGCAGCCAGCCAACAAGCCAACAGCCACCGTAACCCGAGTTGGGATGTCGCAACCGCCCTCATTCAGGTTTGACGGCAATCGCCGCTGAGATGCCGGGCCCAGGATTGGGCCTAGGGGTGGGGTGGGGGGGCCCTGTCCGTGTCAGACGCGGCCGTAAGAGCTCTCGCGCAGCGGGTTGGCGAAAGCCACCGTCGGTGTTGGATATGAAGCATCGTGTCACGTGGGTCAATGTTTCACACACGTGATCAGTCCGGCTGGTGAATTACACTTATTTCGTTATAACTATTTGCTGGGATTCAGATGTATAATTTATTTATTCAAATAGTATAGTTGTCCAGGATAGCTTTGCTATGCGAATATGCACATCTTAAAACAATGTATATCGTTTAAAATACATGAAAGTACAATTCAGTATTTTCCATTGGGAACGGTTACTGATACACTTGGGGGGGGGGGGGTACGATAAAATTAGTACCACTTTGTGAAGAAGTCAACAGTGCTTGTCCTATGCAGACACTCACTCCTTGCCAAAGAAATGTGGAATTTCTTCCAATGCCTCTTGCGGGGCCGTAAACAGGAGATGAGCAGCGATGCCTCAAAACGCTCATTTGAGCAGCAGGAGATCACTGAGACCGTTGTGTTTGTTGTTGCTGCTGAACGACGACTATTTATAGAGTGAGCGAACGTTAAACGCGCTTTGTTTATCCACTCACGGCGGTCTCTTGAGGGCACAAATTAAATGCAAAAGCCTTTCCCTTTTTATGTTTTTTACACAACGGGGAACTGGTGCCACCGCGCGGCCCAAGTACGTATCACTCGAACCCCTCGCTGCAGGCGATAGGGGCAGCCGTGGGTTTCTGGGTTTTTTTTCTCAAAACATCTCTAACAGTTACAACAAAAATATCTCGTGTTATTTTCTTGCTAATTCACGAAACTTAACGCAACACACCCTGACCGTCAAAGCACATCACTCGGTTTAAAAGACGCGGCGTTCTCAAAAAACAACACGAGCCGTTCGGAACAATGCACGGATCGCTTGATGACTGAATGAAGAGAAGAATCGCGGCGCCCGTTAACCCCTTTTGACGATCCATCAAAGCAAATGTCTTGCGCGGTCGCAGGAGGCCACAGGTATTGTATGCACCCAATCAGGGAAGGGGAAATGCCTTCAGTAATGAGAGGGAGAAACCAGACACTGGGGAAGGCAGTCGGGGAAGAGGGCCCTCCCCCCCCCTCTCTCGCTTTGCAAATTACGGGCGAAGCGTCCTTCATCCGCGAGCCCATTCATCACGCCGCGCCTTGCACCGCACCATCGCAACGACGGCCGCAATCGCCCGGGCCGCCCGTGCCTTCCCGTGTGCAAATAACTCCTTTTTAAAGAGCGTTGTGTTCAACACATGTCCTGCTCCCTAGTCGCTGCCTCCGAGAGCTCAGACCCAAAAAAAAAATACCATTATTCAAAAAAAGAAAATGCTATCTCTTTGATCGTTTCGCACAAGCAGCATCTGCGTAGTATCATATTCGGTATTTAGAGCGCTATATTCCCACCAGAGGCGGTCCACATGGCACGCGCCGTCGCTTGACATTGCTGGGAACCTGCTGTGGGCGATATCTGGTGCGGAGCAGCCGAAGCCATCTGAAATGTAACACCGGCGCAGAGCGGGACAAACGCGGTGCTCCGGTGTAACGTTATTTCGATGTTTGTACGTTGAACTTCTTTCGCACCGTACGTAGCCAACCGTGCTAGTCGGAGGCGTGGAGGAAGGAACAACGAATTAAACACAAAAATCAGTTCTCGAGAAGTGAGTTTGCAAAATAGATGTAAAAGTGCATAACTCCCGTGGCTTCCTAATATTCGAAGAAAGAGCGTTAATCTGTGAGACTACTGGACATCTGTGAAATAATCTTCATAGCTCATCGGATTAATTCGGTACAAAAAAACATTCTAATCCTATCCCAGACGGCCGCAGAAGGGCATCTGAAAACGCGCGATGCGTACGTTTGTTTCAAATCGAATTGATATCACAAGCACACAACCTAACCCAAAATAAACCAATGATAAATAATTGTATTAGCTGTAGAGGTTTCGTCTGAGTGTTTGCAACTTGAAAATAAAATTATCACCCGTTCGTTTGTAGTTTTGGACCATCACAGAATGGTTGACCGGGCAGAATGTCGACCAACTAGCTCGTGATGTTGTCCTGGCGGCTGTATAAATATCGCCGAGATGTGATCACGACAATCGGTCGCTGCTCAACGTTGTGTGCGCATCAGCAGACTGTAACGCACTGCTCTGTGCTGCATTTGTTTCGATAGATGGCAGCACGAGCTAACTGCACGCGACAGCCGCATCATCAAACACCCCTCTCTCGACGCGCCTCTCCGTGTGCGCGTGTCACTTGAATTCTCTTCGCGCATCTGGCGTTGCTGCTGCTGCTGCTACGTTGGCAGTGGCGCACAAGGGCAATTAATAAATAAATACATACAACTCAACACATTCGTCGACAATACTGTGGCCTTGAAAGAAAAAAGAAAAAAACAATAATATATAATCGAGCAATGACCCTTACTGATGTGCTATGAAGAAGGGCCCTTGCCCGAAACGTCGCCCATTATATATATTTTTTGTTTTCAGGCCACAGTGTTGTTGACGAGTGTGTCACATTCTCCCCGGGGCACGACACCTCCGCAAAGGACCCCGCATCGACGAGCATTGCTCACGCGTCGCCGCTCCAATGTCCGAAAGTGCATCAATGCTGAACGAGGACTCGAGCGCGTGATGAAGACGCCGCACCCTGTCGTGATGTACCCGTGAGTGTCGGCACACAAAAGACCCCCCGTATAGCCTTAACAGACTGTAGAGGCAAGTGCTGTTAGCGAGCACCTATAAAGGCCGGTACGGCACACAAGGGGGTGGGTGGCCACACCACCACGCCCGTCCGCCTTTGTCTCCGTGGTGGCGATGTTTACACATCGCACCAGATACTCATTTGAGGCTGAGTCCACCCTAGGGGAAGCCTAGAAAATCGTCACCAGTTTTGGCCGTGAGCGGGAATCGAACTCGGGTCGCCAGGTTCGTAGCGCAGCGTAGCGCTAACCACTACACTACCGCGTGTGTCGGCACACAGACACGCACATACACACACGTGCTACTAAATGCACGTCTAATGAACATCGCGGGATCGCGAGAGATGACGGCGGCTAGGCGCGAACGCCTTCATCCAGCAGTGGATTAAGCGCGTCTGCTGCTGCTGCCGCTGATGATGATGATGATCGTGACGATGTAATGGGACGTGAGCAATGCTTCAGCAAATCCGCTGCAATTCTATTTTGGCCGTGCGGACGCGCGGCCTCGCACTGTGTTCGCAAGGTGTCCGCCGTGGGACTCTCTGTTGGTATTTGTATTGGCAGCTGAACTTAAACATGAGTAATATCCCTGCATATGCTTAGCCGGCACGCTGTGCCCGGGGGATGACATCGAATGTCAGGTGGCCAGGCGTGGGTTAAATGGCGGGGAGGTGGAGGGGGGGTGTGCGAATTGAATGGGATGCGAGGCACTGTCCTCGCGCGAGTCGGCTGAATGTTGAATGAGCGGCGGGGGTGGTGGCGGCAGAGGCGGCTGGGTGAGACACCGATAATGGGCGTCGTGACTCTGCTTTTTAAAAGGCCCCAATGCACAGAAGTGGCTTTAGAACCCTAATCCCCACCACAGCAAAGCGAGACGGTTAAAAAATAATGACTCGCGTGTTTTTTTTTTTTAAACGAGATGGCTTCATGCCTATTACATGCGGAGCTCCCCGTTTAAACATATATGTTACCACCTTAGATCTCAAATGTATATTATAATGTTTGGGGCTTGGATTTGATTTTGTGTATGATGATGTTGGAAGTACCTGGCCCTCTTTGTGGCACACACGTGCTGATGAGAACAGCCAGTTTCGAATGTTCACCATCGTCACGACCCATGGGCAGACAGCCCGTAAGACGCTCACTGCATACTTCATCATTTGTTGTCACTTTCCTCTGTCTTGTGCCAATAGAGCTCAAGTAGTGCCACATCTTTCTATCGCCAATCTCTGTTTAATAAGATGAACGTCTTCATGATATTTTGTGTACAAATCTAAATTGACTCCACAAAAAAAAATATTGCTGGCACATCGGTGTATTAAAGCAAAACATAGCATTCCACCTCATAATATCACACGTTGCTTTATACGTTTAACCATAGCACATTTGATAAATCTGAATACAAGAATTGCCCAATATTTATATATTTTAAAAATGTCGGAGAATAAACACAACAGTAGCTGAGAATATTTGCGGTATGAATCAGGATTTTTGGCCTGCATCCTTGCCACTCAATATTTCTGCCTGCACTCTTCCACGGTCTCCAGTTCTAAACTAAAAAAAAATAATGTTTTATTAAATTTTACCAGGTAAGACCGACTGAGCTAATCATCTCTGTTTCTGAAGCGACCTGGCCACAAGTGATCGCTCAACGAAGTGGTTTAACACGTGGAAATCTATTGCAAACAAATGCTCCAAAGTTCTGGTCCTCCGCTGATGGCCTGTGCTCTTGGTCCGTGCTTGGTGGTCCCTGCACATTGGGTGCATCCGTGTGCACGTCAACTCCCGGAGTAGCGCTGAAGCCAGAAGGTAAACACTCGGGGCCAATTAGTATGCGTTGTAAGTGGTTCACGTGACCCCTGCGGCCGATAGAGGAGCGGCATCCACATCAACGTTAAATAGGAATCGAGTCTGGATCGGATTGGAAACCCAAATTGTGACACATCGCAAGGGGGGTCGGTGAATTATTCTTTCCATTGGAGGTGGAACAGTGGTGAGTTCAAAGCACTTTTGCAGTGTTCCTCATTGCATGGCCCCCGGGCCACTGGCGACCCCTGATGGCCTTTAGTGCGGCCCCTGACGTGCGGGCCCCTGACAATACACAGCAAAGTCACGTAGGTAAAACATTAAAATTAATAAAAGTAAAATAAAAATAAAATATAAAAGGCTCAGTCCCATTTACACGCACCTTTACATCAGCCGCACCTAGTTTACACAACAAAGGCTCATTCCTAACAGCGTGCTTCAGCCGCACCGAACCTCACAAAAATAATATCCAGGGCCTACCTTGGCTCCTCCCACCCTCAACCAGTATATATACAAGGAGTGTTTTTTTGGAATTTCTCTCACTTGATACAGCTATCGTGCTGTGACGGTTCCACCTGAAGACGGAAGCTTGTGTTGCCTCCGAAACGTCGTGATTTTTCTTTTATTTTTATTTTACTTTTATTAATTAAAATGTTTTACCTACGCGACTTTACCGAAAAAACCTAAGAATATGAATCATTGCAGTCACGAAAGCTTCAAATCTAGAATCAATACACAGCAACACGTGTTAACACCAGCCCTTGCAGGCGGCGTGGCGGACCTCACACTGCCGATGTCTTGTCGGCAAAAGTGCCGAACCCCCCCTCACCACCACCCCCTCTGAAAATGACTGAAGGACACTCTGCTACATGAACTCGTCAAACTGAGTTTGATTCCAGGCCACGGCTAACATCGGTGGCGAGTTCTTGACTGAACGGGTCCTGGGTCCACCTTTGCTGACGCAAACTGATCAATGTGGTGAAGTATGGCATGGCAGCCCACTTGACTGACACCAGGTGGAGAGGCCTTCATCCTGCAGCTGATTGGCAACGGATTATGCATTTATATTATTTTACTTTCTAGTAATGTTGGAAAGTATACATCCCTGGGCTGTAAAAAATGTGGATGTCATTAACTAAAACTATAAAAGTATTTCAAACTATTTATTTTGTATTTTACTAGGTAATGCCCACTGATCTACATAGCTCTTTTTCAGAAGCGACCTGGCCACAAATTATATCTCAACGAAGTGGCGTATCGCGTGCAAATGTAAAGCAGCGAAATACAGTACTATAAACGCGTGTTTATAAACGTGGAGGGAAAACCCACGGGGAGAAAGACACCGCAAACTCCAACTATACAGCAGCAGGCGTCAGGGTCGGGATCGAATCCACGACCTCCTGTATACCAGGCGAGGTAGTTAACATCTCCTAGCCACCGTGATGATGATGAGAGAGAGACATGCAAACTTCAAATATACAGCAGGCGTCAGGGTCGGGATCGAATCCACGACCTCCTGTATACCAGGCGAGGTGGTTAACATCTCCTAGCCACCGCACGGGATGCCTTCATCCTGGAGGGGATAGTGCATGATGATGATGATTTCTACGTTTAAAAAAAATTGAAATATCTCAGATTTAGGTCGCATTACAAATAACGAGTCATGGCTCACGTGGCAACTTTTACAGCTGTGGAATCCTCGGTTAGGAGATATTCAACGTAAAATGACATACACAATAACATCACATTGCTGCACGCTTGCAGTGGCTGTCTTTTGGCCTGCCAGCTGACGTTCTAAATTACCCAGATAACCCATTTCGCACACTGGACAATTACTGGAGTATGCTTGTCATCCCAGATTCAATAATTCATTAGGTTTGCTGTTCTCTGTTGAATTTTGCATGGACTGCTTCAGGTATATATATACATCGAAACGCTCAAATGAGATGTTTTACATTGCAAACACTTACAATACTTTTATTTGTATGTACATATATATTGTTTTTAGATTTAAAGCTTTCGTGACTGCAGGGATTCATCTTCTTGGTTCTTTCGGTAAAGTCACGTAGAATGGAAATAATAAAATTTAAAAAATAAAACATAATAAAATAATTCTCACGACCTTTCGGCCACAACACAAGTAGCCGTCTTCAGGTGGAGAACAGGTCTGTCGAGGAGACCGAGTCTGAACGTCGTGAGAATTATTTTATTATGTTTTATTTTTATTATTTTATTATTTACATTCTACGTGACTTTACCGAAGGAACCAAGAAGATATATATTGTTTTCAACAACATCGCAGAATCAAACAGAACCGGAAGACGCATTTACTGAAATGACAAACGCACTCGCATTAAAATCGCAGTGTTCTCCAGCTGTGATCTAGGGACACAGAAGGAAACGGGAAAGGGGTTGAGAGAGAGGGAAAGGATTGGAGAGCATAGAATGAAGAGGGTGTCACGACGAAGGGTATGCTATGATGAAACAGCCGAACAGGAAAATAGATGAGCAAATCAAGGAGAGGAGGAAGCAAATCTTCCTGCCGACCATTAATCCTGGAAACACTGGGAATTCATCTTTTTTTTCCTTCATTCTTTTGCGATGCACGTGACGGCTGCTCGCTCGCTGCGAACACAAAAAAACGGCGATGCCCCGGTGTCGTCCCCCGTCCTGCGAGCGTGCAGCACTTCTGATTTGTTTTTTTGTCTGTGCAATTGATGCAAACGTAATTAACGTATTTATTGTGGTCTCATTATTGCGAGAGATAAGATGCTGCCGCTGGACCGTAGGACACCCGTACTGTGTGTTGTTGCTGCTGTGGGTTTTTATTCAGGCTTTTCTACCGTCATCACCTTGCATGATGTGCCTGATCGCATCATATCTCAGGAGCTGAGCAAGGAGTGAGCCTGGTGTGTATTTGGATGGCAGACTTCCTGAGGACACTCGGTCTTGGGAGGCTCGGGTAGCAAGGCGGGTAAGAGATGGCAGTAACAAGAAATGTATTAATTAATCTATTTGTGCAGAACTTATCATGCTATCATCTCATATGCATGGACTTTCTCCGGGCTCTCGGCGATTCCTGCCGCGTGAAGCCAAAACAATTACTAATGGCACTGCCCAAATACACCCATGTGCAAGGACTGTCGTGAAAAATAATCATGGTACTCAAGTGAGGCTTTCTTGGAAAAATCAAGGGCATTAATATCAAATGACAGAAACCATGGCCCGGTAGTCCAGGTCGCATGTGTTAGTTTTAATCTTCATTCGGGCTGCAAAGCTTTTCCTATGGCAAACTGTCAGGCCTCTGATGAACTCTGGCAATAATGCCACAGTAATTACAGGCTAACTGTGGCCAGCGGGCGCTTCGTGTAAACGCACTGCATGATAATACAATAGAGTGACGGGGATGATGGATGCGGTGCTCATTTCAAAGCCGTCGGGGGAGAGATTTCGCCGACGTTAATGTTACAGAGTGCCTTGCCGTTAGCGGCGAGCGGAGAGCTCATATACCGGAAGCATTACTTGCCTTATAGCAAACCCTTAAGTGGCAGCCCACAAATTGTTAAAGATGTTGTTTAGAAATTGAGAAAAACATTTTTGTTAGTTTTGTTTGGCCAAACAGCAATAATAATGATCTAAAAAAAAGTGCAGTCGCAGTGATTTCCCTTCTGCTAAATTAAACTAAATTATTTATATTTTACCAGGTAAGGCCCACCGAGCGATGTAGCTCTTTTTCAGAAGCGACCTGGCTACAAATGATAGCTCAACGAAGTGGCTCATCACGTGGGAATTTATAGCAACCAAATAGTCTAAACGCATGTTTCTAAATGTGGAAGGAAAACCCAGAGGACCCGAAGAAAAAATCCACACGACCACGGGGAGAGAGACACGCAAACTCAAAATATACAGCAGGCGTCAGGGTCGGGATCGAACCCACGACCTCCTGTATACCAGGCGAGGAAGTTAAGATCTCGCCACCGTGAGCTTTGAGGCATTGGCGTTCGTCTCACGTGCACAGCGGTGCCGAGTCAGCGGTTGGAAATGCCCCATTCTTATGGTGCGGGCGAGATTCGTGCATAGGACAATCACCACTGACTTTCCCCCCAAAGTGGTACTCAATTTTATCAACCGTTGAGCGATGATGGGCTGGGTCGACTCCCCACCCTACCTAACCAGGATGTGATCTCACAACCTTGTGATGTGTGAGCCGTGTTGCTTTTGAGTCATTCCGACTCAAAAGTAATACAATTTGAGAGTTTGTATTAATCATAATCATCACAAAAGCTGCCTTTCTTCACCGTTGAAAAATATCGAATTTTGATGACAATTTACATGGATAAATACAAAAAAAATGTAAGCTACACTCGGCTTCTATTAAAGAAATAGGATTATCTGGGTATACACTGGAGTTGTGAATTCTTATCGGAATTGTAATTACAGGATTAAGCGGAAGCGCTGTAATCCAGACAACGCGGACAAATGCATATTTATAATGGGTGCTTGGTTCGATTTACGTAGACGAAAGACTAACACGGCTTACGAATAATGTACTGCGTAAATGAAGTTGTACAGATGACTGACAAGAAAGACCCACTGGAGGTCGAAACTGGAAGAAACCCTGTTTTTTAAATGATCACCTATTGGCCCCGAGCTGCGAGTGAAAGCGTGCCGCGATTTTGACTTAATTTTCCCTTTCATGGATCAGCGTGAACTGAAAAAAACAATTAAAGCGTGGGACCTGAGCAAGCTCAATGCAATTGTGCAGCAATGCAGACCGAGCGTTGCAATGTATCTGGGCTGCTCGCGGTGACAGCTGCCAGTCGTAGCACACTGGTGGAATACGGCCACGGAGAGAGAGAGCTATTGATTGTCATTCCTCCTCAATATTTCATCGAGTGAGGCATTCAGAGAACGGCTTCTCGCGTTCACACACGATGTTGTTATGTAAGTGTATTTCTCAGAAATTGTGTTTTCCGCCAACTGTAGGTTGTTTACGAACACGGAGGCAACTGTTGAGAGGTCAGCGAGAGTGAGGGTTAGTTTTAATGATCAGGTCAGGAAAGAGGATTGTTATTGCTATTTATAGAACTCACGACATCAATGAATGTGGTTGAACGGTGATGCCTGTGTTGTTCAAAAATAAAATAAAGACGCAGAATAAATGAGATACGAGCATTATCATTATTATTAAATTTTGGCGATGATATGCACTTTATGTATTTACAGTGAGGGAAAAAAGTATTTGATCCCCTGATGATTTTGTACGTTTGCCCACTGACAAAGAAATGATCAGTCTATAGTTTTAATGGTAGGTTTATTTGAACAGTGAGAGACAGAATAACAACAACAAAATCCAGAAAAACGCATGTCAAAAATGTTCTAAATTGATTTGCATTTTTATGAGGGAAATAAGTATTTGACCCCTCTGCAAAACATGACTTTGTACTTTGTGGCAAAACCCTTGTTGGCAATCACAGAGGTCAGACGTTTCTTGTAGTTGGAAATCTTTCTGATTGAGAGGGGGTCAAATACTTATTTCCCTCATTAAAATGCGAATCAATTTATAACATTTTTGACATGCGGTTTTCTGGATTTTGTTGTTGTTATTCTGTCTCTCACTGTTCAAATAAACTTACCATTAAAATTATAGACTGATCATTTCTTTGTCAGTGGGCAAACGTACAAAATCAGCAGGGGATTAAATACTTTTTCCCTCACTGTAGATGCTTGTTTTATGTTCGATATGGTAATGCGGTCAGCGAGAAGTTTAGAAGTTTAGAAGTTTAGACATTGTTTGGCACGAATCCTTGGCCTTCTTGAATGACATTCACCACGGGAGCGATTCAAGCCACGAGCCGTCCAGACTTTCGCTTCGTCCTTGCGACGGCGCGAATATTTTATCTTTTTTTTTCTTTACTCGCCGCATGATTTACACAGTGGGGGCCAGAGGTTACAAAACCCTTTAAACCAATGTTTAATTGTTAGCACAGGTGTGCGAGCGACGCGCTTTCAGAATTTCAAGTGGCGATTGTGTTCTCTGGCCGTATGGGCCATTTGTCCATCAGACTTCTTTACTGGAGCGGAAGGGGGGGGGGGGGTAACGGGGGGAGGGAGTGGGGTGGCGGGGATTGATTAACAAAAAAAAGCAATTTGTCCGAGGTACAGCAGGTGTCCTGGCGCGAGCTGGAGTGGCTCTCTCTTCGTGTTACGCGCGCGCTCGCATTAGCGGCGAAATTAATTTCGTTTTGTCAGGGCCCTCATTTTCTGGGAAACGCGATAAGTGGGCGAGGACGCGCGCGACGTTTATCCAAGGTGGTGCCGTCCGTGGCGACGACGCGCTCCGACGGAGAAGGCGGCCGCAACAATTTAGTTATTTTTCCAGGAATTAAAAGAATAAGGAAAATGGATTACGCGTGGCGCAAATTGAATGCGTAAATACGCAGCAAGAACAAATGTTGACCCGCGGCTTGAGTTTGCACGGCTGGTAGAGAGTGAGGGAATAAGAAACGAAAGGAGCGGGTCACGTGACGTGTGGGACACACTAGGGGTAATGAGTACCTGATAAACTACACTTCGTAGCTTTTTAAAAATTAAACATTTGTTAAACATTCTAATTGCCAAACCTTTTTAGGTCATCTATATAGCTGTTGTCTTCTTTTTTTTATAGTAATTTTAAGATAAGGCGTTTGTGCAGTAGTACAAAGTAGCATTGCAATTTAAATTGAAACGCTCCAGTAATCTAGATTCGCCCCGCAGGTTGGCATAAAAAATATACGGTATCAAAATTACTCGCGACTTGAAGGTGATGATAAGCTTTTACACCCTGGAAATACAATTCACTCACAGTGTCAGCAGCGGATGGGTAAATTACTCAGCGAGTTCGAAGTGACAAATGCGATTAGCACAGTTGGCTACGTACGGTGCGAAATAAGTTCAACATGCATATTCCTTTCCGTGTGTACGCTGTGCTCATGCTGGATGGAAACAAGGTCAACAGTTCATCGGGAGACAAGTCGCATGGGGAAATGTGGCGACGCTAATTCTTAGCTCAGAGGCGACAGCATCAAAGTCTATCTCTCCGGCGTGCCAGGCTGCCAATCAGAGACATTGGCTCGAACCCAACAGGCGAGACTAATAGGGAAAACAGGAGCTAAATCATACTTCAACCGGCTAGGTGGCTCATCGGCAGATGCGAGTGGCTTGCAATCAGGATCGACTCAGCCCATCATCCCACTGGGGTCGATAAATATCGACCACTTTATGGAGAATTCAGCTGTCTTATGGATAGCCTCGCCCCCATCATAGGAATGTGGAATTTCCACCCCAAGCTCAGGACTGTAAACAGGAGGCGAGTATCGCTTCATTGCTCATTTGAGCAGAACATCACTCTGACTCGACTTATGTAATGAGTCACAGCCCCCAGCTATTAGATGAATTGTCAAAATTCGGGCTGTGATTTTAGAATTATCAGATGGGTTTTTTGTCAACGGCTTTACTTAACTTGACTCCTGTGTTTGTCGTGGTCAAGTCTTGTTATCAAAAGTTAGTCTACTTCCTGTTGCCCAATCAATTCAAAACTTTGCACACGTATCCAGATCCGGTGACAATGCATGCCTGTATCAAAATCGGCATCAATTAATTCGCTACTTTAAAGCAATTTACATTTTGAATGGACGCCTTATTATTTATTTTTATATTTGTGTAGGTCAAAAAAGGCCGCGGTCCATAAACTCTCGAATCGCCTCGCCCAAGAAGCCGGCGTCACACGTGTCTCAGGTGCCACACGTGTCTCAGGTGCCACACGTGTCTCAGGCCCCACACGTGTCTCAGGTGCCACACGTGTCTCAGGTGCCACACGTGTCTCAGGTGCCACACGTGTCTCAGGTGCCACACGTGTCTCAGGTGCCACACGTGTCTCAGGCCCCACACGTGTCTAAGGTGCCACACGTGTCTCAGGTGCCACACGTGTCTCAGGCCCCACACGTGTCTCAGGTGCCACACGTGTCTCAGGTGCCACACGTGTCTCAGGCCCCACACGTGTCTCAGGTGCCACACGTGTCTCAGGCCCCACACGTGTCTCAGGTGCCACACGTGTCAACGAGTTACGGAATCAATGAATCCAAGTAAGCGTTGCTGTGGGAGCAGGTGCCGCATCATTGACGGACTTCTCGGCCGTGAATAAAACCGTTGTTTAAAAAAAAAAACTAATTTTAAGGAGTTCATTTCCTTCCAAATGTTGGTTTGGAATAATAAAGCCATAACATGTCAACATGGAGACATTATAATGACCATCTCAGACTTGCTGATGACACGGTCGTTTATAAAACAATGAAACGCAGGTAATTATTGAAAAACTTCACGAAGGTGGTCGCAAAAGTTGAGCAAAACAAAAGCGACGGGCAACGAGTTCTCTCATGAAACATAACCCAACATTTTCTCACGGATTTATTTTATTTTATTATTCGAGGCAAAGTCTCCCCACTGAGACATGAGCGATCATTAAAATATATATTATCACAGTTAGTTTTTAAGTTTAATACATGCATTTGGATAATCACAGCACTGTGGAGTGGGTTTGTTTGACGGACGTGTCACCATATCAATGGAGCTGTTGCTTCAATCAGCCATCTGCTCAGTGCAGTCCCACCGAGTGAATACAATGATCGCGAAGCTGTTGCTCGCGAGGTTTATTATTTTAGAGTTTTTCCACATAATCAGCCCTGCCTACCTCTCCACTCTCATCCCATTCTCCTCCCCCCTACGCACTCTCCCATCTCATCCCTCTCATCTCACGCTACTCTCCATTCGTACTCGTCTATCTCACCCCTCATCTCACTCTACTTCCCCCTACGCACTCTCCCACCCTCACCCCTCTCATCTCGCTCTACTCCCCACGATGCACTCTCCGGACGTTCCACTCTCAACTCCATCTGCACCCCCTCCACGCACTCTCCACTCCACCCACTGAGGCTCTCTAATGAATCCCCCTCTCAGCCTCCACTCGGTGGGGGGGGGGGGGGGATCGCTCATTCTCCCCTCCTGCCATCATAGTCTAGAACGACATGACCCCCCAGCCCTCCGTGCTGTCAACTACCTGCCCAAGTCAAGGTGCAAGACCACCCTTTTCGTTCTCCCACTGTTTCTGCACAGCGTCTTAGAATTCAGTCGCAATTCAGACGCTGGGTAAGATCCGAATTGTGCGCGACTCTATTTCACGCCCGCACATCTTCCGGTACAAATGCTCATTTTTTTTATCGCCGACATTTCCGATTACAAGTTGCCCACACTGAAGTGGCAGTATATTGATTTCCACTTGTTAAGTGGCGATGGTTCAATTGCGTCGCTTAAGGGTGGAGAACATTACAGCCCCCACGACGAATCGGCAGCATTCCTTTGGCCTCCCTGGGCGCGCGTGGGGGGCGGTGGGGGATGCGCCGATTGCCCGTGACACCTCTCCCTTTGCGTGCGTTGGAAATTCCAGGTATCGACTCCGGCCCGTAGATCCGAGCGCGACAATTCTCTCACCGCATCTTTAATATCCAGCTGGCAATGCGGGGATTGGCCCAGCGGGTTAAAAGTCGCGATCCGCGCGCGCCTCGCACCTCCACGCCCAGCTGTTTCGATCTACGGACGCCCTGCCATAAAATCGTGCGCAAATTTGTGCCGTCAATTAGAGCTTGGCTTTTTTGATAGAGCCTGGGAGTCAAATAATTTTTCCACGGCACTTGACAGATGTTTCTCCCCCCCCCCCCACCCCCATGCATTATGAGTAATGGGTTGACACACGTCTCCCCGCCCCAAAACAAAATCTTTCACAAAGATGTCAAACATTTGAGAGGATGAAATATATATTCGTACCGGAATATAACGTGTTTAAATAATGCAGCGCGTCCGTGCAGTTGTACGAATGGGACCAATAGCCCAGCTGCCTTTTTTGTGTTAAATTAAACTTGTGCAGGCATTTCATGCTTTTATTTATTGGCTTGCCGCACGTACAACCTGCTAACACGATCATACCACTGCAGAGAGATGCTAGTAAATTAAGGCCAACGTTACACGTATCATTGTACGATTCATTTAATTTTACTTCCAGATTTGTTTTACTCCGTCCGTTTTGTTTACCGCTGTATTGCTTCCACAGAAATTAGAAGCACTTTTCAGACCTGTCCCATGACCGTACGGGATATATAAAAAAAAAAGTAATTGCCTCCCCATTATTTAGCAAAGGTTCCTTTGTCCTCGGAAATGTCAATTGCGTCGCGCATTTCCAATTGCACAGCGGAGGTAATAGATTGCATTTAATCAAAACGCTGCCAAAACAATTGTCCCGCTTATTGGAAAGCACTAAAACATTTAAAAAGGCCGTGTGATACTCGAGGGCTGGATGCATTTAATGAAGCCGACGAGTAGGGAATCGACGCCGCGTGTGTGAATGAGCCATCAGCTCTCCTGCAGACGTTGTCAGCGTTGACCCAACAGCAGCCGCGTCGCTTGACTAGCCCCCTTCATTATCGCCGTCATTATTTGTCATCGCGCGCTCTTAAATTCGTAAACGACACGAGTTTTAGCATTTCATTTGAAGACCGCAAAGAGAAGCCATGTGAAGAGTTTTTTTAGTTTGCAATTTCTTTCGGTTTAATCCAAAACTTACATCGAATACATACATAGATATTGTTGTTGTTGTGAGACGAAAAATTAAATAAAACTGGCCTCGGTTTCACGTGTTGGAAAATTCTGCAACTTGGGTCAATATTTTTCACAACACACAACACACCCCCGCGATGTCTTCATTAACGACAATTGCGCAAAGAGGAAAGTCGATATTTTCGGGCAATTTCATCGCGAAGCGAGTGCAGTTTTTTTGAACTTAAAAAATAAACAGTCGACAGATTTCATTGTTACCGCATCACAAATATTGCAATCAATATCATCGCTAAGAGGCACTCACCATTGATCACACACACGCATTCAGGTCACATCGCGGTATCCACAGCACAAGTTTTTCATTACAAACAAAACAGCCGATTCTAGGTTAGAAGTTTTCGTGACTGCAAGGATCCATACTCTTTGGTTTTGTCGGTAAAGTCACGTGGGTGGAAACAAAATAAAATAAAAAATTTAGTTGTATTATTTTTATTTCATCTTGTTTTCACCTACGTGACTTTCCCGAAAAAAACAGAGAATATAAAACAGCCAATGTTTTGGAGACATGAGGAGAGATGCGATCTACCGTTCAGTTTCACCCCTGCTCCTCTTTTAAGCACAAAGCGTTGCGAACTAATGCAAGAGAGTGCAGCAACTTCGCGTTGTTTTTCTTAACGACTTCATTTTATTACTCTGCACCATTTCAAGTGATGGAAAGTGTTCATACGTACGACAGAAAGAGCGATCGGAAAATGTATCACGCGCGGGATTAGTCAATAAACTTTGAAGTCATAACGAACCTGTTGAGGAGAAAGATTCCCTTTGATTCACTTGCGGCGATGATACCGCAGGTAATGATGATGATCATCTTCAAAATAAAACCCCAACATTTCACAACGGTTAGATATTCAATTCAACTGCCACACCTCAGCGCAGGCACGAGCAGCGCCGGTCGGCACTGAATACCAAACATATCCGGAACACTTGAGGGTCAAATCACGTACAAAGCGCGGTTTAAGTAACACTACTTTCCAGCGTGCGCTTGAATTCGAGGGTATTTCACTCGGCAGCATTGGGCGCTGTCGAGACGGCTGTCGGGGCTCAAAAGAGGTTTGCAGATTTACCAACAGTGCTTTGTACTCTCATTCGTGTCTGCAAGTTTTGGGCAATAATGCTTTGATCAATTCGGTGCGGTTATCAACGGGGCGAATCCCTCACAGCAACACATCTTTACACCACAGTTTCATCCATCTCGGATCGTCTCTACGAGCGATATCACGGCCCCCCCTCCCCTTATCACGGAGAGCCAGAGGGGACAGAGCTAACGTTCGAACAAACGCGTTCATGAACAAAACACTGGAGGCGCGAGCGAGCGCACGCGTGAGCGGCACCCCGCTCCTGACAGATGCAGCTCCCGACAGATGCAGCTCACGCGCCGTCGGATGTGGCGCGTCGCGGCCGCAGTCGCTCCGCGTTGAGAGCTCGCAGCCGGCGGCGGCGGCGGCGGCGCGCCGTCGGTGCCGTGAACGTTGCCGGGGCTCACCGCTGCCGCTCGCTGTAGAACACCAGGAACGAGGACATGGTGATTTCGCCGGGATTTTGCTTTGGGTTGGGGTCGCTACCGTTGAACCAGCCGTAGTAAGTGATGGTGTTGCTTGCCGCGCGTTCCATCTGCGTGCGAACAATGACGCAGACACAAAGACAAAGGTCCCCCATGTAGCAGCGCAGACCGCCGGGGGCAAGCGATGTTGGGCATGTACAGCCCTTTGTCAAATTCTCCGCTTCCTTCTTAACGTACGGCTGATGTAGATGCAGAGCAAAAACTACAGTTTCACATTCAGGTGGTCAAGCCAGCCCACCTGAATGCTTCCCCATGCTTCGTGAGTTTTGAGGGTTATTTAGCCATACTTTACCACGCTGGTCAGTGCGGGTTGGTAAATTCGGAGGGTATGAAGGGAAGTGGGTTCGTGTGCGGACGATGGATGGATTGTTGCATTGTCGGAATCAGGAGATGAAGATGACATCTTGGGAAGGCCTTCATGCAGCAGCAGTCGATTGATCGTGGCTGATGACTGAGACGAATTGGAAATGAACAAACACATTCAAATGGAAATGATGCTAAGAAGCAGGGAGATGGATCGGTTGTATTACATTGTACAGATATTCACTAACAACCAATTTTGTCATTTAATGATGAGATTTGTTCAATTCGGGTAGAAACAATTTATGTTAATGGCGTGAATTTGTATAACAGGCATCAAACCAAGTCCATTTGTATTTTGTTAACACCAGATATAAAGACAATTGCATTAGCAAGCCCAAGCACAGCGTGAAATGTGAACTGGATTAACCTCCTCAATGGAACTGAGACATTGGCTGGAAGCAGCCATTTTAATGATTATTCAATGAACAGTTGGTGTCATTTGAAACTAAAATAAATGCCATTAACGTTAGCTAAAACCTACAACGGGCGCGTCCGTTTAATGAATTCATTCGCGCCAATACCGGGTGAAATAATGGTCGTAAAAAGATACCAAGCTCAATAAAGGAAGCTACAATTTTTCATCTAACTTCCAGCGATTGTTTTTATTTTAACGCAATCACATCCCGAGGGAAATCGATCGTGTTGCGGACGATTTTGCAACAGCAAATCATACCCAGGGGCAATCGGGGCCGAGGGATCCTCCCAATGGAAACACCGCGGCCGACCGACAGCTCCGCCCACTTGGAAGTCCGGCGCGCTCGCGGTCATAAAGAAGGAAGTAGGCCTCGTATTTCAGCCTGCTATGATTACCAACCATCGTGGGAAACTCAGAGCACAGCGGCCTAATTTGCATACAAATAGAAAAGATTGGTAAATCACGCAAAGGCCAAGTTTTGAAGGGGGGGGATCGCAAGCGGGGCTATATTTCTCGCCGAATATATCCCGGGTGTGTAGGTATGTATTGTATGGAGGATTAACTTATTTTGCACTGTACGTAGCCAACCGCCGCACTAATGGACAGTGCGGGCGAAGGACGACAAACTAAACACAAAAAAAGCCGTTCTAAAGAAATGAGTTTTCAATCGAGATTTAGAAGCGCATAGCTCCAGTGGATTTCGAATATCAGAAGGAAGGGCACTCCAGATGGCCATAGGAACCTTATCTGAAAGCGTGTGATGCGGTGGCCATCTTTAGTTCGACGGCGAGCCAAAAGCCGCTGTAAGGATGACCAGACTTCACGCGATGACGGTCTATGCCCCTTGACGCGTGACGGCCTACACTCTTCGTTGGTAAGTCGACACGCGCCTCGTAGTAGCCACAGTCGGGGCGAGAGCTACGCCGGTACATGGCGTGCGAGCGCCGGATCGAGAAAACACTGGCGTGAGGGCGATGTTTGTGTGACCGAGCAAACCTGCGAGGTGATGTCCACCCTCCAGGGCTCGACCTCCTGCCCGTCGCACCAACCGTTCCTTCCGTACAGCCAGGTGCCGTGCTCGTTGGGAACCACGCCGGCCGTCACGCGCTGCGCGCACCCCAGCGGCGTTCCTGCAGCGGGCATCCGGCGAGAGACGCACGCAACGCCGACGATCTCTCTCTTCCCCCCCCACCCCCACCCCTTGGGAAGTGGCCTAGCGTGGGTGCCAAGGGCCCGGGCGCACGGGGTTACATTGGGCCCTCCCCCACCATTCCAACTTGCGCCATATCTCTATCGTCCGGTGCCTGGACATCTTGGGGCCAAGCCCACGAGTCCCAATCGCACCTGCGGCTAGGAAGGTTGGCTACGTACGGTGTGAAAGAAGTTGAACATACACCCATACGGCTATGCCGCCGCACTACACACACTACATAAATTATTATTTGGTTCTTTCGGTTAAGTCACGTCTAAAGATAAAATAATAAATGACATTAAATAATAGAATACGACGTTTCGATTGCAACACAAGCAATCATCATCAGGTATAATGAAATAGCGACATAAAATCTAACCAGAAAACTATAGACAGACATATTAGCAGACAGATATCACCAAGATACATAGAGAGAGCAACACAGGTAACAGAGAGAGGTGGTCGTCTCTGTGGGGTGGCCTTAAATAGACAGAGGAGGGCGGACGCAGAGAGAGGGAGGGGGGTTAGAGAAAAAATTAGCATATCAATGATATATCACTCATTGATATGCTAACCCCCCTCCCTCTCTCTGCGTCCGCCCTCCTCTGTCTATTTAAGGCCACCCCACAGAGACGACCACCTCTCTCTGTTACCTGTGTTGCTCTCTCTATGTATCTTGGTGATATCTGTCTGCTAATATGTCTGTCTATAGTTTTCTGGTTAGATTTTATGTCGCTATTTCATTATACCTGATGATGATTGCTTGTGTTGCAATCGAAACGTCGTATTCTATTATTTAATGTAATTTATTATTTTATCTTTAGACGTGACTTAACCGAAAGAACCAAATAATAATTCCTGCAGTCACGAAAGTTCTAAAATTAAGATTGACACTACATAAACACACACACCACATATATACACATTACAGTATATATATATGCACCCACTGTTTTTTGTTTTTAGTTTGTTGTCCTTCCCTCGCACCTCTGACTAGCACTGTTGGCTATGTATAGTACGAAAGAAGTTCAGCATACATACATGCCATATAGACACGCAGGATATGCGTACACCATATAGTACACACACTGCATGTAAAATCAGTGGCATAGCGTGGTTGGAATGGGGCCTGGTGTAAGGAATGATTTGGGGACACGTACCTCCCTTCGCGTACGTACGTATGTACCTTGAACGTCTTTCGCACCGTACGTAGCCAACCGTGCAAGCACAGCTACCTCAACAAGAGGACGATCCTGGCAAAAATCAGGGACCAGGAGGAACCCCTTTTTGTTGCCGTTCAGTCGATAGTCTCAACTGCCTGCCACGTTCCTTTCGTAGCGATGTCTCCCGCCCAAAGCCCACTTACACTTTGACGAACAGTCAAGATTATGCCCCGATAACTTTGCGTTTCTTCACCAATCTACGGGTTTCTCTTTCAAGTCTCGCGCTGTTAATTCCCAGCATGCACCTCTCCATAACTTTTTGCGTGCTTTCAAAGCTTCAGCTTCCGTACATTTCCACACAAAACAAACAAAAGGCAAATAAACTGACACTCGCGTATAAATGCAAGCGATTGCACGCCAGCGTGATGATATACAAGAGCTGAGTTGTTCATTCGCCACTTGTGATTAACCTGTGCCACGATGTTCAGCACCCTCTCGTCACTTTCCGGAGATTGGCTCGCAAATACTTTCTGCGTTTGTGTCACAATTGTTTGACGTAACAGGAAACTGTAAGGTGCTGAAAAATTTCAAAAGTTACAATGTCAGATCATCCGGACTGCTGTTTGCGATGCACCGCTGTGTTTATCTCTCTCACCACGTTCTGGAGATAACCGATGGAATACTTTACGAAATTATTTACAACTGCCTTTTGTGTTTAGTTTATTGTCCTTTCAATGCACGGTTGGCTATGTACGGTGCGAAAAAAGTTAAACATACATACGTAAAACATTTCAACACAAGATAATAAGAATTCAAACTCATAACGTGTCGCCAATTATCCGCTCGGAACCACAGACAAGCAGGAAGAGGCAGCAGCCACGTGATGCCAACAATTACCCAAGCTCTGTGATCCTCTATATATACTCTTTGGTTCTTTCGGTAAAGTCACGTAGGTATAAAATACAAGCAATCATCATCAGGTGGGAAAACCACAGCAAGAACATTTTTTTGCTGAAGTGGGAATTATTTTTTTTTGCTGTGGTTTTCCCACCTGATGATGATTGCTTGTGTTGCGATCGAAACGTCCTGATTTAATTTATTTTATACCTACGCGACTTTACCGAAAGAACCAAAGAGTATGGATCCCTGCAGTCACGAAAACTTCAAATCGAGATTGAACCGCCTCTATATATATACTAAAGTGTTATTGGCCAATTAAAGCGTGCTTACACGTGGAGAGGAAACTTGCAGCACCCAGAGAAAACCCACGCATGCAAAGGGGAAACGCTCTATCCCATACAGACCGAACAGGTGGAGTCCACATTTTTGTGCTACGGCCTACGAGAAAACCAGGTTATAAATTAAACTACGAAAATATTTATATTTTTTACAGGTAAGGTCCACCGAGCTAAAAAGCACTTTTTCAGAAGCGACCTGGCTATCGCAAATTAACGCTCAACGAAGTGGCTTATCACGTTGAAATTTATAGCAGCCAAATTACACTCTAAACGGAGGTTTCTAAATGTGGAGGAAAAAACCTGGAGGACCCGAAGAAGAATCCACGCGACCATGGGGAGAACATGCAAACTCCAAATATACAGGCATCAGGGTCGAGATCGAACCCACAATCTCCTGTATACCAGGCGAGGTCGTCAACATCTCGCCACCGGTCTGACACCTGGACGCCCTTACAAAGGGAGTTGTGCAACATTTGTGCGGCGATCCACCAACCCTTGCTGCTACCTCCACAGTGCTGGGTCACAGGCAGCCACGTGTGGCGTAGCCACGGCAGCAGGGCGAGCTAAAGAAAAAACTTTGCGTTTTTGGGAGCACCGTGTGCTCCGGTACCTGCGTTGCTGAACGTTATGGAGTTGGTGAACTTCCTGTTGACGACAAAGTGGTGGGACGTCACGCAGAACTCTCCGCAGCCGTGCTCGTCGCTGCCGTGCCCCGTTATAACGGCGTAGAGCTCCACCTGCGGCAATCCCATTACGCGAGGATTAATAAACCTATTAATAAATCAATTTACGGGCAGAAGGTCTCATCGATCTGCCGTGGCGTGCATCGCGAATGGCCCCCGGAAGTGGGACTTTAATAGCACGTGGGCCTTCATTGCCTGCTGTAACTGAGCGTGATTTATCGAGCGCAATACACCCCCCCCCTCGCCCCCAATTAGGCCTATTGGCTTTTTTTATGGGCGCGATGTGCAGACAAAACGTTCCAATAACCGTGGACAGGGCCTCGGGCCCTCTGGGCAGGACTCGCTCAGCTCACACGCCGCGCCGTAATCAAGGGAGCGCTGAAACTCATTACGCCTTTCAACGGGTCGGCGATAAGTTGTTCGGCATGGCATTTTTACGCGGCGTGTTTATGGTACCATCGCGGGCTCCGTCAAACTGTGTGTGTGTGTGGCTGGGTGTGGTGCTGGCCACCCACCCCCTCGTGTGCCATGCCGACTTTCATAGGTGATACCTAACAGCACTTGCCCCAACAGTCTGTTAAGGCTACACGAGAGATTTTTTGCGTGTTTCAGGTGAACAGTTCAAGTGCACCGCCACTCTTAACCCACAACAAATATGCTCCCTACGAGTTCATTGCCTGTGAGATTTACCGTGCCCATAGGGCAATGCGTTACGGTCGCAAGCAGCACAGAAACAACAGCAGCAACAAAAAAACCAATCATAATTTCCATGTCACGTCCCTTATATCAGGCCAGTCCCTGCAGGGTAGTGCGTCGTAATGAAAATGCTATGGTCGACCCCAAGAGGCTTGTGAAAAATTGGCTGGCTTTCGCAATACGTACGCGCATTGTAAATATGCCACGGCCGCTCTCTCTCTCTCTCCATCAGTCCGTTCGCGCGTACATCGTCAGGATAGCTGACGCCTTCGACCTGAGAATTAATTCAGACGCCCACAGGCGGCTACTGGACATGACTAGGCATCTACCGGACGTGACTAAGCGCTATCAGATGCCACTGGGATGTGACTAGGCGGCTATCAGATGTGACTCGGCATCTACCGGACGTGACTAAGCGGCGATCGGATGCGACTGAGTGGCATGTGACAGCGGGCCTCTGTCCAGCCGTGGGGCTCAACGGGACATTACCATTAGGCAAAGTCGCGGAGTGTGTCGCGTTGAAGGGCTTTGCATGAGTCCAGGCCGTGATGGCGTGGAGGAGGCCGTGATGGCGGGGAGGAGGCCATGATACATTCACTCATCTTCCACTGACTCACTCACACATCATACACTGACTCACTCACAAATCATACACTGACTCACTCACAAATCATACACTGACTCACTCACACATCATACACTGGGAGTGTCATGCTGCCAGCTATGGCTGCAAGTTTGGTCGTACATGTTACGTATATCGTTTATTGTTAAATTTGAATCACAGTTCCTATGATTACTGTTTTTATAGCTTTATTTTGGTGATTTCGAAAACATATGGTTAAGCCATGTTTTATGCGGAAGTGCGGAGTTGGTCTGATAACTTTAAACTAAATTGTTATTGTTTGACTTGCATCACACTGGGATGTTTGCACACAGTGTTGTCTCTGTTGCGCGTCGTCGCTTTAAGATGTTCTCTGTTCATATTTTGTTTGTTGCGGTTGCACCCGACTCAAGAGCCGCATGTCTCACAGGGCTATACCTAATAAATTTTACTTTTAAACTTGAAACTTGGACCAAGGGAGCAACGCGAATGCCCAGGCTTTGTAAACGCCCAGGGAGAGGAGGAAGGGTGAGGGGGAGGCACGTGGCGATCGTCGTGTGACTGAGTGACTCATGGCGGGCCCGCCACATGTTTCAAACGACAAATGGAACCGTCGTTATTATGTTAATTCTAATCGAACTGTTCGATATGCTTTCAAGAACCCCCATTTTATGACATTTTAATTGTTTACTTCAAAAATCGCATTTAATTGAACAGCGACTGTCATTGTTTTGCTTTGTTAATTTGCTTTATGAATGCGGCGCGTCTGCCATGGTATCACGTCAGTGAGGATGTCCACTTATATTGTCATGTCAACCGCGCTGTGTTCAAAACCACCACACCTGAAGGTCAAAACGCTTCTCATTCTCTCCGCTGTTGCACTCTGGAATTCTCTCCCCCATCGGTTATTTCCCCCCCAAGTTCTCGCATCCTCGCCCAAATCGCGAAAAAGTGTCAACTCTTTGTCTATTACGGCTTTAAAAGGGCTGTCTGCTGCCGGCCGCTTTGCGTTCTGGTGCTGTGGGGCCTATGCTCAGCAACTGCAGTAAAAAAAAAAGATAAAAGCCAGCCCAGAGATTCTCACGTCATGCGTTGGGGACATGGCATGATAAAATATATGATATATATATAATCATACACATTACCGTAACACGGATATGCTCTGCACAGGCGTCATGGCATGTATCGTCAAAGCAATAACATTTGAAGTGATCTCACCGAGCGCCTTGACGGTCAAAGAGTTAACAGCACGCGGCGAGAGCTGCGCTCACAAACAGCAGGACGGCACAACTCCACCGGCCTGGCGGTCGCGTTGGTCACGTGACCAACCCACCATCAGGCCGGTCGAGTTGGTCACGTGACCAACGCACCGCAAAATTCACGAGGCCCTCCTGTTGCGATGGCCACGTGAGATTTCACGCCGGGCGCAATGTTCGCCAAAACATCTTTAATTGTTCATCAGCCTGCGCGTGTTCTCCCGTTGAGACGGGGGGGGGGAGGTTTTCTTCTTATCATTTACACAAACTTTTGGGATTTTAAATGTACCTTGACGGTGGCTGGAGGGATGCTGAACAGCACCGGCAAATATTTCTTGTTGTAGCTGCTGTTGAAGGTGCCTCCAGTGAAGAGAGGTTTCACCTTGACGGGGAACAATGCTCCATCTGTCCCCCGTGGAAGGGAAAGAAAGAAAAAACGTCAATTAATATCGCGGTTTTCAACATCTCTCATGAGCGTCATCGTTTCAGAGTCTTGTTGTTGTTGTTTTGCAATTGTGAAAATGCTTCCAGGGGCTGCGCTGACTCGCAATCAAAACAAAATGCCACCCTAAATGGGCCTCTGTTTAGCATTTGAATTATTTATCTGACCTTTCACATCTATTAAAGTGAATGGTCGCTCGCATAATGAATGCAGTTTACCCCGCTCCGTATTTTGAGCCGTGCGCTCAGACAGAGACGAGGACTTTCAGTGGAGCCTGCCGGTGAGACGGCGATGCTTCGATCATCATTCGTTCTTCAGCTCACGATACGAGCGTAGATTTGCGTCTGTACGGGATATTGCACGGAATATTTTTAGTTGTTCACTTCGAATATTGTTGACTTAAAGCTTTCGTGACTGCAGGAATTAATATTCTTTGGGTCGTTCGGTAAAGCCACTTAGATAGAAAAATAATAAAAATATCACGACGTTTCGATCGCAACACGAGCAATCGTCATCAGGTGAAAAAATATAGCGGGAGAGCTGCTGAAGCGGGATGTGATCTAGGTTTGAGATGGGTGTAGCCCAAGGGTAAGTGGGCGGTGCTCGGAGGAGTTGCTAAAGCGAGGCATGCTGCGCTGCCACGGTGTTTTGCGATTGAGCGCCACCAGGACGGCCTTCAAGGATAAATCTGAGCGTGCGGTGGTGTGAAATTACACTTTTTTGCCACACTCGAAATAACCCTCTCCGTCAAACACACACGGCGAGAATGGGCCTGTTTATCTGACAGCAATTACCCTTAACCCTCGAGCTGCCGCAGAAGCCCCGCGCGGAGTCGATTGGGACCGCAAGAGTCGTGTCATCTCGTGCCGTGAAGGGCAGGCATTGTTGTTTAGCCGGCATTCGTTTAGCTCTTCCGACGAAAGAAGACACAGGACAGAGGCTATCGCAATACGACTGTGAGCGTTCGCATGAAATGGTCTAACGATAAAGACGGGCGATAAAAACAGTTGTCACGAATTAAAGCGGCCAATTTAATTTCTATCGGCATTTCAACAATCGCCGTCTCGAGGGTTGAACGATGAGATGGGAAAACGTAAAGAAACTCGTAACCGGTCTTAACCCACTCGGGTCGTTATTGATGAGAAGCTTAACGGCCACGTTCGTGGATAAACTCTGTCCGCGTTTGGTAATGATTCATCTGGAACAATGACGTAACCTCACGTATGGGTGGCGGCGGTAATGGTCCATGCGTAATCAGACACCGTGCCGTTTTTTTTATTTATTACGCTTGCATTTTCTCATACATATTAACGTTTTATGTCGGGCATTAAATATTGATGTCACAGTTAAAAAAGAAAGAACTTTCCCCCAAAGGCGCTCTCCAATTATTTCTGCTGCTGCTTCTTCTTCTAAATCGTGCTGCAGACCTCATTTGCTTAAAGTTAAACTGTCGTCCAGAGCGATTGAATGTCGCTTCTACTTTTGCATTGAGATTCCGAAGGTTTAAAATGTTCTACCAAATATAGCCACAATTGATAAAGGTCCCCCCAGTGCTAAGGGATAGATATATACAGCCAGTCCTTGACTTACGAACGCCCGTACTTAGAAATCGGCTTAAATTTTTTTTTTATTAATTTTAAACGCGAACTGGCAATTGCAAACTGAACCACGGAACTATTTTGTTCAGAGAAGCGATCCTCCGAGAGGCGTAGTGAGTCGGCCTCGTGCTGGGAGTAAGTGTTTGCGTGTGTGTGTGTGCACGGACGTGTGTGTGTGAAAGTGTGAGTGTGTGAAAGTGTGTCTGTGTGTGAAAGTGTGTCTGTGTGTGAAAGTGTGTCTGTGTGTGAAAGTGTGTCTGTGTGTGAAAGTGTGTCTGTGTGTGAAAGTGTGTGTGTGAAAGTGTGCGTGTGAAAGTGTGTGTGTGTGAAAGTGTCTGTGTGTGAAAGTGTGTGTGAAAGTGTGCGTGTGAAAGTGTGTGTGTGTGAAAGTGTGCGTGGCCTCAAGGTACACATGGCCTGGCACAAGCGTCGTGGCGATGTCACCGCCACTTAGTGGCGAATGGCGCTTGTTGTTGTTGTGTGAAAGTGTGAGTGTGTGGGGAGCGGTAGCATAGCGGCGACCCGAGGTTAATTCTTGCTCACGACCAACACCAGTACGTGGTACGGTGTGTAAACATCACCACTAGGGAGACAAAGGCAGCCGGGTGGGGTGTTGGCCACCCACCCTCCCATGTGCCGTACCGGCCTTCAAAAGTTCTACTGACTAATAGCACTTGCCCCAACAGCCTGCTAAGGCTACATGGGGGATCATTGTCGTCGGGGTGTGTGCATGTGTGCAATTGTGGTGATCCATTGCCCCCCTTCCAACTACAAGCGAGCATCAGGACTCAAGGTAAGTGAAACTAATGTTAATTTCTGTTTTATTTACTATACAGTATTTTTAACAGTGTTACATGCAAACGTACAACATTTCTTCACGATTATGAGCTTAACAATGCTTCCCTTTTTGTTAAACCGGAACACGTTTCATACCACTGACCGTATGGGCATTTAAATACGGTGTGTTTTTGTGTTCCGACATACGAACAGGCCTCATGAACTAATTAGGTTCATAACCCAAGGACTGCCCCGTATTATGTAATATAGATTACATAAGCATGAGGTTTACACCTATATATGCGCAGGGGGAGCTGATGCCACAAGATTGACAGTGCACTGTGTCGTGATGAATGACCGAAACTCTCACGTGGTGGGCGAGTTTGACAATTCCTTCTTCACCGTCACGACTGCAAGGCCACAACCCAGCAAAGTCACCACGTACCAAACACTTGCATTTCCGAAAACATCGTTCAACCCCAAAAATGTACAGCAACAAAAAATTAGAGTGATTCCACACCGCGCCATCGCTGTCAAAAGCAGCAGGTACAATAACATCTGCACTTGCACTTTTTATGGGAAAAAACTAAATCTACTTACAAAATTTAACCTGAACAGGCACTTTTGTAAAAGCTTAATGAAAAAAAAAAGTACAATCATCTCTTCATACTTTCATCTCCTCCCCCAATGTCAGAGCGTTTATTAATGTCATCTTTCACCGCATGCGGCACTTGGCTGTAATAAAGCCGTAGCGCTGCATGTCAACGACATCTGGATACGTGCCACGGTTGTAAGCGTCACGATGAGGCTGGCCACCACAATAACTCCAATCGCTCTCACTCGGTCCACAATGATTCCCGATGTTATTAATATTGGAAACAAAACTTTCACAACTGCATTTCGCACGCGCAGAGTTGATCGGTAATGAGGAACGCCTGGGTAATTGCATGGTCCCAGTGGTTCTCAGGTGCTGTGCTTGGCCGCGCCTCTGCTGTGCAAAATCTGGGGGAGCTCCGATCACAGCTCGCGGAAGATTCTTCAGCCCCTCCGCTACCGAACAGGAAGATTGAAAAAGCTCGCAGGAGGTCAGGAAAAAACCCTCTGGCGTCTCGTCGCAAGCGCCTCCGTGAGTCGCACAAACAATCTCCTGCTTAAAGAGCTGTGTGACATTTCTAAATTAATAACTGAAATCATTGTGAAATATAATTTACTTGCATTGATGTGTGATGAATTACAACTGGTGAACAATGGTCAAGCCCAACTGTAAAATAAATAAGGAAAGCGAATGTAACCCTTTATAATTACAGCAAACACGTGCATTTCGAATTACACTCATTGCTTTTCGTCGGCAGTTGATTTCAGAATTGTTTGGACTCAGGGATAAGATAATCAATTCCAAAGTGGTAAAAAAATTATCTGGGGATAAACAGTGGCTTGCCTGTCCAGAGACAGAGCAGTGTTGGCCTCGGTTTTCTCATCAAGTGCCATTTTCACTTGGCACATAATAGGGAGCATGGTGCTTGGTCAATTAAATTTGCAAGTCCCTTAAGCAGTGAAGCCCAGAATGATGATTCAAGTTACGGCTTCACGAACATGTAATGCTCTAATCGCATGCTCCCTCACGATCGCTATTACTGCCTTGGCTTAAGTGCGTAATATTTACAACAAGTACAATTACAATAGCGATAAATATTAAATGCCAGCTCGTTTCAGCACCATCGACAGCTCCCTCTCCGTTGAGCTTCCTCTCAGCGATTTATGGCTTCACAAATGGATTTACAGCATGACACGTCTAGCCGTATAATACATTTAGCTTTGTCTGGAATGTGACGATTGCTTATGCAACTCGGTCACGTATTCTGCATACTCTGTGGAATGCGTGTCTGCGCGTGCGCGTATCGGTTCACGCACTGCGCTATGAACCTGGCAGTCCGGCGTTTGATTTCGATTTTCGCCATCAATGGCGAATGAACCGGCCCTGGGCCTCCCGTAGGTTGACTCAACCTTGAAATGAGTGTCCGGTAAGAATGTGCAAACGCCAGCACTGGAGCGACATAGGTGGTCGTGACAGCCTTAATAGGTGATCGCTAACTACGCCTGCTTCAACAGTCTTGTGACAGGCTGTATGAGGGACCTCCATCTTTTGTGCACACACAAAAGACAAATATCCTCCGTATAGCCTCAACAGACTGGAGGAGGAAGTGCTGTTAGTGAGTAGCACCGACGAAGGCCGGCACGGCATACGAGGGGGTGGGTGGCCAGCACCACGCCTTTGCCTCCCGAGTGGCGATGTCTACACACCACACCAGGTACTCATTTGAGGCTCTGAGTCGACCTAGGGGAGGCCCAGAACTAGTTAACATAATCGTCACTTGTGTTGGCATTGAGCGGGAATTCATTTCGGGTCGCCGGGTTCGTAGTGCAGCGCGCTAACCGCTACACTACCGCACACTCACACACTCACATACACACACTCACATACACACACTCACAATGCTTCAGACGGAGGAGCACTAAGGTTTACTGAATCGCGGGATGATAGCTTCATTTGATAACATGCTGTTCATCACGGTGTTAATCACAGGCTCTCTGGCACCCAAGTAGGGTGGTAATGCAAGCCGTTGTTTGTAAGGACTCACGAACATTGGTGTATAATTTTGTGCCTGACAGCCCATTATGACCTATCTTAAAAAGTGCACACCTAAGGAACGATAATTACGAGACCGATGTAAATCACGGACAGAATAACAAACCAGCTCAACGAAGTAGTGAAATAACTCAATCATAACTCATTCCCCCGAGGAAGTAGTTATGCCTGATGCACCCATACACATATAAAGACCCCCGTGTAGTCTGTAAAGGCTGTTGGGGCAAGTGCTGTTCATGAGCACCTATAAAGGCCAGGTGGTGTGGCCTGGAGCATGCCGGTCTTCTGTCTTTATCTCCCCGTACTGATATTTACACAAAGCACCACGTACTCACTTATGGCTGATGTGAGCACAAAGACAATGATCCCCCGTATAGCCTTATCAGGCTGTTGGGACAAGTGCAGTGAGCACCACTCCCGGCCGCCTTTGTCTCTCTAGTGGCAATGTTTACCCACCACATCAGGTATTCATTTGAGGCTAAGTCGACCTACGGGAGGCCCAGGACCAGGTCAAATAATTGTCACTGGTGTTGGCCATGAGCGGGAATCGAACTCGGGTCCCTGGGTTCATAGCGCATCGCGCTAACCGCTACACTACCAAGCTGGGTAGGTTTTGTGAAGACCATTTCTACTGAGGATGGATTTCAGAAAATGTCAAACTCGAACCCGGACAGAATCATTAAATAAAAACTGACAACACCCTTGGTCTGGCTTTAGCAATGGTCATTCTGTTGGTGGATGACGAAGAATTATAATTATGATGATGATGCGATGATGACGATGCGGTGATGATGACGATGCGGTGATGATGGGGTGGCGATGACGATGTGATGACAATGATGGGAATGGCTGACCACACAACGTGTTTTCCCACACATGACACGCATCATGGGAAATGTTACCACGAAACACAGCTTTTCATGCACAAGTTAAAAAGTACAAGCCCACACTGGCTTAGAGACGAAGGTACTTTGCAAGCCCACTGGCTATCAACAAAGATTCGTTCATGAAGCCATCCAGATATCTAGACACAGACACAATTTCAACCGAGAAGATGGGTACAAACTGAGCAATCATTGGAAGGACGTTATCCACCAGTTTAAGTCATAATTGGCTATGATGTTCCCATCCTACCACCTTCCGATGTTAGTTGTGCTTTATGCCCATTTCAAACTTGCTCTTTCACAGCCACTTCGCGTGCCGACCCCTTGGTTGCGGCTCTGCGATGTTCCATTAACATGCTAATCTCTCATTAACATGCTAATTTTCACCTGGCAGCCCTTTGATTGGTGGAAAACCAACCACCGGCGGGTTGGCTGCCCACCACTTACATTGTTATTGGCTGCTGATATTTGGGCTACACCCATTTCAAACCCTTGTAAACAGTTTGCCTTGGAAGCTCACCCCCCCCTTTTCCTGAAGACGACCGCTTGTGTTGCGATCGAAACGTCGGAGTTTTTTGTTATTTTTTGTTCTTTTCTTTGAACCTATCTACGTGACTTTATCGAAAGACCCAAGAATATGAAGTGTTCTAACTTTAAGAATTGCATGGTATGAAAAGTAATTACGAAGCCAAGATATGTTAATGAATAGGGAATGTGGGAATCTATGCAGACTGCTACCACCACCGCTACCACCACCAAGGGCTCGGTGTTGGAGGGAGAGATCTCATTACAGCAGCTGAACCTGATTGCGCGAAAGACAGCAGTTCGAGCGCGGCTCTCCAGAGGCACACAGCGACAGAAATGGCTTCTCTTTATTGGTTCTCATTCATCAGGACGCCGTCTACTTCGGGCACTGGGGGAGGACGAGGGGGCCCCAAGCGGTGACACCGCGGAGTGGAAACGGGGAGCTTGGGGCGCCGTTTATCGCGTGCCCCATTCCGTGCGGCAATAAGGCGCGCGTTCATCAAGCGCTCGTTCCTCAAACCGCCACGAAAGAAACCTCGCGCAGCGACAGATCAACTCGAGAACAATTTCAGCAATGGTTTAGAACAGCTCGCAACTTTTTTGTCGGTTAATATTCTTTCTTTTGCACTCGACGTGCGAGGCCCTGCGACAAGTTAAATAATTTAAAGCGGAGTTAAGAGCCACATTTTATTTGCGGCCAGCTACCCGCGCGGGGGCAGCGAGCCCTCGGCAGCCAAATGACAATGGCTGCCAAAACAAATAAATCCGATAAGCCGCCTTGAAATAACTTGGGAACAATTCATCAATGGTTAAAATATTTGCTCGCCTGGTGCGATTCGTGTGATGTGACAAGTGAGATTAAACAGTGTGTATATGGTGGGTTTATTACTGCTGGAGTGGAATAGGGGGGCGGGAGGGGGGAGGCACGCACCGGTTAGAGTACTGCACCCTGAATCCCATGATCTGCGTTCGATTGTCGTTCACGGCTAACATTAGTGGCGAGTGATATTTGAACTGGTCCTGACACCCCTCCCCCACCACACCTGACCTCTTCCTCTCACTCACCCCACAATGACCATCGTGGCGAAGTATGGTCAAACAACCCCCATGTGTGACGTGGTGTGAATAGGCCTTCGTCTGGCAGTGGATTGACTAACGACCGTAAATTATTATTATAAATGTAATTGCTAGTAGTCGAGAAAAAATCTTAATAATGGTAATTTATCTTCTTAGGTTCTTTCGGTAAAGTCACGTAGAAAGTTATTTTATTTTATTTTACTTTCTACGTGACTTTACCGAAAGAACCTAAGAAGATGATTCCTTGCAGTCACGAAAGCTTCAAATCTAGAATTAATGGTAATTTATTTAAAATAAACAACTTATGGGTGGATAAACAAAAAACAACAATGCATACTGCATGAAAGTAAACCTGTCAAAAATTAGCATTTTATTTGTTAAAAAATATATATCTATAAACTAATTTGACGTTCCCGATCATGAATCGTATAATTATGATATTTCACACTTTGGAGCGTTAAACCAGTACGATTATGAATAAAAATGCATAAATATTTCCCACGTAATGTAGGCCTTGACTGTGTCCAGCCAAGGCCTGTTTAACAAAAATTCAAGGTCAATGGAAACTATCATAACGGTTTGTACATATTTCTATCTGAATAACTTTCACGCATCAGTTCACACGACATTTGTTGAGGTAATGAAATCCGCGATGTGAAATGATCTTGCGCGAGCTTGATTTGTCCGCAAGTAGTAATGTTATTTCTCACTCTATGAGCACACGTTATTGTGCAAGTTAAATGTCAAAGTGTCAACGTCCTGAAATGAACATTGGGTACAGAAATCATTTTCAGCAGTCCCCCGGTCGGTGGAAATTGCCACAATTCATATGGAAGGGTCAATCAATCTCTCCATCATACAACCATTTCTGACTTTCCACAAAGCGGTACCTATTTTACCAACAAAGGAATGATGATGGGTTGATAATGCCCAACCATAATGTGATTTTATTTACGTATTATTAGTAAATGTAATAAGTAATAATGTTATAATTGGTTGTTTACCCTTCTATCTGGCAACAAAACTGACACCTTTTTTTTACAAGGAGTCATGTTTGCATAGACCACAATACCTGCAGCCAAAATGCAAGGACAGTGCATATATTATCAGAGTTATGTTTTTTTTTAAACATAAACAAAAAATATAACTCTGATAATATATGCACTGTCCTTGAAGGACAGTGCATATATTATCAGAGTTATGTTTGCATTATGGCTGCAGGTATTGTGGTCTATGCAAACATGACTCATAAAAAATGTGTCAGTTTTGTTGCCAGATAGAAGGGTAAACAACCAATTATCATATTTTTTACTGGCAAATGAAATTCCAATGAAGTAATAATGTTGCCAATATTTTACAATGATACATACATTATTGTATTTGGAATCTCGTCGGTTTGCTGCACTTATTTAAACCGATGTTTACGCTTGCAAAAATAAGAACTCTGGTCTCAATATGCGCATCATCATCATCATCACCAGCCAATATCAATCCACTGCTGTATGTAGACTTCCCCAAGCCTCCACCATCTCTCACGATCCTGTGATTTAAGGATCCACCTAGCATCACCAAGCAAACTCCGGTCATCCTCGCACCAGCAGCTTTTGGATCGGCTTTGAACAGCATCGCGCGCTTTCAGGTGCGCTACTGCGGCCGTCTGGAACGCTCTTCCCTTTCAATATTAGGAAGCCACTGGAGCTATGCACTTTAAAATCTAGATTGAAAACTCTTTTCTTTAGAACTGATTTTTGTGTTGAGTTTGCTGCCCTTCCCTCGCGCCTCAGATTAGCTGCGTACGGCGCGAAAGAAGTTCAACATGCATACATAAATTAGTTGTTTATATATATGTACATAAATATACACAAGTACGGACACAATTCCAGGTGATTATTCTCAAGGGGCCCAGGGATCCGTTTACGCCACGGCCCGCGCCCGCACCACAAACGTCGCCAACGGACTACCGGCGTTGTTACGCACCGGGGAGCTGCGTCCGGCGAGAGAAGCGCAGGTTGAGCGTCGGCCTCCAGGGCTTGGCCCAGGGCACCGTCCTCAGCGTCAGGTTGCAGGTGCGAGCGTCGAGCAAGGGCAGGAGGGGCGACACGTCCGTCAGCCAGTGGCCCACGCGCCTGCGGCGAGCACAATCGAGGGGCCCATCAGGGGGCGCGCGCCGACCGCACGCCAGGTGCACGCACACACAAATACAGCCCCACTGTCAATCCACTGCTGGATGCAGGGTATCCCTGTGCCACGACAGCATGGGAAGGGGTCGTTTGACCATACTTCACCACGCCGGACAGTATTGCCCGATGAAGGGGTGGGTGGGCCAGGATTGGTTCGGATGTCGCTCGCCTCCGACGTTATTCGTGGCAGGGAAACGAACTTGGAAGGCTAGGTCCACAGCGCAGTGTGACCATTCCACCTGCCCGGTTCACGTCTTCACCTCATGGCTTACTGCCCCAGAGACACCGATACGCAGCCCACTCAAGGCCACCTTCACAGCGGCGTCCATTTCTGTCGACGGCCTGTCCACTCCTGGGAGTGTAATTCCCAGACCAAGACAATCCTGTTTGACGCTATCGAGCGAATCTTTTTGTTTAACTTTCACGTCCTCGGGCCCTCGTTCCTCGTTCCACCGACGGTGCCATCCTACGTGCGGGAAATAATACAATCATCTGCTATCGATTGCAGTGCCATGGCGGCTCTTGGCATAGCATGGTTGGCATGGCCTCTGATGTGAGGAATAGAATGGAGGGGGGGCAGCCCTGTCCAATCATCGCCCTCTTCATAGCCCAGCACCCGGGCCCCCCTCTGGCCAGATGTTGGCCCCCTGGTGCAGTTGCACCGCCTTCACACTCGACAGCTACCCCACACTTGCATTGGATACAGCCTTTTGGGGAGAAATGAGACATGGCATCCAGAAAGAGACAAGGTACTGCAGAGAGTCTGACGCATCTGTCTTGGGTTAGAAGCCTCAATCACGCTCTGGGGGGAAAAAAAGTAACGATTGCACCCTGGTGGAAACTGGGCGGAACTGACGCCGCATCCCCAGTGCGGTATTGAAGTGGCAGCTGAATGGTGACGGGGATGGGCCTTGCCCAGGATGTCAGTGGGAAAGCTGTCAATGTGTCACACACATACACACACACAGAGAGAGAGAGTCTTATTAATTATGTATCGTGTTTTTTCTGGATCAAAGCCCTGTCCGCCGAGTCCACGGGGATGAATCACGTTGGGCAAATCCCGGTTACTTATCCATGCGTGGAGACGAGGCCCAGGCAAGAATTTGAAATATTTTTTTCATGAGCAACGTGCACTCCGAATGTGAATGGATGATTGTAGCATTTACTCTTGCAGAGAGAGAGAGACCTGATCCCACAACCCAAAACCACAAATCACTTTGTCCAAATGTACAGCGAATTAATAATAACACTCACTGAACAATGCACATTAACTCATTAACTTTTCTGGTGCAGTTGGATTCCAGCATGCGGTGATTGGTGTCCGCTTAAAGGAAAACAACACACAGGGCAAGCAGATCTTGTCTTGCAGCTACACACCAGAGTGTCCAACACAGGTTTGCGGCTTCGCGCACGATAAAACTCTATAATTATAAAGTCACGGTCAAATGCACCGTTGAGGCACTCTGCTAACATCACTCCAGTACTTACGTCAGTTCAACGACACGTCAATTCGGTGCAATGATAGAGTTCTTGACCTGTGATGTAAAAAGTCTTTAGCCCGTTAACGAGACTGTAGGCTCAGCCTGGGACACAGCCTTGGGACGCGTGTCCAAGATAAGCGGGAAAAATTTGTTTTTTCTGGTTGCATCTTTTTCAACCGGTGACCTGGCACAGGATGAGAGGGTGAAGGCGCAGCCCCTGCAATTACTTTGCTCACTCCACTGCTGCAGTGAGCAGATGAGGACTCCACCAGAGGGAGTTCTGGAGCTCGAGAGAGCCCCCTCTAGAGGGCATTTGGCCTACTCTTACATCTTGTAAGAGGTGGGAGCACCCACGCTTTACCCCAGCGCGTGTGATCTGCCCGTCGACTTTAATGCCGTGAACCCATTTGCACCGCAGGGCGGAGAGAGGCAGATCCAGGTGTGGACGAGATTTAAGAAACCGGCACCGTTGTTTCAACCGTCGGTTTTCAACTGCGAGATCGAATCAAAACCTCTGGAATCGCGAGTCCAGCGCTGTGCCCGTCACCGCCACCGCGCACCGCACGGGCGGGCGGGCTGGCTGGAGACGCACCTCCGGAACGGAGTGATCCACCTCCCCAGCTCCGTGGAGCACAGCTCCCCGTCGGGAGAGCAGCAGACGCTGAGGTGCACCGTGTGGTCCCACGGGGCGCAGGCCTCGTCCCGGTCGCCCGGGCACGACAGCGCCAGCTCCAGCTCCAGCGCGTTGTACGTGAGCAGGTCTGCAGCGCGCAGGCAGTGCAACGTCACCGGCGCGTCGATCGTGACCGTAACGTCATTCCGCTACCTCCGATTAACGCGGTTGGCTACGTACGGTGCGAAAGAAGTTCAACATACGTACATACGTGGATTTTTTTTCTCCAGGTCCTCCAGTATTTCCCTCATTTAAAATCGAGATGCGTTTAGATAATTTAGATTATTTTGCAGCTATACATTTCCACATGATAAGCCGCTTGGTTGAGCTATCATTTGTGGCCAGGTCGATTCTGAAAAATAAGTTAATAGCTCAGTGGGCGTTAGCAGCTTAGATAAAAAAAACGTTGAGTTTTGTTTGTATTTTTTTATGATTTGTTTACCTTTCCTATACTTTGAACTCCTATCGTGTTTTTATATTGTTTTTTTGTTGTATAGTTCTGACCCGACAGAGCTTTATAGCTTATCGGATTTCTCCAGTATAAATAAACATTCAGATTCTGATAACATTCATTTTCACGACGTGTTGACTATCGCGGAATTAGATTCCCACGACTGTAAATTGTACGTCACGTGTTTTACCGTATTGTTGATGTGCTTTACTGTACTTCCAGTAGAAGTGAATACATTTATCATCGTCATCATTACACTCGTTTGCCCAGGAAAGCCTGCGTCTGATGAATTCTTTTTTAAGGAGACCCCCGCCAAAATATCCGGAATAGGGGGGAGATCGCCACTGTGTAAACTCCACTGCAGGAGTAACTGGAGACGTTTCGGACAATAGACCTTCTTCAAAGGCTCTATCTTCCTTTGTCCAAAAACTCACCTTTCAATATTATTAAAAAAAACATCCCTTTATAGTGCAATGTTACTGTCAAATGTTATTTATTTATGAGCCACTGTCAATGCAATATCACAAAAAAGTGTGATTTGTTATGAGATAAATATTAGTTAAATAGTTTTTCAAACTGCAGTTCACTCCACGTAAGCCAATCCTAGTGCATTTCTAATCGTTAGAATCTCGAACGCTCGCGACACAAACGCTGTCAGTTACACCAAATAATTAAACCGTGAAAGTGAAGACATCATAGACAGCAATCGCCGTGCGCCGTCAAAACATTTCACATTTCACAATCATTAATTACACGAGTTAAGGCTATGTAAACCGTTGCGTTCTTGAGTTTGCAATTTCACACGGTAAATATTTCATTGAAACAAAAGGAGCGATGGAAAGATCCGGCGGAAAACGAGTGAAGGTCTCGAGAACGACAGCGCAAATTTCTGAAGCGGCCAACACCTAAAACACCTTCACAGGACGCCTGAAATTATTTGTAACGACGAGCTTCCGTCGAACGACTGCCGCTCTCCGCGTGTTGGCGATGACATTTCTTTAATTGCAGCAAACGCGATATTTCTCGCTATCGATTTGCGCGTACGAAACGCAGATCGGGTCCCAAATATATTGATTTACTTTGCATCTACTTAACGTATTTAGTGGGCTGTAAAAATGATTCGCGGGTGAATTGACTCCCATGGAGAGGCCTAAAAGTACATTACGAGCGACGGTCAATGCATCGGAATGGATCGCCCTGCATGGATTGCAAACTCACGTTTGTGTAACAAACAAAATCCATTAACGTGTGGGCCGCAGGGTGCACTTCAAACGCTGTCCCCTTTTCCACACGGGAGGTGGGCGTGCGCGTAAAGACAAAGCTTGCTCATTGATTTCACGGCGATTGACTGACGTGCAGGTGTCACACGTGCTTTCAGATGCGCTTCCGCGGCCGTCTGGCACGCTCTTCCCTTCGGATATTGGAAAGCCACTGGGAGCTATGCACTTTTAAATCATCTTGATTGAAAACGCATTTCTTTCGAACCGTTTTTTGTGTTTAGTTTGTTCTCCTTCCCCCGCACCTCCAATTAGCGCGGTTGACTACGTACAGCACGAAAGACGTTCAACACACACACATGCATTTTGCGTGATAATTTATAGACAATTCACCTGTTGCGACGCCGCAAGGTGAAGGTGCCACACGGCTAGTTGCATCTGGGCCGTTGCCGTTTGTACTTGCAGAGTTAACGAATATAAAAAAACGCGGGGACGGTTTGCACGCTCAAATGAATAACATATCGATCGTCACTCTGCTATGACAGCAACAAGGGAATGTTTCAGCGGGGAATTGCGGGGTGGGCGAGGGGGTTGTGTTTGCGTCGAGGTGCGTAGGGGATACAGGTTTGGACCTGCGCTGGCCAAGCGCGCGGTGAGCGGGCTCTACAAATTGCACCAAGATTCCTCTTCCAGAGCAGCGCTTGTGACCGTGAACGTGCAAGCGTTCCACGATTGTGAAAGCAGATGTTTTGGTTGTTGTTGTTGTTGTTGTTCAAAAAGCTGCCATCTCCCTTAACATGTAGGTTCACGGAGCTTTCTACTCCTGTTCTGGGCTCTCGTTACAACGCACTGTAGTTTGGATTTGTGCGATGGCAATTGAAGACTCTGCTACATAGCACGTGGGCATATATATCATAGAGTAGAGAGAAAGGCGAAGTTAGTCATAGACAGAGAACAAGAGGAAGGTCTTAAACCTAGAGTTGAACAGGGGCAGGATGGAGGCTGGCTGGATTGTGGGGGCAGCAGACGAGAATGAGCGACTTCCCACAGAGCAAATGTAAACACGGAGCTTCGTGATAAATCCTCGGTTGCTGAAGCGGAGAGTGCATAGAGGGACAGAGTGAGATGAGAGGTTGGAGAGTACGTGGAGTGGAGCAGAGTGAGATGGGAGGAGAGCGGCAGGCAGGAGGGTGAGTTCACGAAGGATCTTAAAGATTTGAAGCTTTCGTGACTGCAGGAATCCATACTCTTTGGTTCTTTCAGCAAAGTCACGTGACTTTACCGAAAGAACCAAAGAGTATGGATCTTAAAGAATTTGAGCTCGAGTTTCGAACACTTCCTGCATTTGACTGAGAGCCAGCAGAGGGATCAGAGGAGTCATGGAGTGGTGTGGTCTCTTTCACAGGTGCGAGTGAGAATTCTGGCAGCAGCGTTTTCTGGAGGCCACAGAGGAGGCCATGGAGGAGAGTGACAGCAGTCAAGTTTAGATGTGCCGAGTGTGCGGATGGATGCAGAACGAGTAGGGGACAGCTTGTATTTGTGCGGACAACGTGACAAAAAAAACGCAACGCCGCTCTCTGCAACGGTGCCAACGAGTGTGGGTGAAGCCACCGTTGGCATGTGTGGGAACGTGGGGGCGTGGTACAGCGGGAGAGCGGGCGAGCGGGAGCCCACCGGGAGGCAGCAGCACCGTGGCAGCCGCCCCGTCCTCGCCCTGCATGACCGCGTTGTCCAGCACGCTGACCACGCTCGCTCTGTCGGCCAGTCGCATGTAAAGCCCACCCAGGTAGTTGAACCTGGACACGCAGCAACACACCCAGAGCACTGAGGAGGGATTGCTGTGCAGCGCGGGTGAAGGGATTTTCAGCAGTAGTTCCGCGAGGTCCACTTCACTAACAACAAAACTGAACTGGTGGGAAAGTGCTGCCCCCTGCTGTGTAGACCAGTAGTCACTTGGTGGAATTTAGAAGTAGGTCTGCGATATCTGCTTTCCTGAACTACTTTTCACAGGTGGTAGGTGGGTGGTGGGGAGGAGCAGAGGGGGAGCGATACCACCAATAAAATATTATCGAAATATAATTAGATTTTTGCTTATATTGTGAACGTAGCGGACATCGTGGGAACCCATTACCAAAACACTGGGCGCGCGCGAAAATGTATTTCCCACACGCATGACGATGCGCTGACGCGTTCACCAAGAGCGGAGGAATCGACCGTCGCTACGGCCCCGACGCCTCACCACTGGGCTTGCCACGCCAGGAAGTTGAAACTCGGGTACAGGAACCAGCCGGTCTCAGCCAGCCGGCCTTGCGGGTCGATGGCAAAAAAGAAGGCGGGCGACGGAGTGTGCTGGAAGGTGACGTTCACCATGACCCCGGCTCTGCCGTGGCGAGAAAGGGGTTAGCAGCGGTTTATTACTTTTAGCGACGCGAGGAGGAACTTTTTATTTTGTATCAACAAGAGTAATGCGATCAAACAGAGGGAGACGGTGCCGCACGGGCAAGTAAATTGAATCGTGGCCGGCTCCGGGGTAAACCCACCTGTGCCACGGAACGTGTGAACCGGCAGTGCAAATAGGAAGTGGAAGAGTAAACTTTGCAAAGTGTGATTCTGAGCCCGGGTGAATACATTGTGTTCTTGCGGGGAAACTAATCTCCAGAAGAGAAGCGAAAGTGTCCAAGCGTAGGTGCTTCGCGTAAAGCACTTTGCGAGACAGGAAAAGAAACTATTTTGCTCACGAAATCTTTACACAAATGTTGAAACCAGCCGTTGAGTCTGCACAACACTAAAGCTATCTTTACTTTGTCGCGGTTCTATAGAATGCAGTGTAGCTTTGACAGATATGTGCAATCAAAGTTATACGTTTCGCAGCTTCCGTGCATTATCATCGGCATGTGCCTCTCGTTATTCCTCCTTGCTCTGGATCACCACCTACGAAATTAAAAGTAGCTGCAGCTTCCAGATGAAGTCCTAGACCATGCTATAACTTATAAACACAATACAGAAATTATAATCGTGTAACATTAATAATTTCCAGCCCTTGGTTAATCTTCGACTGGATGAGAGCTTTCATATGATGTGTCGGTCCTGAGCATTGCTTGACCATACTTCAACATTCTGGTTATTGCGGGTTTGTGAAGTGGGGAGGGCGAGGGGGTAGCGGTCAGGACCGGTTCAGGGTTCAAATGTCACTCGCCACCGATGTTCGCCGTGGTCAGGAAATGAACTCGTGTCGCTGCGTTCATAGCGCCGCCACAACCCGACAGAAGCTGCTCCGGGTCATGGGCATACAATTGGCTTGATTGGACTCGGACTGATCAACGGCAAGAGGGAGTGGAGGGATGGATGGAGGCCATTGCTGCCCAGCTGGCACGGCTGCCGCAGAAACTTCTCTCGGCGGCCAACTTCCCTGGGGAACTTTATGTATTTGGTCGTTTTCTTAATTTTTAAAATTTTATTTTGGATGCATTGTTATCGCAAGACAGCACTGTACGGTGTGCCGTCCAATCGGCAGAGTGCGCAGTTTAGCGCAGAAGGCAGACGGCTCATTCTCTGCATGGCTTGACGGGTGTGGGGTGGGTGGAGAGTGACCTCTGCCAACATCGTCAGCGTGCGATTCATGTTTACAAACGACGGCGCCGTACCAGCAAAGAGGTGTGCTACTGTCGAGCGTGTCCTGCGCATCGTGCAGTCGGGGCATTCGTGACAGCTTCTTGACATCTCGCCGTGGTGGCGAGATGTTAACTACCTCGCCTGGAACGCAGGAGGTCGTGGGTTCGATCTCGACCCTGACACCTGTATATTTGAGTTGCATGTTCCCCCCGTGGTCACGTGGAATTTTTTTTCTGGGTGCTCAGGTTTTTCCCTTCAAATTTAGAAACACGCATTAGAGAATTTGGCTGCGATAAATGTCACTTCGTCGGGCTATCAATTGTGATAGCAAGGTCGCATCTGAAAAGGAGCTATGTAGCTCAGTGGGCGTTACTTGGACAAAATAAAACATAGTCACTATCGTTAGTTTGACAGGCTGGCTCGGGGTAAGTGTACATTTACCACAGTGGCACTGTGAAGGATGTCGCTAAGATATGGGAATAAACAATCACAGCCTCCAAAAGCGGGGGGGGGGGGGGGCAGGAAGGTAATGGGCCTTCACCAGAGGGAGCTCTAGAGGCCCCCCTCCAGTGAGTATCTTGGTCTACCCTTTCACGCTGGCCGGACATCTTGGTGGAGGTAGGAGTACCCACATATTTTGCAACCTGACCTGAGCACGTACACCAACTGAACAGATGAGGGGGGGGTGGTCAGTGGATGGGGGATTTAAAGAAATTTGACTCCATCATCTCAAATGCCATGCCGGGAGATCGAAACGAAAAGGCGACTTCCCGGATTACCGCGGCGATCTCCCATCCGGTACAAATGAAACAGCGCAACAAACAACTCATCGCAATTCTTTTAAATTGAACAACAAATCTCCCACTTCAGCCCCATGTGCCACCAGGCTCTGGCTGGCTTCACGGCGAGGGCCAGATGGGCCGGGCCGGGCCGTGTTGCCGGCTGCCTCGTGGGTCCGCGCCCGTTCCGGCCGTGGCGAGCCACGCGATCGCGTGTCACGTCCACACGTGACGCGCGAGCGAGCGCGGCCGCGACCTCATCCTTGCGTTCGTGTACGCCGAGTGACCCCTATTTATTAATATTCCGCTGTACCAGATTTCAATAGTTAAAGTGCAAGAGAATTTTTTTTAGCAGAAAGATCTCCACGCGAGTTATCCGTCAGCCGGCATGTATTCGTCCAAACACCAGATCCCCTAGGGTCTGACGATGGGCAACGCTCTTGCATGTTTCATTTTAATCAGCACGTCCCCCCCCCGCCTCCCTCCCAAGTAACTTGCCTTTTTCTTCTCAGCCAAATTAGAGAAGTGACAAAGTGTTTAATTTCATTTTGACGAAGGCTAAACACGTTCATCACGCGGCAGCAAAACGAGTCTCGTGAGAGAACCGCAGGCACTTTGGTGTAACACCACGATTTGGACACCGCTCACAATCCACGGTGGCGTCGAGTCAAGCGACACGGCGACGATAAGCCCGAGCGGCGTTCTGCACCCCGCTTTGCTGCGAAGTGGAAAAATGTCAAACAACGTAACTAGTTTTATTTCACCAGGTAAGGCCCACCGAGCTATATAGCTACTTTTACCTGGCCACAAATGACAGCTCAACGAAATGGCTTATCACGTGGAAATGTAGAGCAGCCAAATACTCTAAACGCATTTTGAGAGAAAAACTAGAGGACCCAGAGAAAAATCCACACGACCACGGGGAGAACATGCAAACTCCTAATATACAGGCATCTACGTCGGGATCGAACCCACAACCTCCTGTATATCACGGGAGGTAGTTAACATCTCACCACCGCGGAACCCCTTGTATTGCGTGTGCAGGCACTTTGACTGCACCGGTGCCCACGGGAAATTGCACAGGACGGGGGGTGGGGGGGAAGGCATTTAATTCCTCGTACCAGGGCCCGCGCCAACCAGGCTACGCCACTGGACGTTGATGGGGCCTTGTGTGTCTTCCGTCAGCGGGATTTGCGCTGCGCACCTCATCTGGGCCGTGACGTCGGGGTTGTCGTGCACCATGGTGGCAGGAATGTTGATGTTCGTGTCGCACTCCCGCCCGACGCAGTTCATGTCCTGCAGGCTGGCCCCGGGCTCGGCGTGGACCAGCACGCCAGCTGCTCCCGACGCCATCATGTTATGCACCTGCGGGAGGAGGTCAAACATCACACGCGGTCGCACGTGGGGCGCCGCGGTTAGCACGGTTGGCTACGCACGGTGCCAAGCGAGTTCAACGTACACGCGGAAAGCTCCACACGTCCTCGTCCGCTGCTCTCTCTCTCTCTCCTGCGCTAGATAACAACTCTGGTTGTCTTACAGTTGACACGGTGAGCCCTTGTGTCCTGCTGGTGTGTTTCTGTTTGCTTTCTTGGAAAATAGAACTTACAAAAAATATGTATATATATATAAAACAAACAAAAAAGACACTCAACAAGCATTTGACAATAACACTGCCCGAAAAGGATAGGTTGTAAAACAGCTGACGTTTTGGGAAGTGGCTCTACTTTATAGCCAAGAGATAGAGAGGGGCCAGAGCAACTGAGTGTACTTCTCGTTGAAGACTGCACTATAAACCATGGGGCACTGGTAGAAATGTTCATTTTATAATGGTGTAATAAAAGACTCCGTCAGGCACTGCTGGTCTCCGTTGGTCTTTTATTCAAGTTCTTTCTCCGCACCCCGCTGGTCTCCTCCGCGGACCAGCGTCGTCTCGCGCGCGCCCCGCACGCGCTTCCTCCTCAGCTCCTCAGCTCCTCCACTCGTCCTCACACCCCGCTGGTCCTGACAAGGGACCAGCGAATCCTCTCGCGTGCCGCGCACGCTCCTCCGTTACCTCCTCCTCGCGCGCGCCCCGCACGCGCTTTCCCGTCAGCTCCTTCTCACGCGCGCCCCGCACGCGCTCTTCCGTCAGTCGCTCCGCTCCTCCCCGCTCCGCACACCGCTAGCCGACGGTGTGCCGAAGCCCCATCAGCCACGTGGCTGATGGCGCGGCGGCCACCCAAAGTGGTCCCACTTCTTCACTCCATCAACTGGCCCCGATCTCTTCCGGGCTCCCCTCTATATCCTCTCTCCCACGTGACCCTGACTCCTCCCCTTTCGGATCGTCCGATCCGGCCTTCCCATACTGCCCTGCTGGCTCCACCTCCATTCACCTCGCTTCCCATTGGAGCCGAGGTGAACGGCGGCCCCTCCCACACGCCCCCCATACCGGGCTCCGCCCCCAATACCCCGGGCCGTGTGATTGGGCCAGAGCCCAGCAGCAACCCCATTTACGCTCGCATTACATGGTACCACGTTCATAACTGTCTTATTTTAGCATACTAACAATTACCCATTGGTAGATAGAGGGTGGGTAACTAATATTCTTGCGTAGGCCCGGGAGGCGAGACTCAGATGGTTCAGGCACGTGTTGAGGCACGTGTTGAGAAGAGGCAGAGAAGACGCAACAAGACGATGCCGTGGAGATGCCTCCAGTGCAGGGAGGGAGGAGCAGGGGGGGACCGAGCAAGGGATGGGAGGATGCGGTGCGACGAGGTATGAGACGCGACTCGAGAAGAGACGCAGACGAGAAGCTCATGGAGAGAGAAAATCCGAGCAACTGACTCCCTGTCCACCGTGGTGGCGAGATGTTAACTGCCTTGCCTGATATACAGGAGGTCATGAGTTTGATCTCGAACCTGACGTCTGCCGTATATTTTGAGCCTGCATGTCTCTGTCCCCGTGGTCGCGTGGATTTTTCTCCGTGTCCTCCGGGTTTTTCCCTCCACATTGAAAAAACGTGCGTTTCGAGTGTTTGGCTGCAATACACTTCCACGAGATAAGCCACTTCATTGGAGTATCATTTGTGGCCAGGTCGCTTCTGCAAAAGAGCTATGTAGCTCAGTCAGTGGGCCTCACCTGGAAAAATATTAAATAGTTTAGTTTAGTGCAGCAATGGAACTTCTGGCTGAGAGGAAGAGAGTGTGTTCCGTGGGGGAGTTTTGCCCCCTCATTCCATGTTCGAATGCCAACTACTGCATTGCCAGTTATACACCGCCATGCAGCGGTGGCTATGCCATGGTTACACCTGAGCTCTGTATCATATTTCAGAGTATCTGCTGTGCTTGCATGCCTGCATTGCAGCGGTTTCTTCTTTTTTGTTCCAATGCAATGCAAATGTACGCAGCGTCTAAATGCCACCGCATCTCGAAGCGCCGTACACAAACCGTGGGCAAATTTAAGTCGCAGCGAGAATCGGTGAGCAGAGTTTACCAGTCAAAGGCAAAGGAGAAAGAGGCAGATCTGGGGGCTGGATTTTGAGTCAACGGCACTGGTGGCTGGGGTAAGGAAGCCCCCCCCCATCCAATTCCGGACTATGGAACCAGCAGAGGAGAATGAACGACCCTCCCGTTCGGCGAAGGATGACTGTGGGCTTCGACAGAATGCCTCGGTCGCTGGAGCCAAGAGTGTGCGCAGAAGGGGGGGGGGGGAGAGTAGAGTGAGACGAGGGGAGATTTCATGGACGATCTTTAACATGGCGAGAACGGTTGTGAAGTTGATTCAGGATTGTATTGGAAGCAAGTTTAAACTGCTCATACTTTCTATTGATTACATGCTATTTTATTAAAGTTAATCATTGGAGAAACCATTCAGTCCCTGGACACAGCAGAGGATGGATTACGCTTAATGTCTTCTTAATTTTTACATCATAGAATATCCTGTAAATTCCGTTTTGGAAAATGTAACAAATATTGTTGGTAAAATTCATGAACAGTTTTAGACGAAACATCTTCAATTTCCCCGCACCTCCTAATAGCACTGTTGGCTACACACGGTGCAAAAGAAGTTTTGCATACATATGTAATGACAATAGAGCGTGCATGCGGTGTGAGGGGACTAGTAGCCACGGGAGGTAATGCCAGGGGCATCAGTTGTGAGTCCGAAGGGACTGGTGGCTACGGGAATGTTCGAGAAGGGAGCGTGGTCCGGTGACGGAAGAGGACCGTGGAGTCTGCCAGTGGAGCGAGCGTCCAGAGTCAGCGAGAATGATCGAGAAGGGGGGCGTGGCCTCGTGTCGGTATAAAAGGGAGATGTGCGGGAGACTCGAGGCTGTTGCAGTGGGGGTCTCCGCCTGACGTCAAGTGAACGTGTCTTCAATAAAGTGCTATCTCAAGAAAAGTGTGTCAAGTCGTCATTACACATACACACAGGTGGAGAGTTTGGAACCGTGCCGTGGACCGAATTGTTGTGAACAAAGCAGCGAGCGAGCCACCAGAGCCACCAGAGCGTGGCGAGCTACGGCTTGGCATTGGAATATTGGGGGTGAAGTGTCCTCGTTCATGGGTGCGGGCGAGAAGTCGAGTAGCAGCCTGCTGGATCATCTGAAGTTCGGTGGCGAGGGAGTTGGGGAGGTCGTGGCGGGGAGCGGTGATGCGATGAAGGCGTGGACGGGAGTCTCGATGGCGCGATTAACAAACGTAAACGCGGAGGCTCCAGCGATGAGTCATCGCAAAAAATGCGCGAAATTGTGAATGGAATCCTTGCGGTGTACGCGCCGTGACATTGGCCATAACCAAAACGCATTCGGCATCCAATGCAGTCACCACCCCCCCCTTCCCCATAACTCACGCCACCAAACTAGAAGCCCCGAGCCTGCAGGCGGGTAATGTCCCAGGTGGAAGGGGCGGCCTGCAATTATTATCACAGCCATCAGCTCAGTCTACGAGCTTTTCCTTTTCCAGTTTGCGTAAAAATACGACTCGAAATGCCACTTATCCAGCCTGTCAAGCCTCTCACAAGCTGTCACATTTTCACCTCCTGCTATGCTACAGCGGGAGATGCAATGCCACGGTCATTACCGAATTCGTTCCGAGGCCTCGCGAGTAGGTGGCATATTTCAGCACCACAAACGAGGTGTTAAGAGGTCAAACGGTGAGAGCTGCACACTGCAGTCAACAGCTGCCATTACCTCGTTTGATTCATTATTCGTTTTTTATTTTTCTTTGAAGGAGGGTTTTCATTTGCTTGGTAGTGGCTGCATGCAGGATTTAGTCCTTTAATATAATGAATGTACAGCGTTATGGGATGCTTTCAGCATGAATGACGCTGTATAAGATTAAAGGGCTTTTATTATTACTACCCTCCCGGAAGCACACTCCTCACGCCCCCCACACTCCTCACTCCCCCCACATCTCTGCCCGCATCATCAGGTTGTCTTCTTCTACGCGCAAACTTTTTCGTACTTCTACGTTTAGTCGCTCCTCTGGGTCCAGTTTTAAAAAAGAGCAAGAAAACAAGAAAACCACGTCCGTGCATTCCCAACCACGTCGTCACGTCAGACTTCCCCGCTCGCGATTTGGCGTCAAGCGAGCGACCGCGCTTCTCGTGGCCACCGCTGCCGCCACCGCTGATTCGCACGAGCGCGTGCGAGCGTCAACCGTTCATTGTAAATCAGCCAATGTAGAATCGCTCCGTCGCAATCTTTTCATAACATCCCTCTCTCCCTTAAAGAATGTTATCTGGCCAGGTGCCTTCGCAGCAGAGGTTATGAGTTAAATTCCTGGTTGGGTGGGGGGGCGGTTGACTCTTCCCATCATCTCTCTGGGGTCGACAAATTGAGTACTCGCACTGCGGAGAAGTCAACAGTTGACCTCCTCAAGATAGGCCCTCACCCTCTTCTATAGAAATGAGGAATCTCCACCACTGGCTTAGGGATACGAACGGGAGATGAGCACCAGCCTCTGATGTTCATTGGGGCAGAAATCGCCGCGACTTTCTTCGCGACATAATGAACGCCTCGCGCACGTACGCCGCAGTAGAGCGAGCGGGGCGCGGCCCCTCCCTCCGCTGTGGATCCTCCTTCCCTGGAGCGCACGCCGGAGTTCCAAGCCTTGGAGCCATTAGTGCCGACGAGTGCCAATTAGCGCAAGTGGGACCCAGAGAGACGCCCCCACCCTCCTCCCCCGGGGGGACCCGCCTAAGAGTTACGAATGTGGATTTGTGACCATGCCACGATGGAGTTTCCAATATCGATTTTTGGGAAATTTCCCCCTGCCCTACCCACCCGACCCCAGCGTTTCAATAAATGTCGTTGGGTGTTAAGTTACGGGGATTTCTAAAGAATGGCACATTCAAAACAGGTGTTAAGATGTTAAAACACCAAACTGAAACCTTTTACAAGGAATCATGTCTGCATTAACCACAATACCTGTGGTCAAAATGCAAACAAAAAACATAATTTGATAATATATGCATTGTCTCAAAACGGAGTTAAACCAGAAGATGCCTTTTGGCGCCTTTTGGCGTCCTCAGATCTAACACCGTTTTGAGACTCTGAGGTGGACCAATCAGCTTCAAGGACAATGCCATATATTATCAGAGTATTTTTTTGTTTGCATTCTGACCACAGGTATTGTGTTCAATGCAGACATGATTCCTTATAAAAGGTTTCAGTTTGGTGTTTTAACATCTCAACACCTGTTTTGTTGCCAGTAAAAAGGGGAAAACCTGATAATTGTTTTTTTACCCTTTTATCTGGCAACAAAACTGACAACTTTTATTTTACAAGGAGTCATGTTTGCATAGACCACAATTCCTGCAGTCGTAATGCAAACAATAAACATAACTCTGATAATGTATGCACTGTCCTTGAAGTTGATTGGTCCACACCCGAGACAGCTTTCCTTAGAGCCCAGTCTCGCATGGTGTTGGACCAGATGACGCCAAAAGGCGCACAACTCAAAGACAATGCACCATCAGAGTATGAGAGCTCGGGGTAAGCATTTACACCATTGGAACCTCATTTGCCAGTAGAAAAATATGATAATTGTTTTTTTTACCATTTTATCTGGCAACAAAACTGACACCTATTCTCATATTTTGGTACTGGCAAAGGAGGTCCCATGATGAAAAGGCACATTCGTCCGCTACGCTTACGACCGGGTATGCAGTGTACACGCGGAACGAAATGAAGTACACAGAAAACCCGCATTATGGATGATGTTGGTCGCGAAAGCCTACCACGTGTTAAACTGAAGCACACAGCTCTGCAGGGCGGAGAGCTCGATTGAACGTTTGGTCAAGAATGATCGTGGAGTGCAGGTTTCCTCTGAACAAGCGCCGATCCTGTCGTAACGTGGGCCATCGGCGGCACGTTCAAGGGCACGTCCGGCGTAGCGCTGCATCTCGGTGGGTGGGCGATGATGAATTACAGTCAACGCTAATCAATACCTTAAACTCCTGCGCCTAATGTAAAACCTTTCCTTTGTTTCTCTTGTAATTAAACCCTTTGGAGTGCCTTGCATAAGGAAATGCTAAAGTTTTATTTGGAGCATTTAAAACTATCGAGCCATGAGAGGCTGATTCCCGACTGTAGCGAACATCAGCCGCGAGCATTATCTGAACTGGAGAGAGTTACGTTAGAAATATAACCAATATGCTGTCCGGCACATATCGATAGGACTTATTTTGAATGCCACACCCGCGGTGGCGCAGTGGACAGCACATTGCACGAATGTATCCGGGTATCCGAGTTCAATTCCTTGGTCACGGCTAACACCAGCGGCGAGTGACATCTGAACTATCTGGTAAAGAGTCCCCATCTTTACCAACCCTGAAGTATGGTCAAACAACCCCCCCCCCCCCCCACTAACCCCCATCATAACCAACCAAATTGGCATGGGGGAATCCTCCATACAACAGTGGATTGGTAAAGTTATTGACAAAGAAAAAATATTCTGTGGCTCGCGTTGGTAGCATTAGGGCCGAC